>NC_054545.1:15036046-15739796 GCF_017654505.1 Polyodon spathula
GAGCTGTTGGAGAAAAACACAAAGCTGGAGGGAAACCATAATGAACTACAAAAGCAATTGGAGACCTGCATGCTTTATCTGGAAACCAGCAATATTGATCCAGGTAACCTTTTATGGCTGCACCTTTGTGTTACAATAAAGATTTGGATTTTGTCTGAGCTGTGGAATTGCCTATGTAATAATGTTATTTAATTAATTGAAGAACAGTGGTATTTGGATCCAACACTGTTTAGATCCATGGGTATTTTATGGATTCATGAATGACATGTATTTTAAATTGTTTTATAATATTACAAAGAAAGTACTATAAAATGTATGCAGCTTATGTCTCCCTTTGAATTACTGTGTTTTGATTTTATGTATTTATTTATTTTAAACATTAGTTTCTGGTGGTAGAATCCTTGAATCAGCACAAGAGAATAAAGAGCAAAGAAACAAAACTATGGTAAGCAAAACAATAAAAAAAAAAAAAAAAACATTTATAGTTCCTCATATTACTTTATGAACCCTCTGTAAACATTAAAGCTGCAGTGAGGAGTCTTTTTTTTTTTTTTTTTCTTTTTTTAAACGCTTTATCCTTCTGTGGAATACTTCACCAGAAACCAGAACTTGTTGGCATTTCTAGATTAAACGCTGTATTGACCATTGCTTTAAATGTAAAGCTTCACAGTAAAGGGTACTCCATTTTAAAAGCAGTTAAAGTAAAAACATATCTGTTCCAGCCCCTCTAAATCTCTGTGAGCATTCTGTATAATTCGTCATCATTTTTTGGTCCTGAACAAATCCCTATTGAAATCAATGAGGTGGTACCCTCTACAATCCGGAACCTGTCAATTCTGGAATCTGGCGTGTATTTTAAATCTTGTGAAATAAATGTAAATCTGACTATGCAGTCCGGCACAGATTCAAGAGTGGTTTTTAATATGTTTATATTTATGTTGCGTGAATACTCGCATGATCCGCAGGTATGATCTACAGTAAAATCAATATTTTATACATAAATGAAAAAGTCAAATTAACAATAATACAGTCCTTGAATTACAGGGTATACATTTGCCACCACTTACACAGTACAGGGTTATTTCGGGCAGCCGTTTATATCGGACAAATAGTGTTTGCCATTCACACTGATTTCAATAGCAAAGGCATTGTTTATCATGTTAAGCATGCAATATATTTCCTGCAAACTCAGCTGTTTGGCTCTTATGTTCCATTTACATAGTTCAGTAACAAACGCACTGCTTAAACTGTAGCAACCACTCCTTACTAATCCACCAATTGGCTGTTTTCACCTCTTTACCTTGCTATTCACATATTTCAATAAAAAGGCAGCACTTTACTGTAGTAAAAGTATGAACTTCAACCTCTGTCTCTATCTCCTGCCTGTCACTCAGCAATGAATGCACACACCCACAAGCATTAGTACCGTCTCTTTCTAAACAAGACATTTAGAGAAGCTCCCTAATAAAAGCTGAATCTCAAAACAATATAATATAGTACAGTAATTGTTACAGCTGTGTATAATGGTATTTAAAACAAGATTTATCTGCCTTGTCATCACAGCTGGATACGCGACGGATTACTGTGCTTTTATTACATTCATAGGTTTAAATACATCCTTTTTTTTTATTAGTGTAATGAGTGTATTAATAAAGATTTTTAAGCGCACTTGTTTGCTTTTGTTTGTTTTGATTACTGTACTGGTGATTGGGGGACATTTTGAATTTCATGTTATTGTGTGGGAGTTTATACCGTCCATCACTTACTGCTGGTGAATCACTTTAACACAAACGCACCCGTTTTGAGCGGTGGCGACTGTACACAAAGTGTTCAAATAGTTTGTCATGGACATCTCTTTTTTTTTAGGCACAACGTTAGAATTGTACAGTACCTCTGTAATTGACCACATTGTATAATCCAGCACAATTTTCCGGTCCCAACCGAAGCTGCATTAGACAGGCTTTACTGTACATTTAGGATACTGATCTTGGAAACGGATGGCACTAGGGTAAGATTAATAGTTTGTCTCTCTTTATTTTCTTCAGAGTCTAGTCCGGGATCTAAAGAATGAACTCGAGCAGTTCAGCAGGAATGTTGCTGTCCAGAGAGCACAGCTGGAGGTAAATGGACACGCACAGTAGATGACCTGTGTAACAAGCATGCCCTGCCTCTGCTGACAATTCTGAATTTGCATCAAACATGAAAAGGTTTTATTATACTGATTTAATATACTGTACCTCCAGTACAGAGTACTAAAATATGTCCTGACCAATTGAATTAGTGCCTTCCTCTTTCTGTAAAAACTTAATGTAGCAAGGATGGGTTTTTATAGGTCAATTTAAACAAATTACGTGAAGTGTTATAATTGTGTTGGTAAAAAGAAATGTAAATGTGGAGCGCATTCACTTTATATTAACTTACCTACTGGAGGTCACGGCTGTGGAGTGTTCATTTAAGGTTCAAACATGTAAACAAGTTGAAAATAACCCAATAACACAATCAATTTTCCTCTGAAATGACTAGTACATCTGAAAACTATTCTGTACATTTCTTATGTCCATCACGCTTGGGCAGTCAGATCCGTGAGAATAGTCTTGCACAATATACATTGTGTATAATATATATATATATATATATATATATATATATATATATATATATATATATATATATATATATATATATATATATATATATATATATATAGACATTTAAAAAAACACTTTTTAATCATGTACCATTGATACAGTTTTAAGTTTAACGCAAAACAATTTCAGTTAATTTCCTTTAACTATAATTATAAACAACTGATGGTCCATTGTCACACAATTAAACTTTTCTGTGCCTATACTAGGATGTTAGGTGTTGGTAGGTTAAATAAATGCAAATATGAATGTGCACAAAAATACAAGCCATTTATTTTTTTTTTAAATATGTTTGGTATAATAAAAATGTGTATTTTTTATGTACAGAAATCCCTTATTTGTCTGACACTGAATTGTCTGACACAGCTATGGGCAAAAGTTTTGCATCACCTAGAATGCAAAACTGCACAATTTTCAATTTGGAAGTTTTTTGTTAAGTATATGGAAAACCACAAAACGGTATGTAATTTAATACACCAATGTAACATTATTTATCAGGTTTCATTCAACTTTATGAAGCAAAATGTGTTAATTCTATAGGGTGATGCTAAACCTTTGGCTGTAGGCTGTAGGTTTGTCCCCGGTATTGGTCTAAGTTGTTCCAATCAGTTAAACCAATTACCGGGATCATGTGTTTGGTACACTGCAGTCAGGATTAAATTTGATGGATTTGCAGGGTTTTCTAGTCTGTATTTTGTTGTAGACCAAGTCACTGGTACACTGCAATTGACCCATAGGGTTTGCTGTTTTTGTTAACGTTTTTACCATGGTATTATATAAGCTGTTTTTATTGTCACATGCAGGAACTGAATAGCAAGGGAAGAATATTAAAGGAAGAAAGGTTGAGTTGCCTTCAGGAGCAAGGTGATTTTCAATCCGATTTGGAAAACATGCAGAAAGAACTGGAGGAAGCACAAACACTGCTGGAAACTAAAAATGCTGTAAATATATATTATTCGTAAACCGTTTTCTAATTAGTGTATACTGTATATCTTAAGTCATTCATGATTTCCACAGAACCCTTACATGGTAGATACCCCTTTCTGTAAAAGCGTGGTCAGCTTGAATTGTTTAATCATTTAAAAATATTTGTATCCCCTTCCCAAGGCTGGAGAGACGGTCAGGTTGTTGATAGGTTTGCAGGTTTATCAATTATTAACTACACTGTCTTTTAAATTACTAGCTACACTGTATACACTACTCTTCCCATTTGCATTTAAGTGCATTCAACCAGTGCACTGTGTCAGTGTTATTAAAAAAACGAAAATCTTCAAATGATCGCAGCGTATCCAGATCATGCTTCCTGCAACAATGCTCTGGTTTTCTGTTCCCACAATATGCCTGCAAACATACACTGCATTGTTCAGAAGAAAAAAATCTCTTTGATCCAAGTTTATATACCTATGATTTTTGAAAATAAAATATATCAAAACTACTGGTATCAGGAATATGATGTTGTGGTGGGGGTAGATTCGCTGCAATGCGGCTACAAAAAGAGGTCCTTAAAATATGCTTGTTTCATATAGGTTTGAGGTTTATTAAACTCAAGAATACATTGATAAAGTTTGTCAAGTTTTTCTTCTAAACCTGGGGGAGCTTTTTACAGCACTGGGTAATCATTCTGGGCTGCATCAACCACTTCTCTGTGGTTATCCTGGGTTTAAGTGTTTGATGCACTCCAGGATCATTGTACTGTAAAAGTATATTATAATATATATAAAAACCACTCAATGTTTTCAGCTGAGGAAGACCTTATTGAGTATATTCACTATAAAAATCCTGATGCGTTTCAACAGCAACGTCTTTCATCTAGCTGATGTACAGAACATAGTTTATTTGTAAAGCTGACTTATAAAAAAAAAAAAAAAAAAAAAAAAAAATGTAATACAGTACACCGTCGCTATAACGAACCTGTTTGGGTCCAAGCCTTTTGTTTGTAATATCAAAGGGTTCGTTATAGCGAAAGGACAATCAAAATGAATGATACACTGTTGGAGTAATTTGATGAGATTGTGAATACAAGTAGAATTACATGTACCTGTTCATCTCATGTATGCAGTATTCTGCCTTTGCTGTATCCTAATCGATAAAGAATTAAAACGTAGTACAGAAAGCACAAATCCATAATTGAAGCTGAACATTTATTCAAAATCAATTGGACACAATTCATGTCAAAGTGCACCGAATCTTAATCCAACATGCAAGAATCCCAAACTGAGCTTTTATATCAAATCAGCCCGACATGAAAGTTCAGATCTTCGGGTTTATTTTTTATTTTTTTCCCCATAATGAATTTTGCTTGCTGCATTGTTGCTAAACAAGCCAAAAAGTGTTTTTTGACAGCCTATACAGTATTCATGACAGACATATGTCTGTGTTACTCGTTTTTTCAAATGATATAGTTTCCAGCTTTGTTGAAACATAAAATGATTTTTGTTTTGGATGTATAGTTACACAGCATGCGCTTTTTATTAAGATATCACTTCACTGCAGAGGTGGCATCCCATGCGTACAGACCAGGATGTTGACAGTGTGTTTATATGATTTTTTTTTTTCATTATTTTTTATTTGGGGTCCAGGGGCCAAATTCATTATATTGAAGGGCGTTAAAGCGAGGGTGTACTGTATTTGAAAAGTCAAACATAATTGTAAACAACATATTTCCAAAGTAGTATACAGATTCATAATTTAATCCAGTACCAGTACATGCAAAGATCATAAACATCAATATATAATAAGATAATTTTACAGAAAATGACAGAGATCCAACTCTTCATTAAGACCACCTGGATTAAAGGTGTCCAAAGTGTATATCCAAAAACATTGACAGTGCCACCTCTTTTGGGCACAAAACCCCTTTCAATACCTAAGAATCTAAAGCTAAATAAATCATGTTTATTCTGCAAGAAATGGTTGGGAACAGGATTGTCAATAGCACTATGGCGTTGGACAGGATGTTTTACCAATATAAATCAAATCGTGGAGATGGTTATGTTGGCCCCATTCTATAAAAATCTTTAGATTTCCCTAAAAGTATCCAGTACAATATCATGTTGTTTTTTTTTTGTTTTTTTTTTTAAATTGTATGCTTGTTAGTTTGCAAAAAGCCAAAAACGTCCATAAACAAATGATAAAGCTTTACAAATATTTGTTTCAGACAGAAAGGTGGTATTTTCACATTTCTGCCTAAAGATAATTTGTATATAGACAACAACACTTCTGGGATTTTTTTAAAGATCTTTCTTTTCATTAGGAAGGACTGTGATACATGCTTCATTATTAATATTTCTGGCTGCCCTAACTGCAGACTTTATCGAAGTCTCTATCCAAGCATGAGGGAGGGCAGTGTGTTCTCCAGCGAAATGTACTCTTCCTGCAGGCTTAAACACATTGGATGAATATTCTGTCAGCTGATACGGGGTGAACAAAGCAAAGGCACCAAGGCTGTACTCATCCAAGCTCCATTTTTTCACCACACCGCCTTCATAGAGGCTTCGAATCTTTTCACCATGTATTGAAACAAGGTCATTAAGTGCCAATTCCATGCATTCATCATCACTCATTCCTAGAAAGAATGAGGAATCATCTGACCAGGTATATGAAGCAAGTACTAAACCAACTCCACTAGGGAAACTGTTACTGATGTAGTAAATGTACCTTGATGGATGATCTGTGATTGATTTCCCACCACGAATCCCTTCCTCCACCCAGAACTTCTCTCGAAATGCCAGGAATATTTTAGTTGCACTGTCATAGTGGGTGTTACGAAGGGCCTCTTTTTGAAAATCTGGAAGTGGTGGGTTAAATCTTACACGCAAAGTAGCTTTTGCTGTCCCAGTGAACAGAAGGTAATCTGCCTTGAGGTTAGTGACTGAGTTGTCATCCTTGTCTTTATAAACAATTGTGACATCCTGCAGGGTTTGATTTATTTCCACAGCTTTTGATTTCAGAAGAATTGCACAACTAAGATGTTGATATATAGCTCTGGGCAGCAGCTCAAAACCACCACTTATTCCATGATATCTGGAATAAAAAATAAAACATCTTTACATGTACTATATAGAGAATGTTGATTTTTGAAACTTGTTTACAGTTTAATTAGTCCTAATTTAATCATATTGACAATATAAAGCCCCTTAAATATTAGGTAAACTCCTGCATTTAATAGGCATGCAGACAGGCTAAAAGAATTTAATCTATTCAGTCTTGAACAAAGAAGACTACGCGGCAACCTGATTCAAGCATTCCAAATTCTAAAAAGTATTGACAATGTCAACCCAAGGAAATTTTTTGACTTTTTTTGGGGGGGGAGGGGAAGAAACAAGGACCAGGGGTCACAAATGCAGATTAGACAAAGGGGCATTCAGAACAGAAAATAGTTGAAGGGCTGACACCCTGGGATCCTTCAAGAAGCTGCTTGATGCTTCTGGGATCAATAAGCTACTAACAACCAAACGAGCAAGGTAGGCCGAATGGCCTCCTCTCGTTTTGTAAACTTTATTTTCTTATGTATTCAGTATTAAGGCTACTCCCATTATCCTAAATGTATACCCCATAATTACCTAACATCAGCATCATGTAGATTACCAAACCCTCGTAAAACTTATATAAAACAATAAATTAAAACAATGAATAGAAAAAAACTAAAACAAATCCGCAGCTTAGTAAAAAAATACTTGACAAATGCGTAATAAAGCCATCCCTCTTATTAAGGCCGCATTTTGTTCATTCCTTGACTGGCTTTCACTGTACTGGTCAAGAAAACATAATAACTGACCATTTTCATGATTAGAGTTGCTGTTCTTGGAATAGTCAGACAGTAGGCTCTGTCACACGGTATGTTCCACATAAAAATATAAACAGATAGACCTCACCATCGACTGGCATTTGAGTTTACATGATCAATTTTCTGAGTTGTTTTTACAAACCTGTTTACACACTTTGCTCTATAGGTCTCAATAACAACACTCAGTAAATTACATTGTGGTGCTAAAGGTTTTCTTATACTTCAGTATACAATGAAGAAACAAACTCATATTGAGAGTACTGTATGAAATGATATATACCACTTGCAACCACCTCACTCCCTAGTATGTTTAGTTATAAAAAAAAAAATGCAGATTTGAAAATATCTTACATGACATTGTCATTGAGCTCAGCTTCATCTCGTAGACTTTCAGTGAAAGCTGTGTAAAACAAGGACTGCTCATTCAGAATGTCACCGACCATTTGGATTGCTGCTCTACTTAAGTTGCCTTTCTTCTGTAAAAATTCCTGTTGAGACAGAAAAGTATCAAAGAAATTCAAATTCATTCAGTTTTGGTTGGAGATAGTACAAAGCTTGAGAATCTGGTAATTGCTGAACACCTTGTTGGATTAATCTGAACATTTTGCACATGGCTTCATATTGGTGGGTGTACAAAACCTGCACAGTTACAGAGTTTTATACCATACCGTTCATTCGAAACAACCCAAAAGAACAATCTGCTGACTGTTCATAGATCTGCAAGCTGATATTGGTTGTCATCTTCTCGATGATTGAATACTAAACAGCAGTTCTAAGAGTTGGTGAGAGTTGTCTTTATAGTTGGTTGACTTTCCCAGTAGTGTATTTGCCATATTGCTCTTTCACATCTGGACAGAGCAATGATCGTAATCTTTTTCACATACAGTATACACATTATGCCCCCGGAGATGTTTTCACACAAACACACAAAAAATCATTAACCATATCTTCATCATATCTTGACAAAGCATAATTGAAATAATTCATTCTGGAAATGATCAACATCAGCAACACAAAACATTATTTTTGAAAATGGAGCATTTGGGTCACCTTTGTAGAATAAGAGTCATATTTCTTGAGGATGGAACAGCAGTTGGCTGTGGTTCCATTCATTTCTTCACAGACCTAGGAAAGATTTATTTCACAGGTAAGAGAACTTGAGAATTTCATTATTTCAGAGATTATTCACTGGCATCTAAATCACAGCAAGCTTAGATTACCTTTACAATTGCCTCAGTGTACAGCTGGTCAGCAGATTTCCCCTTTTCATCTTCTCTCACTGGATAGCCCAGGATGTCAGGGTTGTCATCAACTGCGTACGTTTTTGTGCGGCGCCCATTGACAAAGTACCATGTGTTGCTGTCTGTCTGGATGAAGTCGTTTAGGCTGAGATTGTAGTATTTAATGTAGTGATGGATAATTCTGAAACAAAATGCAACAGCATTAGATTTACACATTTAAAGAAGGGACTGCGTTAAGGTGAGGTCATGATCAATATTAGAAAATTAATCTACTGTTATCCAGCCAGTTTCTAGCAGGCTTCTTTCAGATGGATGTAATCACCTTGATTCTGATCAATCTTTGTTAGTACCAGCTTTTTCATTTGCTGAGCTTGATAGAGTGACAAGGCTTAATTTGCAACTGGGACTGAAAATACTTTCCAAAGGCCAAACTCGTCCAGGTTTTCCTCTACTGGAAAAAGGCCAAACTGGTTTATATGCTCAAGCGGTAAATCATGTGCTTACCACATTCAACTCTTTGGAATCATTTTTCAGAGTAGAAGACCCAACCTTCACCAAACTTACATCATACACTCCTAACCTCCTATAGAAATTTAGAATTGCCTTTGACTACAATCCAAATGTTTTGCTTTTCATGTATTGTTTGTTTATTACGAGATGGGCCCTCTGCATGTGCGTGCACTGGGTATATGTCGTAAGAGACTCATAAAGACGGCTGGAGTAGGGGACGTCAGACCAGAAACAGGAACCAGGAAATAAACAGAGAGAGAGGTGGAGCTGAGCAAATGGTATAGCTCAGCATTTAATAGTGCATAGACAGACAGAAAATAAAAGGTTGCAAGACAAACAAAACACAGGACACAGCACTCGTCGCCAAAACAAAAAGACAAACAAAACAGACTATACAGACAAAACACGGTGAGCTTCTATTTTTAACTACTACTACTACTATTATTATTATTATTATTATTATTATTATTATTATTATTATTATTATTATTATTATTACCTCCGTCTCCAATCCCGTTCTCCACTCATCGAACACACAACCCCGAGTGAGTGAAAACATGCTGCTTTTATGCAGCTGTACCGAGACTCGATTGCTAATCAATCATTCAATTGGAGTTGCAGTACAACTGCACGTGAATTAATAAAGTGCAATTCCCCGTGCTCACATATTATTACATTTTACTTGCACGTGAAGTGCTGTGTAATCCTTGTGCCTAAATACAAATATACATTTTAAACACTCATGTTACACAGACCCATTTATATCCCATCTACCAATGACTATACACCAACATTAACACAACATACAACACAAAATACACACAGGGGAGGGCACTTTGCCACAGAGACCAGTGAGTAAAAGCTGGTCTTCAGGGAGATAGCGAGAGATACAATATAAAGCCAATATGGGCTCCAAAACTTAGAGCTAAGAGCTTTTTTTGTTGTTGAAAAATACACCTGCTGAATTGTGATTATTTGAGATGCAGGAGAATTCTAGCAACCTATTAAATAAAGTTGAAGCAGAGGGAGTTTGGATCAGGGAGATAACTCCTGCATACAGCATCTGTCCACCAATAATATATTAGTGCATCTGTCTTGCAGTATGTGTTGTGCTTTTGCATTTACCTCTACATAAACATCCACCACTGTAAGTCATAATGTGCCAGCAGTACAGATATCTTTTTTTTTTTTACAGTTTATCTGCCATGTTACAGCTGAGCTCTTTCCCTTACTTGTGTGAAGAAGGAATTCTCATTGCTCCAAGCTCTGCATACCAGCCCCTGCTCTTGTTCCTGTAAGTGTGTATGCGCCCGCCGACTCGGTCACTGGCTTCCAGGATAGTTATCTGTGAGAAAATTATCCATTCCTTACTCATTCATCTAATTTATTCAAATGCTAGCAATCAGCATCAACATCCTAAAAAGGAAAATGTTGTCTCATACACTACATATTGTACCAGTGTAAATGTAAAATAAAGTCTGTATTCATAAAGTGTGGACTTTAGTGGCACTTTATCATCTGATAACAGCATGATGTGCTGTTTGTGGAGAGCCTCTGCACCGTAGTACATACAGCTCTATTGGCTGATTTCACAGACCCTGATTACTACTAATTCTGGACTATCTAGTGTTAATTTACGTAAGGTAAACCAAGATGACTGCTAATCTGGGTCTGTGAAACTAGCCATACAGGTTTAGACTCTACCAGCCCTACTACAGAGAGTATCTGAAAACCATACCCTGTGGCCAGCTTCCTCCAGCAGTTTAGCAGCAATTAATCCAGATATTCCAGCTCCGACAATTGCAATATGCTTGGGACACTGAGTCTTGTTGAGGCCATTTTCTGCAATCTCTAGTAGAAACTCGTAATTGGGATCATGGAAGCATTTTTCAAGGGGATTCTCCTCTGTTTGTGTCCTCTGTAATATCACCAGAAGACCTACCAACAAGACACCTTGGAGAAAACAGAAAAGACAATTACAACTTGACTCTTTGTAAACAAGCATGAGTGCATTGCTATATTTATATTGTATATAACACTGTGACTTTAATCTCGTACAAGAACACCTAAGGGCACCTATCTTTTAGATAGCAGGTTCCCCTACTCTTCTTTCAAAGAGCAGCATTGTGACTCTTTAAGAGATTAGACAGTAACTAAATATTTACACCAATACAAAAACTTTGAGTAAGTAGCGGAGTTCCAAAACATATAACGTTACACGTCCCCACGTGTTGCTACAACTGTGTAAATATAACGTTACACATTCCCACTTGTTGTTATGTTTTGTTTTTTTAAATGAATATTCCACCAGTCTTGGAAATTATCACTACGGAAACTTTTTTTTAACTGATGCATAAAATGGAGAAAAAAAGCTTACAAAAAGATGTTCTTAATTCTTAGTTTCTGTATTAAAGCACCACTATTTATTTATTTTTACTGTACAAAACAGTTCCAATAATATTGAAAAACAGTTCAAACAATTGCCACAGCAAACAGAAATATACAGTAGGGTTACGTACCGCATTGCTCCATGTTTCAGTGTAATGAGAAGGTGATTGTACAGAATGCCTTATATACTAAAGGGGGACTGTAAATAGTCACATATTGCTCAATGGTTTCAACTTCTCAGAAATGTCTTTTTCCGGTTGTTAGAATGGTTACTGCATAACATAGTCCTTCAAACCACAGACAGGTCACTTTTTGTTTAGTTATCAGATCTTCCACTTTCCTGACCCTTACCATATGTACCGTACCACTTATTTAAACAATATAAAATGTTAACTTAATACAAAATAAAAAATGGGTTTTCATTCATGACTGTAATAAAACCAACATGTACTGAAGCCTTAAAATTTGGCAATGTTTTAGGACCATTTGAAACATTGCTGACACATTTGTATTATTTTAAGCAAATAAAAAAAAAAAAAAAAAAAAAAAAAAAGCTGACATCAGTACCATAACACTAACATCTGCAACACTCCCAATCATTTTTTACAAAAAAAGAGACATTTACATTGGCTTTCAAAAGTATTCGCCCCCCCCTGGACTTTTCCACATTTTATTGTATTACAACATGGAATCAAAATGGATTTAATTAGTAGTTTTTGCCACTGATCAACACAAAAAAAATTCCATAATGTCAAAGTGAAAAATAAAATCTACAAATTGCTATAAATTAATTACAAATACAAAACAAATACTTTGCAAAATTGCTCAAGCTCTGTCAAGTAGGATGGGGACCTTTGGTGAACAGCAATTTTCCACATATTCTCAATTGGATTGAGGTCTGGGCTTTGACTGGCCACTCCAGGAAAATGACCTTTTTGTTTTTAAGCCACTCCAGTGTGGCTTTTGCTGTATGTTTGGGGTCATTGTCCTGCTGGAAGATGAATCTTCTCCCAAGTCCCAGATCCCTTGTAGACTTCAACAGGTTTTCCTCCAGGATTTCTCTGTACTTGGCTGCATCCATTTTGCCCTCTGTCTTCACTTATTCTAGGCCCTGAAGCAGAGAAGCATTCCCATAGTATGATCCTGCCACCACCATGCTTCACCATGCAGGAATGGTGTTCTCAGGATGATGTGCGGTGTTAGGCTTGCACCAAATATAACGCTTAGCGTGGAGGCCAAAAAAGCTCTATTTTGGTCTCATCAGACCATAGAATCTTCTTCCACTTGATCTCAGAATCTCCCACATGCCTTCTAGCAAACTCTAGCTGAGATTTGACGTAAGTTTTTTTCAAAAATGGCTTTTTTTTCCCACTCTCCCATAAAGGCCAGTTTTGTGAAGCATCCGGGCTACTGTTGCCATATGGTGTCTCTCAGTTCAGCCGTGGAAGACTGTAACTCCTTTAAAGTTGCCATAGGCCTCTTGGTGACCTCCCTGAATAGTGCCCTTCTCAGCCAGATACTTTTTGAGGACGGCCTGTTCTAGACAGATTCACAGTTGTGCCATATTCTCTCCATTTTTTAATAATGGACTTTATTGTGCTCCGGTGGATATTCAACGCCTTGGAAATGTTCTTATATCTTACCCCTGATTGGTGCTTTTGAAGAACCTTATTCCGGATTTGCTTTGAATGTTCATTCGTCTTCATGATATAGTTTTTGTTAGGAAATGTATTAACCAACTGTGGGACCTCCCAGAGACAGTTATATTTAACCTGAAATCATGTGAAACACCTTAATTACACACAGGTGGACTCCATTCAACTAATTATGTGACTTCTAAAGACAATTGATTGCACCAGAGCTTATTTAAGTGTGTCATAGAAAAGGGGGTGAATACCTATGCAATCAATTATTTTCTGTTTTATATTTGTAATTAATTTAGAACAATTTGCAGATTTTATTTTTCACTTTGACATTATGGACTTTTTTATGTTGATTAGTGGCAAAAACTCCTAATTAAATCAATTTTGATTCCACGTTGTAACACAATAAAATGTGGAAAAGTCCAAGGGGGGATGAGTATTTTTGAGAGCCACTGTATACAAAAACCTTAAAGATCGATTGATATTAAATTCTGAGTAATCTTTGCACAATGTAATGGTGAAGTGAAAGGTTTGTTTTTCACTAGCAGGCTGCATGTTTCACAGTGGCGAGCAGTGTCACATTGCATTGATGAGAATACATTAGCTTTTTACTAATGTAAATGTATTCCTTTGTTTTCATGGAAGCACGTATAAAAGTTGCTCCATGGCTATACTATTCATTTGTCATAGTATACCATTTTAGCATGCTTTACCATTCAGTACCTCTCGAGGCTTTACAATGCTTATCTATTCTATACTATGCTTAGTAGTCTTTATTACACATTGTCATGCTTTTTACTATGACTTCTGTGAGGGAGCTACTGTATCTGTCTATGTCAAGGTAGCTAATACATGAATAACACTTAGAACCTTTGAACTTATAACAGTTATTCTTGTGTAAAGCTTTTCGTAGGAAGAAATGACTCTGGGTTACACATTCCAAAAATATGGTCTAGAACTTATTTAGGTGACGAATCTGATAAGCATCACTGTCATGAGTTACTTGACCATACATGACATTCCTCATAGGCTGAGCAGAGTCACACATGTTAACAAGGTTTGCTGCCTACAGCAGGATTCATTCTTCTAAGATCTTTACACTACTCTTTATATCATTGGGTTCACTAAAACACACTGTCTACTTTGAGCTTTGAACTTGTTGACAACTTTTTGGTCTCTCAGTTCATGCTTGATACCTGAGCAAACATGTCACTGCTACATGCAGCAACAATTTCTCCATTGGCGAATTCTTTGTGCCTTCAGGGCCTCCATCTGCAAAGAAGCAGGGCAGCATCCCTCGAAGAGAAATTTTTCGACTTCCCCAATAACCAATCCTTTCAGCTTTGATAATGTGCAAGAGCATGTGCACAGTCTCAAAGTAGTCATCTCAGAATAGAGGGTTATTCTTGTGTCTCTTCTGCTAAGACAAAACCTTGCACAACATTCCAGTAATGACACTGCTGTACTAAGAAATTCTTTCTCAAAAGTTGAACACTGCTCATACTGAAATTAGACCTCTTAAGCTTTTTTCACCAAACAGGAAGCATACTGGCTTCCTCGAGGTTTAGAGACCACATTACCAAATTCATCATGTTAATAAGGACTTGAAAGTCCAGAACTTAAATAGCAAACATCAGCTCATTAAACCATGGTTGAAAATAACTGAAACAGAAGGATACCATACAATTGATGTATATCCAACTGTGAATCGTACAGCTGTATTATAATACAGGGTGGCATAACATAATAGTATTTTTGTGTTATTCTGTTCTCCCATACATTTCTCCGTCTGGATAACACTTTAAATCTCCAGGCCATTGCTGTTTGTTTTGGTGTTGTGTTTTGTTGTGTTGAGTTTGTTTTTGAAGATTGAGGTTAGCAGTTTCATCATCAACCTTATTATACAGAGGTCTCATACCACCACTGTGTACAATAAGATAATGGTCATTCACTATGTATTATAAATTGAATTGTTTCAGATTTTTGCAAAGAGCTATTTTTTTTCAGTATTTTTCTCCATAGTTCCACAGCTGAGGCAATTTCTTTTTAATGACCTTGCTTATCAACTAAAATACAAAGCACCTTCTACCACTCACATTAGAAGCCATCTACAAATGACACATTTTGAAAGGCTGTATAAATGTTTCACATGAAGTAAAACAAACAGTTTTATGAATAAGTCTCTAAACCTCAAGTCACCTTGAGAACGCTTACATCTTATTTGGTCAAATAAGTTTTCCAGGGCTACTTATCAGCAGTTTCAGTTAAGAAAGAATTACTTGTTGCATGAGGTTTAGTCTCTAATGAGATCTTTATCACAGAAGGTCATGAACATATGATATGGAGTTCGGACTTGCTGACATACAAAAATCCATAAATTTGGGAGGCATTTAAGCAAGAAAAGATGATGTAACCATGATTTTTTGATGTACCATATGCCTCTGTGTGTGATATGTGTGTGCTATATCATACTCACATGACAATGGAGTGAGAAATTTGGAGTACATAAGCCTCATGTATACCAAGCCATTATCACTTTATAATAAACACCAAAATAATTCATAATAAAAAACTGTTTAAGTTATGCTTGTTTTCAGAACTCCTACACACTCCTACTGTCACTATTATCCCCCGACCCCCCCCAATGGACACACTGTCTGTCTGTCTGTCTCTCAGTCTGTATGTCAAACTTATACATTGTTTTACATATGAGTAAAATAGACTCTAAAATAGACTTGATTTACCCATGATAAATCATGGCTGGAACAATGCAGCAGAGTAAATGCACGCTAGTAGCTTTAGAAAAGCATATGAAAAAGCAGAACTACCTACCATCTCCAGCAACCAATACAGTCACTGTGGGCGTTCAGCAACCCCCTACAGCAGGGCTACTCAACCCTCGTCCTGGAGGGCTGTTGTGCCTTCTGGTTTTTATTCTAACTATACACTAAATTGTTTAATTGGACAAATTAAGCTTCTACTAAGCACTTAATTGGTCCAATTAAGTAATTTAGGGTACTGTTTGAACACAAATCAGGATGGACAGCAGCCCTCCAGGACCAGGGTTGAGTAGCCCTGCCCTACAATGTTCGACACAGGATCCAGTGCAGCTTCCACAGTTTTGTTCCAACTGTAGCAGGTATCCTTGTTTCCATATACATGCTCTCTCAAGCATCCAACAGGCCCCTATAATTTTCCCACAACCTCTGTTACTGTACCCATGCAATCAGGTCTATTCACCGGAGTGCCTTAGCCACAAGTTGCATGCTCTCTTCTTTGTGGGTGTTCAGCAGGCCCCCTCGGATTTCCTCACACTCAAATCTTTTGACCCCTGCCTGTTCAAAAAAATCATTTCAGAACACAAAATTTGTTCTTGCATTCAGGTTAATATAGGGACATCATCAGTGAATCAGATCCTGAGGTAGACGATTGCATCCACATTGTCGACCTTCGCTTTTCCAGCACCATCTTCTATGAATACCACAAATCATTATCAGCAAAAGCAACAGCTCACCTCCAGCAATGGAATCAGTAGCAAATTGCCCAGGAACAAGACCTTTACTGTCATTTTTTTCACTGGTCTTCATGCTTTTTCATGCATTGTTTGTCTGTGTATTCACAGCCCATACCACCCTGATGTGCCCCTTAACTGACTTGTATTCATGCATGAATTAACACTTCACAATTCCCAGAATGCATGCCTTGTACATGTGAGCAACATCATTTGTTACAAAGGAACAGGGAATGAATACGGATAGTCAAATCCACATGAGTTAAAAGGGACTGAATTCAAAATGAATTACTTCAGAACTCAGAAGAAGTGCATAAGATATTCAGGTGTTATTCCTGTGCTATTCAGTTGGAATTTATTATGAATTTGCGGCCATTATTGTAAAGTGTTACCATCTTTTAAAATGAAAAAACATGTTTGATATGCTTCATTCAAACTGTAAGAATTACATAGTGAATGGAAGTGCAAGAGAGGTTTGTGGAAGTACATGTTCAGTCATAACCAATTTTTGTAATATTAAAGCACCATTTAGGATAAAAAAAATTGGAAAAATAGCATTAGTGGTATTCAAAGCAATCATATTTTTCTTTACATTACAATTTATGCCACCAATCAATTTTCTGTCCTAACAAGAATATTTTAAAATATAATTTACGACAAACACAATGTAACTTATTTGAAACTTTATTAAGATAAATGATATCCACCATACACACTCATAATTTAATTCTATATTCCAAAACTAATTGATAATTACAAAATTAATATATTGTATGTTTATTAAAAAATTTATAAATTACTGATTTAAAACATAATTACTACTAATAATATAAAAAAGTAATAATAATAATAATAGTAAAGTACACCCTACTATACACGATAAGACATTTTATTGCTCGAGAGAGAAGATACTTCTTGTCACCAGCACTCAGTTGTAATAGAGCTCCTCATAGCAGCTGATGAGTTAATAGGACTGACATCAGCAGAAGACATGCACCTCTCCACTACAGAGCTTGCTCTTTAGTTGAAAGATAAGGCGTTCGTCTTTAAACTGTATGGTGTGCAGTTCGTGTCCAGACCTTGCCTTTTCATTTAATGTGTTGAGATGCCGATTCGTTACACAGTGCTAAAATGAATCGCCATGGTTTCTACGGTTTGTCAGTACATTCATAGTTGATTTTCTCAGTTTTGCAATATTTTCTTGTCGAATACATTTTTATTCTCTTGGAATCTGTGTGCATTTTTGCTGGTATGTTTTCACAGCTGTCCTTGAGGAAGGCGGTGAAGATGTGTGTGCTTTTTAACTACAAGAAGCATGTGCAGTCTTATTATCCTGTGACAACTATAAAATAATAACACTGTAAACTCCTGTAGTTTACAGATATAAACATTACTACTAATTGTAATAAAAATAACAACTTCTAGTTAACTATACAGCACAGAGTATTCCAGCATTCGCTAAGATACAGCACAGAGTATTCCAGCATTCGCTAAGATACAGCATGGAGTATTCCAGCATTCGCTAAGTAAAGCTTGATTGTGAGTGTTATTATGTTTATTAAAATAAAAAGGTCTGAAAAGTAAGTATATATGTTCTAGTTCATTTTCCACCTTAAATAAATCACAACTTAATATTGAATACGTCTACAATGACTACAAGTCTATGTTACATCATCTTTGATAGGAAACTAGTTAAAAGTACAGTATTGCACGGTACTGTAACTGGTTGACTGTAGTATTTAAGTGTAAAACATGTAGTGGCTAAACCCTGCCATCTTCCATAGTCACATGATCAATGAATCTCTCCCGATTGGACGAAGGCAGTGGTTTCCTTGTGCATACTGGGCTTGGGGAAACTTTTTTTTTTTTTTTTAACATATTAATCTTTAGGGCTTTTCAAAGGGGTTGATTAAGATGAACATTTTTCAGGATGTGCGGTAAAGCCATTTCAGGGTTTATTAGGCGCTTAATTAGATATATCCTTGGTGTGCTAATAAAGTTCACACTAAGGCCTGGAATCTATTGGTAACACTTTAAACATTAAGTGTCTGTAATTACTGTGTATTTCCATAGTAGTTATTTAGTAAATATATGTGTACTTACACATAATTGCAGTATTATGTATAGTTACAATGTACTAATATATAAATATTTTTGCACGATATATGTAAGTATACAATTGTATCAGAAAAGAGTTAGGGTACTATTGTGCCAAAAGTTTTATCCTGGGTTAAGATGAATTCTTCACAGGCTCTGATTAGCACGAATCTTGGAGCATCTAATGCAGTAGTAAAGAAATGTTAATCGGGGTCTGTGAATCCAAACCTTTATAAGAAAACCACCTCATCCCAGCCCTGCTATGTCTTTAACGCATGTTTGAGGAGACATGTGTTTTTAACAAGGTCTCCCTGTCTCTATGTCCATGTTGCTGGAAGTGCTGAAAGGTTTCAGGCTGATTGGGTCCAATGGCTTCGGAATTTGACTTGAATTGTAGTACCACACGAACAGAAAGAAACCTGTTGGGAGAGGGGCAATAGAATGTACTGATAAGTTCTTGACCCTGTCAATTCAAACAAAACAAGGTGATGTCTTAATTCCTGATGTTACACCTCGCTGCACAGGGGAATTGGTTGCAGCTATCACAATTCTGAATTGTGGTACGGCAGGGTGCTATGATGTGCCTAAGGCGTCATGCAACCATTAAATGAATTATAATGTGCTATTTCTCTAAGGATATGTGTGCATAACATAGGGTGGAATTAGGATATGTGAGTCAGAGTTTTGCTAAATATAATATTGTCCCTAAAATGTAACAGAGACAACACCCATGCCTTCCCCCACTAACAGCTTGTGATTTATGGTTCCCTTGGAACACAAGTAAATGTTCTACTGCACGTAGACAACAAGTCTTAAAACAAGTCATAAGGTTGTAACTTGTGATTATGTGTCAGAGAACTAACTGCAGACTTCCTGAATTACTTATCTCCAGAATTCTGTACAATATACTTTGCTGTTACATCTACACACTCAAGGGCTGCTTTTATTTCTTCTGGGTCCCTACACTGTTTTCATATTTTACCACATCACAAAATCCTGGAGAGCCATAATTTGATTATAAAATGGCATTTATCATCGTTACTGACTAACATACTAATCAGGCACTTAAACGTCTGACAATGAATTTCATTGCTGTGTCCTTCCGCTGTTTTAAACAAGAATGTGCAGGGAGCAACGCTGTGTGTTTGTGTGAGGTACTACATTATTATTTTACAATAACTTTGTATAGCTCAATTATTTTTATTTCAAACCAGCTCACCACTGCCACCCCTCAGGAGAGACGAAGACAGACACACGTGTCCTCTGAAACATGTGCTGTCAGCCGTCCGCTTCTTTTCACTCTGCAAGCCTGCCATGCAGCCACCTCAGAGCTACAGCATTGGTGGACCACGCAGCTCTGGTCAACTTACAGGCAGACCTGAAGGTGCCTGGCCAGTCTACAAGGGTGGCTAGTGTGCGGTGAGCTGAGGACACCCTGGCTGACCTAAGCCCTCC
Source organism: Polyodon spathula (assembly GCF_017654505.1). Taxonomy (NCBI): domain Eukaryota; kingdom Metazoa; phylum Chordata; class Actinopteri; order Acipenseriformes; family Polyodontidae; genus Polyodon; species Polyodon spathula. The sequence continues at coordinate 15,056,323 of NC_054545.1, forward strand.
CCACCTGATGCTACTCAACTAATTGTGCACTGCCCTGAGAACTCCCGTCCATGGTCAGCAGTGGAATAGCCTGGACTTGAACCGGCGACCTCCAGGCTATAGAATACATCCAGGCTTGCCGGATGCACCACTCAGGAGCCCCATACAATAACTTTTGAATTTAATTATACTACAGAATATTGAATTATTAGGAACAGTTTCTAAAAATGGACGGTGCAGATCTCTGTGTAGAGGGAGGAGTTAGCCTCCGCTCTGGGTGATTTCCAGTTCAAGTGTGAACGAAGAATCTTTTGAATTTGGTTGGTTCGCTGCTACAAGGCCAGTAAGCATATGGGACCAAGTATTTCTTTCTTCATGGCTTGCTTGCCAATAGCTTCTGATGGATAACTTATTTTTAATGACCCATTATGGACATTAGTTACCATGTTTCAAGCTCGGTTTTGGCGAGAATATGAACAGCGGAAATGTCAAATCTTACTGAATGATTTTTACATCTATTTGATAGTCCTGCTGCTTCACCCGGCTTCGACATCATTGAACCAAGGATATTTATACCCATTGGCTCCAGTGAATAGGTGATGTTGTCGGCGGCACCGAGTATGTAATTAAAAAGCAGGCATTTTCGAAGTGCATTTTTGCTGTGAAAGCACAAGACCTCAACATCGTTCTATGGTTTCTGTTTTAGTGTGGGATTTATGATTTATTTTTTTGCATTTTTGTTAAATGTTAGCATTGAATGTCTTTTTCCTGCGTAGAGAAACATTTAAAAATTAATTACAAAATTGTGTTAGAACAAGTTGCTACCAAGATATGCCTGAAGCTTCCTTAATGAGCCTTAATTTCATGAAATCCGCCTTGCCTATTTAAGGAAGCTCTCACTTTCTGTGCTTTGTTCTTGTGTTATCTGTTTGCACTTGTACTTCTTGGAATCATTTCACTGCAGCAGTGTCTTCTGGGTCAAAGCTTGTTACTGACTGAAATCATTCTAGTCGTCAATAGGGGAAGCAGCTGATTGGTTATTCACAGGAAAGAAGCCAGTGAGGTGTGGAGTCGATTTCACTCTCCAGGTGATCCAGGAAGTGCAAGAGAGTCAAAGGTCCTGTCCACACTTTGCCTTTAAACTGTATTAGTTGCCTTTAAACTGGCTTAAAAGTGCTAAATCCGGTTAGTGTCCACACTACACAACATTTAATACAGTACTTGAGAGCCAGACTCAAGACCAACTCGTAGTAGTCTGGAGTCCGGTTCTAAATTAGATCGCATCAGGTAGTGTGGTTTGTCAAAAGTGTGGATGCTGTAATACTGAACCACTTTTTTTCAGTATCCTCCAATATGCACACAGTTTTTAAAGGAGCTCGGCAGGTAGGTTGGACCAAACATCTTGGAGAACTAACCACAGTTCTTCTGTGTATTTAGGCAGACTCAGTTGCTTCTCTCTCTTCATTTAATCCCAGACAGACTTCATGATGTTGAGATCAGGACTCTGTGGGGGCCATACCATCACTTCCAGGACTCCTTGTTCTTCTGTATGCTGAAGATAATTCTTAATGACTTTCGTTGTATGTTTGGGGTCATTGTCATGCTGCAGAATAAATTTGGGGCCAATCAGATGCCTCCCTGATGGTATTGCATGATGGATAAGTAGCTGCCTGTACTTTTCAGCATTGAGGAGACCATTAATTCTGACCAACTTCCCTACTCGATTTGCAGAAATGCAGCCCCAAACTTGCAAGGAACCTCCACCATGCTTCACTGTTGCCTGCAGACACTCATTCGTGTACCGCTCTCTAGCCCTTCGGCGAACAAACTGCCTTCTGCTACAGCCAAATATTTGAAATTTTGACTCATCAGTCCAGAGTACCTGCTGCCATTTTTCTGCACCTCAGTTCCTGTGTTTTCATGCATAGTTGAGTCGCTTGGCCTTGTTTCCACGTCGGAGGTATGGCTTTTTGGCCGCAAGTCTTCCATGAAGGCCACTTCTGACCAGACTTCTCCGGACAGTAGATGGATGTACCAGGGTCCCTCTGTTTTCTGCCAATTCTGAGCTGGTGGCACTGCTGGACATTTTCCAATTGCGAAGGGAAGTAAGCATGATGTGTCTTTCATCTGCTGCAGTAAGTTTCCTTGGCCGACCACTGCGTCTACAGTCCTCAACATTAACCGTTTCTTTGTGCTTCTTCAAAAGAGCTTGGACAGCACATCTGGAAACCCCCCTTTAGAAAATGACAGGGATGGAGTTAAATTCCCCTACCTGCCTGGCTTTATTGTGTTCAGGTGGCTGGGGTTGATTAGTTGATTAGCTTAATTAACGATCAATCAGCACCCAGCCACCTGACATAAAAGTTGGCCTCTGCTTCCCATTGAGAGGAAGGAGCTGAGGAAGCAGGTTAGTGTTAGTGTTAGTGTTAGTGTATATACTACCTTGTGTCTTGTTGCTGTGCTCAGTCTTGCCCTGGTGTATGACTTTTGACAGTAAACTGTCTTCAGCAACCTCACCTTGTTAGCTGAGTTTGGCTGTTCTTTACCCAGTTTTATTCCTCCTACACAGCTGTTTCAGTTAATGATTGTGTTTCAACCTACATATTGAATTGATGATCATTAGCACCTGTTTAGTATAATTATTTAATCATACACCTGACTATATGCCTACAAAATCCCCGACTTTGTGCAAGTGTACCTAGAAGAAGTGATGCTGTTTTGAAGGCAAAGGGTAGTCACACCAAATATGGATTTGATTTAGATTTTTCTTCTGTTCACTCACTTTGCATTTTGTTAATTGATAAATATAATCTATTAACATGTCTATTTTTGAAAGCACTCTTACTTTACAGCATTTTTTCACACCTGCCTAAAACTTTTGCACAGTACTGTATATGAAAAGCAAATATTATTTGTATTTTTATTATGTATTGTTTGGTTGGATGAGCAAGATACCGTCCGCCTTGGTATTGTTTATTTAAATACCTCGTGAGGATGCGTGACTGATCAGCTACTGATTATTTACCTAGCTGACAGCTCCTTATTTAATCTTGTGCAGACTATGTTCTAGAGGTAATAAGATAATTACTAGCTATTTAACCCCGCCACCAGAATATAAAAGCCTGCAGCTTTTCCTGTTCGTGGAAAGTGTGTTCAGAGTAGAGACAGGAGGTAACAGAGAGAAACAATTGCTACGTATGCTGGTTTTGCAAGCAGCATCCTACTTGTTGCTGTTTATTGTTTAGTTGTTTGGTCAATGTGCCATTTGCTTTTGTGTTCTGTTTTGTTAAAACATTTATTAAAGTACTGAGCGTCTCAGTTTCAACCATCCTTTCCTTGTTTTAGTTTTGTATTTCTGGTCTGATGTCACCCCTGCAGCCATCCGGGTCACAAAAATAAAAGCCAAAAACTTCAAGTCCTATGTGTGTATGTTTGTGTGTTCCCATTTAGTTTTTCTAAAATACTCTATTAATATGGAGCATAACACATTAGTCTAAAATAAAATACAGTGCATGGTGGGATACTATCATACTCATTTCCACTGTTCATTGCGCTGCTAGAAAATGTAACCAAACTATTTTAATAGTGTGTGTATGCATTAAGCCCGACTAAACATGAACCAGTACTTCAGTGTGGACACTTTAAACTGGATTCATCAAAATGTTTTGAGTATGGTCCTCGAGATCAGTTATGTAGTGTGGACAGGGCCTAAAAGCATAGCTTAATAACCGAGGGTCAGATATTCAAAGATTTTGCAAATGTATGCAATTCTGCTTGCATTGTGACCTCTTCAGCGTGCTAACCAGCTCTTTAAAATCAATTTCTTACCTTTCAGCATCCTTATTAACATCATTACTGCTATTTTGCTATATTGTGCTGATAATCTTTTGGTTTTTAAGTTGTGAATGAACTTGAACTAAAACACATGAAGTCATTAAGTACAAGGAAGCAGCTGTAGCAAAGACTTTTTTTTCTGAAATATCTACATATTTCAAAATGAAGTTCAACCAAAGAATGAAGTCTTCAGGATAAGAATAGGTGGCTTTGTGATATCAGGGTTAGAAATTGATTTTAAAATCATGGTTTGCAATCCTTAAAAGGCAGTGGCAGCACATTTTCCATATTCGTACCTTGCAGCGAATTCAGGATACAAAAGATATAAAATGAAGGCTCTTGAAGGGGTCCAAAGCTGAAGAACATCACTCCCCATGTTATGCCCAGTAAGAAGCTCAAGCCAAACAGGATACATGCATTTTTCTTGACAGCCCCCTTTTGTGAGTCAGGACCTGCCTTTCTCAGACGAATGATTCTCACTGCCACTGCAGCGAAGATCACCAGGTTAAAGACAAACAGCACTGCATAGTAGCCAATATTGGTGATGTACTGGGCTAAGGGATCTATCAACCAACACCTGGTGGAGGAAGGAAACACCAAAGCTCTATTAGAGAAGAGTAAACACGAGGCACTCATTGTAGAGAAAAGAATGTTTCTCTGACACTTATGGTATAGCCAAGGCCTTATATTCTCAGTTGTAGGTCATTGTTTACTGATTTTGACCGACATGGTATAGTCAAGGCCTTATATTCTCAGTTGTAGGTCATTGTTTACTGATTTTGACCGACAATTGGGCCTACTCAAGCATGTGAACATACTAATTTAAACCAAGAAAATCCTCTTTTCTTGAGGCACCACATCTTAACCTGTTTCCTAGTGCGAAGTGGCTGGTGTCCATTTGAATGCATTAATAGAAATTATTATAAATAAATGTTTATTACTGTAAGTAAAAAAAAATAATTACAATATAATGCAACATGAATATAACTGTAAAATAGTAAAGCTAATAGTTAAATGTTCCTTATATGATATCTGGATGTTTGTATACTACTTGACTTACATGTAAACAGATTTCCCGTCCTTAGTGGATATGCTGTATTTTCCATACTTGCCCAAACTTCCAATCACCATGACAACTAGCAATGGTAGTCCTAAAATAAAAAAAATCAAGATTCTCTTTGACACCTTAATTAATAGAAGAATTTAAAAAATGTCCAGACATAGTGACAGTAAATAATGTACTAGCAGTAAACACTACCTGGTGTTCAGTATCTTTTTGAATTATAGACAGCTATTTTCTGAAGCTTTCCTTAATGAAATAACAGTGAACTAAAGGTTACAGGGTAATTCTGAAATATTTTAGCAATGGGAATAAACTTTGAATAGTAACTTAAAAAAAAAATTGTGTTCAGAAAGTTCTGCTGGCTCTGATAACACAGCCTCACCCCAGCCAACAACAGCCAGCTTCCTCAGATAATGCTTTATCTCGATGTTGAAGGCCTTTATCATCAGCAGGTACAAGTGGAAAGCTTCAATTCCAAACCAGGTAAAGGTACAGAGCAGGGTATAATGCATGGTGCCTGCGATGAAACTGCAGAGTCCCTTGTTATTCATGTTTGCCAGCCACTCATTAAGCAGGAAGCTGAGATTTAGCAAGGCCAGAGCAGCGCACAGGTTTATGAAGATTGAAGTGGTATTATCGGACTTGGCTTTCCTGAAAGAAAATAACATTCCATGACTAGTAATTTTCTTCCTGCTGTACTGTATATGCAACACATATCCAAATATCCAAACATGTATTTGAAGGTAAAAAAAAACATGTTCATATCAAATTGTGTTTTGTCTTGCACCGATTTACAACCTTGTGTGACAGTTTCTAAATTAGCAAGCGATAAAATGGCTCTATCTGTGTGGGATTCTTATACGTATAATAAAAGAACAACCCTGATGCTTTTTTGGTGTTGTGCTTACTTATGGATGTCCAAAAACCAGCATTTTAAATGTGGATGCACACGCAAACTGCCAAACAGTGAAGTTGCCGGTGCTTCTTCAGATTTGGAAGCGAGCCAATCGGTCATTCCGAAATTAACCATTCAATTAACATCACATAAAAGGAGAGCCCAGGGCTTAGTTACTGTGTTTCTGCACATTTTTGTGTTTGTAAAGTAGTGAAGGTGATGTTTTGTGTTTTGTTTAAAACTTTATTTTGGCCCTTGTGTCCTTTTTGTTTGTATTTGGTATTGTTTTGTTTATTAAATGTGCACTTTGGTGCTCAAACTGCAGCTTACTGGCTTCTGAGTCTCTGTCTCGCCGCTATCCTGTCACACCATTGGATTCATCTTGTGCATACAAAGCATCTATCTATAACAAGGGTGGCCAATCTGGGGTTGAAATCTTTAAAATCTTAAAAGGAGTTGACATGGTAATCTGAACCAATATTTTAAGTGCAGTACAGAAACCAGGACCAGAGGACACAGTTGGAAATGAAGTGGAGATAGACTTAGGATAGAAGGAAGGAGACACTTCTTCACACAAAGAGTGGCGAGGGCATGGCATGGGCAATCTAGTCATGTTCTTGAGGCACAATCACTTGACTCCTTTAAGAGCCAACTTGGCAAGGTTCTGAGATTAATCAGCTATTAAGAAGTGGGTGAGCATAGTTGGGATAAAATCTCCTTCAGAAATGTTCTTATGTTCTTAAGTTATACAATACCTCAACATGCAGTGCATGAACAGGGCCACGCACAAGAAAAAGAAGGAAATCCCGCAGCCAATGTATGAGATATATGTCAGAGATTTCAAGGTCTCTGCACTGAGAGTGATGTTACCGGGGCTCTGTGGGAATTCAGAGAACACAAATATTTATCCAAAAAAATTGAAAAAGAAATGTATTCACTTGTATTTAAAGTGATTGTGACTAACAAAATAATTTCATACATCTTACCCATTTTGCACTTCCATTAGCTACACATGTACTTTAATTTAAAAACATACACCTGGTAACACACTAGGTTAAAGAAAATTCCCAGTCTGCTTGCTTTGCCATCCAGGAAGTCTGTTATTGCTGTTACTTGTTACTGCTCATTTCACCCCACGGTGTTTTCTAGGTCAAAGCATGTTACTGGTTGAAAGCTTGTCAGTCAGTAGGCTGCTGGTTGGTTATCGATAGAGAAGAAATCAATGAAGGGGTGGGGACAATTTTACTGTACAAATGAAATGAGCCAAGAAGTGCGAGCCAATCTAAAAGCATTGCTTGATAACAAAGATTTCTTTAGGTGCAGTTGTACCAGATATTATTTTTTTTAAAAAAATTGATTTAAATATATGTTTGCTAAAACACATTTCTTTAAAAAAAAATACACATTTGAGACCCATATAATGAATAGATATGCAAGTGAAGTGATACCACAAACTGTTATCCACCAAGAAATACAGAACTGAGGTTGGAGCATTTGTTGGCCCATCTTCAAATACATGACAAGGATTTTAATAAGCAATGTCAGTCACACGTGTCTTACTGAAACACATTTTTGTGGGATAAAATGCATCCTTTTTGCATTAGTAGTAAATGAATAAGTTTTGGGGTACCATTAACCTGTAGAGTGGAATGCCTATTACAATATTATGGTTATTTTTTAATAGGAGGCAAGACAAGTTCTTAATTCAGTACTACCGAGTGTGTAATAGTTATGGATGATAAGACAATTATCTAACGCAATTATATCAAGATATTTAGTGAGCACACATACACCTGTTCCTAAATACATGAATCAATCCAGAAATCTTTTTTTCTTACCACTAGTACAGCAAAGAAACTCAAGTGATAACTTTTGCAACTGATTTTATCATCTTCATAAACAGTTTCAACCCCAGTTTCGCTCCAGAAATCTTTGCCATCTGTAGGGAAAACAGAGAGACCGCAAAGAGAGAAGTGAAATGCATTATCAATTTGAAGAACTGATCTAAGATGCTGCAACGGTGTGACCACATGTAAGTAACTATGAATAAATCCTTCATCTACTGCAGCCTAAACTTCAATTGGTTGTACAACATCAGATCATATTCCAGTTTGGCTAATTATTCATGCAAATTCCATCCCAGACACATATCCTGAACTATATATAAGCTGCATCTCCATGTTGTAAGTCAATTTCAGTCCACTGTCTGTGTACTGCATGTTGGGTACAGAGCCACTGTTTACATTTCTACACAGTATCTTTGTACTGGTTTTGCATAATTCCCTTCCTTTGTTTTATCTTTTCATTGTAATACTTTGCATGCTACACAAAAAGCTTTTAGTTTCTTAACACAAGCTGTAGGGAAATGTTGTCTTAACCTGTGAAATGCATGTCTAGTGTTGGTTGGACTATAGTTCATTTTTATTTTACTTTCTCCATTATGCGCACATGGATATTACTGCAGATTTACCAAACCTGCAGGCATGTGCATAGTTAGAAAACATCCTTGAATATAAATTTAGAAAAAAACAAACAAATAAACACATGACTTGGTGCCAGACTGCATTGTTAGACTGATTTTAGGCAGAGGAGACCTCCCTGTCATGAATCCGAATTATAGAGCACATCAAACCATTAATAGGGATGTAATAATCCCCAAAAATATGCTGAATTATAAAGAATGCAGGTTTGCAGAGGGGCTGGATTAGATAGGTTTAATATATTATACACATTCTAGGTCTGAGTGTTTTATTATTATTTTATTTTATTATTTATAAATTATTTGTTTATTATTTTTTAATCCTGAACCCATTAATGGACTAAGAAAATCATACAACTGTTCACATGACCTCAACATGACAGCCGTTAGGTAAGAGGTCAGTGTTATAGTCAAGGGAATGGTATGCTGCTCTTTTGGAAGCATACCTGAATATAGTGTATAGTATGCAGTTCATTTAAATTTTTCTATAACAGTAGAAATTTAGTCTCACAGCCTAGCAGTTTATTGTAAATTTGAATTTTGTTGTGAAACAGATGAAAGTAGTTCAGTATTTATTTTCTTTTTTTGGTATTCCATGCTTTTTTTGTCCGATAACGAGAATTATGCAACTTTTTTTTTTTTTTGACAGTGTAATTTCTCAATCTACAGTGATGAAAACGAAGCACGGTTATTTTTTTGTGAGATAAAATGAAATAAACTTCCCTCAACTCACTATTATTTGGATGGAAAACCAGTTTAAGTGAGTCAGTACGCAACAAAAGTAATTCTAGGAGCGAGTGTCATATTTTTTAATGTTGTATGCTACTTAAGAGTTCATTTATAGTAAAACACTAATTCTCCTTTGCCTGTAGCATACAACATTTCTGTATGTCTCCAGCAATTTTTTAATTCCTTATCTAAACTTCAGCGTATTCAACCTGTTACCGCAATCATACTACAGTATAAGATCTATGACTTGAAGCTCTTGTATTTCAGTGACAATCTGTGAAATTCCACTTTCTAATCATGTCCTCTAAAAGATGCAAGACAGGTTACCCAAAGCCTTCATCACATTGACTTAAATTGTGGTGCCCAGCATATACTGCCACCCTTGATCATTTTTTATAGCCAGCCATGGCTGCAGCTGTACTAAATAGAAGCTTGGGCAATTGTTTTTCTACAAGTTGACTCATGTACACACTCACATATGAACATATACAATTTTAAATATGCGTTTCTTGCTTAGGGATAGCCTCATAAATATAGATGGAAACTAAATAAAAGAAAACAATTTAAAATACCTTTATTGTCCCTGAATACACATCGATGAGTAGAATTTTTCTGAAAATAGAAAAATGTTGCAGGAACACACTCCAGTTTAGTTAGTACCATTAACATTTAAACAAAGTACACCCCCACTCGATATATCACAGGTGTCGGGGTCCAATACAAATCATCTATATAACAAGGGCCGCGATATAGCAAGAGACCCATAGAAAAACAAATAAGCTAATAACAAATACTGTACAACCACTACCTTGTTTTAATCTGGGGCATCAAGGTCCAATGTAAATACTCTATGCAACCCACTTTCATTTTTCATATAAAAAGCAGCACACCGTTTTAATAAAAACTGCAGAGGGTAATTGCTTCTCATCAACTTAAGTCTCAATTAATTTAATCTTCCTCTCCTTTCTCAGATGCCCAAACCGCTGCATTGAAAGAATCCATTCCCATTACATATAGGCCTGTTGCACTAGGGAGCTGACGTCACTTTTGCTAGTGCATTGCTTAAAAAACCTCTTTAGCAAATAGATATTTAAGTTGCTTTGTGTTATTGTGCAATGTGTGTGTATACGATACCAGTACAATAGTAATGCTTTGTTTTTAATTGTTCTGAATATTTTAGTTTGTGATATGCAGTACAAAATAAATTGTCTATGCATATTGCAGCTAAGACATGCACAGTTAGACTGTATAAATGGGGAGCCAACTCCAGGACTGCAATATACTCGAATCTACAGTATTGCGAGGGGCGATATAACAAGGGGTGGGTGTATTATAATAATTATCACATGTATGCAACAATTCCGAGACTACAACGTAACAAAAGGAATACTTTCTCATATTTTCCCTGTCCATGACACAGAATATCTCTTTTTTAATTAGTACGGCATCGCATCATAAAATCTGACAGGTCTTTTTCATTGGCATGTTGTGGTGTGTATTATTAGTGCATTGCTGTCTGTAGAAACATGTAATTGCTAGAATGGATGTAGTAAGTGATTTAAAGTAATTGTAGCTTACAAAATAGTTCCATAAATATGACCCGTTTTGCACTTCCATTAACTTCAGTCACAGGAAAGAAGCCATTGAAGGATGAGGACAATATCACCCTCCAAGTGACCAAGCAATAGCAACATTAATAGAAAGCATGGCTTGCAAACAGAGAGGTAGTATAGCATTATGGATCATGTTTTAAAATAGAAATGTTTACCATTGCATGTGGAATACCCAATGAATGTCCATACAGTATGCTTTATTTATTTGCATGTTGGGTACAGAGCAACTGTTTACATTTCTACAGTATATAGTATAGTATCTTTGTACTGGTTTTGCATAATTCTCTTCCTTTGTTTTATCTTTTTGTTGTAATACTTTGCATGCTATACAAAAAGTTTTTTTTTTTCTTAACACAAGCTGCAGGAAAATGTTGTCTTAACCTGTGAAATGCATGTCTAGTGTTGGTTGGATTATATTTCATTTTTATTTTACTTTCTCCATTATGTGCACATGGATATTACTGTAGATTTACCAAACCTGCAGGTATGTGCATAGTTAGAAAACATACTTGAATATAAATTTAGAAAAAACAAAACAAACCAAAGAAACACATGACTTGGTGTCAGACTGCAGGGTTAGACTGATTTTAGGCAGTCAAGACTTGCATGTCATGATGGAATCTTTATTGTAGAGAACATCAAACCATTAATATGGATTTAGCACTGAACCCACACTGAAACAGAATTCGGGTTTGTACTGGCTGGATTTAACAGGTTTAATATATTATTAACAGTTGTTTTATCCACATTCTAGGTCTGAGTTACATTTTGTGTACTTGACAACACCAGTAATGGACTAAGAAAATCAAAGAACACAGCTGTTTGCATAACATTAACACAATATCTTAAAGTGTACTATCTCTATACAGCAGAAAATCACATGACTGCAGCATGACAGCCATATTAGAAAAGAGGTCACCACCACAATTAACATGCAGGGTTGTGAAGTCACTACCTCAAATGGTATCTAAGATAGCAGGCTTGGTAATTTTGTACTACTGGCACTAAAGAGCAGATTTTTCTTCTACGGTGAATTTAACTTTAAAGGGCTGAGAAATAAGACTTTTCAAGCCTTTATTTTTAAACTTAATTTCAGAACATACACATTTTTAAGTATGTGTAGAATCCTACAGCTCAGCAAATGTTGCATTTGAATCTAAAAATTTGGGATGACAAATTGCTAAACGCTTAGAAATTTGAAAAAGTCCTTACTTGTGGATTGTAGGGAAATGAGATTGTTACAGGATTTGTGAGATTGGAAACTGGACTCAGCGTTTCAATTCCAATCACCTCAACACTTGAAATGAAAATGTTGTCATCCTAAATAAAACAAAAACACAGACAGTAGCTTGTTAGAGTGATGGTACAGGGTTAGGGTTATTAAGTGAGACTATATTATTTTTCACACGATATTCATCAGTGCATTGAGAAAATACTCAATTGCACTTAAAATGACTCTGCACCATGCAGTTTATTTGTGCTTATGCAGTTTCACATTCTGGTTCAACGGCCTTCCTAAGGTCTTTCACAATTATTAACAACCTACACAGTGGCTAACACTTGACTTCAACACCAAAAGCTTATACGAAAAGAAAAGAAATGCTGTACAGATGCATTATAGGAGGCAGAAAACATTGATTCCTAAAAAGATGATCCTGATGGCCTCCTGGGCTTCCTTGCTACAGTTCCAGCATGGAAAATGGATAATAATATGTGGACTTTCAAAAAGCCTTTTGACAAAATGCTAAGACAAATCCTGAAGCTCAAAATCAGTGGGAATCCAAGGTAGCACATGCAAAGGGATCACTGCTCTTTCTAATCTAGATAAACTATCTTGATAGAAAGGAGTATAAGCAATCTTGTATTTGTGGCAGTACAGGAAACCCAAAGAGATTTACATAGCAGGCAGAACTGGGAAGAAACAAGGCATGTTACATGTTTTCCATGCTGGGCACAATAATGTAGGATTCAAATAGCAAACTAATGGTACAGAACTAGGATAAGGACCTTATGTTTAAACAAAACTGAAAAATTTGCCATAACTCTGTTAACTGGGTGTAGGGCCACCAAGGGCAGTTTGGGCAGCTTCTTTGACTGTTGTGAGGGATATGCCATTGCTTTTGTGTCTGCTCCTCATGAAACACTCATGTTTGGATGCATCTTAGGGCCTTTCTGTGTATTATCCCTCAAAGTCTGATCTGTTGCCTCTATCTTGACCTTAACCAACTGGCAGCAACCCCTGTTCATCGAAATGCCTTTGTGTCAACTCACCAGAAAGCCTGGTACAGGTTTCCTGTGATTAAATAACACAGTAACCATCTTTATTTCCTGTTGTGCACTGGCACTAGGAAACTGGTGGGCATGTACACCAGGGATTCAAAATTGTAGAGCAGTAAGCTTTTTATGAGTGAAAGACTTTTTCAATTCTCAATTTTGGATGGGTTCAAGACTTGAGCTGACTCCACTGCTGGGTGGCAGAATGTACTTCTTCTGCTAGACTTGGACTGGGGAGTTGTTTTAATGAGGCTTACCTGAAAGTATATGGGAAGAATACTGACAACAACAACTTTTACAGTTCCTGTGCTGTTCTTCTTCAATGCTTCCACTGGAATCTGTATTGATCCTGTAAAATTATTTATAGGTTTTAGTGTTGCATGGACCTGAAACAGAAGAATGGAAAATGATAAAAATAAACTATAACACACTCTGTATATTATATTTTCCACAATATAAGTGGTGTTTATAAGAGGAAGAAGAATGAAGTCCTTTAGCACTTTAGGCAACCTCTCTTCTGCTTCATCACACCTAGTTTTTTCCACCACTTGCTTCAAAGGGAAATACAAAGATTATTTTGCACAATTATTTTTAATACCTCTACTAATATCAAACCTTTATTTCCCTTTTTTCCCTTTATTTTTTTTAAAGTCTGTTTTTTTTAAATAAAATCAAGTTTTATATTTTTTAAACTGTTCTGGAATATCGGTGGCTTCCTTAACAGCTGCAAAGAATTGGGTCAGAAATATAATAAATATTCAAAAACATTATTTAAAAAACTCATGAACTAAAGCTTTGTGAATGAATCTCAATGTCAAGTAGGCCGTTCACGGCCATCATTGTGAATGAAATAAGCACAGCACTCTTTGAATGTCCATGGAGTATTCTGATTATATAACAAGCTCCACATTTACTTGGCAAAGAGGCCTAATTTAAAACAGTGCAACACCAGGTCCTTCCATCATTGGATTTAATGAATGCAAGATTTCTTACTAAAGATTATCAGTATAACAAAAAGCTGCACCATCAAAAACTCCTACTGCTGCAAGTAGCTCCAAAACTGATGTGGTGGCTAGTAGGATACAATGTGAGAGAAGCTTTTGTTCTCTCCTGCCATCAGGGATTTGTAGTTTAGCTTTAAAATGAACATTAGTGTATGACGCTGCAGCTTTAAATAATACATTGGCATTTGTCTGCCCCAACAATCAAAATACACAGCAAATCAAGTTTTGAACCTTTTTTTTTTAAATAAATTCATAAATGTCTATACAATGGAACAAACTAATTATGTATGAAATGATATCTCAAGCAGGAATTAAGTCATACATGTTACAGCAATGAAAACAATTGGTTTAACTAATAAACTCTCCTGGGTGATTATGTATTCACCCGAGCTGAACAGGTAAAACACTCAAAAAACTGGAAACCATAATTATAAAATAATTTGAGTACAGCAGACACACTGCAGAATAGCTAGCCTGGCTTGACTGTTTCTCCAGCTCTATCCTCTCTGTTTGAGTACTGCTTTTACTTTTGAGTAGGGTTCCCAATCCCACAATAGCATAAAATATTAAGAAAGGGTTGTGTCCACCCAGAAATGTATTGGTGGTATAGTCATAGATGTTTACCTTAAATTAGACAGTCTATACTCATACAGAGGTTCCACTACTTAAGTGTAAAGTTACACTACTTTTAAACTTTCTGTTTTCTTGTCTGCACCATAGCATTTATAACCACAACAAAAAAGTCCCTGAAAATTGTACTGCTCTTAAAATATGAGCCTAATTATGACAGAAACTAGTACTTACTCCTTGTGCAGAAAAGACAAACAGCATGTCTTTAAGGTCACTGGTGTTGGATTTCACCACAAGCCCTTTCATAATATCTGTATCGATTATTTTGATGGACCCGTTGAAACCTTTGTTGTCATCCAAAATGTTCTTTAAAAAAGATCTGTAACAAATAAATACACCCAGTTTATTTGCACACCCTTCGCCCAGAATGGTAGGCAAATAATTGCATGCTTTTAGAAAGAGGAAATCAGCAGGGTAGCCAGATAAAGATTTATAAAAGTTTACATGCAAATTCAAATTCAAAGAAACTTTATGCAATTATAGACTGTAGACACTATATTTTACAATCTCTGAGAATAGTAATGGGTTTGGTAGGCAGGAATACTGAGGGATTTACTAAATAAAGAACAATCATGAAAACACTGGATTTCTATTGGCTGCTCTACAAAGGCTGTCACAGATGGATGCTAGGTATATTTTTCAGCTGAAGGGCTTTTGTCTGAAAAGTCCAGATTTTTTTTTTGTTTAACCCTTTAAAACATTTTGTGTACATCCAATATTCTAAACATATAATAAAACAAATTTGAAGAATACATATCAGGTAAATACAGTAAATATATACACTGAGTGTACAAAACATTCGGAACACCTTCCTAATATTGAGTTGCACCCCCTTTTGCCCTCAGAACAGCCTCAATTCATTGGGACATGGACTCTACAAGGTGTCGAAAGCGTTCCACAGGGATGCTGGCCCATGTTGACTCCAATGGTTCCCACAGTTGTGCCAAGTTGGCTGGTAGTGGATCTCTACTCCGAATAGCTCGTTCCATCTCATCCCACAGATGCTCAATTGGATTGAGATCTGGTGACTGGGCAGGCCACTGCAGTAAGATGAATTCACTGTCATGTTTGTGGAACCATTTCTGGACAATCCTAGCCCTGTGGCATGGGGCATTATCCTGCTGAAAAAATCCATTAGCAGATGGATGCTATGCTGCCATGAAGGGATGCACCTGATTGGCAATGATGTTCAGATTTTCTGTGGCATTCAAACATTGCTCCACTTTTATCAAGGGGCCCAGTGTGTGCCATGAAAACACACCCCACACCATCACACCACCACCACCAGCCTGCAATGTTGACATGCGGCATGATGGATGCATGTACTCATGTGGTTTTCTCCATACCCTAGTCCTCCCATCAGCGTGAAACACCAGGAACCGGGATTCATCAGACTAGGCAATGTTTTTCCAATCCTCCATTGTTCAGTGTTTTCATTCCTTAGCCCACTGCAACCACAGTTTCTTGTGTTTTGCGGAAAGAAGTGGAACTCTGTTAGGTCGCCGGCTGCAATACCCCATTCATGTCAAAGTACAACGAGTTGTGCATTCTTTTACGGGTCTTTCTGCACCAATGTTGTACTGGACTGTCAGTTGACTAACTGTAGCCCGTCTGTTGCTCTGCACAATTCGTGTCAGCCTCCCCTTTGGCCTCTTTTGTCAATGAGCAACGTTGCAGTTCTTGACACACTCAAACCGGTGCGCCTCGCACCTACTACCATACCCTGTTCAAAGACACTTAAATCTTTTGTCTTGCCCATTTACCCTCTGAATGGCACACATACACAATCCATGTCTCAGTTGTGTCAAGGCTTAAAAATCCTTCTTTAACCTGTCTCCCCTTCATCTACACTGATTGAAGATTAACAGGTACATCAATAAGCTTTCATATATCATAGCTTTCATCTGGATTCACCTTGTCAGTCTATTTCATGGAAAGAGCAGTCCTAATGTTTTGTACACTCTGTGATTTTTATTAAGAGGCACTGGAAAAAGAATTACTTTGTGCGAGTCTGTACCTGCATACTCACTTTAATTTCAAAGAGACTCCACACTTTGACTTGATGTAACTTCCACAGTTCTTTTCTGCTTCCTGAATTTTATGAAACATATTTAGATTCTCAGTGAAATTACAATCGCACGTGGGGGCGGTGGACGCTGGTGTAGCAGTTGAGTGCACTGGTGCAGTATTTGTGTGTGTGGATGCTGGTGTAGCAGTTGAGTGCACTGGTGCAGTATTTGTGGGTGTGGATGCTGGTGTAGCAGTTGAGGACACTGGTGCAGTATTTGTGGGTGTGGTTGCTGGTGTAGCAGTTGAGGACACTGGTGCAGTATTTGTGTGTGTGGCCGCTGGTGTAGCAGTTGAGGGCACTGGTGCAGTGTTTGTGGGTGTGGATGCTGGTGTAGCAGTTGAGGGCACTGATGCAGTACTGTTATATGCTTTTGTAGTAGCTGTGGTGGTTGTCAAATTACATTTGTTACAGTTGAATTCATACTTTTCTTGTGTAAAATTCACTCTGAGGACAAACAAGGGTTGAAAATCAACATCTAAAGCAGAGAGAGAAAGAGAAAGAGAGAGAGGGGAAACATTTAACTTTGGATAAACAGGAACTTATTGAATTATTCACAGCACATAACTTCACCAAACTATGTTTAAGTCTCAACAAACTGAGGCTAGAACTCAGATTATCAAGCTCTCGTTACTAGTAACTGATTTAGTGTTAGATAGTCTTATGATTTACCAATTTCTGACATTATCAGTGAGATATGCCCCATCATGAAATCTACAAAGAAAAGATATAAGGTTGATACTAATGATGTTTTAGTTTTCCACCATGAGGTTCACTTCAGTTAAATTATTTCAAACTGTTGACTAGAAAATGATTTTGAATTCAAGTCCAAATTTTCATCCAGACAGAAGTACAATAATGGGTACACATGTTTTCTGTTTTATCCACAAGTGCATAACATTTCATGAATAATTATTATGTTAATGAACAATTTGCAGATGAAAAGTGTTTTCATCAACATACATACCTGCAAAACAGCATTTTTTGAAAAATAAATAAATAAATAAATAAATGTACCCTTTTAAAAGTGAATCACCTCTTACTGTGCACTGCTTCAATAATATATATTTTATATAGATGTTAAGGAATTGGCAAAAGCTGTATATTAAGTTGGCTTGCTATCATTTAATTGATCAAAATACATCCTACACATACCAAACCGCTTTCCCAATCTCCACAAGGGCCTTTTGAAGCATCAGTGTTTCATCAGAAATTTTAGTGTGAAACTAAAGAGATTGAGACTAATGTGACTGTCACTTTCACTCATGGCTGAGTGAGCTTCCCTAAGGAAACGTGTTTTATGAGGGTCTGGTTGAGTTAAATCGAGATTCTATCATGTTTTTACACAGGTGTTGAAAGTGAGACTAATAATCTAATTAGCCTCACTCTCTTACCTCACATTGATGATACTCTGCATGTTTTAATGGTCTTTAGTAGAGAAAATACAGTTTTTTTTAAAACTAACTTGCAAATGTGTACTAGAGACGATAACTAAACAAGAACTTGAAATCAAATACCATAAATGATAACTGACTTATAACTTTAGGTCTGGTTTCAAATACCTGATTAACTCTAATGTTGGATGCTGTAAATTAACATTAGGTAGTGCAAGATTAGTCCTAAGTGGCGCCTTTAAAACCAATTGTTGTGTATTAAATGATTTTTTTTTTTTTTGTGTTTGTAAAACTTATGTACTCCTTCCAAATTAAATGGGTACAACAGATCCCAAATGTAGTTTAAAAACTAGAAGGAGCTTTACTTTTTGCTTTGCGGCACATGTGCGGCTTTCATAGTTTTTTTTAGATATGGACAGACCTTTTGCATGTCCTGAAATAAACAGCATCTTATCTTTCTACCTTGAATGGATAAAAGACGAAGTAATTCATTTGAGACATCTGGTTAAGAAAGTGATCACATCAATGAGTTAAGCACCCTATTTTATCATGAAAAAGGAAATTTACACCACTTATGTAGTTTTAATGAAAACCAATTTCTGTTATGGTTGGGGCACAGCAGAAGAATAATACAACAAACTCACCTAAATGCTGACAGAAATATTGTATGTAAACAACAATCCCCTACCATTGCTAATTCATTTACTGAATGACCTCCTGCCTGTGGATTTTAAAGCAAAGACCCTTTCAGTAGGGGTGTGCAGAAACTTGTTCTCGTAATTGCCTTTAAGAAGTATTTAATGGTAGGTATTTAATAAATGCATTCATTAATGTGTTAGTTTCACCTCTAGAATTGAGTGCCAATCAATGGAAATTAACTTCCGCATTGAGTGTTTTAAAAAACTTTGGAAGATTCTTTTCCTGGGCGCTGACCGAGGCTGTAAAACTGACAATGAAATTTTGAAATGAACACATACTCCTTTACTTCTCAAAGGCTATTATGAGTATTAGAACGAGGTTCTGTACACCCCTACTTTTCAGTATGGCTTTGTGGATGATGTTGGAAAAAATGGGTTCTGATAAAAGTAATAAAATGTGCACTCATTTATATTTTATTAGTGTTTGAATAATAAATGCATTGATAAGCAGCCACAAAAAAACTAAACCAGGACCAGAGGACACAGTTGGAAATGCAGTGAAGATAGACTTAGGACAGAGGGAATAAGGCACTTCATCACAGAGTGGTAAGGGTATGAAATGGGCAACCTAGTCATATTGTTGAGAAACAATCACTTAAACCCTTTAAAATCCAGCTTGACAAAGTTCAATCAGCTACTAGGAACAGAACAAGCTTAAACAGGCAAAATGGCCTCTTGTTTATAAATGTTCTTAGTTCTTGTGAATGTATGGGGAAAGAAAATACTGACCATTCATTTTTGCTCTGACTTTAATTGATTTAGCATTAGATGCTTTTATGTAGCAATGACAATAACTCTGTTCACCTGTCAATGCAGGGTTAACAAATTGTCATCTAACTACATCAATTTCCACATGAAATGCAAATGTAGCTCCTTAAGTAATGTATTGATACTGATAAAGAAAGGGAAACATTCAAAACATTAATGGAAAACACAGAAACTAGAGATCAAACAGAAACGGTACCTGTCTTGTTGCTGGACCACCAGTGTACAGTGATTCCATTATATGTTGATTGTATTTGTAGAGTTGAAATGGATAGGGATTTAAAATATACTGTGCAGTTCTTTATACTGTCCTCTTTCTTTATCTTCATGTCTTCTAAGTGTGCATAAATAAGCATAATTAAAAACTTATAAATAAGGAAGAAACAGACAGTTCTTGGATTGCTTTTTTTCAGTTGTCTTTTATAGATTTCTGCTATTTGCATAATTTGGCGCACAGTGAGTGTCTACAGATGTTTCCTGGATTTTCATTTTTATTCAATTTTTCTAGAATTTTTCAGTAAAACTGCATATCCTTTAGTATGTTGGCACATCCTTAAAAATTCAACATTCTATGCCAATAAAAATAGTGGTCATTTTTTTTTAAATATCACTTTAAATTATGCTGGCTTTTGTTTTTGAGTTAATATATGCACTGTATTAAGTCCAAGATATCACTGGAAGATTAAACTGACAAAAGTCTGTATTGCAAGGTAGGTGGTGCACTGCAGAGGGAGCTGGTGGGATGTCACACCTAAAGAGTGAGCACACTGCCCAGTAGGATTCAGATCCAACCACTGTTCTCTGGATTTAAAATACCAGCCTGGACTAAAGTGCATGGAAGAAACATATTCTAAAAGGGATTCAGCTTGTCAGCCTTACACCTGCAGTGGGGGAGACAAAATAGTTGCAGTGCTACAGCATTTGCTGTTATATCCTCAGTGCTCCAACTAACAACGGGCAAGGGACATTTTGCATGAGTCAACTACAGTTTCACTTGAGTATCAGAGACTATTTTTACATTTCCTAGAGACCAACTTGTTCCTTAAAGTACAGTGACTTTTTTTCTGACAAAAGACAGAGACATCAGAAACTGTCCCGCTTAGATTTTTGTCTTTAACAAATATCTTCTTTGCTACATCAAATCTACATCAAATCCATATTTGGTGTGACCACCCTTTGCCTTCAAAACAGCATCAATTCTTCTAGGTACACTTGCACAAAGTCAGGGATTTTGTAGGCACATAGTCAGGTGTATGATTAAACAATTATACCAAACAGGTGCTAATGATCATCAATTCAATATGTAGGTTGAAACACAATCATTAACTGAAACAGAAACAGCTGTGTAGGAGTGTGGCAGAGCAAAGCTCTGCCCTTTAAATTGGCAGGGATGGGGTTAACTTCCCCTACCTGCCTGGGTTTATTATGTTCAGGTGGCTGGGGTTGATTAGTTGATTAGGTTGATTAACGATCAATCAGCGCCCAGCCACCTGATATAAAAGGAGGCCTCTGCTTCTCATTTGAGGAGGAGGGAGCTGAGGAAGCAGGTTGGTGTTTGTTTTGTGGTTTTTGAATTTTCTAAATCCAGTGAAGGCATTGCCCAGCCTGGAAACTTTATTTTTGTGAGTTTTGTTTTTGCTTTATTTGTGTTTGAGTATCTGTTATTTTGCCCTTGTGCACTTTATTTTTGTTTATTTATAATAAAATTGTTATTTTTTTTGAACTGCAGACTGTCTCTGGGCCTCTATCCACTTGCCAGCCTGCCACAAGGAGGAATAAAACTGGATGAGGAACAGCCAAACTCAGCTAACAAGGTGAGGTTGCTGAAGACAGTTTACTGTCAAAAGTCATACACCATGGCAAGACTGAGCATAGCAACAAGACACAAGGTAGTTATACTGCATCAGCAAGGTCTCTCCCAGGCAGAAATTTCAAGGCAGACAAGGGTTTCCAGATATGCTGTCCAAGCTCTTTTGAAGAAGCACAAAGAAACGGGCAACGTTGAGGACCGTAGACGCAGTGGTCGGCCAAGGAAACTTACTGCAGCAGATGAAAGACACATCATGCTTACTTCCCTTCACAATTGGAAGATGTCCAGCAGTGCCATCAGCTCAGAATTGGCAGAAAACAGAGGGACCCTGGTACATCCATCTACTGTCCGGAGAAGTCTGGTCAGAAGTGACCTTCATGGAAGACTTGCGGCCAAAAAGCCATACCTCCGACGTGGAAACAAGGCCAAGCAACTCAACTATGCACGAAAACACAGGAAATGGGGTGCAAAAAAAATGGCAGCAGGTGCTCTGGACTGATGAGTCAAAATTTCAAATATTTGGCTGTAACAGAAGGCAGTTTGTTCGCTGAAGGGCTGGAGAGCGGTACATGAATTAATGTCTGCAGGCAACAATGAAGCATGGTAGAGGTTCCTTGCAAATTTGGGGCTCCAGTTCTGCAAATGCAGTTGGGAATTTGGTCAGAATTAATGGTCTCCTCAATGCTGAAAAGTACAGGCAGATACTTATCCATCATGCAATACCATCAGGGAGGCATCTGATTGGCCCCAAATTTATTCTGCAGTATGACAACGACCCCAAACATACAGCGAAAGTCATTAAGAGCCGCTCCGCCACAGAGGGAGCCGGGCACGCAGTCGAGCACCAGCCACTATCTTCAGCGTAAAGAAGAACAAGGAGTCCTGGAAGTGATGGTATGGCCCCCACAGAGCCCTGATCTCAACATCATGAAGTCTGTCTGGGATTACATGGAGAGAGAAGCAACTGAGTCTGCCTAAATCCACAGAAGAACTGTGGTTAGTTTTCCAAGATGTCTGGGCCAACCTACCTGCCGAGTTCCTTCAAAAACTGTGTGCAAGTGTACCTAGAAGAATTGATGCTGTTTTGAAGGCAAAGGGTGGTCACACCAAATATTGATTTGATGTAGATTTTTCTTCTGTTCACTCACTTTGCATTTTGTTAATTGATAAATATAAACTATTAACATGTCTATTTTTGAAAGCATTCTTACTTTACAGCATTTTTTCACACCTGCCTAAAACTTTTGCACAGTACTGTATATATATATATATATATATATATATATATATATATATATATATATATATATATATATATATATATATATATATATATATATATATAGATATATATATATATATATATATATATATATATATATATATATATATATATATATATATATATATATATATATATATATATATATATATATATATACTGCCTATAGAAAGTCAACACCCCCTTGAACTTTTTACGCATTTTGTTGTGTCAGTGCCTGTGGCAAAGTATATTTTGTGTTGTATGTTGTGTGTTAATGTTGGTGTATAGTCATTGGAACACGGGATATAAACAGGTCTGTGTAACATGAGTGTTTAAAATGTATATTTGTATTTAGGCATGAGGACTGCACAGCACTTCACGTGCAAGTAAAAAGTAATAATTTGTGAGCATGGGGAATTGCACTTTATTAATTCACGTGCAGTTGTACCGCGACTCCAATTGAACGATTGATTAGCAATCGAGTCTCGGTACAGCTGCATAAAAGCTACATGTTTTCACTCACTCGAGGTTGCGTGTTCGATGAATGGAGAACGGGATTGGAGACAGAGTTAATAATAATAATAATAATAATAATAATAATAATAATAATAGTAATAGTAGTAGTTGTTAAAATAGCAGCTCATTGTATTTGTTTAGTGTTAGTTCATTTTGTTTCATCTCTTTGTTTTGGCTACCAGTGCTGTGTTCTGTGTATTTTTTTGTCTTGCAACCTTATAGACTGTTTGTTAATTTATTAAACGCTGAGCGTAAGGAAGTGCTCAGCTTCCCCAAAACTCCATCTCTTTGTTTATTTCCTGGTTCCTGTTTCTGGTCTGACGTCCCCCACTCCAGCAGTCTTTGTGACACATGGTGTCATTATGGAATTACCAGAGCCTCCTAGACGCAGACCAGAGAGAGAACCGCAGTGTTTTTTTTTAAAAGAGGGAGAGGAGGAACTGGTCCCAGAGAGGAAGGTGAGGAGAAGGAGGCAGAGAAGGGGAAAGGTGAGGAGGAAGCAGAGGGAGTAAAGGTGGTGCACTGTGCATTGCTTATGGGCATGAGGACGAGAACTGTCCAGAACAGGAGCCAGAGGATGAGGGTCCCAGTTGCCCTACATCTGAGGGGGAGGAGCCCGAATGTCCTACACCTGAGTGGGAGGAGCCTGAGTATCCAGCGCCCAGAAGGGGGGAACATAGGCGTCTACAGCCCACAAAGGTGGAGTCGGTGCGTCCACAGCCCCAGAAGAGGAAGGTAGAGCATCCACAGTCCAAGTCTCCACCAGTAGAGGAAGAATGCCTGCTGGTTTCACCTCCACAGCCTGCATGGAAGGAGGCCAAGCTTCCACAGCCTGCAAAGGGGGAGTGGGAGCATCCACAGCCCAAGTCTCCACCAGCAGAGGGAGAGTGCCTGCTGGATCCGTCTCCAGCGTTGATGGTCGAAGCCCTGCTTGCTTGAGGGCCACCATTGAGGGAGATCTGGGACTGGCAGACGTTCCCCGACAGTGGCCTGGAAAGTGACCTCCTGAAGGTGATCAACCTGCTGTGATCCCGAGATGGGGAGCGTTGGGAAACTTGGGAACAGCAACACTACCCAGTGTCCTTCCGAGACATCGCAGCCATGGTGATAAACTACCTGACTGCCGATCTAGGAGGGGTTCCGCCTCTGGTCTCATCAGGAGAAGCCCTGACACTGTCTCCAGGACAAGAGGAAGAGGAGCCAACACACCTGTCCCCTGCAAGTGAGGGAGAGCCGCACCAGTCCCTAGCAAGTGAGGGAGATCCTCCGTCGCCAGGAGACTACACGCCGCTCCCACCTCCGTCGCCAGGAGACCACATGCCGCTCCCACCTCCGTCGCCAGGAGACTACTCGCCTCTGCCACCTCCACCTCCAGGAGCAAAGCATGGATCCAAGGATGCCTGTCTCGCTTCGCCCAAGGATGCCTGTCTCGCTTCGCCCAAGAATGCCTGTCTTGCTTTGCCCAAGGATGCCTGTCTCATTTCGCCCAAGGATGCCTGTCTCCTTTGCTCAAGGATGCCTGCATCGCTTCGCCCAAGGATGCCTGTTTGGCATTGCCTGGGGTTGCCTGCCGCTCCGTGTCACCTGGGTTTGCCGGCCACTCCACATCGCCTGGGGTTGCCTGTTGCTCCGCATCGCCTGGGGTTGCCTGTTGCTCCGCATCGCCTGGGGTTGCCTGTTGCTCCGCATCGCCTGGGGTTGCCTGTTGCTCTGCATCGCCTGGGGTTGCCAGCCATTCCGCATCACCTGGGATTGCCAGCCGCTCCGCATCGCCTGGGGTTGCCAGCCGTTCTGCATCACCTGGGATTGCCAGCTGCTCCACATCACCTGGGGTTGCCAGCCGCTCTGCATTGCCTGGGGTCGCTGGAACTGCTTTGCCAGGGGTCATAGTCAGCTCTGCTTGGCCGCAGGGGTCAGTGTGGCCGGATCCCCACCAGAGGGAGCTGCCGGCTATGAAAAAGGGGGGAGAGGTCAGGAGACCACCTTTCCCTGCAGCAATTTCACTACAGGAGTTCTGGGGGCTGGAGTCCCCCCAGAGGTAGCTGCCGACTATAAAGGTGGGAAAGGTCAGGAGACCACCTTCCCCCGCAGCAGTTTCACTGCCAGAGATCTTGGGGGAGGTCCTTCTATCTTGACAAGTGCCCCAGTCCCTGCCGATCAGAAAAATTCCCATAACATGATGCTGCTACCACCATACTTCATAGTAGGGATAGTGTTCTTTGGGTGATGCACTGTGTTGGGTTTGCACCAAACATAATGCTTTGCATTTAGGCCAAAAAGTTCCATTTTAGTTTCGTCAGACCACAAAACTTTTTGCCACATGGCTACAGAATCTTCTGAGTGTTTTTTTGCTTACTTCAAACAGGATTCAAAGTGGGTTTTCTTGAGTAATGGCTTCCTTCTTGTCACCCTACCATACAGGCCAGATTTGTGGAATGCTTGGGATACTGTTGTGACATGCACACTTTGACCAGTCTTGGCCATAAAAGCCTGTAGCTCTTGCAAAGTTGCCATTGGCCTCTAGGTAGCCTCTCTGATCAGTCCCCTTCTTGCTCGGTCATCCAGTTTGGAGGGATGGCCTGATCTAGGCAGGGTCTTGGTGGTACCATACACCTTCCACTTCTTAATAATCGTCTTGACCGTGCTCCAAGAGATATTCAAGGTCTTTGATATTTTTTTTATACCCATCCCCTGATCTGTGCCTTTCTAGAACTTTGTCCCAGAGTTCTTTTGAAAGCGCCTTGGTGCTCATGGTTGAGTCTGCTTTGAAGTGCACTACCCAGCAGAGGGAACCTACGGGAACTGCTGAATTTATCCTGAAATCATGTGACTCCCTACAGTTTAACACAGGTGGAGGTCACTTAACTTGGTGTGTGATTTTGAAGGCGATTGATTACATCTGAGCTAATTTAAGATTGCTATTACAAGGGGGGTGGGGTGGGGGGGGGGGGGGTGGGGGGGGGGGGACACTTATCCAACCAAGCTATTTCAGTTTTTTTTTTTTTATTAATTTTCTAGATATTTCTAGAATATTTTTTTCATTTGGAAGTTGTGGGGTAGGATGTGTAGATAAATGAAAAATATATATAATCAGTATTTTTTATTTTTTTGGAATTCTGTTTGTCATTTATAGCTGTCTTACTTTTAGTAAGAATATCATAGCCCCCTTCCTGTCCTTAGGAAAGGTGTGTGATTATTATAGTGTTTAAAATACACTTACAATCTGAGTTGGCTACCTGTACTGTAGATACAATTATATTAGCATATGAACGGCTGTAGATATGAATGTCTCCCAGAGGAATTCAAAGAGACGAATTGAAGACGATACAAATTAAAGAAGACAACATTTGAGTATGAAAAATAACTATCAACAAGACAGTAGTGAAACAGTAACAGCTTAGTCAAAAGTACTGTTTATTAAAGCCATTCAAGAGTTCTTACCTTGTAAATCCATTATAATTATAGAATTGATATTTTGTAAATATATACAACAGTCTCTACGGAAATTGTTGATGTATCTTGAATCACAGCAAGCTGTAGAAAATAAGTAAATAATCACAATTAAAATCACTGAAAAGAAGAAATTAAAAACATAATAAGCAACATGGATCTACTGTACACTGTATTGTATGCATTTACTAAGGTTATGAAAATGTGTACAATACATGCAGTGCTGTACAAAATATTAGATGCAGTTTGTAATGAATTGGCATCTCAACCCATTGAATAAAATGGAAAGGTAAAATACAAACCATACTGTTACAAATGTAATGTCTTACTATTCATCTAAAGAGTGTGCTTCACACAAGGGAGGGGGTGTGGGGCACCTGTATATAAGAGGAGCTAACCTCTTTGTTTGGGGGCTTGGTTAGTTTAGAAAGGACTGGGAGCAGAGGGTTGTGCTTCATGTCTCTGCACCAAAAGATCTTAGTGGTTTGGTTTTCTGTAACTGTTTATTAAGTTTGTCTTTTGTTAAACCATTTGTTAGTTTGTACATAAAAGTGCTGAAATGTACTTCTTTCAGCTCTGATATTGCTTTAGTCCATTTCCCACCTTCCCTAAATCCTCCATTTAACCTATTGGTATATTAATATGAATGGAAAATCTTTTACACCGAAGAAACTAAATTATTTAAGAGGGTTGGTCCTGGCTGTTACATTATGCTTATGTTGAAATTAAACCTCTATTCAATTATATTAACTGTAGCTCGCTGGGTGGGAATTCCTCCCTAATTTAACTAACTGAAAAAAACTGAGCCATAATTATCTTCATTTGATTAACACGACACTCAGTATGATCATATTTAAGTATGACTGAGGCGGGGATCTGGAATTTGGCATTATAGACAGTAGCTTAGGAGTTCTGAGAGTTTCAGTGACTGTTCACCACTTGGATTATACTTTTCTTCAGCATTATAGGTTTGACTCAATCAAGAAGAACAGAGAGGGTTTGATTCATTTACCGTGGTCATCCTGGACAAATGAGCCTAGAATGCACAACAGCAGAGTAAAGGTCCAGGGAGAGATCCAGCGGGTCCAGATCATTCCGGATGAAGATCCTGCTTGAAAAACAAACAGATGAGCCCACCCTCAAATCCCCATGTTAAAAACACACACATAAAAATTACTATAAATGTACTTAGCATTCCAAATCTATCCAATGCTGCAGGGTTAAGTGTTCCAATCCAAACTTGGTGCACTGCAGTATTTATGCTGCATTGGATTGAGTGAGTCACTAGCTTATTGTAAATTACAGTAAGGATTTGTCAAAATCTTATCCTGTGTACAGAATATAATTAAGTTAATTGTACTGTGTCATTGTATGAATTTAATTGTGCCACTTAACTGATACATGCTGTTGCTTCAGCTATTTTATGTTTTTCTTCAGTTAATTTACACAGTATATTTTACTTTAGAATGGCTTAGATTTTTCATTATTTTAGTTACTGTTAAAAAAATCATATTTAAAAAAGTATACACTCTAATCATGATAGAAACTTACGACACCTTAGAATGTTCTCAAAGTTGGGACACTTTTTTAAATTAATTGTTGCAGTATTTTCTCGTTAAAAAGGCAGCATTTTTTCTCTCTTAATCTGTGGCTATGTAGATAAACTGATGACTTCTGTTCTGACATCTGTAAAACAATAAGGCTAAATTCCTGTAGTTTATAAATACTTTAACATTTACTATTACAACTACTACTACTGCTGTAGCACTAATATATATACCCTGTGTTTACCTCAGTTACACATCACTGTATTAGTTAAGATAAATATCATTATTTTTGTTAAGGTTTTTAAAGTATTGCTCCAAGAACTACTGTGTGTTGAACATTTATAAAAATACACCTGTCATACGTAAGCCGTGGAGACAGTTAATGAAAGGCAAGATCTATTGTATACAGGTCATGACTGCAGCAGAGGATATTAATGCTATTATAAATGAAACAAATGTTTGTGCGTGAACATATTGTTTAAATGTGTTTTTAGGTTATATTTCGGTCCTGGCATGGTATAGCTTGATAAAATCGACCCCATAAGTTTCTCAACTTATAGTATCTTTCCTAGACCTTATAAGAAACTAAGTCAAACAGACAACCATTTCGGTTAGTGCCTTCTTCATTAAATGTGTGTCTATGTATATGTTTTGCCTTATTATTGAGTGTTTTGAAGTTTTGGATGACTCCTGAGTTTTGATCCTAACTTTTGAACAACAGCAACAGGAAGAATAAAGTTCACCATGTATAATAAGAATTTCAACACTCTAAAGTTCTTGTTCATAACAAATGCCTATTTTTAAAATTTAAAAACAATTACAAACACTCCCAGCCAACAATATAATATTATAAATTATAATATATATATATATATATATATATATATATATATTTATAATCTAGAGTTTTATATATATATACTATATATATATATAATATATATATATATTAACCCAATATATAGAGCATCTATGAAATACTTATGGGGAACCGTTTAACATTGTAGTAATCGATTTCTGGAAGGTGAAATTGGAAAATGTTAGATAAAAGATTTATCAATCTAGTTTTGTAGATAAAAAAAACCACCTATGGATTTTGTAGGTTGGAGACTTCGTTGTCTAATATCAGTTTATAGTCAACTTTGTGAAACAACTTTGTTATAAGTTTCGAACATTAGAATTTTACGGTATAATTGAGTTATACTAAAACATCCTTTAAGACGGTTCAAAAAGTTTTATTATTATTAATAATTATAATATTATTTAATGTAATAATAATAATAATAATCTCTTACCTTGTAGCATTTGACTGGTTTGTTGAGAGGTCAGTTTCCCAGGGTCTTCAAATCCTGTTATGATTACTCTACCTGATGAGGAAGTGACCAGTTACAAGTAAAAGTGTTTACCCTCACGAGCCGCGTTTACTGCATCATGATTTGACTAACAAAACTGAAAGGCTGGCAGAAACATTGCGTTTATCATGATAACCAATGCTTAGATAGCAACATACAGTCCTTCCTTTCATAGCTGGAGATGCATTCTCAATGGAAGTTGTGGTGAACTGTGGTGGTAACACTGTTCTGTAATTGGCTATTGAAACAAGAAAATATAGGGAAACAAATGATCCAATAATCTACAGGAATTATGCTTGATACAGTTGTTATCTCAAAGAAAGCCTGTGACAGGGCAGAAGAATGCACATGGAAATTGTGTATTTTTATTCAAATGTATTTTGTGCTAGATATGACAGGGCTGGGAGTTAGAATCCCTTTCTAATGACAGGTGTGGAAGGTGGCCAGGTGTTAACTGATTCATTGATTGTCAACTAACCCATGCTACCTACTGTAAAAGAGAAGCTGGAAATCCAGGCCTTGCTTCTTTCTTTCTCTCAGCAGGATGCAGTAGATCCCTCTGCTGACATCAAGTGCAATAGTGCTGCAAGTATCCTCTAACAGATATAGGAGAGAGACTAGAAGTTGTGGTTGACACGCCACACAGATGTGTAGGTTTTATTTACATACATTTACAATAGCGCAACAGATGCAAAAACAAAACAAGCTAATAAAACAGTTTTTTTTAAAACAGTGGCTAAGCACTACTTCCACTAAAAGGAGGGTCCCTTGCAGGAACTTAGTCCAAAGAGCATGTCCAATAAACATTCTCACGAGTGGACGAACACTAAACAAGTACCATGTTGGCACTTACAGCACGCCGTAGCAATTGTTATTATTTTAACTAAACTCTCCTCTCTCTCTCACCCATTCTCCACTTCCAAACACACAACCCCGAGCGAGTGAAAACACGCTGCTTTTATGCAGCTGTACCAAGACTCGATTGCTAATCAATCATTCAATTGGAGTCTCAGTACAACTGCACATGAATTAATGAAGTGCAATTTCCCATGCTCACATATTATTATATTTGACCTGCACATGATTGTAAAAGGATTCAACCCAAACCATTAATTTAAGCGCAGTACAGAAACCAGAGGATACAGCTGGAAATTAAGTGGAGACAGACTTGAGGGTATGGAATGGGTTACCTAGTCATATTGTTGAGGCAGAATCACCTGGACCTTTTAAAATCCAACTTGGCCAAGCTTTGAAATCAGTCAGCTGCTCTGAACCAGATGAGCGTAGATGGGCTGAATGGCCTCCTCCTGGGATCCTTCAAGAAGCTGCTTGATGAGATTCCGGGATCAATAAGCTACTAACAACCAAACCAGCAAGA
Source organism: Polyodon spathula (assembly GCF_017654505.1). NCBI lineage: Eukaryota > Metazoa > Chordata > Actinopteri > Acipenseriformes > Polyodontidae > Polyodon > Polyodon spathula. The sequence continues at coordinate 15,087,065 of NC_054545.1, forward strand.
TGGGCCGAATGGCCTCCTCTCATTTGTAAACTTTCTTATGTTCTTATGTTTTTATGTTTGTAAATGTTCTTATGTTCTTAAGTCAGACTATTTATTTAAAATCTAAAATATATGAAAATAAATAATGATGTTGTTGAGTAAAGTTTCCAACGAGGATATTTTAATACCATTTTTTAGTTAAAATGGAGTTCATGCTTTACAGATTGCTTCTATTACAGCACAGATTATTTTTTCTGTTCAACCTTTAAAATGATCCAAATATCAATTTGTAATAGAACAAGCTAAAAAAATTCAATGAACACATCAAAATAACTAAAATATAGGAGTCATTCTACAGGATTCCCCAACCAGCTAACTAGCCTTGAGACAAGTCAAAATGCATTTTTTTTTTTTTTTTTTTAATCCATTCCAGTCACTCCCCAGATTATGATACACTCAAAAATGTGTGCTTTAAAACATCCTCAGCAAGTTTAATCACAATTTAGAAAGAGGGTCTACAGATGTGATAAAAAAAAGACCACTCTGTAGTATTGAATACGTCCTTGCCAAGAAATCTGATTCTGAAAAATTGAGTCATTCCAGACTGTTTTTCTTAATGTCCCAAGTAAAAGAAAAATGCTTATGAGTAATAGGTTTTCCGGTATGCACCCAGCTTAACCAGTTTGGCACATATCTGTGAAACAAACCTCAGGTTACCACTGATCCCTCAGCTGGGGGGGCTAGTGGCATTGAAGGGATCAGCTCTCAAAGCGACGTGCTGAGATGTACATAGTGCAACATGCTCAAAACAAAGGAGTCCTTGTGCTCTGGGAGAACACGCATAGCACTGATCTTACAGTTAAGAAGAGCACAGTGCAGATTAGATGTTAACAGTATATGCAATTTGAACAGTTTACTTCATTTAGCCTGTATATGGGTCACTCTCCAGTACACTCCCTCTCACACATCAGATTGACACATCTTAATGCCTAGAGTTTCAGAAAGTAAACAATAAAAAAGATAAGAATCCAGGCTTCTCACAATTAAACTGTGTTGAACTTACTTGTTATTTTCAATCAAATATACTAGTCTAAGGAAAATACAGTACAAAGAAAAATGTAATCTAAAGGAAAATATAATACAATTACAGAGTGTATGACAGAAGCATTATTATTTATCCTTATTAAATTAATAAAGAATGCCTTATCATGATAGCACAATGGAAAACAATACATTTGGTCCCTTTGTGAATACCGTCAGATACAAATAGGTTAGTTTACAAAAGAACCACAAAGATATCTTCTGTATTTTGTGGAAACTGAGAAAGAACTGGAGCCTTCAGTTTTTCAGGTTTATTGAGGATTATGAAACATACATAAAAGAACAACTACCTCAAACTTGGTTTGAGGATTTCACCACCTGGCCTGCTGGACGTGGCAGTAGACCCCACATAACAAGCAGCTAAAGGATGGACTTGGGCAAGTTACCAGTGTATTTTTATTGCTCTGATAGGTCAGAATTAGATGTGGTAATGTGTGTACGAGACAGCCCTTCATTTCAGTAGATCAGAACAAACCCAAGCAACACAGCAATTATAATAATTTCTATCAATGATGTACATAAATAGGGTGGTGATTTAGAATGTTATATAAAATGTAGTGCCATCTTCTGACATTTTTATTTTAGTTTTGCTTATTTAGATATAGCAAAGGTTGATTTCTGGCATTTCTGATGAACTGTATAAAGAGTGTGTGTTATAGTGGTACCCTGCCAACCCTCTGAGTAGTTTGAGAGAAAAGCAGAGCGGGAGCACATTGATACCAGATCTTTGTGATATGTGTTACAGCCAGTAGCAAAACAAAATATCAGACCAGACTGTCACAGGATCTGAACCTCAAGCAAACACCATGGCAGCAGCCTGACCGCCTTGACACCGACTGACCAGTGGAAGCTAATCCTTGTTTACGTAGCTGCTCGGTTTCTTGTGTCCATCCTGAGACAAGGGCTGTTTTTAACTTGTCTGGGTGAAACTGAACCCCTACAGATGACCATCTTGATGGCAACACAATAGCAGCCTTAATTATTGTGATATTGATAGGGTCTGAGATCAGCCCGTACAGGGTAATTATTTTCCAATGTTTGTCTTATTTTGCTTTCTACTGACACTGCTTAGGTCACCTCATGGAAGCACATGTAAACAACACAAGTTAATATGCCAGCAGCAAACCTTAAAAGAAATGCAGTTAATGCCAGATGTTTGGACAGGAAATATTTAATGTGTTTTGAATTATGTTTATGTTTGTTTCTTCCTGTGATATCATTGTCAAATTATCTATGTGTAACATTATAGATAATACTGACTTATTAGAGTAGTAAATTTAGTGTAAAGAAGTATACAAGGTTTGTATGAGAAGCCTTTGTCAATGTATTTTGCTTTATTTCTAAAATAATAAGTACAAAATAGTAATGTATTTTGTGTAATAATTAAGTAGTACTTCTGTAAAGATTATGTGATGGGATTTATATCCACCTTTGAACAAAAAGAGATGTTTTTGATCAAGAGCAGTTGTGCAATTGTGTACACAAATAACGAAATAATTTTGTACACAAATAATGTGCTTGAGTTAATGGTCTTGCACATGGGTATGCCCCTGTATATGTATTGCATAGCCTTTTTTGCTTAAGACATTGAAACTGTAATTATGCCCCTTATGCAACTGTGACTGGAAAAAGTAAATGGACAAAGTCACTTTCATCCAAACCATATCAATCCTTCGTCAGGTCGGGCATCAATGATCTCTCAAATGTCTTTATGTACACTTGAGAGGCTGCTTTCATGGCATTGAGGACCTGCTTGAAACTATTTTTGGGGTGTCGACTACTTCGTCCAGCAGGCAGGTGGTGGACCCTCAAACCAAACGATTCGATGATGATGCCCAGCATTGTTTACAGGCTTGGGCCACAATCACTTCATGAAGTACACAGCTCCTCGTTGTTTAGTATTATACCTTCTTGACCAGATCTCCCTTGAGATCTTCATTCATGTCAAATGTATGAGGTGGGAGAAGCTCCCACGTTGCACAATGTACAGTTTCAATGTATCCAGTAACTGCCAGGCCGTATACAAGAAGTTCTTCTACCCAATCTTTATTTTTGACAGCTGTTCCCGTCTAGATATTATTCATGTTCAGTGTAATGAGAAAAGGACAGAATTACTTCTATTGCTTTATTACTTTTCCTTCAATTTCAACCAGTATTGTTTATGAAAATCTTAAATTGTTTTGGCAAAAGCAGAACTAAGTAAAATGTCTCCCCCCCCCTCTCTCTCTCTATCTATCACATATATATATATATATATATATATATATATATATATATATATATATATATATATATATATATATATATATATATATAAGCCAATTGCTGAGCAATTGCAACCAGGTTGGGACATTTTGTCTGAGCCCAGTTGTTTACAATTAAAACATGTTTAACTAGAAAATGATTCCTCCATAATAAGTAACTGTATGTGTTAATTATGTGTTGTGTTTATTTAATCTTTGAACCCTGGCTTTTGTGCCTACCATTTAAACACATGTATCAGATCTATTTGTGTCATCTGGTTACCTAAAAAAATGCCATGACTGATACATCAGAGATAAGTGTATTTTTCTTAAACAGCCAACAACTATCTTTCTACTTCAAATAATATTTACACTTTCTATTTTTTTATTATTAGTTTTTTATTTGTGTCCCATTTATCCCCATGAGTGTGATTGACTAATCCCATATATAACTCCCAAGAAAGTGTCATCTTTCATACATGTAGGCAAAGACTGTTTTAAGACTGTTTTTAAACCTCAGTACTTTCATTCACTTATCCTGGAATTCCACAAGTGGGCACTGCCTCACTGTAGTTTACAAGACAAGCAGAATGTCTTTCAATTAAAATGACAAAACATCTTAGTGAATTTAAAGTATATATCTTTTCCAACCATTAAAATAAATACATACAAAAATCAGAGTGACCTCAACGAGTAGCTCCTGACTGGTTCAAGGGGAAACAATAACCTGTGTTAAAGGTTTCTGTGATTTTCCCTTATAAAAGTTTCCCATAGTAAAAGCATAACAAAGTGCAATAAAGCTCAGTGAAAGCATGGCAAGGCATAGCTTATAAAAGCAAATGCACAGGGAACAAAATATCTGTGTAAATGTGCTGTTTACTAAGTCACTTTATCACGTGTGTTGTCTGGCGTTTGCAGGCTCAATTATGTGAGCGAATAGATTGGTATACATTTTCAAATTGTACTTCCATTCGCTCATTTTTTGTCCTGTCAGTGTAGTGATTGAACCAGTGGATGCTCAGGACTGGGTTGTGAGAAAAGCAGGCAACCAGACAGTGGTAGGGAAGAGACCAGTGTTCACCTGTGCCATACTTGTAATTAGGCTGCCATTTTTCAAAACGGTAAAAATGTAAGAGTTTAGAATTCAGCAATGGAACGTTTTTGACCTTGGTAATCGTCTACCATCCATACAAAGAAAAGTCCTCCAATGAAATTCCTTTTTGTTACAGTGTCAGTTAAATGACTAGATAGAATAGTCAATAGCATTGCTGAGCTACATCCCCCTCAGTGTAGAGGAGGAAGGAACAGTTAAAGTATTGGTGCTTGCTAATTTTATACCAGTAAAATTATATTCCTTCTGAAAATGTCTCTTTTCTTTTGTAAAAATAGGCCTAAAGTTGCATCACACACCAAACGTGATGGGGTTTAAAATGCAATTGGACGAGCAGTATCCTTTTGCAAAGTGGAGGTGGAAATATTATACCTTGACAAAGGCTACACAACTATGGGTGGCCTTTTCAATATACTGCATTGCAGATATAGATACAGGAAAAGGTAGCTTGTCTCACACTATTATGCTATAACCTCCCCTGGGGTAGGCCATCCAGGACAGCCTGCCATCTACAGATCTGCTCTGTTCTTAAAGTTGCCAGAGTATTATACAGTAAGTGTGGAGTGATGCAATTACAAAAACAAGTATAGCCATTTGCTGATTTCACAGTACCCCATTAGTCTGGTGCCAGGTTCAGTTATAAATTAAATACAAATATTAACTTTAGTATTGAACTCCATGTGCTCTAGATACAGACTAGACTAACACATATTGATTTAACGAATAGCAAACGAACCGGTGTATATGTCATTTGTGAATTACTTGATTATTTCGGATGTGGTCGCTTCAAGTTCACTAAACAGTAATTACAATCAGTGCAAACCGTTTCTAACCATTACCTTGACAACCAAATCTCTTTTTAGTACTACAGTATATCTTTTGATTCTTTTATGGATAGAGCACTGGTGTGTGACTGAAAATAGCCAAACTGTTCAGACTGCAGTTGGCGTGTTTTAATTCAGCAGGTTGAGACTTGTCCTACTCGTACTGCCGGACTGGGTAATGGAAAACCAGACAGATGCTCTGCAGCTCTGACTAGCCAGGAGCTAATAGCTGTACTGTCTGTAGAAAGTCCCTCGAAGGGAGGTGGTGACAAAAAGGATTGGTTTGAAACTGGCTTTTCGAAAGCTGGTATTCTGAATCTTAGTGGAAGAGTCAGACAGACTTCAGCATATCGGTTGCAGAACATTCCACAACAAGGCTCCAGCAATCACAAGACTCTTTTTTCTAATCTCCTAGACAACATTTAATCTACTATTCTTAATTTACAGCGCTGATATTCTATATGTTGAATAGTAACAACAACAATAATAATAATAATAATAAATAATAATAATAATAATGAACACCCTTTTGTACACACACAGAGTGGTCAAAGGTTTGAATAACAAAAGTGTTATGGAATTACATTGGTGTTTTTTCTTGTTCTAAAACATACTGTAATTTTACAGCACTCTTTTAACTTCTGCAAGTTATATATCAATGTCGGTAATTGCATTTTTTTTGTATGTAGATGTGAACAAGAAGTTGCCCTGCCAAGATTTTGAAGAAAACATAGACTGCTGTGCAAAGTCTTAGACATTTTGTATTTTTCTACTCTGATGCATGATGAGCATAACAATTTACTCAAAGCATCCACTAGTGTTTTCTACTATTATAATAACCTTGACTTGCATAAAGAAGGAAAAACATTGAGTGAAATAGCTTGCATCACTTGATTTTCAAGGTGTGGTATCCAAAGCATAATCAACAAGTACAGAGAAACATCATCAGTAATTGACAAACCCAGGACTGGAAGACCCAAAAAGCTCTCTAACAAGGATGAGCAATACTTGAAGATAATATCTTTAAGGAATAGAACGAAGACAAGCTTTGAATTGACAACAGATGAGGCAGAAGGCACAGGTGTCGTTCAAATCAACAGTACGAAGACAGCTTCCAGTCCTGGGTTTGTCGATTACAGATGAAGTTTCTCTGTACTTGTTGATTATGCTTTGGATACCACACCTTGAAAATCAAGTGATGCGAGCTATTTCACTCAGTGTTTTTCCTTCTTTATGCAAGTTAAGGTTGTTATAATAGTACAAAAATGCTTTGACAAAATTATTGTTGATGCTCATAATGCATCAGAGTAGAAAAATGCAACATGTCTAATACTTTTAGATACGCATTAAGATATAGTAGAGACAGGAAACTTAACATACACATGCAGTAATCACATAGCATGACATCATAAATAGATTGTGTGCTATTTACACTTCTTTAATAGTACTATATTCATGTTACTATAGTCATTCATTACATGATTGCACATCTGCTCCTATATTCTAGTTAAATATTACTTATATGACTTTTACACAATGTGAAGGTTCTACAATATCATCAGTGCAGATGGTGACTAGAGAAACAGCATTGTAACATGTTTGACCACCTTGTACTTATAAAGCATAGAGCTGCACTTGTATTCAAATGCTATGAATATGGCTTTTCTAACACTGTAGCTTTGAGCCTGCTTGAATCTCACACATAAATCAGTTCTGTGCAGCTAAATCTGCTTCTGAATTTCTCAGCCTATTCCAGTTGCAAGTACTTCATGTCAGTATGACTACATCAATAGAATTTATGACCCAGAGAACGTTTAAGAAAACAGAAGGTTCTATTTCCTGCATCAATTTTTCATTGGTTTTCTTTTACAAGGTCAGTCAGTGGTACACTATCCCGGTCAAGTTTTAATAGCATGTCTGAGGCCTCACACACACACAGACTGAGAGGCAGGCAAATAAACACACGTATATAAGCACAAGCAGCATGCTATACAATAAATACTGAGAAAGCATGTGGTTCTGCTGAGCAGTTGTCAATCTTCCATCACTTGATATGGCCATATAAAAGAGCGTGCCCAGAAACTCAAGCACAGTATAACATTATTGTCCGATGTACACAACTAAGTGATAAACCAAAAACCAAATCCCATGCCTGTTTATTTTCCCTTTATCACACATTTGAAATATAAAATATTTTGAATATATGGGATATTTATTATATGTTATATTTTTCATAGACATAGACCTATTTTGCAATATATTATTTGTTCTATATTTCTAAATGTGTTCTATGTTTAGTCCTTGTTTTATATATATATATATATATATATATATATATATATATATATATATATATATATATATATATATATATAATATTCTATATTTTTGCAAGTGAAGTTAGGCATCTCTGGCATAATTGGTACCTAAAATAAGTACATTTTGTTAATTTACATCCCAAATGGGTTGCTGTGTCAGCTAATTGAATTGGTAGTTAAATAGTTTACAGCCTATTTGAAGGCCATCTGGAGCATGGTGTAACTGGTAAGAAAGGACAGTGGAGAGGTCATGGCTTGGGAGTGGAGTAAAGATGGTGTGTGAAATGGAATGAAGGAGGGAGCAGGTGATGAAGAAATCTGTATAACAAAGAGGTGCAAAGGGTGTGGAGGGGTGCAGGATTAGGTGGCCTCTCTGTATTACAAAATCACAGAGAGGTGTTAAATGTGGGGTCAGGGTAGACTGTCAGTGAGAGAAAAAGAAAGATAAAAAATAAATGGGGTAATCAGTGTAATAAAAAAAAAAAAAATCCAGGCAGCTGTTGGTGGGACCCCAGATGAATTTTTTGCTGTCTGGTCGTGTGTCTTGGAATCTGTGTAATAGTAAGACACCAACAAATTACTGAAAGACACAACAGATCAATCAATCAATCAATCAATATTTATTTTATATAGCGCTTCATAGTAGACCACTATCACAAAGCGCTTTACAAGATAGTGAGGAACAATGCATAATACATTAAATACAGGGCATAATACATTAAAAAGTCTAGGATGCGAATTCTAAACATTGTGGATGTATGTGTCAAGCAGAATTAAATTTATAAGATGGAGTGAAAAACCTGAAATAGCAATTTAGACAACAGCTAATAACAGACACCAGGCTTAGAGAGCATTAAAAGCAAGAGAGAACAAGTGGGTCGGGTTTTGAGAGTTGATTATAAGTGAGCAATTGTGGGAGCTGCATGCACTAAAGCTGGGAGAGAGTTCTGGGCCATGAAGCTAAACGAGCGCTCTCCGAGTGGTGCACTTTTGCTTGGGTATAACAAGCAGGCCTGAGTCAGAGGACCTCAGCTTGCGGTCAGGGACATAGTGGGTCAGCAGGTTGGAGAGATACCTGGACCTGTGTGATGAAGGGCCTTGTAGGCAAGCAGGAGAATTTTGAAAGTAATCCTGAACTTTACAAGTAGCCAGTGCAGCTGGGTAAGACAGGGGGTGATGTGATCATGTTTTTTAAACCTCTGGTAAGGATCCTAGCAGCGGCATTTTGAACCAGCTGCAGTCTGTTTATGGCGTATGACGGGAGACCACTGTAGAGAGAGTCGCAGCAGTCGATTCGAGAGATGAATGCATGACAGAGTATCAATGCATCTGGGAGGTAAAGGTAGGGAAAGACCTTTGAGGTGTTTCGGAGGTGGTAGAAGGAGATTTGGGCATCAAAGGAAGGGTTACTATCCAGAAGTACACCAAGGCTTCGTACAGTGGGGGGAGGAAGCAGCAGACAGTATCTGAGGTTCAAGGCAGCAATATTGAGATTATTGAGTTGAGTTGTTCATCCTACTAGAAGTTCAGATTTGTTGGTATTGAGCTGAAGAAAATTGGCAGACATCCAAGCCTCGATGTCTTGAATGCAAACTGAGAGCCGAACCATGGCAGAGGGACATCCAGGGTTTAGTTTTAGGTAAAGCTGGGTGTCATCTGTATAGGAATGAAACATGAGGCTATGTTGGCGGATAGGTGACCCAAGGGAAGCATGTAGATGTTGACAAGAAGAGGCCCGAGAACAGATCCTTGGGGGACAACACACGTGACAGGGTTTGCGTCAGCATTGCTTCCATCACAGAAAACAACGATGACTTCTGTGGTATAATATAACATCTGCATCTATTTCTATGAGTTGGAACAAAGTCATTTTATGATTTTATAGGACAGTTACATTAAAGCACTGTATTTTTTTCTTTAACTATTTCGTTTTTGTCGAAGCCTATCTTGAAAATATTTCCTATAAAAAGTTAACAATATTATAAAACAACCAAACATTTGAAACAAAAGTATATCCCCTTTAATTTAATATAATGTATATAGTTGTTTTGCACTGTTTTCAATTCTTCTTAAATCTTGACATTATTAAACAATTCTCATGTGACCTGCCAGGTGCATCACAGAGTGTCACCGTCATAGTTGCTTTTCCTTTGCATATCTTGCTCCGGCTCTGATAATATTGTGAGAATTATGAATCACCCTGTATATTGTTTTGCTCAGCTGCCCAACATTCCGTTACATTACATACGTGAAGGTATTTGCAGTATTTTGATGGCATTGTAACTTTATATTACAGTTAAAAATGTAATTAGCTTAACAAAATTCCAAGTGTACATGGGGAGACAAGAGATCCTTCCTGATTGCTTTAACATCTCTGCCCCACCCGCACCCTTTTCCACTTCAGTAAGGTAATTTGGAATCACCTGTGTATAGTGTAGGGAAAGTGTCCCCTTCTCTAGTCACTATGCCTTCATAAACCTCACAAAATGTACTGGTTACACAAGGGCAAGAAGTTTTCTTTTGAGAGACGTGACCAAACTAGAAATACTAAAAGAAACTAAAATGCAATGACAAATGTTTCGACCAGGTGTATTTTTCAATGCCTATTGAAACATTTGTCATTGAATTCAATTTTTTTTTTTTTTTTTTTGGTATTTCTAAATTGATAAGTCAACAAGGACTGGTATCTAATAATCTAGGAAGCACAGAAGAGTAAACAATGGGAGATTTGCAAAAATTACTATATAACACTATAGCCATATCATTGTGCTTTAAATACAGAGCATGTGCTTATCCAACTCCCAATTATCAGTCACACTGAAACTGATAGCTTAGTATTGACTATACAGTTCACAAGTTGTTTTTCAAACTGCTCCAAGTGTTTTATAGAAGGATCCAACTGTAAAATGAACCTGCAGTGTCAAATAGCTAACAAGGCAGAGAATACAGATAGATAGATGGACAAACTGACAGACTGGCATTGCCTGACAAACCCAATACAGCTGAAATATGAGCACCTATAGCAAACACAGACACTTCCTTATTCATTGTCTAATTGACTGTCTGGATGCCAGTACATCACAGACAAGTTAGTCACTATGGGAAGTTTGGAATTTTACCCTTAGGAATTTACAGACAATGGAATGACATCAGTTGAACAGGCCTCTTCAGTACAACTCACCATAGCAATCCACTTTCATACTTAAATAAGGTATGTTACATATCTATCCCCCACAAAGGGTATGAATAACACCTTACAGTTCTCTATCCCAGACTGCTGTTGGCTTCATATCAACAGTCTAGTTACATGCAAACAACTTGATTTAATCCATATTTAAACATTATTTAAACAGTGCATGTGTCAAAGCTTTGTGAAAAGGGCCAATACTGTAAAACAAATAGCTACCATCCAGTATTATGAATAATGTTTCCCTCTGAATCATGATACACTGGACATTGCTTCTAGATTTCCTATGATAGCATACTTCACATTGACTCTCTTGGGACAGATTGCAAACTTATTTAACTCGATCCAAAGGCAAGGCATAAGTATAATCACTTGTTTGTACAGACTATATCTGACATAAACTAACTGACAGAAGGACAGTATCCCATATTTGTATTCTCTCAAAAAAACATGTGTTAAGGCTGTATTATTTACAAGTACAGTTGCCACCATAAATCAGACTATTTATTAACATTATGTAGAATTCTGTGGATTTTGTCCTATGACTAGGTTTATATTAATCAGCTGCAGTCAGAATCCATACCTGCCAGTCAGTTACCTTGACTGTAGGAAACAGCCTGCAGCTATCACCACCCAGGTAAGGTAGCCAGGTACCATTTAGCTGGCAGTGCTAAACGTTTGTTTAATTAATTGTTCATTTTGTTTCTGCAGTGTTTTCCTGGGTCCTCTGCACTAACGTATGCATGATCGCTTAAAAACAAGATGATAAGACACTCAGGGCTGCCGGCGTGCTTTTGAATCTTTTATAGGCCGTAGTGTCTCCTGATCCTTCGATTCTTGTTGCCAGGGCTCTGGTCCAAATCATAGGCAGAAAAGCTCTCTCACTAACAGATTGATGCTGAGTTTTGTTTACCTGTAGAGCAAGACTGATGAAAGACGCATTGGCCCCTGTCAAGGGTAAGTTGAACTGAGAAACAAAATAAAGTGCATGTAACATACGACACTGTTACTCTTCTGTTATTTTGTGTTCTATAATATCTCATTGGTTGATACAGAACATACACACACACACAAATAACAAAATGTTCTCTAAACTGGTGTTTGAAGTGTTTAAATCCCCTATTCAGCTTTCTGTGTAAAAATGTTGAAATTAATCTTAATTAAAAAATATTTCCCCTTGTAGCTTCTTAACTAGATAACCCTTCTTCTTCTTCTTCTTCTTCTTCTTCTTCTTCTTCTTCTTCTTCTTCTTCTTCTTCTTCAGAAACGAGACACTCTCTTAGTTTAAACTACTGAACAGGCCTGGTAACTTGCAAGTAGCTAGCAAAGTCACGGAAGCAAAAAGCACCCATGGGAAAACATTTCCAGCAAATCTTATAACAACCTTCTTAACCTTTGTAAAAACATTTAAAGGGGAAGCTTGAGCTAACTGCCTTACTTTCTAATGTCCTTCTCAATTAATTCGAAATTTACCAGCAGGTATATTATAGCTGCTGAATTTGTATTCATGGATGTACATCATCTTACCTTTCTTCCATGAGACGTACACATAAAAAGCTGATTTGCATTTATTAAGTGTGTATATCATTTTACTGCTTTCTAAAGGCTTAATGTGATGTGATATTCTATTGTAATTTTTTATTATTCATATTATTATTATATATGGAGAGTTGTAATCTCCCATAGAGCTTGGTGAAGTCTTATTACTAATATGTAAGTATGTGTAATAAGACTGTTATGTCGCTGCCGTGGCCTGCAATCGATTACAGACCATGGCAGTGATGTCATCACCCTGTCAGAATTCTAAACCAACTGAGAAAAAATGTCAGACTCAAGATTTCCTAAAAACACGAGACACAATACATGCAAAACAACGGTTTCTCAATAAAAGGGGAAAGGGAAACTCTCCTCACCGGGCTGACGGATTTAACAGATGACTAAATAGATCTACTGTTTTCTTCAGGAACAGTCAGAATGGCTGGCCTGGCAACACTTCAGAACATGGTATTTTTTCTGAACGGTCTCCATTTCGCGCTCCGGACCAAGGAGCAGCACGACCTTATGTGAGGAGACATCTCTCTGAATACCGACTCGCATGGAAACGAGTTTCTACAATATTCAGAGAGACATACCAAGACATGGTCTGGGGACAAGCATGTTTGTTAAAAAAAAAAAAAAGTCTTCAGTTTTACAATATTTGTGTTTGTGTGTTCAATCAGTTACAACGCTCCATATATAAATAATTAAGTATGGGTAAGTGTGTGTAATCAAGCCTGTTAATAGCTCCCCTGGGTTCTGGGTTAGGGACTTGACCTACAGTCTCGTGGCCCATGATGTTCCATAACCTCTCGAAGTCCTTAACAGGCTTATTACACACACATACCTATAGTTATATTAGAAGATATCCACAATTGATCCCAAATACTGCAATACTGGGAAGCAAAGGTTTAAAATAAGGCTAATTAATTTAGATGTTTTTGAACCAGAACCACTAGCAGAGGATGAATCACAAGATCTAGTGAAGAGCAGCTACTTTCTGGGAAACTGAACACGATTCACACTATTTATATAATGCACAATTAAAACGTATTGGTAACATGACTGTGGATGATAACATGGATAAGTGTTAGTTTAAAACTGGATTAGTTTGCTTAACCTGTCAATATTATACACTCCAGTGAAGAAACTGAAACTTGCAGAATAAATTATATAGCAAAAGTGAGGGACCGTATTAAACAAAAGATTCACAGGCACACACTCAATAGAACACGCAATCGGGCACACAAGGCTGGTTCAAAGTCCATTAATAGCTTCGTATGAGAAATTAATGTTGGTGTGACAATTTACACAAGCAGTTGGGTTCTCAGCCAGTGACTATTCTTCAGACAAGTAACATAAATTGCAGTACTCTGACAAAAATACCCAGCTTGCAGGCATTGTGACTGATTACATCAGCTGTTGAAGTTATCAGCTGTTGAAATGATGTCATGGTTCGGTGCCAAGTCTCATAGATTAAGTGGGGACATATCAAATTATTTAGTTGATGTTGATAATCACAGAATGAGTCACAGAATTTACCCCTTAGGTATGTTTAGGTGTGATAATAAGCCTTAAACTGTTTTCTTTTTTTAAAAAGACAATTACAGTAAACCATGTTAAATACTTGATGTGAGTACTATAAAACTCATTGTGTATTTCAGAAAAAATGCCCTATAAATGTTCTTACACATTTTGGTCCACATTAAGTGTTTGTTTCAGTACAATATACAGTACTGTATAATATGAATACTTTTTAATTAGAAAAAAAAGGATGGAAGCTTTTCACCGATTTTAGCATAAATAAAAAATATAGCAAATAAGAAAAAATACAATAATGACTGTGATTTATATGCACCATGTTATCTACAGACACGTGGCTTGATGTTATAGTGTGAGGAACAGTTTTGAATAGGGGCCGTTGTTCTTGTCTATTCTCGCATTATTAAATTAACCATTAGCAGGTTTAATTAACTAATTAAAGACCTGGCTGGGATAAAGAACTGGATTGGAATCGTCCAGAGATGTTCTCCACTAATCTAAATGTTGGCAAAGCAAAGTAACTAAATGACACCAGAGACTGGAATGCCCTGTTACCATTGTTTCATAACCTTGGCATACAATGACTGGTTAAGTGATCTAACCTTCATGGAAAAAACATATATATTTTAATATATGGTAGTAAAGTATGATCCTTATATTTTTCATATATAGAAATTGGCCCCTTTATATATATATATATATATATATATATATATATATATATATAAAATATATTTTAGTCTGTAATCCATATATTTATTTTATATGGATTACAGACTAAAATATATTTTAAATATATCCCATATATTTTAAATATATAAAAAAGGGGCCAATTTCTATATATGAAAAATAGAAGGATCATACTTTTCTACGATATATTAAAAATATATATGTTTGTTCCATAAGGGAAATAGCATTAGTATTTCCAGTTCATATAATACAAATTCTGAGCCTCTTCATTATCAGTTCAAAGTGTTATAAATACCTGCTTTGAACCTGCTTTGAAAATTGACGCCTGTCCCTTTAAGCTCAAGGCTGGCAGAGACCACATGAATGAGAGGGTTAGCTTCTTATTTGATTTGTTTAACCTCAAAAGGATGTTTGGAGGTGATGTCACCAGGCTGCCTTCCACAGATAAGCTCTTTTTAAACAATGCCTTGCTTTACAACTCTAAAGAAGTAACACTCAAAAGACGGTGATGTCACCAAGCAGCCGAGCTGCAGGTGGCCTGAGCTCTTTGAATCACAGCAGGTAGTCTGTCCCTTTGAATGGGGCAGTTTCTTTCACTGGCCACACAGCAGAAAGGTGTGAATCCTCCAGACAGTGATTAAACAGCTTGGCCCTAAACTGAAATGCAGCACTTACACTGTAGAGCAGTATTTATAGTAACCTATTAGAGCTTGGTTTGTAATTATGTTTCCATTAGTGCCACACAAACAATTTATGGCTACTTCAAGCCACTTTTGTTTGGAGCTCTTACAGTTCATTCAGAAATAACACAAGGTGGAAAGGGTCTTAAAACAAAAACTAATGCAATGCTGTTAAATATATTTATTTTTTAAAATTGGTCCCTATATGAATCCCTCTGACCCAGACTCACTGATATACAATATTCATAAAGCACCGATAAAAATGATAAAACTATTATGAAACAACTTGAGAATGTTTAATATTGGATGAGACAAATAATACAAAATAAGATGTGTTTAAGAAGCACAGAAGTTCATAG
Organism: Polyodon spathula; assembly: GCF_017654505.1. Lineage (NCBI taxonomy): Eukaryota > Metazoa > Chordata > Actinopteri > Acipenseriformes > Polyodontidae > Polyodon > Polyodon spathula. The sequence continues at coordinate 15,102,635 of NC_054545.1, forward strand.
CGATTAGAATATCTGGTTACATCACAGAAAATGGCAAAATACACACATCAAATTTAAAAGTTGAACTTATTTTTTTTCAATAACTTTAATAATAATAATAATAATAATAATAATAATAATAATAATAATAATAATAATAATAATAATAAATGCATATGGTAGCTTTTTGACCATATTATATGATGGTTTATCTATCATGTTCACATTTTCAGTTAAAAAGTAACCTATTACCATTATAAGTTACTTTACAAAAGAATGGAACTAGTAACAGTTACAAATAGTTATATCTTAGGTAGAGTTCCCATTTTACAAAAAGAAAAAAAAGTTTTCTCTCAAACATACACAGTGTAGAAATTACACAAGAGCAGATATAAAGCAAACACACCAGGCCCTATTCACAAAACTTTAAGAACTGTTTGAAGGAATGCTTATTGAATTTAAAAAAGGTTTTCTGGGTTTAAAAATTCTTTGAAAATTGAGAAGAAACTTCTAACCTCCTCTAAAACAATCGAAAAGAAGGTTATGTCAATTGAAAATATGATTTAATCAAGTTTTAATCAAATTTCAGTCCTTAACTTAAGACAATCCTTGAATAGGGCCCGGTAACCCATTAAAGCAAGTCATTTTTAAAGCACTTCAACTTGACTTGTACATTTGAGAGTATTTCCATTCTAGCTTTCAATATGCTGTAACTTTATATCACTGAGCAGCTGATGTGTAATTGCTTATTCATTTAGTAGGCTTCATCAAAACAGAGAAATATGGATACTGTAATATTCATTTTTTTATAAAGAACATGTCATGCAATACATAGATTTTTGGTGTGTATGTCACACTTTGTTACCAGTAACCATATACTGTGGAATGTATACTTAGTCTGAAAACATGCTGTTTTGATTCCCATTGTAAAGACCACACTATTTGCGTCCCAGTTATCAGGGACATTCCTCCCAGACCAGTGAATGATGGCAGCATCATGGCTTAGGAATTTAGCGCCTAGTGCCTATTTTTTTTTTTTTTTTTTTTGGAATAACATCTGTGTTAGTTTTGTTCTTTATTTGCTGTTTGCGAGCGGCAGGGGGTTGAGAGGGGCAAAGTCCTTGAGAATCAAGAAACAGCAGATTTAGAAATGACATCATATTGGCCTGAAGGGCTTTGAAGTCAAGAGGATAGAAGCCATTGATTCCAAGGGACTCTGGGAGTTACTAATGCAATTGCAAGATATAGTCTTGATAAACCCTTTAATTGACAGGGAAAGTATGGATCTTAACAGACATTATAAGTTGATGTGTTTGTTGGTAACCTATCCACAATATATGAATATATGCTCCCCGCAGAGACAGCAATGTTAAATATGTTAAACAAAAATAAAATTCATAAATTATAATGATTATAATAAGTAAAGGGTTAGTTACAGGTGGTATAAAAAGAACACACAACATGTCTTCATGGGTAACTAAAAAATAATCAATTTGTGAGTTTGGGACTCTGTTAATGTCTTCCCTCACTCACTGATTATTTTTGGGTAACCCACACTTACAACCATTGTGTAATGATTGCTATGCCTGTTGTGTACATTATTATGCTGGGATTGCCTCATATTTGACAGTCATTCACAGAAATAGACGTTGAACCAAACATCATTTATTTCTCATTGCTCCAAACAGTCATCATCAAGATTACATTTTAATGACAAACTTGCTGTATATTCTAGTCAACGCAAGTTAGGGTTATCACCATCTGGTACAGTGTTAGTGAAACTGGTTGGATGTAGAAATCGTTGCCTAACTTGCCACTCTAACAAGGGTTCGAAACTTACAGTATCCTCACAACATTAAAACAGAAGGCAATACAATGGGTGGCAGTTGCCCAATTATATGTTGTACCAATATGTCTCCAGTTGGATTTGGGCACTAATGCACTAGTGCATTACCAGCCCAAAACCATCGAGAGACTTGTATTATTGTGTGATAATAATATTTTCTGACCCATATGTTATTTTATATATTCTATGTTTTTTAAAGTATAAAAAAGTGAATAATGTTTAAAAACAAACTGCCTCCATTATTGCTCTCTCTATAGCCAGCACAGTAAATGGGAGAATAGATAAGATCCATCAAGCCACATGTATCATTTGGAATATTCTTGTTTATTAGTATTTTTTCTTGATTTTTAAATGTAAATGAGATGCTTTGAAATGAAAGGTTACCAGATATTAATGGTAAAATATGCATATTCATGGCCACTATACGTATACTCTTGTCTTGGATTTCCCCTTCTGAAGGTATGGTATATGATGTCATCCTTGATTGACATCACTTTTATTTTCCTGTTATTAGCCAATATGACCTCATCCTAACTCTTAAGGGGTGACATATCCATGCCAATAGGCCACATAACACATGTGACCCTATCCTCACATTACACAGTGACAGTAGCCTTGAAACACAATGGAATTGTTACTGCGCTATCCCTGAATGAATCCTTTCAGGACAACCACATGACCACAGATAGGAAAAATGACAAAAGCAGTTGGGAATATGGGACTGCAAATGAGACTATGTATGAAATCCCCCAGGTGTAGTCAATTACATCCTTTGTAGTCATTTTAATAGCTTGTTTTCATTGGTTGAATCTAGTATGATACAATCTTCCTTTGTAATTGTGTCAAAAGTCAAGCCCAATATTCTCTTGATACTTTCTGAATATGCTGTTTATATTCAGAAATATTTGGACGTTTGTGTTTGCTTGGTGTGCCACCTTAGTTTTGTTTTACATTGAGACACTTTAAAGAGCATTAATACTTAAGTGTTGTTTCTGAATATGGCTTTTACTCATGCAGTTCAATAATCAGAAAGCCACCGGAATTAGCTAATTCTCAGATACTAAACCAACCCTCCTACTCACACAGTGAGCATTTAAACCACATGATTGCCATTTGCATTCATTCGTAATTACGCTTTCAAAATACCAATTTTGTGGAACTGCAGAAGGGGAATTTGAAATCATACCAATGGGTAAGGGTCAGAGATACTAACTGATGGTGGCCAATACCACCAGCTCTAACCTCAATGCAATACCACCAGCTCTGACAGCAATGTAAAACCACCAGCTCTGACCTCAATGCAATACCACCAGCTCTGACCTCAATGCAATACTACCAGCTCTGACCTCAATGCAATACCACCAGCTCTAACTACAATGCAATACCACCAGCTCTGACCTCAATGCAATACCACCAGCTCTGACCTCAATGCAATACCACCAGCTCTGCACTGTACACAAATGAAACCGTTCTTAGCACATACGGTAATAGCAAATACATAATACTTAACTGCACTACCTTTTCTGCAATTGAAATAAATGTAGTAATTGCTTTGATCCATTCCTGTCTCAATGTTTGTGGTGATGAAAATAGAATTGAAATGATCTGCCCACCACAACTATGAACAGAATTGTAAAATAACAGCAACTACTGTATCAGGGTATCCACAAAATCAGGTTACATTATGAGGACAGGCTGGGTATGGTTTTACATCATACAGATCTCTCATAACTGTTACTCAGTCGACCAAAATATTAAACAAAGCCAGCAAATCACTTTTTAACATAACACATTCTTTTGGTTGTAACTGATATCAATCAGCTCAAAATAGTGGATAGGAAGCATATACAAATAATTACCACACTCCTGCTACATACCAGTGCTTTAACACAATAATTCGTCGCACTGGTCATTGTAGAACGCCTGGCTGTATTTTATATAACAATAGAAGGCATGCTCCTGTTTCAGATTTGTGATGGAAGCCACAATATCAGGGCTTTATATAAACCAGACGACAATCAGTGCTGCCACCAGACGACATGGGAAGTAAATATTTCATCAGGTAAAATGAAAGATTTCCTTATTTGTATGGAGACTTGGTAGATGAAATGAAATCTTGACCTGGGTGTCAGATGCCCTGAAGGAGAGAGTTGGGTTTCAGACAGAGAGTGTGATGTCATTGTCAGGTCCTCAGAAAAATATAGTACTAACCCTTAAATATTGCAGTACAGCTACTGCAGTGTGATGAATGTTTGTTGTACAACAGCTACTGCAATAGTACTGCAGAACATTAAAGTAATACTACATTCCCACATGATAAATACCATATACTACTACAATGTTTATTTACAAAATAATGCAGTATTTCATATATTTTTGTAAGGAGAAGAAAGCAATTCCGATCTCTGTTTTAATCTAAATTGGTAGTAAAAAAAAAAAAAAAAATCTACGAACCTTGCAAAAACAAGCAGACAATACAAAATGAAATGTGTGGATTATTTGATGTCAAAACAATCTGGGTTATCTTGAAAAATATTGCTGTGATATGGACAACACGGGATGCAACAATGGTAAAGTAATGCGTTTCTTGTAAACAATGCGGGGCGGGGGGGGGGGGGGGGGGGGTGTTCTGAAACACTTTAAAGAGCTAAACCCATTAACCAACCATTGGTGTATGTTTGAAAACATGGTTGGTTCCAAAACTGACAGTAATTCATGTATCTGCATTGCAACCTAATATCAATTTCTATATATTAATACTGCAGAACAATACCTTTTTTTGTACTGGAGAATTGATGCAAAATATAAAATTTGGTTTGAAAAGCTGACACATCATTTTATTTCAACATTCATTCTAAGACTCGTTAATAGTGATCAAAATAAATAATACAGCACTAGCATATTTTTCATTGCAACATACTTCTTGTTAATTAATTTGTTAAAAAGTCCAACATAGATGTCTCAGTCAACTAGCTAAGCAATGCAAGACATTTTAAACAGATGTTTGTTGGGGCTATGCTTTTCCTGTAATATGCAGTATTATTATCATCACCTGTATGTAGTTCACCAGCATGTACGCAGACATTGGTGTCCTCCATTTTGTTACTTATGACTACCAATTAAGGCCTTTAGAAGAGCCTTGGGCTCCACTACTAAACGATGACAAAATAAAAGTTGAAAATTAAGCAAACATTATGTTTTTTGGTGTAGTTTGTGATATATAGTCAAACTTACGGTTTTAAAACTGACATATTACTTAAACTTAAACTTAAAGTTTACAAATTAGCAACAATTGGTAAACCATTAGAAAACTAATGTGAGCAAACAAATTCAGTTTTGGATAATCAGTGTTTGCCAACAAAAAAATAATAGAAAACCTTAAGCAAACAAACATTTCCCAATTTGTAAACCTGTTGTTCAAACGTACCTGCAAATCTCCATTATGATTACAACCAAACGTAACCTATTTGTGAAATTAGGGTTTACAAAATGGTTTACAAATGATGTAAGCTTTGTACGTTTATTTAAGTTTACTGTGTGTCTCATGTGTGGTAAACACAAAACTTCATGCAGTGATTCCTCAAATCGGTCATCAACTTCTGCTAACTTCAATCCGAGAGTCTAAGTGCCTTAATAACAAAACTGATTTAAAGTGATTTATCTGTGATTATTTCACACTGGTGTTAGAATTTAGAATGCTGGGGAGTTTACCTCAAGTGAAAGGGGTAAAAAAAATATGTAGGATCAATAAAACACAAATACTGGGGCAATAAATTGGGCCTAGGTTCGTTATCAAAAGAACACACATATAGAATAGCATGCTTCAAATCAGAAGAAAAGTAATACTACCATTGTTCTACTGTTATTTTGTTATTTGATAATTTGTTATTTCCCTGATTGGCTGTGTCAACAGTACATTTCCATGGACTATAATTTATTATAAGGGCCCCTCACTAATGTTTTTTTTTTTTTATATTTTTGATGTGTAAGTCCTCTAGTGAAATAATGAGAGATCACTGTCTACTAATTTTTCAAACACCCTGTTGCCAGTTCACTACAGTAGTGCAATGGGAAACAATCCTGACCCCTGTGGTGGAAACACTTAATTAAATATCCATGCTCTTTGCATTATTATAAGCTATAGCGTCCATGCTGGCTTACAAAACAATTCTGTAAAGTCCCTGAGCCTAGGTGGGTGCGCACTTGTGTTTACGCTAGAGGGAGAATGTAAAGGTCTGAGCTACAAATGAGTTAACAATACTGACATCAGCATAAGACACGTACTTACCTCTCGATTACAGAGCTGGCTCTTTAATTGAATGGTAAGAGGTTCGTCTTTCAACCGTATGGCTTGCAGTTCATGTCCAGGCCTTGTCTTTCCATTCAATTCAAAGGACTGAAATGCCAAACCATTACACTGTACACTGTAAATCAAGCGTTAAAGATTGAAACAAAAATCTTCTTCAACAGATTACAAACATGTTGGGTTTTTTTGTATTTATATAACTTACACTGTAATATTGCTTTTGGTAAAACTTTTGTTTTTTTATGCCTTAAATAAAATACTTAAATGTGTTTATAATCTGTTCGATATGATTTATGCTGAACTCGTTTGGTTATACATTGTATAGTAAATTAAATAGTGATAAGCAAGCCTGTAGTCTTATTTATGCAAAAAAAAAAAAAAAAAAAAAATGTATTTGTCGTCTTAAATTCCATTCTTGGTTACCTCGGTAGCATTGAGGAAATATTTTTATCATTGCGGTCAATTACTCATAGTCCAGTAAACCAATGACATCATTAAACCATTGTTGCCATTATCTGCCATTTCATTAAATGCTTTATAAACATTTTTTTTTTTTTGTAGACATTTATGTGATAACATTCTGAAGCTAAGATTGTATTCGAGACATGAAGCATTTTTTGTGTAAACAGAGCTTTCAAGGTTAAGAATGATGTAAGTGGGGTTCATGAATTTTTTTGTATTTATTTTTTTTACAAAGATTAAAAATAATATTGATTGTATTGAAGGTTGATTTTCAATGGTCTTGCTTGTGAGTAAATTTTGCACCTCCACTTTTCAAAGCTTTGCTCCAAAATACTATTTTCAAAAGCCTTTTTAACCTAAAACATCCATTTGCTCAGCTGGTGCATTTGCTCCTGCGTATCTGAGTATCTCAGGGCACCTGTTTCTGAGGTCTAATTTTAAATTAAAAAAAAGAGTAAAAGTCCATTTAGCTCCACCATTTTACATCTACTTCATTGTAATGTAAAATGAGGAGCAATCTATAAAACAGGATTATTTCTGGAATGAGCTACAACAGGATAGAGAGAAGCTGGGATGTTTTATTAAAACATGAAAATCTCTCAAAGATTATTTTAGAAAAAAATAGCTTATACATTGCTGCACTTTTAGTTTTGATTTTTTTAAATGATAAAATAATTAATACAAGAAAGACTGCATTTGGCTTTATACCCCTTGCATGGCACCATACATGTTACTTTAACATACTGGTTGTTCAAAATAATCATTAAACTACAAATATCCAATTTACACAAGGGTAGATCTTTAAAAAAACTGAACTACTTTGTGTATTTATTTATTTATTTATTGCTTTCAACCTATTTTCATTAATATTGCTGTTTGCTCCTACATGGCAAAGTAAAGGGGAATTAAAAGGGAGTATCCTTCAATCAATTGAAAATAGTCAATTTTTGCACAAAAGCATACAAAAAAAGGGAGCTGAGCAAAATCTTTGAAAGTGGGCTTGTTAGAGCTACAAAATTCAAATACAATACAATACAAACAATTTAATGCAATATAATCTGCTGTGATAGCTGAAAACAGAAGTGGGGCGTTATTATTCACAGTAAATATTAAGTATTTATTTTGTTTCTATTTGTAAGTCCCAAGTAGGTTTGTATTGCTTATTTTAAATTGAAAGTGAATGAGTTTGCTATATAAAGATATGTAATAGAAATCTATATATTTTTTGTTTATACTGGAATACATATTGACAATAGTTTTGTCTTTGTTCGTGAGAGATTTGTTTTGCACATTCTTTTGACATACTTTGAGAAATAAGTGATGTTATACCAGGAAATACAATGTAATCACATCAAAACCTTTCAGCACTCCATAATACAGTACACATGGCTTGTTCTCTATTACTAATCATCCCCCCCGAGGGTGAATTATCCCATGTCAGCCATAGTGTTGCAGCAATAACATATAGCTATCTGCACATATTTCATACATCTGGCCCTATGAGACAGTTTTGAGACAGATATAGTTAGACTAGACACTGGTTGGCTGGTTAAGATAATCTGTTCCATTTCATAATTCAAGTGCAGGTCAACTTTCAGTGTGGCTTCAGTGTTGTAAAATGCATTTTGGTAACCTTTTGTCTACATAAAGATATCATAGCACTTCCAATTCAGACTGCCACTGGAGAACTACTATGACAATTGCCTGGTGAAATTAGAACAACGTGATATTATATATAACAGCTAGCAAGCTAGGTAGCTAGAGAGAGGCAAATCAAATTGACTTACGACAGCTGACACGATAAAGGTCTTGAACAGGGAGCCATTTTGGCTGTAGTGATTTCCTTCAAATATTAAGAAGTTTCCGTCAGTGGTGACATCACTCGGCCTATTGAATAATGTTAACAAGACCTACACAACATCTTACATAACTTTACCATAACGTAAACAGTTTTACAATAATCATATTATAATACCATTCGGCAGTGCTGGTGCCCTTCAAAAAGCAAATAGATATCAATCCTGACCAATAAGGTAAAACTAGAAAATACATGTCCAAGATAGGAAAATAATGTCAATGACATGCGTTCATCTTACCCGAAATACATTGTCAAACTGTAATGTGAGAAACGCTGGAATATTGCCATTTATTATATTAGAGGCTACAGTATTTATTTGTATGTACTGTATGTTCACAGGGTTAATTTTAAAAATAAAAATCTCCCAAAACTCCTTTAATTGCTATTTATACAATGTTTCACACTTGTGGTATAGAGATAATGATTAGAAATCGGTATAAAAGTCTGGTCAGGCAAACAAAAAGTCTGAAAATACCCGTGGTTGATGGTGTGATTTGAAAGAGTGCAAGGGAGAAATAGAGAAGAAGATAGTTGATTGCAACTATAACAAAGCTTGAAGTGTAATGAATCTCCCTTTTTATGTTGTTTTCTGTGAAGTACAGTAGTTATTTAAACCTATTACACCTGCTATAGATTACTCTCAAATTCTATTGCCTGTATTCTCGTTCTAGTATTGCTCTCCCCTTGATAGCACTGTTGCTGGGGAGGTGAAAGGAGTGTTTGTTACAGTGAAAGTTACTTTAAATCTAAGTTACCCAGCACACTTCATCTACAGTGGGGGACAACCCCTTTGCCAGGTGAAATGCTTTATCTGGATTTGGGGAACACACACTTTTACAGATGTTGTGTTTGACTGGTTTAGTACAGAAGTAAACCCTCGTCATTGCCAAAATGTTGTAGGTTTTTAATATTGTTTTTTAACATGAGGGTTTTCTGTTGATCAATTACTTCTCCTGGGGATTGGTTTGAATCATTTGAGCTCCACATACACCTTAGATATAGCACAGCTGGCCTCACCCCTCTGTCAGAGAGTGCTAAAACAACAACAAATGACAAAAAAGTATTTAACAATGTGAAACTTTAGACCCAAATGTGATTCAGCATTGCATGGACAAGAAGTTATAATACAGTACCTATTATTCTGTAATGTTAAGTATTATTTAATCTTCACTGTGTTTCTGCTTTTTTCGGTGGACCTTTCCTCAGTCCTTATTTCAGTTTAAATATATTTGGGAGGGATGGTATGTATATGCTTTTTGTTTAATGCCTCTTGCATTTTTCATGAGCTGCTAGAATTTCGTCTGGCAGCCAACCGGTTGGCTTTGTGAACGAGCTGGATAATTATTTAGGCAAGTGTAAGTACAAATTGCTTCGTCCCAACTTTGAAAGGACGTGCTGATGCATGTCAGTGAGGTGTTGGCATTCATGTGCACCGGCACATTGCCCCAATGCTGACTCAGAGCCTCAATTAAAAAATGCTCCACTATTGGTATCATAGGAAAATATCTACAGTGCTATCAGAAGCATTAGTTGAAGGTTCACAGCTGATTTCCCATCATCGCTATGATGACTGGAGTATTTACAAACAATGCAATATAAATGATGATTGCTTGTTCTGTCCTATGCTTCGAAAAGTTTACCATGCCAATTGGAACAGGCATTGTTGTTGTTTATCTGTATTTTTCCCTGCTATGTATCACCTCAATTTTGTATTGGTGTTACCATAGTCCACTGTGATTTTCTTGACGTTATGCTTTTACCAGAGTTTATCATAATTTTTATGTTCTTGAAAAGCTGCCAACTGCAAAGTGTTTCTTTTTTCTTCATAGAAAGTATTTATAATTGTGACTGGACATAAATCAGCTGCCCCATAGTTTTTGTCTGCTTAACCGCGACCAGAATTTGGAAAGGGGAGCAGCAATTACACCACTGTTTTTTTTTTTTCTAAAAATTTAAGAATTGCAGATTTTAGGGAAATTACATTAGTAAGTAAGCCTGGTAAGTAATGATGTGGTATCTGCAGATTTGTCTTAATAGCCTATGTAATACAAGCACACTTTTGCTTTTATTTATTATTTATCTATTTATTTATTATGCACAACCTAAATTCATATTTATACATTGGGTGGGTGTGTATTTGCAATATGGAAATGTAATAGGGTTATAACTCTATGTAAGGCATCCAGCTACATGCAACTCTTCATGTTATACAATGTTTAAACTATTGTTGTTCTGTTGCCTACAGTCTTACACACTAGTACATGCATATTTAATTAAAATGTAATAAATGACGGTACCGGGCATCTTAATGTAGCCTATTTATTTTGTCATATGTATTGTTTTACATGTGTAGCCTACTTAGCTCACATGTAGCCTACTTAGCTAATCAACAAATCCATAAATTGTTGGTCATTGATTCAACCATTACCAAATTATAATCTCTCACAGGAACATAAACGGAATAGCTTATGTGACAGGCCAATCTGATATATGTATCAAACCGCTGGGTTGGTCTGTGTTTCTTAGAAACACTCTGCAAGATCCCTATAGGATATTCTTATTATGTAGCAATGTATAGTCTGTTATTGTATGTGTTTTGGTAATTATAATAATTGTTATAGGAAATAACATACACTCTTAAAAATTCTGTGAAATTACAGAAAATGCAGCACTGTAACTGCAACTTAAACTTGCTGATAAAACCTTAGCCTCATCAGATATTGTATGTGATTGCCTGGTAGTAGATTCCAATTCAGTCCTTGCATTATTCTCATATTGCCTGCTGTGTGAGGCAAAATCTTTAAGAGAGCAGATGGGATTCCCCGTACCTAATAATGCCTTCTATGTAACTAAAGAATGGCAGATCTTCCTACTACTCCCATGTATAAGAACGAGGTTAATATCTCATTCTGTAAATGCTGACTTCTCCTGGTTAATAACGCTGAGAAGGTGCTAACAAGGGTTTTAAATCTTAGTGGATTCAGTGGATTATATAATGAATGCCCCAGATGAGTTTACAAAGCGCTGTTAAGTAAAGGTGTTAATAGCACTAATTCAAGCCCACAGACTGACCTTTGTATGTTGGATCATTTGCTGAAGAAGGGAATTACACTGATATTAAGACACAAATGGTGCGAATGCCATCAAAAACATTCTGTGAACCGGGCCCTTTGTTGTTTTGTTCTTACTTTCTTTATTGTAATACTGTCTCTTGCATTGCCAAGCTGCAAGCAATTTAATGCTGAGATAAATCTGAGTTTAGTTTAAACGGTGCCAACACAGTGCAAAAATAGAATTTGAATCGGATTCCTACAGCAGGCAAATACCTCAATCTCTGTCAGATATATTCTATTCATTTTTAGCACTGACTCGCCTCTCAGAAGACCTCTCTGCCTTCGAGCTGGGATCTTGTATCAGATCAGAAGCTCTCTGTCTGCTACCACATTGTAGGGAGATAATAAGCTGCTATTAAAAATGAATGGAGGCAGCGAAATGTTTAGTAGCTGGAGCAGTCACAGAAACACAATCCTGTAGACACAGGAAGAATAATTAGTAGCCGAAGAGTGATGATAAAATCATGTTACACTGACTTGGAGCATTCCATGCTGTTGAGGCATTTTTGCTACCAGTTGCTTAATTTAGCTAACCCACTTATGTGTATTTAACCCTTGATCTTGTCATCCCTGCCGAGACTGCAGTTTTACAGAAAGTTAATGAACTCCTATTTTGTAAATTTTACAAAACTAGAACCAACAACTGTTTTATTTCTCATTTTGTAACCCTAACATACATTTTTGTCCTTTAAAAAAATATGTTAAACTGGAGATTTTGAAAATGTCTCACACCTACATAGTGTGGCAGTGTAGTCCAGTGGTTAAAGTCCAGCGCTTGTAACCAGCAAATCCCACCCCTGCCACTAACTGATTCACTGTGTGACCCTAAGCAAGTCACTTAACCTCCTTGTGCTGCAGATGATATGTTACATTGACTCAACATATTATGCATAGTTTACATCCTACCTCTGTTAAGCTCTTTGTGATGGTGGGCCACTATGAAAGGTGCTATATAAAAGATAAATGGCCATACTTACTATGCTGATGTTTCCAATTTCTTTGGTATGTTCACCTTTTCACTGTTATTTTGTAACTCCTGTACTAAGTTTGTTTGGGAGGAATATATATATATATATATATATATATATATATATATATATATATATATATATATATATATATATATATATATATATATATAGTGCAGAGTCAGTGATCAGTGATCAGAGAAAATATTTGACCCATACAAAAAATTATTTTATTAGTGTTATGAGGTCTACTTCACACAGGCTACTGCAGGGGTCATTTTGATCAATTATATTTTGCTGTGATAAACTATTCCTGGATTTCAGTATCATTTTATAGAGCTAGGACATATACCAGGGTTGCATCAACCACCTGTCCCTGGTAAAAAGGGGATAGGTTGTGTAGGGTCAAGATTAATGACCCCTGCATGTTTTTACCCTGAAAGAAAATTCCTGTATAAGGACCTCAGAAGCGCTAGTAAGCTGGGGTAAATGTTAAATAATGCATACTAGATTTAAAAAAGAAAAACTTCCAGACAATTTTCTAAGGACCACACAGCAGTGTATTTACATGAATTCAGTTTCCTAGTTTAATATGTGTGTGACAGGGTAGCCGAGTGGTGGTATCAGGCCAGAATGCAGGAAGACAAACCAACACAGTACTGCAGGGCAAAAAGACGCTGTGGCGCCGTTTATTTTAAACACAAAAATAAATAAAACATTTAAACTAAACACACTGCACACAGAGAAAAAATAAAAGTCAAACAAAAACAAATCACAAACACTAAAAAATGCGATCAGGCTGGGCAATAGCCTTCACTGATCGTACTTAAGTTAGTTGTATCTTTATTTTTACCCTTCGCTCGCTCTCGTTCACTCCTCCGAATACCCACCCTGAGCAGGGATAACTGCAGGCTTTTATATTTGTGACCGAGGGATTAACTAGCTATCATTTATCTGATAATCCCTCGGTCACATGCTGCACAGGTTTCCCAATTACTACTGGCAGAGGACAAGCTTCCACCTCGCCTCTGCCAGAATACTTTTAACAATAATAAACAAAAACACACAGCTATGCCGTCATACATATTTACAAATAAACAAACAACACAAACACAAAACAATAAACAGTACATTTGTTTTAAATACCAAAAACAAAACTAAACAAATATATTTTTGGCAAGGCATTGCCCTGCCCCTTTTCATGTGCAGGGCTTCTCTCCTGCAGCTCTGCTACAGGATGATTAAATTCTCTGAAATGCATTGTGAATGAATAAAGCATGCTAATAGGGGACAATTAGAGCTTCTGCACCCAACCATGATGCAATGTTTGCATTCCCTGCTATTTCTTTGGTATTTTGTTTGTTTTAAGTTCTCCTTTATAAATGCTAATAAGATTTACATGAGCCAACAATTAACCTGCTTTTAAATATAAATGCCTTTTTGTTGACAGTTCTCATAGTTTTCAATTGTTTATTTGCACAATGACTATAGTTTTAATAGAGCTTGTTTCAGGAGAAATGCATCTACTGCTCTACTACTGCACAAATTTAGACACCCACATATGGTATATATATTATATATTAGATATATATATATATATATATATATATATATATATTATATATATATATATATATATATATATATATATATATTTATTGTATATATATATATATATTTATATATATATTGAAATCATAGAGAAAACTCAAGTCATTCTGATGATCAAAAATCAAATCAAACTCAATTTAGCTATAAATTGTGGGCCCTTGCCTTTCCTTGGTAGAACTGAAGACTAAAATGACATATATGTATCATTTTATTTGTTGTTATTCTGAGCTGCATTATGTTCACCTAATTCCACTTCTCGGTGCTACTCATGAAACGTTAACACTGCTCTCATACACAAATGGTTTTGAAGGTCGTTTCTGGTGAAGTTCTGTAGAATATGCTGACATGCCGTTTTCACACATGCAATGTCATAAGTGATGTCTTCTCAGTCATGAAAACTGTTAAGGGTGTTTCTCGACTCCTGTCGCTTTTCATCAGGTCATCCCCAAGCATGCCACAGTGAAAGAATGACCTTCACATACATTTCTGTTTCTGACTCGTGTTTGAGTTCACTGTGCATTTATACAGCAAATCTGAGGTTTCAAAGTGTATCCGAATTCACAACTTCTTACTCCTTGTCTTGTAAAGCAGCTACAGAGCAATAAAAGATGAAAGCATAATGGAAGCTATGATAGACACTATTAAAAAAATACCTCACAGATTACAACTTTATTGAAATATGCCACTTGGGTTCATTGAGGCTTGAAAATATGAATAGTCACAACTAAACGAATAGTGGAACAATAAAGTTTACAATGATTTCTACAAATATGCAATATTTATTTTGTTTCTGGTATGTAAATTGGCCTGTACTGAAACATCTATTAATATAAATTATCTCCATGTCCCTGACTATAACAATATATATATATATAAATTTCTATTATACATACTTTGCATTCCAGATGACCGGGATCTGCTCAAATAAACCACAGCCAATAATCCCATAACATCTTTTTCTACCTCTAATTATTAAGGTTTAATGTATTTAATCACTCAAAAAATAACCAACCATTTAAAATGACCTTTATTTAAAATAAAAATGTTCAAACAGCTCTAAGTATTAAATCAATGTTTATATAGCACTCAAAACATTATTTAACTGTTGTTGTTGCTTGTCTCTTACATTAAAAAGGAAAGTCAGTTCTGCTTCCTTTTGGTTGTTATATACTGTATTTGACGTCATTGTTGGCTCATAATAAATGACGCATGAAAAAAATGCTAAAAATAGAAGAAAAAAAACATGCACGTTTTTGTTTATAATTAAACCAGATGACTCACAATTGAGTCAAACCTATTACAAAATGATAGAAAAATATACACATGTATGAAGTCATTGCCATAAATATGTCTGGAAGGCTAAAATATTGACAAGTATAAGTTCTTAATTAAAATGAAACAGTTGCATCAAAAATTGCTCAATAACTCAGTTGTTAACTCTTGTAGTTGATGGAATGCGTTTCTAATAAACTTGCGCGAATCACGAAGAAGAGTTTTTTTTTTTATTATTATTTGAAACAGTGTCACTTGGCGTAACAGTCTGGTGATGCTCTGGGGCCAATACAGAAGAAGGGCTGAGCTTGTTTATCGCTGTTTGAGATGCTGCACAGAGCTCTCTGTTACAGAGGCTATCAGATATCAGTGCGTTAATAACTGGACACTCTTCACAGTCTCTCGAGGAGGTTTTGGGTCAGTAAGAAATTACTTCCACTGACTTTTCAATTATTCAAACCTGTTTCATCTGAGCTGACATAAACTGTGTATCTTTCTGTATTTCTTGCCTAGCCTTACTGGTGTATCGGACTGTCCTTATCTCAACAAGAATACCTTGAAATGGTTTGTGAGATTTGAAGTGTTGAATGTCCAACAGCAATTTAATGAGAATGTGGCCAATAAATTATTATTATTATTATTTTTTGGATACAACAGTTAAATGATAGACTACAGCTGGGTATCAGACAAGAAGTCAAGCATATGTTCTGGAAACCAAAAGGTCAAGCAGGTAAACATTCAGATGTAATTGGACAATACCCATAAATTAACTGACTGAAAGAACCATAAATTAAAGTTATGGACCCAATTGGAAATCAATATCTTAAAATGTTTGGTCACTACGATATTTCATTCATTGTCTGAATAAGTAAATACATCAGCTGCCCTCATTAGCCCTCACTAGTGTCAAGGTCACTTATAAATTATATGTCTAATTCCAATGGATTTATTTCCAAAACTCATCGATATTAAACTGCCATGAAGATTGTGTTCTTTTTTATTATTTTATAAAATTAGATATGATAACACAGATTTTATATTATAATTTTTTTGTTGTTGTTGAAATTCCTTTAAATGTTAAAAATTAAATTGGGTAAAAGTGTTTGTCTTTTAAATGTTCTTTTGTCTGTGCTCTCAAGTTGATTCACAAATGTGTAGTTTAGAAACCATAACACCCCTAATACAAAACAATTTTTATCCACCAGTCAGTGCTGAAAAATTGTCATCTAATCAGACCAATGCAATTCAAATGTTAAAGCTATGAAAGTTGACAGCAAAACAAAACAGGCATCTTGAAATCAGTGTCATACTTTTTAACGATGTAAAGCTGCTATTGCTGGCCAGGTAGCCAGCAGGACGTCCCTGCAGAGTGCATGACTTCCTCCTGCCACACTTTCAAAACAGTCAAACCACATTTACAAAAACTGAAAGAAAAACAAACCACACATGAAACACATTATTCAAATGTAGAGGGCCTGAGCCCTGCCACAGAGCCAAATAAATACTTTTTTTTTTTTTTTTTTGTAAACTATTTTGTATATATGTCATTTGTGGTATTTGTACTTGTGCAAATAAATTGATTTATACAGTGCCCAGAGTGTACACAAATATTTATTTTTTATTGAGCTGCACAACAAAAAAAGGATAAAAAAAATAAAGACTTTAAAACAGCAAAACAAAAGTCAAGGCCAGAAAAAAAGTCCCTAGCTCATTTTAAATAAACCAACAATTGTTTGGTTGCTTTGTCCAGCAACCGACTAACTCTCCTGAACCACTACCCCTCTCTAACAAACGCTGAGTGCAGCCTTTTATACCCACCTGCTTTCTTTTATATCAATTAATCCTCAGCTGAAATAGACACGACACAATACAACATCTACAGTTATACAGTTGACTTCTAAAATGCGACAGTGACCTCTCATCCCACCACACATATTTAAAGATTATTGGAACTCCAAAGATTTTTTAACCAATTCCTGGGACCATTCGGGAACACCTATTAACCCACAAGTACCATGATTCAGTATTTTGGTGACATTACAGTATACCAGTTCTGCAATATGTTTTTAAAATGGGTAGTGTGATGAAGGAGTTGTCTTGTTACTAGGAATCCTCTGTCTGCTCTTGTTCATTTTGAACCAATCCTGGTTTGTTGACTATGTCTGTTGGACCTCAGGGAATATGTACCCTTCTAGGTGAAGTGGGCTACATTTTGATAAGAGAGCTGAAAAATCTAAATGAATGAATAGATGGATGAATGAATACATTAACAAGTAAAAAAAAAAAACACCAGTAAAGATCACACACAAGTTAACAAATAAATTAACCAATCGCAGGCAGGCAGCACTTTTGATGAGTGATCTTGCTGGATGTTTGGTTCAGCTGATGGCTTTTTTTCCTGACTGTTACCAGGTCAGTATGCCCATGTGTTTGAACTGCCTCTTATTGGCTTATTGTGCCTTGGTGACAGGACGACTGGCTGCATGGTTGCTAGGGAATTGACCCAGTCAGAATTATGGAATTCCCCCACAGTTTCTAGGCAGGATTCACTGAAGATGTTGTATTAGTGGAGTCAGAATGCCTGGGTAAATGGAGCATATGATTGTGCATCCATATGTGTGTGTTATGTTTCTTTAGAAGGATTTCTGATGCAACAAAGTGATGGAGGGAGGCATCTCCCAGAGTCCTGCACCCTACTTGTGGGCTTTCCTTCAATGAAACACTAACCAATTGCTACACTTTTACCATCCATACTGGCATCTACCGTAAGCAATTTGTTTTGACCAAAAGGTGCCTTCTGGTCTGCACTTACCTTAGAAACAGTAGGCTCTAATTGTTCTATTTTAAAATCAGCGCTGTTTTATATTTCTAGTTAGTGGCTGCCCTTGTGTTGTTCTTCTAGCTTCATCCATTTACATATTAGTGGTACAGTTTTGAGGAATAGTGCCAACACATCTGGTCATGTTACTATAGTTTGGGAATTATTTTAATATAAATATGAACCATAAAAATATTTCTAATATGCTTATTAGAAATGTTGCCTTTGAATAGCTACACTCGCTTTCATAGCCTACACTAGTAGTTAAATACTACAGTGATTGACCAAACTAATTGCTATTCTTACTCAACATAATGCTTTTAGTGTAGCTTTTGTATAAAGTAAAATATATGCCAATTTTAAACTTGGGCTTTATCAGTCCCAAAAAGAAAGCAGTGAACTAGCTTCCCTTAACAAAATATCTTAAGTGGCAGTTAAGTCATACTACAATGGCAATGCAATGGTTCAGTACTTAGGGGCAGTTGTAGCACAACAGTATATGATGCAATTGTAAAAGTGTACTAGTATCCTCTTGCCAATGGTATGCCAATGGAATACACATGAGCTTGTAATTTCACAATCTTGGAACCAGTATCAGGACCAGTGGGCTTCCATATCAGGGAACACTGTGCAATACTAGTGCACTGTGATGCCATGGCTCACTACAGTGTGGTCTCAGGATTCTGCTAGATACACTGGTAATGTTATCCTAATTATATTTTTTATCTTTTCTGCAAGGGTGTTGAAACAACTTTGTTTATTATTGAGTGGATAGCATTGCGTCAATATACCTGAAGTCAAGAACAGACCTGAGCTGAGCTCAACAAAAGACTCTGCCTCAGGTCTCCAGAATGATTCGCTGCCAAACAGATCAAGTCCAAACTCAGGGCATGCCTTTTTCATTACACAAGTGACTCTCTTTCTTAGAATTGTGCATCAACTTGCTATTACATACACATTAGATTAGTGAATAGAATTGTGTGCTGAAGTTTATCAGTTTTATTTATCGTAAGATCCGCACACTTTCTGTAGTTTCCATTGCAGCATTCACACGTGGATTTATATGCTGTGTTGGTGATTGAAGTATTTCAAATGTCAGGTTTAGTTCTGAATGGTTTTCTTGTTTTCACTGGGGTTCACAGACTAGCCTCTGTATTTGAAAAGTTCTCCCTATAATGCTTGATTACTTCATATCTGTATTGTAAATCACTGCAGTACAACAATGGGATATCATAGATATGTGCTATCCAATGTAAATACAACAATCAAACTGGTTTATTGTGACCGCTTTGATGAATACCCTTCTTTCCAAATTGTAGGTTGAGAATAAAGGAAATGTAACAGCAACAAAAGAATCATAAAAACAAAAACCACGTCTCTGCAAGTTACAGTATAACAAAACCTGTGAGATGTGTTGGTGCTGTGTTGTTTCCAGTCTCTTGAAAGTACTTTATTGAAATTATGAACAGCTTAGGGGAACTCCGATCTATTCCGAAGCTCGGTTGCTGTGTTTACTGTGTTGCTACAGTCTTGGAATTAGCATCTTCATTCTTTTCGGTCAGGTAGCAGTATGGTACACCTGGTAAAAGTCAATGGATGCACTTATTATTTGAAATGCAATTAGTGAATGTAACATAATAGCCTAGAAGTTTTAACCATGTTTGTTATGGTATTTTAGACACCAATATAACATAATTGTTGTAAAATGCCTGCTGCAACACTAAATAATTTGCACATGTGTATAACAAATGTGGTTCATAGAAATGATATTGTCAATATTTTTAGGAATTCTCAAACCCAAGTTTTATTTCTCAACATTGATAAAATGGCAGTATTTGAATGACAGGTGCTTCTATTGAGGAGAGCAGATAAATCTTGATTCCTGCAGTCTTTAGTTTGCAGATGCAGGCTGGCTCTAGCAGCTACTTTCGATAACAAATCAGCACTTTTCCAGTTGTACTTTAGCAAATGTGAAAGCAAAAGAAAGTCAAACCTCAGCACAGAAAATGTTTCAGGTAAGGTGCAATTGTTCAGAATTGAAAAAGTACAATACTGGCTCTTTAAGTTGAAGATAAAGAAATTGTCAAGTGCACATTGTACTTTTTGTATTTTGTACTACTAAATATTACTCTAAAATGACTAGAAAGACCTCTTTTAGATGGCAAGTGGTGTGGTAAGTGTGCACTTTTCATTTTTAGTAGATTCAAATTGCACCAGCACCTCAAAATCAGTGAGGAAGCAATAGCTGAGGAGACTGAACACTGTTGAAAGTTGTCATCTGCCACCTGGAGGCTGGTTTGGAAGTTGAAGACAAGCTTTTTATAGAGCTATCAGTGGAAAGTTGCTTCTGTTCCTTCCTTGTACTAATCAGTGCTATAGTTCAAACTCACTCCAATAGTCTAGGTGCAACTGTACATTTTTTTATTTTTTTTTATGGTTTGGTCAGACTGCAGCTCAAAATATTCTTTGAAAATCTAGCTATCGAACCCACTCGTTCCCTCCCCTGTTGCCAGCTTCTATCAAGATAATATGAATCACACATTGACGCAGGAGGGAACATGAACTAAATACACTGAGATGTTTAGAAGAAAAAAATCTCTTTCTCCCGATGAACATTCCAGAGTAAAAGTTGAAAAAAAAAAACTTTAGTTTATTCTGTTTGATTTGTGAATAAGTATATCAAAACAATCAGTAAAATGTTAAAATAACATGGGATAGAGCAATGGGAATGTGTTATAAGCATGAATCTAGTTATAGATAAGTGAGGAGATATATTCTTAGTCCTCTTTATAAAATCTAGAGCATGCAGACCCATACTGAGATATACAGTACAGATGCCTAGCATACATTGTGAGGGGACCATACAGTCTATCTCAGCACATCAAAGCACCCAGGTGTGATCACACCTTCCTGTATGTTCATATTCACCTATTTACTATACATGTCCATTGCATTTTTTATACAATTTTATATCTTCAGAAATCTGTTTATTATTTTTTTTCTTCTTACAAAAGTAATACTATTCACTATTCATTACAAAAAAAAAACTTTGTTAAAAGTGGTTTATGGTTTAATCTTGAAACCACAAGTTAGGAAATTCCTTGCAAAAAAAAAATGACAGTTCAATTAACTTCAATGGTGCAGGTTTAAGGCACAAAAATCAGGAAATGCCATACAACCTATAATAACGCAGCTGCATTTGGGTTAGGATTTTAGCATAAATACTGAAATGTGGTGGGCAGGGTAGCATTCAGTGATAAGGGGTGCAGTGAAAATAGGTTAGAAATTAATTTTAACACTTTAGCAACAACACCCAATCACATGCACGCAGCGATTTGCTCTCTATATTGTGGCTTTTTGGTAGCTTTATTAAGGGTTAAGCATATGTAAAACTTGCGTGAAGTTTCCGTTGTGTAGTTAGTATTAGATAAAACCAGTAAGGACTTGTTAAAACAACAGACTAAGTCCTTCTTCGTACTGACAACTTGAAGATATGGTGCAACTAAACAGCTTGGCACTGTTTCAAAGACGTGGTGAAACAAGAACATGCCTTACAGACGTTTATCACGACAGGATTTCTATTGCATCTGCATCTACTATACAGCACACTTGATACTCCTACACAAAGCAAGTTCTGTCCTTTTGGTTCTGATTGGCTAGCCCATATCAATGATCACTCTTCCTTTGAAGTGAAGGTGTATAGTTCCTGACTAAATTACCTTGACCAAGGAAACCTTTAGACAAGACACTAGTTATAGTGCCTCTGATTTTGCTGCTTAGTCTAATTGCTTGGATTACTTAATATCTGTATTGTTAACGAAGGCTATGTGCCCTGCAACATGAAAATCTAAACTGTAGAAATACACAATGTCAACAAAATATCGTTGTTGTTAAGTGATTACACAACTTTGAACATGCCAAATACAACATATGCAATAATATTGTTTACTAAGATTGCTGTAGATGCTCTGTATGTGGAGTATTTACAGTCTTGAGTAGCTCAGTAATGAAGCACCACTAGTTGTTTTTCTCTTTTTTCTTTTTCTTGTAATTGCCAATGACGTTTACTATTTCTGAGAAAGTCCAGCTTTGCACTAACAGATTTCTGTTGCCTCTGGCTAGAAATTACTAATGCTCCTTAATATATGTATGTAGTGTACATTGCAAAAGATGAGGTGTGATGATTGCACCACAGTGAGTGAGGAATGATTGATACAGGCTACAGAATACTCATTCAACTAGCCCAATAGTATCTTACATACCAGACTGCTGCTCTGCACATGCTATTTAATTCCCAGTAAAGCTAAGTACCTCAACACATTTTACACCTCAATTAAACCGTGTGTTGTCCAAGTGTTCTTAAATGCTTTTAAGAATATTTGAAAATATTGCTCAGGAAATTAATAATACCAATTTCTTAAGGGCTTGTTTTTCTTCCAGATGTTTCTCAAACGGCAGCATCTGTAAACAAAAAAAAAAAACTGTACACTGGATGGATCGAGCAATGTATTGTGACCAGAAATATACTACAGTGGCCTAAATCAAAAAGACTTGTTATTACACATTATGTCCTTGTCAGTTGAGATAATATGAGGTTAAAAGCTCTATAACCACAAAGGCAGACAAGCTTGTCTCTTTTGCATAGTGTTAAGACACTTACATGCGGTGTGAGTGATCCTCGGTTTGCGTCCAACCTCCACCCTGTTTACATATGCCAGTCAGTGCATTTTTAAATGCACAGAACAGTTTTTGGAAACCATACCTGAATGTTCTGATAGGGAGTTTTCTGAAAACACCACCTGAAACAGTTGATTTTCTGGAACAACAAAAAATGCAGATGCAAAGTGATTACTTGAAAATCTATTTTAACCGGCATACAGTCTCATTTCATCTCATTGTGAAATAAAAAAAGCAATTGATTTCACTTTATACACTAAATTACAGCTTAATAGCCAAGCAGGGTTCAAGATTCATAAAGGGTCCATTTCCCCTTATGTTTCTGTGCCAGTATCCTAATTAAAAAGCAATACTATTTTTAATGACTGTTGTACCACAACACTACTGTTAAGCCCTCATGTGAAAATAATTGCTTATCTATCAATCCCTAATGAAATGAAAATGAAAGTTTCAAAAAAAATATTTTGCATGAAACAGACCACTTTATTAGGACCTGTACCACAGCCTGCCCTTGCCAGCAGCCTGGCCATGACATGGCACAGACTCCTGCAGGTTGAGGAAAGTCACATGTAATTACACATCACACCTTACAGGGCTTGTTTTCTTTTCTTATCTTTCCTTTTTTTAAAACGAAGAAAGTTTCCAGTAATGTGTGGTTACAAAGCAGCTAATTGGTCCATTTTGTAGGTGTATATGGTAGTAATCTCTCCATTTGCGCTGTGTTTTTGTTTGTACCAGACATTAAAGGAAAAGTTCAAAGTGTTTGGAAAGGAAGGAAGCCTTTTCATGTTCCCTCCCTCCTTTTGCTGCCTGGTATCATGTATTTCTGTTGTGGTCTTGCATGCATTTGATCTGGTTGTTAATGCTTCAGTATGAGCCTAACATGCTGACAATAATGCCATCTCTCAATGTCAAAAAATGCAGAGCAATGGAGCAAATGGATACCAGTGGAATCATGTTCTGTGTACTCTTGTAACAGGCAGAGTTTATGTGTGAACAAGCAACTCTCAAAGCAAGAGTGCTGTGCAAAAGAGCATGGAATGATTGCATATGCTGTTGAAGAGCTTGTAAGCTTGTCTCACCTGCAGGGGTCTGCATGTGTAAAAGCAGAGCGGCACACACAGCACAGCCTTGCACTCTAACACATTGTGTTTACAATGAACCCTCAAGGTCTTGTATTCTTTTTTGTTTAATACTTTAAAAAATATATATTTAATACTTCTTGCTATACAGCTCAAAAAAGACGGAAACCAAAAGGATATATCTTTGCATGTTACCGAAAGTGCCTTTTAGCGAGAGGTGTTTTATAAAGAATTTTGTATGGACAGCTGTCTCTTACAGTATAAGAATGCATTCTTGTGCACATGTCCTGGTTCTATTTCCCAGCAAATAATGTGCAGAACCAGGTTATTAAAGACTAACCAGTTGCAATAGAGTGCAAGATATTTTCTATCATTTTGTACAATTAAATATTTCTTCATGTTAGGCTATTTGGATCATAAACTGTTTGACAGACATTCCAGTTTCTGTCTTCCTCTTGTGCTGGGACAAAACTACAGTAGCGGGACCCTTGATTGTTAGAATAAGCCCGACATGCATGAAAACATCACATCAGATACACAGAGTCCTGTATGGAAGGGCCTTTATACCAAGAGAGAAGGTCAACTGTACTTAGTCGCTTGAACAACTTGGAAAGTGTGAGCCCAATTTGCTTAAACTTATAATTATATTATGGTTATTATAATAGTAGTATAATAGTATAATAATAGTATGCTACTCATGAATCTGATTTAGACTAT
The DNA here is from genome assembly GCF_017654505.1 of Polyodon spathula. Taxonomy (NCBI): domain Eukaryota; kingdom Metazoa; phylum Chordata; class Actinopteri; order Acipenseriformes; family Polyodontidae; genus Polyodon; species Polyodon spathula. The sequence continues at coordinate 15,127,344 of NC_054545.1, forward strand.
TGTTGGCTTCTTTAACAGTTAATATAATTTCATGAATATAAAACTTAATTTAAATAATCAACACAAACTTTAAATACTCTTTAAATAGCCCCTCTAAAACTATGTGACTAATTTTAGTACAGTTCGTGGTATAGTTACCTATGTTTTCAGCTGTTCACTGAGCTCTATCTTGTTCAGCTGGGGATGTTCGTTGGATTGTAGTCAGAAAGGTCCCTTGCTAAATGAACTCCTGGCGGTTGCTTTCATTTACTGGGTTGCTTTGGTTGACACTCACAAGCGGAAACTGCTTGTGTCGGCCTAAGATTGAGCACTGTAGCCTGTTAGACCTGTGATGTCAGTCAAGGGAAAAGAGCTTTGTTAGGATTTAAAAGGAAACATTGCAGTATGATAAGTTCACCCCTTGTCCTTCTGTTCATTATTCTCTATTGAAAGACAAGGGAGTTGATATAGACCTTCTTAGGTAACATGCTAAGATATATTTTGGTGGATCAGAACTCAAGAGATTGCATGTTTACTTCAAGAGTGAGGCTTTATTACATTAGTAACACTGATTTTATTTTATTTTAGATGTTTTCTGCTTATTATTTTCAAAATGGTGGGCCTTATATATTAGGACAGAGTGATAAGAATTCCCTGAAAAGATTAAATAAAATACTACCTATATGCCTAAATTATTTTTTTTTTACCAGATGAAGCTGCAACCTTTTTTTTTTCTCAACTGTACAAAATAACCTTTTATTGTCAAAGTATTTATCACCTAGGATGCATAGCCTCCCAAAAACCAAGACTTGAACCAGTTTGATTACTATGTCTGGGGAGTTAAACCTCGTGGATTGTCTCAGCCATCCAGGTGCTAAATACAGTGGTCTTTATTCTACGATAGATGCCCTCTAAAAGCGAACAGGATTTAAGAATCTTGAAACGTGAGTAAGTGAAGACTTGCACGCAATGATTGTAAAGTATTTTTGTTAAAGAAAGATTGTCTGAATGTGAGGCCTGCAAACAGAGTTTAACGTAGAATGGCACCAGATATCAAGTTTTAAAATGTAAAACTAAAAGTTATCCCTTTGAACTGTTGTTGATTTAAATGCTTTTATGTAGAACCAACTAACGAAGTAGTATTTTTTTCATTTTCCTTATCTATGTTTCCTTATCTGTGTAATGAAAAGAGACAACTTTCTCTGGTTCTTAATGCAGTCTGTGTTGTGACTGACGCATGGATAGGGTTCTATGTAATATTTCTCTGGCCCTCGGCTGGTCTTTGACTGACAACTCATTAGATGTTTCAAAAGGATATTGGAAACAAAACCTCAAAGATGAGGGTGATTAGCCAAAGTGTTTATAATTAATTTTACTGTGAGACATACCCCTGTCAGGGATAATTGCTCTGTAAAATTGTATCATCGGGTCCCAGATAGCATAGGACAGATCTTATAATAGCTACAGTATTTGTGCACAGTGGAGTGTCAATGTTAAAAGTGCTGAAGCTAACCAATTCATTTCATAAAGTTTACCTGGTACCTCTCTATATTTCCTGATAAACACATGTATGTAAGTAAAAATATTTAACAAGAAGGTCGGCTTATTTGACACTGTTGCTTCAACATTCTAGAGTAGATGTATCATCAACAGTGAAAACCTGCGTTGCCTGGAATAGTCTTAGGGTAATCTATCTGACATACAGTGCTGAATTGCGGTATGGTACAGAACAAGCAATGGGGAACAAAATGACACAATACAAAAACCTGCTGGTGCCTAGTGTCTATATGCAATTGTTTTTTGTATTGTAATTTGCATGTTTACCTAATCCCCAAAAGATTATGCAATAAGCAAATTACTTGCAGAGCATGACATTAGTGCATCAAACTGTAAACGGTGTCTGGCCAGTTCTTGAAGGGTAAGGATACTACTTTTCAGCTTAACAGTTTATAAATAATAAATCCAAGTATGAAGGTACACGATTCGATTTTAAAGAACAAGAACCTTATAAACTTAATTTCAGAGAGAGAGAGAGAGAGAGAGAATAATACGTGGGTCAGAATATATATTACTACACAATAATGTCTCTAGTTGTTTTTTTGTGTGGTAATATATTCTGAGCCATATTATTATTTTATATATTCAATGTTTCTTGCATTTTTTCTTAAGCTGTTTTTGTTTGGCTGAGATAGTTTCGTTTTGTTTGTGTAAACTGCGAATGCTGCATTCATAGTTATGTCTGTGCAGGTTACCTGCTCTGCTTTAGAGAAAAATTGGTTCAATGTCATCCCCATATATTTTATTTATTTATTTATTTATTACTGACAAGGTGAAATTCGAAAGGTGTATATTCAGGGCTTTTTCAGATAGCTGGAGAGATTATTTTACTTCTCACACTGAGTGCAAAATACGACATTGTGAGGTTTGTGTCACTAAGTGTTTTTCTTCTTCTGTTTTAATTTCCTTGCTCTTTTAAAAATGTTTGTTTAAATTCTTCTGTCATTGGTGTGAAGGACATTTTTTTTCAAGTTGTCCATATCTTTGTTTTGAATGTAGCCTCTTGTCCGCTTTACAGTGATTGTTGTTAGTGATAAATATGGCGGCTGTTGACATTAAGTGGCGCAGGCATAAGGTGATGACGTAGGTAGGAGTTTGATAAAAGTATTAGCCATGTACATACGTATGAACATAACTGATATAAGGATTTCTTTTTGAAAATAGCTTGTTGCTGAGTGCAGTGTATGCAAGTCTGAAAGGGTGCTGTACAATACAAGCCTATATGAACCAAGCGGGGTGGAAAGCAGCTATAAAATAAAGATGAATACATAGGTGATAATGCATTATAGATATACATAATTAATAAAACAATAACCTCACAGTCTGTCCTAAACAACACCACTCCTTGTAAATTTGTATGCAAAAATGTCCCTTTACACAAATAACACTGAAAATCAGTCACTCTAGTTTTTTTTTTTTTTTTTAATTTAATGTTAACCCATTTGTGTATCACATATAATACTTTGCCATTATCTGTATTAAATAATGTTTATAATCCTGTCTCAAAAGCCCACATTTTCATATCCAACAGGGCAAGATTCTCAAAGCTATGGAAACATTAGCAGCAAACGTGCTTTAAAAGATATACAAATCTGTAACATCTTTATAATTTTTAGTTAATAATTTTTAAGTGCTCAAGTCAGTACAAATTGCTGTGATTTTAAATGCTGAATACCTTCAAGTTAATGATGGAAATTCACCAATTATTTTGGGTATTGTATCAATACTGTACTTAGGCTATGAGTTTAAGAGCGTTTAAAATGAGAACACCGGATGCTACAACGTTACATTTAGCAAAATGTGTTGATCTTTGGAACGTAATTGGACAAAGGGGGGGATTTGACATGTGTGCAGCTGCCTCTTTATCTGAAGAGTAAAAGTGAAGCTAGTTTACATAACATTCCATTACAGTATATACGTTCTTCATGGCTTGTGGTCTATTCATAATCATCAGTTCCATCATTAAAACGTGTTACTGTTAATGGAGTGATTAGAACCAGTGGAAAATCTACTGGCAGCAGTCTTTTTGAGGTTTTCTATTACTAGTACAAATTATACTGCCAGTAAGAAGCTGTAGTTTAACATCAGGGCTGACGAGAAATGGGTTGTTATATTAAGATTGTGTTTTGTGTAGCTACTGGCAGCAGCGGAATCAGCTGCTTTTGTGCCAATAAAATCCAACTGGTAGTAAAATCTGTCTACTATTACGACTAGGCAAGGTATGTGACTATATGACTGCTCGAACAAATCAAGTGTGGTTTACCGCGAGGTCAGTCTTGATTCCGATAAATGCCACTTACTGCCAGCATCAAACTGATTTATGGATTGCACGCAAATTAGCAAAAGGTTTCAAAATAAAATGTCAGTAAACCCACCTAATGAAAAAAACAACAACGTGACAGCAACCTCAGAAAAACAGGCGCTACGTTTTAAGCATAAACCAGAACGTATAACTATGTAGTTTTACTTGTGCCAGACGCTTAGCATGGCTATTTCAGGTAGCCTACTCACATGTGACACTAAAAAAGCTGAGCGAGAGAGAGAGCGGTAAAACTAACCGCTTGCACAGTTCAGTTTTCATAGGAAATCAGCTTCTGTGGGGAATTTCCCATCCACGTGTCAGAATACGCGCTGGAGAGGCGGGAGCAAAACAAATCACCTGATTGGTTTAAACTGACACAGGACCCTGCACTCGCGAAAATGAACATTCCCTTAAAGATACAGATTACACACATGGCGTAATAAGGGAATCGGCTACAAAACCGTTGCCGTTTCTTTAAAATCTTGAATTTTGATCGACTTTTATTAATGCAGACACTCGCTATGAACATTAAAAAACAAAAGTGCAATGTGGTTTCTGCAGCAGTGATGGTTCTATAAGTTGCCCTACCTGTAAATAAATGACAATACAGCATATGACACACTTTCAAGCACACCAAGACACTCTGGCAAATAAGCCGGTTTTAACTTGTAAAAACAGTGTTTGCAAGTACATGCAAAAACAACATAATCTAAAACATGAAACTGCTCCTGTGTTGTATTTACCGGGTAATAATAACTGAGGACATGATCTCATTTACAGTATATGACGCATATAGTTTACGGAATGGTTTGTTTGTCAGAACAAGCCAGGAGAGGTGGTTTTAACCAGCGCTTGACTAGAATTCCTTCATAACGCTTCTCAGTGAGGTCTGTATGTTCGTGGACTAAACGGGACATCCAATTCTAAAAAAAAAAAAAAGATTTTTTTTCAAAGCACATCCATTTTTATTACACACTGTAATTAACAATTCAAATTGACGTCACTGTTAATGCATCAATATTTTCAAGCAATTGGGTAGTTTGTATAGCGTATGGTTACTACTTAAAAAAAAAACCTAAAACAGCATTTTCAATGGACTTAACATAAATGCAACCCAAGACACAAATGCACCTTTAAGAATACTGCCGTCTTCCTAGAGTGACGTCTCGGGGCGGAGTACGTACCGATGACGTCAAAGAAAATGAAAACAGCTTGTTGCTGCATGTAATGCATGCCAGTATGAAAGTTGTCTTGGAAGGATAAAGAGCAAGGTTTTGTTTTCGGCTGACAGAAACTCTTTCAAGGCAGAGAAATACAACTGTTTGTATACACACATTAATCAGCTGGCAGTGAGTAACTTCTGTGCATTGATTTATAGTGTGTGTAGCATGTGGCTTTTTATTGTATTATTCTTTTTGCAAGGTAAGCTTTGTACTAAAGGGGCAACTTAAAACACCGGCAGGGTGACGTAGAGAATATGATCTGTAGATTCTAGCTGTTTCAGATGTGGGTTAACACCACCTGAAGTATGCGCATTGCATAGAAAAAAAAAAAGATTTTATGTCTCAGTTTACATGGTAAAACGTGTTGGTTGGATAATCTATCACAGTAAATCTAATCTTAATAAAAGATTTAGAATATAATTTATATAATATATATATATATACTGTAATATTTATATCTATAATATTATAGCTATACTATATATATATATGGGGTTATATAAATGCCGATTGTTCTGAATTGACATTTCTGACATTGAGTAAATACGCCACTAGACCCTAAATTTAGTTGGTTGTGTTCATCTAGTCCGTTAAGAATCTAGTTGTCTGACTCATTTGCCGGTGATCTGGGTTAAATCAAACCACGTAACTGTCTCCGTTACCAGTGTCGTGTAAATAACACAGCTAGTGTGTCGGTGTGCTGTGTGCTTTCTGTTTGTTTTGGTTAGCAGTTTCCGGGATGTGTCACGACAAGTACTTGCACGCAAGCGGTGGTACTGACTCGGTGAACCGTTTTAAGTTCAGTTCCCTTACCGGTTTTTATGCTATACTGGGAACAAACGAGTTGACAAAGGCAGTGATTTTGCATATGTTGATGATAATCCATACCGCTGTGGCTTACCCTGCACCCTACAGTGTTCTTATCGTAAATACAACAGTAGAATGACAAATCAGCACGAAGAGAAACCGATTTCTTCTTTTTTTTCCATTGAGTTGGTAACAGCAAATGCACAAGTACGTAAATTACAAATATGGTAATCGGGGACTGTCAATTCTGATTTGTAATTTACATATTTTTGACTATAGTATGCATCATGTTATTAAACTGAACTCATGTGAGGCTTTATAATTTTGATTCTAAATAGATTTTCTGCAAGCAGAATCGGGTAACTGTAGCTGGAAAGTTTATGGAAATACGGGATCCTTAAATCAAATCCTGCTATTTCTGTTTCGCATAACCGGAGGTCTAAGTATGTATAGCTCCTGTATAGACTGACGAACATGCAAAAACACTTCCAAAAAAAGGCTTATGATACAACTGAACTCTGACTATCAGTTTTTTTTTTAGTTGTTTATAAGCATTATTTTATATACAATACCATAATAATGTACAAAAATATATCAATAAAGTAAAATACAATTAGGCTAAAACTATGTTATTGAGGAAAGTAATTGGAATACCGTTTAGTTCATGAAATAACACGCTTTGTACGTTGTCAGCTTTCCAGCAAAAATCTCCAAAGCAATGTATCCAGTTCATGTTTTTATTTATTTATTTTTAGTTGTGTTACTCTAACCACCGTACCCCTGGGATATTTACTGTACACTGCGAGGTTGCAGGAAACAGTCGCTTGTCTCGCGCGTTTTATTTTGCTGCACGGTGTGAGTGTTCTGCAATTTGCCAGACGTGAAACTAAAGAACTATCGCCCTCTGTTGGCAAGTAAGTGCTATTCAGTGTTTAGTGTGAAACAGTGCTGCGTTTTAACACAGTCGCATACACACTATATCAATTATTGTGATTTAAGAAATCATATTCACTTTTTAAAAGCCACCAATTTGACAATATTAAAGTCATGATGGATTTTAACTGTTTAGAAAAAGCAATAACACCGTAGGTAAAGCTATATTATTACATTAAATACAAACTCCAGATGTGGGTTGCATTCGTCACATGCCTTAGAGAAAAGTCTCCTTAAGACAAACTGCAAATCGTTTATTAAATGTTTAGTACCGTTTACCAATAGCCCTGTACATTTGTTGTCACTTCTGTTCAGTTTTGGAAAAAACGATAAACGTACATAGTTCTTAATAGCCAAACGCTAGCCAATGGATATCCACAGCGTACAAGCTAAGTGGGAAAACTTCAATTACATGGTTTTTAAAAAGTTGCTTTTTGGGCGTCCCCGTTAGAGCTAATGTTTACAAAATGATGCAATATCTCCTCAAGCGCTGAGTGATTTAAATACATAGCACGGTCCGGTAGAGGCTCCCCTGGGTCCTAGAGCTATATGGGTTTTTAGCTGACGCGCAATTTTTTCTTCTTCAATTATAAAAGCTCGGGCTGCACACCGTCGTTTGCACGTATTTTTAATACAGCGAAGACTAACAATTTTTAGCAACTAACACACAACGTAGGAAAGCAGAACACACTATTATTTAATAATTTTCACCTCATCCAATGCACGTCGTTAAAACATCGTTGCATATTGTTGTTTGTATAATCATTATATTACGTTACTGGTATGTTTGTTGCAGTGTAGCTTTATTATAAATGTAATACATGGGCAGAAAACCAGACACAATTTTCTACTGACTGACGTGCTGCTATCACAGTTTAGAATATTTCTCCTACTGCTCAGTGCAGTTCACTGCTCACTTACGTAGGCATTGGTTTTTATTATGATGACAACAAGAAAGAGGGGAGGGGACTTTTCTGTGGAGCAGTTATGTCATTGCTTTGGGGCAGATATGGAAACTAAACACAGTATCTTATCAGTTGCGATGCAACTAGGTGTAATTATTTATTCACCCAAGGTCACGTTTTATCACAAAAAAGGTGACATACTGATGAAAATATGCATTATTTGCACTTGCAAAGCCTATTTACGTTAGTCAATTGAGAAGCGGGCAGCCTTATGACCAAGGAATATTGACTACACTAATATAGCTGGAGTTGAGCTTAAGTATGTAGGATAATAGGTCCATTCTAATTAGATTACCACTGCACTGGTATGTGTAGTTCAATGCATTGGTGCTTCGTGGGTTTACTACCAAAACTGTGAGGTTTAATAAAAACAGCATGTGATGTGAGGTCTGGTTGCAGTCTGTGCTAAGACTTTGTTTGAGGGGCACATCGTGGGTTCATGCAAACACAGAGGTGAAGATACCAACCTCTTTTGTGAGGGGGGGGGGGGGGGGGGGGGTGCAAGCTATAATTATTGTGGTACAGCTGCGCTCTGGCTGTTGAAAAGACTCTCAGAAAGGAAAAGGAAGGCTTCTGTGTAGGTGGTGCAATACAGGTGTAGACTTAAAACAGGGTAAACATTAGAAAACCTTAATTAGAGTAAACAATATTTACTTGATTCCTTTCTTTATCACTTCTTGGACTGGTAAAAGTACTGTAAGTGTTTGGTAGGGTTTTTGTGTTCTCTGTGTTAAGTAGTTTAATGTATCTTTCTTGTAAACACACAGCGAGACAACTCACTACACACACAAGTGTGCTACTTGAACCAAATATAACTTATTGTAAGAGCATGGCATGTGAAGCCATACCACAGGGATTTTCCTCCTGTCAGTTGTAATCCTGCTGAAATTACTTGGTGAGATACAGAGATGCTTTGTCCCTGTAAGGCCCAGGGCCCACTTAAGCCAACCAAGTGCTTGGGTCTGTTTTTTGGGCAGGGGCGGGGGTGTCATTTAAATTATTGACCAATGAGGATTTCTATTGGCTGATGCACTGTTGTATCCTTGTAAACCTAAGAACTGGTACATAACCATTGAGCTCTATAAGGGGCTAATTTGCTTTCCACTGATCTGTTGTCAGATTTCTGCTACCCTCACTAATGCCACATTTACATAAAAATAATTACCATTGAGTAGAAAAATCTAGCTTATAATGCCAGTGTCATCCTCTGGCAGGCTTTCTGTAATAGAACCCTATTGCAAGTCAGTTTCAGTCATAAGGGGCAGGACTGCAGACTTTGGTATTAGGATGACATCCGGTGCTCCATTGGCGGGTGCTTCCATATACAAGACTGCGCTTTATGTTTCAAGAGGAACAATTTTAAAATGCATATCTCTGTTGGCCACTGTGGAGAACAGACTTTGCTGGTACACTTCCAAAACATTTTGGTCTAGCGTGCAAATGTAAACTGAGAGTGACAATGTGAATCCACAAGGTATTATTTTGGGGAAGTATCTGCAGCAAGTCCAGAACAGTGCATAACCTTTACATTTGGCAGGTGCCCAACTGATATGTGGTTTTGCCTTATAGAAATTGCAGAGATAACTGCAGTTTGCATACATGCTAATAGCAGGATGTTAAAACGTCATTATTTGTTTTCAGTGTGCTGGAAATGGCTTAGAAAGTGCTATGAGAACATTTTTGTTGATGCGCTACACAGGATGCTTATTCATTGTGTTGGTCAGTCACACGGTATAGCGACCTCCTAATATTCAGATTTGGTTTTATGTTTCTTCACTTCACTCCTGATTTGTATGTCTTCCTGTGGAAATATAAAACACTTCTTGACCTACTGAGGTGTTTTTTTTGTTTTGTTTTGTTTGCATTTTCTGTTAATGAAACTGAGGGGAGGATATGCTATTTTAAACAACCAGGACATTTGTAAGTGCATAAGTTACATTTGCATTGTAAACCAGGCTTGCACAGTACTTTAAAATCAAGCAAATAAAACTGCTTTTATCTCATAAACCAGAGTAACTAGCAACTTTTCATTTTCATTATGGATTAGCAACCTAGGGCAAAATCTAACAGAACCTATTCCTTTGACCTTCGACCTGTGATGACCTTTCCAGACGTTACAAGACAATGCATTGAGATATTCGCTTCATACTCAGTACACAGCTGTATTCTATGATTCTCTTGGTCAAGTTGAGCGTGGGTACAGTACAGTTGTCCTATAAAGCTGCCGCAGCCACGGTGTAAAACCTATACGATAGTGACTTCATATTTTCATGGCTATATAAACCATGCATGCCAAATCTGTTCCGGTGGGGGAAAGTTAAAAAAGGGTTTAGCACAAGGAGCAGTGTAAGATTAACCAAACGTCTTAACTGTATATTGCACATGAAGAGAAATATGTCATATACTGTCAAAAAAAATGACAGGAGTTGAATTGTAAATACAATCCCCAGCGTGTAAGTGGCTGAGCTGGGATTTGAACTGGGAACCTCCTGATATCAAGCCCTTTTCTTTAACGACTGGACCACCAAGCCTATAGTGTAGGATTAAAACTAATTTAACCATGTTTCTGTTTCCAGGGAGATTATCATTAAGATAACCCATGGATTCTGATCTGGATGAAGTTGATGACGACGTCTTTCATCCAGACGATGCCGAGGCTGGAGGTCCAGAGAAGACCATAGTTTCAGTGCGCTGTCACTGTAGCTGCTCCCCACTCAAAGTGCCACTCCATTTCTCATACTGCAGGGGCACCAGGTTCAGGGAGATCAGGTACGAGGACAAGGAGACCCAGACGACAAGCCCTGTCATGACAAACAGAGACATTATGCTACCCTGCAGTGTTCGAGAAGAGCCTCTGCGACTTTTCTATGGTAAGGATAAGCTTAGCACATTTACAGGTTGGTAATAATTTATAGGTTGTAATATCATTGTACAGTGATTTATTTCATTTGCAACTACAAAATTAGAAGAAAGCCCACCATTTCAATCCCTGTCCTTCAGATGGCCAGAATGAATAAACAAAAGCTTTCAATCACCTGCCTGTCAGTACCATCCTGGGAAGGAAAGTATGCAAGTAGTCAGATCGTCATAAGATGAATATCAACATGAGTTTTATTAACTGTATGTTATGGTTATGGATCCATCAGATTCATACATATATTAAAAGGATAGCATTTTTGTTCTATGCTAGTTTGCCAAGATATCAAGACCTTTCCACAAAGCAAGAGACACAGGGACAGGAACCAATGTCTGATTTAGGACCAGGCTGGATATAGACCGAGAGATTATCAAACAACTTTTTCTCCTAGGGTTACCTCATGTTTGAGCTGTCTGCCATACACACAAAATCAGGGTGGATGTGCAACTCTCTGGTTAGCTGGTAGTAGTTTCTCAACAAGAAACTGACCCAGAGGGTCAGGTGTTTTTATGTTAGTTACCAGTTTCTTAGATTTGGTTGTTGTGTTTTTTTTTTTTTTTTTTTTTTTTTTTTTTTTTTTAAAGTACATGGAACTTGACCAGCTTTCTTTTGCAATAGCCATATTGATTATTCATCTCAAGCCTGCAGACTTTGGTCTTCTGCTTGTGTCCTATGATCTATATCATTATTTTCTGCTTGCAATGTGTTATGCAAGTTCAGGATTTCCTATTGCACTCAATATCCTCTGCTAAATGCTTGTTCACTTACTTACACACTGCTTAACTATTGTTCATAAAGAAAGCCAAAAATATAATGCCAAAAAGAGGGTCGGATGGTGGAGGAAGTTCAGCTGCACTTGCTTCAGTCGCAGTGTTTCTGCTCAGGAAGGGGCTAATGTAATGTTGGTAAATCTGGATGCATAATATGTTATCAAAGTTTACCATGGTACATTTTCACAGTCATTTCAATTTTTCTTACCATGTTTACCATTGTTTGCCATGCTTATGTATGCTTTACAATGCTTTCCTATTACACTTTGCTAGGCTTTTACTATGATAAACTTTTAAAAGGGAAGTTCTGTGTCCAGCATTTTTTTTAACTCTATTACTTATGCCTTAAACTGCTAAGAAAATTGATCAGTAGGTTCTGACTCTGTCTGCTGTCTACTATTTAAAACAAGAGGAGACAGATTCTTATCTTTTCCCATTTAAAGGCATGCTAACTAGGCTTCAAATCCTTTAACATCCATAATACATAAAGAATGTATCTATTGTGCTCAATGTATTGTAGTTCTTTGTTTTTGTAAATTTAAGTACAGTTGGTACTAATTCCACCATTTCATGGTGTGATTACAGCTGGATCATTGGAGTGAAACTGACATACCAGTACAACACATTAAGTGATTAGGTAACAGGGAGCAGCAGTAAGTCTATGGAATTGTATTTGAAATATCTGCATATCCTGAGCATAGAACTCGCAAACCCACAGCCTGCATTAATATTGGTTCCTTTTTGGTTTTATGATGACGCAACACCATAAGAACTGATTGACCTCTTCTTGATATGCTGCTTTGCAGGTAACGCAGGCTACCGATTGCACTTCCCAGCGGATTTTGAGCAGAATCGGGATGCCGTAGACGACGAGCTTGTGCAGGAGCGGAACCAGGGAGGTGAGCAGCCTGTGCTAAGTGCCGAGGCTCGGATTGGGCAGAAACTCCAGCAGATAGGAGACCAGTTCCAAAGGGATTACACTCTTATGGTATGCTCTTATTACTGTAACACTCGTACTTCTCAGGGCAAATTAGAGTCTGTTGAAATTGTGCACACAAAAGGAAGCCGACACAGTAGCAGGCTTCCCTTTTATGCTAGCCAAGTAAACGCTGTCCGGGGAGGTGGGCATCCTAGAACCACCATTGTCTACATGGAACTGACAGTGGCCATTAGCACCAGTTGTGATGTTGATCTTGGCTAAGAACTAACTTCAATTTAACATTAGACCTGTATTTGCGAACAGTTTTTGCATAAGACATGTGATGACCTTTCTTTATATTTCACAGTAATTAAAGCACTTATCTTTGTCTAATGCACTTTTTGCATTTTTAAATCTCTCTGCCTGATACTGTCCAGACGTGAGTACTATAAATGAGAGTGCCAGTGTTTAGACATTAAAACGTTTGTTTGAGTCCCAGTAACACAAGCCAGACAGAAGAATTAACTTATAATATAGTGCAAGGAGTTCATTGCTTTTAATATACCAGTATTTTCTTTGTTAAACCGAATTTCCCCAAGTTTGCCTTGTGTACAGTGCTTTAAAAGCTCCCGGTGCTAAGGGTGGGGCAGTACAGCTTCCAGAGGAACTTGCATAAAGGCATCTGGTCCTGAGCCTATTCTACCAAAATGTAAATGTTTGTAGCACTTTACAATGGTATTGCAGTGCTGCTAGTTGTGTGTTGATTGTAATATAATGCCCTGTCCATTAGGAGCTGCTCTTTCCAGTACATCGCCCATCAAGAGTGTTCATGTCCTGTTTTTCCATTATCCCATGTGGGACTATACGCCTTAAAGCTTGTTGTTTTACCAGATGGTGTGGTTGAACCCAACATGATGCACCTGGAAATTAGTGGTTTGGTGAAGATTACCAGTAAATCTGTTTTGTCATTTCATATGCCTTAATTAAGGAATTAGCCGATTTATGATTGTAAAATAATGTGGTCAACATTGAGATGACTCCACCAGCAGGTCTCAAACCCTGGTAGTAAAAATTCATGTTGGACTAGTCCTAGGGACTAAAACCCATGTTGGAAATGACTCATTAACAGTGAGACATTGTTATCTGACCCTGTCTTAAAATACAGGGACTAGACAAGGGTAGGGATAAACAGTAATTCAGTTTCCATGGACATCAAATGCTAATCCACGCATCTCAATATTTTGACAGAAAATGATCTACCATCCGCCCTTTGTTGATTTTTTTAAAGCTCTTCAACCAAGCAAAGTTTTTTGGAGCATAGATGTGGCCAATCAACCACACGCATGCGTCTATATGTTCTACACAGATGTGTTAACCATCACTTGTGCCCACCGACAGCCATTCATATCAGTGTTCCTATGTCACAAGATGAAGACAGGGCTGGATTGCAAAACCCAAACAAGTATGGAAGTGGTGAAGTCACAAAGCTCCTGTCCATTTATCTTACAGTTTAGTCTGTTCACTCTCATTCTATAAACCATGAAATAAGACACTCCCTGCTGACGTTTGTACATATTTATATAGACAGTAATGCACTGTTCGATAACTTGCATGTTATTTTCATATCCTTGATACACAAACATTAATGATCTCAGAGGCATTATTTCTATGTGCAACTGTTTCAGTCAGTTGAACAGACTCAGGTTATGTGACCTTGCATTGGTAGGGGAGAGCATCTTGCCCCTTGGTTAGATTTGAACCAGTCACTTCTTGCCATCAGAGTAAAAGTTGCTTTCTCCAACACCCTGAAATCAACATGTCTTGGGGAAACATAGGAGTTTATCATAGTTTTTTTTTTTTTTTTTTTTTTTTTTAATCCCAAGTGAACCTGCATTGGAGAAATGTTTTATGAAACCACATGCAACTCAATGGTTACCAGAACATCCTAGCTTACTAATTGCAACATGTCAGGGGAAAAAGAAAATGAAGAAGTAGCTGGACTAGATAAACATGTTGTAATCTGATACCTTCTGCGTGAGTGTAACGTGCAGCTGTGGCTTGGGAGTCTCCAGCAAGTCCCGCCAGCAATATAAAGGACAACAAAAACAAAAAGAGCCACAGAGATGACACATTTTCCTGAAAACCCCTAGAGCTGGTTGTAAGCCTGGTGTGTGAAGCAAGGCGCCTTGTAATGTGTTTGGCAGACGAGGACAGAGTGGCGTGAGAGTGGCGTCGGATCTGCCCAGTAACAGTAAACAAAGAGGCAGTGAGGGCACACTCTGACCTATTTCTTATTATTCTATAGTGTCCTGTTCATATTAATCCTCACCCTCCCAACCAGACAATGATCTTGTGGAATGGTGAAAACACCCTAGATCTTTCCTTTTTTTACTCTTCTATTAAATGAAGTGAGTCATACAAAAAGCCTGTTCAAGGTATTCATAACATATAATAATATTGGCTGGATCCATTGGTTTAGGATTCAAGCAGACTCATTGAAAATTATGTTGTCCAGTAATATATTTTTCTTACAAACCCCTTTTCATTGGATCTGAAATAAAGTTTTGGCAGTAATATAGATAAGGATTTCTCTGTTTTTTTTTTTTTTTTTTTTTTTTTAATACTTGTTAAAAATGTATCCGCAAGCTGTTGAAATCTCTTGTCCGCCCATTTAATCCAAGCAGTTATCAGATTACCTTTTTAACCCGCTAACATAAAAAGAAAATGATTGGTTTTGATATTAAGCAACCAAAATAATATGGTATCAGATTTCATAAACATTTATATTGCTCAAACATCTCTGATAGGTCCTCTCTACCCGGTCAGTAGGTTTAAAAGGAGTGCATTGTCATACACCAACATACCTCTGTTCATTTATCCTATTGCATCATTATATTAATCATAGGAGTCAATTATTTGTAGGGGTAGCACCAGATAGACGACCAAAGAAGTGACCTCAGAAGCTGGCAGTTGACTAACCACATGCTTCAGCAGCAGAAGCAACAAAGTAATATTTTTGTGTTTTAAAGTGTGTGCTAGTAGCATACTATCAATTTCAGTATTGTAATTGTAATCCGCTGTTTACATCGAAACAGAAAGTAACTGTGAAGTAACGGCTTCAGGTGAATAGTAGTGCAGTTGCAGTTGCCGTCCATTAACATGGAAAAGTCATTTTAAGAACATCAATAAATAGTTTTTAAAAAATTACAAGCCGTTTTAAAGTATATAAATACACAAATGGAGAGTCAGACATTATCAATGGCATGGTTATCAAAAACTATAACTTGGGTACTGATTTTACAGTCATATGTTTGGTGCATTTCAAGACGTGTGTGTGTGTGTGTGTTTTGGTTTTTTCAGTGTCATTATAATGTACTGTAGGTCTAATGGCACTCCTCTCATGGCCCTGGACCTATTACTGTAAATCTTATTACAAAAGGAATTCATCTTATTTGCTCTAATGTGTATTATGTCCACATACAGTGTGTTTTTAGACTTGGGGTGTTTTGCTGTTAATCATGAAAAAAAAAAAAAAATTCAGAAACTGAACTAGAAAATATATCTAAGCTAGCTTTAAAGCTTTAACCCAAGCAGTTACATAAGAGTAGCCGTTAGGTAATCCCTGCACACCCAGGGTGCACTGTGTGGCATGAGGTGAAGCTAATTGCCTTCAACCACCCAGCAAGTACAGTACAGTACAGTACAGTAGTTGTTTAACTATTGCCCGCTCTGTCATATGTTATTGCGCTTTTAAAATGGGCAATTTAAAAAATCACAAAATTCAGTGTTCACTCTGATGACTGAATGAGAGCCAAACTGTGTGGTTTTGCAAACAGCCAATCAGAACGCTTAGTTTTTCCATGACGGTTTATAAACTACTGTCTCGCCGGTATGCATATTCCTGGTGACAGTGACATATTGTGACGGTGTCTGAATGAACGAAACATTCAGTACCTGTATGTTCTTATGTATGACATGCACACATTGATGGCCACTCAAACCACTGTCCAAATAATCATTGCCTGTCGACATTTTCATATACCAGCCTGAATCTTGGTAAAACCATCTAACTCCTACATTTTTTGGAAGAATGATTTATTATGTGTGTATTAGTGTACATAGAAGAAACAGAGAAACAGCCAGCATAACAGAGACCAGAATGACATGGTGCCAAGTTCTGTTTTATTTAATAATAAAAAAGATAAAAGGGATTTTAGTGAAATCTATATACTTTATTTGCCTCCCTTTTGTGATATTCCTTTGCAGCTTCTGTTTTTGCAAATTTTTGCTGTTTTTATCTTTCTGCTTAACATGTAATGCAATATTTGAGGTTTTGATATCTGGTCAAAGATAAGTTGTAATTACCGGACTAACAAATGAACTGTCGTTAAATGATAAGGCAGCACTACCATTAGCATTGTTGAGTATCAGCTATACATGCATATGGTGCTCGATAAGATATGTGGTTGTGGAGTGAGAAGGCTTGCAGACTGTGTCTGGGTAAACTCTCCCTGTGTTTATATCTAGGGCTAAATTTAACTTCTGAGTCATCCTTGTACTGAGCAACGTGACTGAGATTACCCAGAATGCCTTGCTGTCTAACTGACTCACAGCCAACAGTGACTGAATCTGGTCTAAAGGTCAACGCCAGGGACTTTCTGGCAGGCAGCTTACTGTTAAAAAAATAAATAAAAAAAATAAATTGATCTAATTTCCGTCTTTTAGTAAAGTATGTCACTGGTTATATGTTATTTGTAAAAACAGTAAGAAATAGCACATTTAAACTACTCCTATCTGCATTAAGTTGTATTATATTAACATTTTCAATGATTTAGTGTATGAATTGTATAAACTTTGCCTCAAATTTACTTTGAAGAAAGTACAGTGTTTTGTTTTGTTTATTCTACCACCTGAGTGCTAATTTGGGAGCCTAGACCAACACACAGCATGCTTTAATAAGACCGGGATTATTTTAAGTTTAATTATTGGAGGATTTACCATAGACTTCCCTCAGAGGACTCATCCATAATTCTGCAGCTAGTTTCCTAACCCCTTCCAGTAAATGTTGATGTTTCCCCTATCGCTGTCCATAGGTTTCAAGATTAGGATCTTCCCCCTGGTTGCTGTTTGAATAAAGGGCACTACACCTAGTTACCTTTCCTTGTTTTGCATTGTTGATGTTTTCCCCTCGCTCCTTGTGGTTCTTTACACTCGATTTCCATGTTATGAGTGCAGGCACTTTTTATCTGTTGCTCCTATGCTTTGAAGCAATGTGAATCTGTAAATTTTTAGTGAATGCTGACTTGTTCAATGTTGTCTTTCAGCAATAAATGCTGGCTGTTGTTTGTAAAGTGCTTTGAGAGTCATAGAAAGCACCATATATGCTTTTGGTTGTGACACGTTACAGGAGGGTTTGTTTTAGGTAATAAGGTGGGATTATCATGTGGCGTTGTATCACATGATTATCTTTGTAGTATGTAAGACATTGACAAGTTAGCTCTAACTACACCTGTATTCAGAATAAAAAGGGTTAAGATGATACTGGAAATGGATCTTTAATAAGAATGTCAGTGTTGGTAATGGGTAAATATAGAATTTAGGAAATCACACAAAAAAGTCACGCCACTATTTTCAACCATTCGAGTACTTTATAATCCCTAACACTGTAGTCTTACACAATCCTGTTCTGTTCTGGTTAACTACATTTTCACATAGTTTGACCTTTTTTGTACTCTATAGTATCTGAAAGAAGCATTGCACCATGATCTGTTATGGTACAATCTATGGAAAAAAGTATGAAGCCCTTCACTTTAAAAGAAGTATGTAAAATTGCACAAGCATTTTATTTTATTTTAAGGATCATAATACATTTATTTTTATCCACTTTAGGAAAAAAAGGCATACAAGAAAGCTATTATTCAAACTTTTTGAAATGCGAAATTAGTTTGACTGTACTTGTTTTCTACATAACCCGTTTTGATTTCTCAGGCCAGATTTAATTGAAGCAAAGGCAGTGAAAGAAGATTCAGTTATTTGTATAATCATAGCCTGACTATTTTATTCATGAACAGCCCCTGAAATTCACACAGGATAATTTAACTTGTTTTAGGTAGGTCACTCTTATGTGGATTTTGGTTTGGATGTGAGAGTGAAGGCACAAATACCTTTCATTGATCACATCCTTTCGGAGCAATGAAGATTGTTTTTCTTGTCTGGATGAGTCTTTTGGATATCAACTCTCAAACTGTGATGGCAGTCATTTTTCAAATTAATATTAAATTCCCATGCTTATGCTATTTATTAAGCCATGTTTTACCACTACTGTTCACAATTCTTCTTCATGCTTTATATCTAAGGAAGGCCTAGTGACAGAGGTTGTAATACAAAGTCATAATCTGGCTTGACAACACTTATTGCAAATTAAACATTTTCTTGTATGCAAGTGGGGCAACTCATACATTTACATTCAGAAAAAAAAAAAAAAAAATTGTTTAAAATGCCCTCTTTTCTTTGGTAGATTGATAGCTGTTTTGGGAATACACATTTATGTAAAATAATTCCTTTGAGCTACAGGGCAGATCTAAAGACCCTCTCTGGTGTTTTTCATATAATTTAACAGAAAGAAAAATACTTCAGATATTCTCAATAATTGTTTTTCATTGATTTTCATAACCTTAGCACAGAAAAAGGATAGCTTTTTGATAATCTAAATATTTGCAGTATTTAATGTTTAAATCCCCCAGTGTTTGAATCAGTTTAATTGTGTTCTCAATGAGCAAGGTGGGAGATATGCAGTAAAATCATCTGGAGTTTGTAAGATGACAAAAGGCTTATGCAATGAACTGCATTTTTATAACCATAAACGTGAAGGCTTATCCAAAGTGGTATGGATAGGAGCTAACACTTTAAAGGAGAAGGGAGGCTGAGCCTACACTGGAAAGGGACTGTTCAACAAATTTAGCTTTGCTGAAGTGAAGTTGATAAGCTCCTATGCTCCGCCCCTGTGTTTATTTGTGTTGTATTACTGTTATTATTTAAATGTATTTGTGTTATTAGTGTGTTTATTTAAAGTAAATGTATAAAAAGTACAGCAGCTGAGCTACGCACGCTGGATTTGCACCAGTACAGCACTTGTTTTACTTTTTGTTGTGTTGGTTTTGGCCAGCGTGCCTTTTATTTTGTGCAAGTGTTTTGTTTATATGATTTAATAAAGAGCGCATTGGCAACTCACCTCACACTACTTGTGTTGCCTTTATTTCCTCCTCTAATGTCACACCGCCCCACGCACTGTAGTGTTTTTTTTTTTTTTTACTGTTTGTCTCTAATGGTTAGGACTGGCATTTTAATAATAAAAAAGATAAAAGGGATTTTAAAACTGGCATTTATTAACTATAAAGATTTATAAAGAGGGAATAATCCTCTGGTATTAATGGGATACTTTGAAAGTCCTCAGATGCTGTCACTTGCAGGCTATGGATAAGCAGCCATTGACCTACATGTAACTTGTAGCTGCTATAGCTTTGTGATGGTAATGCAAGGCTGCTATCACAAAGAGCTTCTAAATTGAATATGAGTTTAGAAAAACTAAAAAAACAAAATATACACAGGAGAACTTTGTATTTGTAAAGATGCAAAATGTAAATGCAACCTGACTCTTTTTTCTGTTCGTTCTTTTGTTTATTCACAAAAGAATTGCAAAAACAATTTCCATTGTTTGTTGCTGGTGGTGTTGAATTGATTTGCGTGTAGATAAGAGTTTTTATTTTCCTTAGAAACAGGTACTGCTTATTTTCATAAGCGGTTGGAGCCACTGTGTTTCTGATTCTTGTCAAAGTGCACCATTCCATGTGTGATGCCACAGCACAAAATGTAATACTGTGCATGAAAAAGCACACCGTTACTGCAGATCTGTAGATAAACACTTTTGAATGTTTCATATCAACATGAATGCAGTGGTACAAACAAACAGTTCTTTCATGGTTAAGTAAGCATTTAAAGATTAGTGCTTTCCGATGTTGAAAGGCTTTTAGTTTCCAATAAACATCAATTTAACGCTTTCCAAGGTTACACAAGACATGCTCAAGTTACATTTTGTGACAGAATAAATGTTCAGAGTCATAATAGCTAACAAATTTGGAACTACCAGATGATGGTGAATTTTTTTTTCTTTTTCTGAAAGATGAAGGAGATTAAAAAACACTTGCAGTTTTCACCCACTAATATCTCACCAACCCTAAGAGTTTGCCACGGTAAATTTGCATGGTGATACCATGCATTCACCGTAGTTTCCATGATTTGCCAGTTTTTAATGTGCTTTACCATGCTTTCACAGCTTTCAAAATGTCTCTGCTCTTGTGTTGCATTTCCATTTTTATAGTATTCAGGCATTTCTAATGGATCTTTCCAGTGACTCACATCTCCAATGTCCTGAATTATGAGCAGGTTATAATTTGTACTAAAAACTGGAACAAAATCCTTTTGACTTCAGTAGTGTTTTGAAGCATAACTGTTGACCAAAAGAATTCATAGGAGTCTTGAACCAGTTGAGCTAAGACTCCTCATTATAACCATGCCTCTTTAAACCTAACCTTGAATTTGACAAAATACAAGTGTAGATATTGAAATACACAGTCCTGATTTGTCTAAACACACCTGCCCCTCTCACACACCTTGCATGCTGGATTGGTGACCACTTATCCAAGAAGGTCCCCCCCCCCCCCCCCCCCAAACTGGTAAGACTGGTATTTACGTTCTGACCTAATTGCACTCTCTGAGAAGCTCGCTGTTATGTTGAGTTAGTTCAGTGTTCCAGATGATTGTGGCTTATGCGGTCAACCTGTCATTGTTTATATCCTTGCTTTCCCACACTGTAAATCTGGCTCCAAGGTCACCTTTTGGGCAGCATGCAGAAAGTGTCAAAGATCATATGCCGTGCAAGGGATTTATAAAAGGAAGATAATAGCCATCCCAAAAGGATTAGTTTGCTGATTGCATATCCTGTGTGTCTGTGAACTACTGTTAAACTTTAATCTGTTAAAAGCGAAGGAGAAAATAAACAGCTTGGATAAAGCCATGTGTACAAAACAATAGCGTTACAGGTTGTTTTTGGTATTAAACATGGTGTAATTACATTTCCTCTGTTTGAAAACAACAATGTACCCAACTATTAAGGGAATTACCGTTCTAACGTGCTTAAAATGCATATTTCTATGTTATAAGCTATGCTGTTTTTTCACTTTGAAACGTGTCTTTAAATGTGAAGAAAAAAAATCTAAATTACACATTTTTATGTGGCATCCCTTATAATGGATGGATTACAAGGCATTCTGCATCATAATTAAACAAAATTTATATAAAAAGAAAATACATATAGCATGCCTGCTGTTGCCTTTATGAGATGCTGATCAGTCTCATTATTATTTATGCATATGACGTAACCATATCTAAAGAGGCCACAGCACACTGTCAGGCCTAACATATGCAAACATAATTGAAGTTTGATGTACTGCCTGGTTTCTTTGTGTGAGTAATGCAAAGTGTAGGACAGGCGGCTGGCAGATTAAAAAAAACTATCTGGCCTGAACATGTGACGACTTGGTTTTCTGAAACCCTTAATTTGTTTTTTCTTTCAGCACCGCATAAACCAAAGGAACCAGCAGCCCGTGTGGTGGAGACTGGCAGTTACTTTGTTCAATCTGCTCTTTGAAAGAGAAGGGAACAGAGTGATACAAGATCAGAGGTGAGGTGGACACTGCACGCTCACAGAGGGACTTGGCTGCTGACGGCACTGTAAGATTGAATACAGGTTCAGACCATAAACCACACACCGCGGGCCGGTGGCTGATTTTTATGTACTCTCAAATTTCCCAAGAGGAAGCCATGTTGTTCTTCAGATTCTTTCACAAGAACACGTCCTTATTGTTATTGAAGAACTATTTTGTACAGTATGTCAGTCTTTTGCACTTCTGTAAATGTACATCTTGAACAACATGCCGCCATATTGGGAATGCCTTATTTTCCATTATTGTGTGGAATCTTCTCATAACTGTTAAAAAATAAAATAAAGCAG
This sequence comes from Polyodon spathula, assembly GCF_017654505.1. Taxonomy (NCBI): domain Eukaryota; kingdom Metazoa; phylum Chordata; class Actinopteri; order Acipenseriformes; family Polyodontidae; genus Polyodon; species Polyodon spathula. The sequence continues at coordinate 15,149,785 of NC_054545.1, forward strand.
CAAGCAAATATATAGCAGGTGGAAATTCAATTTTAACTGTGATACCCTGGGACCATGTCTGAAGTTTCCCAAGTTTTGCAAATTGTTTCTGGTATCATTTTTCTCCTGTCCCAATCATTGAAAACTGAAAGGTGTTTAATTTTGTAAAACTATTGTCAGCAGGTCGCATCCCACTTTTTCTGTGTGCATCTGTAAGTCTGGGAGTGAACCGGCTACCTCGCGGCTCCCTGCAAGCATCTTAACCTCTGTACAAAAATGGTCAGACCTTTTTGCATAGGTAGATCATAGCGCCTCTGTTACATTACCTCATCTCACCCACAGGGGTCAGCATTATCTGCAGAAGTGCATTGTTAACACAGAACTACCCATTAAACTTCCAGTGTGTTAGCTTAACAGTCTCAATCTTCTCGATGCTGGCGATGCAGAGCGCTTATATTGCCTAATGGACTCCCTGAACCTCACCAGTGTCTGTGTCCTAAATCAGAGGTTTTGATGAGCTTGAACTAAACTACCACTACACAATGATTTGGACAGGAGTCAAGCAGGTACTGACGCTAATAATGAATGAAGGGTATCAAATTCTGTATGTAAAGTGCAAGCCTGGGCTTCTCCTGGTTCTCGCATATGGTGCAAACATGGTACCTTTAGCACTGACTGAATTAAGCTGAATCCTTTACTAAAGAAAACCTGTATTCGTGCAAATGATTTCCCTTGCACATATCCTTTTTCCAGAGAAATTCAATTTTATTTTGCCAGATATTGGTAAAGAGTATCACACGTTTCCTCATTAAACTATTAAACATTTTTTTGGACCAGTTGTTCTAAAAGGGGGAACAAAGTCATATGAGGTATAAAAACCTGTGATTTATATCAGACATTTTCTCAGGATGTGGTTTAACAGTGGAGCTCCAGAGTTCTTGCACCAGGTTACTTGGATATGATAATTCAATAGATTCAGTACGGTGCTATTGTTACAAATAACCACTAGTTTGTCACTAAGATGTAGATTTTGTACAGGAAAACAAACATACTTCAGTGTTGAGGAAGACTGTAATAATTGTTGGTTCATTGTGAAAATGAATACATTTGTATACCACTGATGCTGTTTCCTTTTTTTTTTGTCCCTCTTTGATGGAAGCTGGCCCTGCCACTCGTTAAAATACCCCAGACAGAAATCTGTTTTTTAGTCTTGAATGACAGTCTATGAAATTTTTATATAAAATTGAGCATTAAACAAATTCACAATCACAATTTCACTAAACCTCATAAATTACTTGGTTCTTTGTCTTTTGTGGCGCGTTACTTGAACCTAAACTGATTTTAATTTAATCCCAATAGATGATGTCTGACATTATGAACAACTTTTAAAAGCCATAGATGACGACATCTTTGATTAAGATTTCCATTACATGAGAGAAGATGTTAAAACTTCCTGCTGATTTGAACTCGGCTCTCGAATGCTGTATCGCATTCAGTAACATGTGAAGGTTGTTTACCTTCAGTAGTAGTATCCTTTGGAACTGCTCATTGTAATTTGACTATTCTCCATTATATCTATGCACTTAGATGATGAAAAATTAAGGGGAAACCCCTGGAAAAAAAATATGTTAACAAAATGAATCAGTTTGCCTTAATATAAACTAATGTAACACTAGTGGCTGTAAGTTTTGCAATAAGAGCTGTTGTAATTTGATAACAGCTAAAGGCTATCAAGAGCCATCTTTCTATCCTCCAATTACCACCATTATAAGTCATGAACAGTAGGTTCTACTATTTGCAACTCCTTAAAAGCTGTCAAATGGTAAGCGGCCTCCGTAATTTTTGTTTCCTGTGAACCTTGAAAGCTGAGCCAGCTACCGTAGCCTCCTGCCTTAGAATCAACTGGTGAATATTAGTTGTTTTTTTTTTATATTCCCCACCCAATTTGAGTGGGTCAGCTTCCAGCATCAAACAGGGCCTTGTTTTCCTTGTAAATTATTCTTCATAATTTATTTTGTGTATATTTGTTTATTTCTACTGTATAGATTTCCTTGTGTGCAATTTTTTGTAACTGTGTCCTGTTTTGTCAGTACCACGATTGTGCCAGGATAAGTGACTAATACTTACAGCCCTACAGATACAGACAGCTGTTTTTTGGAAGCATTTCCATGAATTCTATAAAGTTAGGTTGGCCCCTTTTATTTTTGTTAGAAAGATGGGAGGCCATTTGACATACACATCTTTCTTTTCAAAAAGGAAAATGTAGTCTCACAGTATTAAGTAGGTTACTAATATAATAGAATGGTTTCATATTGACTTTAGGAAGTATGTCGGCTAGTTTACTCTATTTGATGTACAATATTTGAAGCGAATGTAATACATATTCCCGCTGTACCCTGTGAAGGCACAACTCTGGTAATTGCACAATATTCTGTGTTTGGAAAAACAGGCTGCTGCATTGGGCACAATCAAATGTCATATTTAAAATACAGGACTGGAAATAAGGCTCCCATTGCAATGCAGTTGAATCCATTCTTGGTTTAATAAGACATACCTGAGCTTGTTACCTATATACTATGGGTAACCAAGCATCAAGTAAAACCTGGAATGGAATATATATTTCGTACATGTTCCTGGTTTCCAGTGTAAAGTATACTCATTTTGTTTGTAATAAAACACAAAACTGGATTTCTGTAATTTAACAAGTGGCTTCAGGAATTAGATTTGTAATTAATTTGAAGAAAACCACAGTGGTTTCATTTTGTGTTTTGTCTGAGGGAATTTCTGGTCTGTGCTAGAACTCAACCTCTTTCAAGAACACACTTGTAAATCAGATGTTTTATCGGTTAATAATGCCTGTTTTTACTGTAAAATGCTCCTGCTTCCTGTTTTCATCGTTGAGGAACTGATTTCTACCAAGGTTTAAAAAGTCTTCACATCTGGGAGGAATTTTTGAAAAGCTATTTGTTTCTTTTCAAAAGGGCTTTTTAATTGATTAAAAAAAATGTAAGTAATACATTCCTGTGGTGACAATATACTTGTTTTGTAATATTCTAGAAAAGATATCAACAAAAACACAAAGGTCAGTCACCAGAAATTTCAGTCTGGAACTTAAGTATGTTTGCTTTAAGGCTCTGGATATGCCTTGCATTACTCCTTAGATTTTGAAGACGTCTTGAAGACCACACATTCTCTGTATCCAATAAACTGAGACCCAGCGAAAATGTAGCATTTTTTAAAAACATTGGCTGTGTGTCTTCGAGACTGTACTGAGCACCCCTTAACCATATAAATACAGTTAGAAAGTGTGGAGTTTTGTATTCGCGCAATACCGCTGTAAATTAGAGCTTGGCTCTTTGAATTGATATCTTTTCTCAGATTTAGTTTTTCAAATTGGTACCGTTTTTTTTTTTTTAATAAAAATGCAGAAAGTAAAAAAAAAAGGTGTGTCTTTTTCATTTGAATATATTACAAAAAAGAAATAGGATAGTCAACTGATAAGCATCCTCTCCTCCCCATTGGAGTTATACTTCAAAGTTTTGTTGAGGTACATTTTCAGGTACAGTAGCGCAGTGTTGGGGAGTAGATGAGCTGCAACACTTTGCACACACTTTATTCCCTGGGTCCAATCCATGAACCATGAACTGGGGGGGGGGGTGAACTCAAAGAGCTGGACTCTATTTCATTAGTGTGCATATAGAAATATAGAAAGCAATGGGGAAATAGTCAACTTGACCTTTAGGTGGCGTTACAGTCGCACAGATTCTTGCAGACCTGCATGGACTGTTCTTGACAACCGCCTGCGTGACCTCAGCCAACGGGCCGCGCCGATGCCTATGCCAACAGAGCAGCTTCTGCCACCTAGTGGAGTGGAGGACTGAAATGATGTTAAGTTTTCTTTGCAGAACAAGTAGCAGTCATATTTTCTAACCTGATATCTGTCTTACCATTCAGGTGGAATGCTACAGAATGCATCTTTGACATTCCTTGTTACAACAAATCTGACAAACATTAGATTCATCTTTCTGTGCTCAAAAATGGCCATTTATACAGGAAAGATAATTGCTCTCTCTTTAATTAGATTCATAGATAAGTTTTGCTGGTAAGTGCTATTGGGAAATAAAAATAAAAAAAACACCTCAAAGCCACTTCTGTTTAAGTGTCTGTTATTTTAGCACAACATACAAACATCACAACTGTAAAAAGTGCGTTATGAAAGGAATATGTGAAAAACTGAAATAAAGGTGGGAGCGATAAAAAATGAGTGTATGACAGCCATGTTTAAACAACTAGCTAGAGAATGGAGAACTTGAAAAGCATGCGAGATGCTGCTGCAAGTCGGTTCACAGAAGATATATGCAGGCAGAGCATCAACAAAAAAGAACTAGAAATGGGTCTGACATTTTCTGAGGCTTTTCAGCCCAGAGCACACATCCTACTTGTTCACATTTCAATAACCTGCAAGAAACGTGTTCATTTTTAAAATGTAGCATGCAGAAACTGGTAGCTGTACAGTGCATGAACATTAAAAATGCAGAAAGACTAAATGCATGGAATTAGCTTTCATGCTCATAACTGTAAATCTGCAACAAGAACTTATGAATTCATCCCTTGGAAACATTTAGATTTGAAGTTAGCCAGCCATTCAGCAGCGGTGGTGCCTACTTGCTCCTCTCCCGTGGGGAGGTCATCAACTCACTAAGAGTCTGCAGCTGAACTAATAACTGCATGTCTGTCTGCACAGCTTAAACTGGCAAGGAAATTTAACAACTCTAAATGACCTGTGTATGGGGCTTGCTTTTAGTTATCTTAAGCAGAGTGTTATGAAAGTTTGGCATGTCCTCCATTTAAGGTTAAACAAGTCATTTTTAAACACATAAATGTCATGTTTATTAAAAAATGAGAATATTAGCAATTCCAAATGTACTAAATGTTTTTCAAAATAATGTGCACACAAAACCTTAAAATAATGATGTTAGGCGCAGCTTCTTTGGAACGAGTCAGCCAGCCCTTAAATCTTCCCTGTTGTGATTCTTGGCAGCCCTTTTACCACAGGCCAGTGGCTTTATACAGCCATTCCTAGAAGCAATTGTCTAGGAATAGAATAAAAAAGGGGGATTATGCAGTCTTAATCGTAGCCCATGCTCAGCACTGTTAAGCCCTGAATTGTGCAAAACCTAGGATCACCAAATTGAATCTGAATGCTGTGGCCAACGTTAACATAATGCATTGCATTCACACCCATTACAAATCCATTTTGCTTGTCTGAGTATAGATTCTGGGCATTTTCCAAGTCTTGGCCTATTGTGTGTTTGTGACAAAGTGCCCGCCCCTGTGTGTATTTTCTGTTAAATGTTGGTGTATAGTCATTGGTACACGGGATATAAACGGGTCTCTGTAACACAAGTGTTTAAAATGTATATTTGTATTTAGGCACGAGGATTGCACAGCACTTCAAGTGCAAGTAAAATGTAATATGTGAGCACTGGGCATTGCACTTTATTAATTCACGTGCAGTTGTACCGCTACTCCAATTGAATGATTGATTGGCAGTCGAGTCACGGTACATACTGTGTGTTCGCCATACATTAGATTCTAACCTCCAACAAGACAAAAGCATCATAAGAATCACTCAAAAACACTATATTTAATCCCCCCTCCTGTTATTTATCTGCCACTTTCCTGAAGCCTGGCAAATCTTTTTGGATTTCCTGTGTGGTTGTAAGCCTGTCGGCGACTCCCCCAAGCTTTGTGTCCCCTACAAATTTCATACGTTTGCTAATTATCCTCATCTAAGTCATTGATTTAGATCGCGGTTCAAGAAAATAGCCCTGCACCACCCCACTGAGTACCTCAGTGAAAGGGTTCCTCTCTTATAAGTACTCTCTGTTTCCTATGTAGTTACACTGTAGCTGTAGCTACAGTTTACATAAATGCTCTGTTTTGCTCAGTTATTATTATTATTATTAGTGTATTTGACAGATGCCAAAAACAATATTTAAATACAGTATAGTTTACAGTAAGTGCAAATACCACTACAATACAATAAGAGATAAGAAGTAACAAGTTAGAATTCAAACAATATTATTAGTAGTGCAATAATGCAAGGGTAGTGCATCAGCTGAGGATCGAGTGATGTGGTGCTCAAGTAAAGATGCTATTGAAGTAAATATGCAAAATAAAAAAAGGTATTTACTTTTTTCGTTTTTAATATTTGTAAGTCACTGACCTGAAAATCAAGCCAACCTTTATTGTGATTTTATGGATACGTAGTCCACATTCAAGGTGGGCTAGGTTCGCTGATAAAACATATGTAAAACATTTCCTGAAAGGTTTTCTGAACTATTTCAGAGAGGCTAGTGACATTTCAAACCTGTGACATTATAAAACAAATGGTCTAGGCAATAAAACCATGACGTACTCCATGAAAGGGTTTCACTGAAACTCCTCAGAGACAAGAACACAACAGGAGAACCTCTTCAACAGGTTACCATCAGCAAGACAGGCTTCAGAAAGCTCACCAGTACTCCATATCCCATTGTAAAGCTTCATATTGAAAGCGGTTGAATTGACCAGTTTAACCAATCAGTACTCTGCTGCATTTAAAAGCGCTCTAACATAAGATATACATCTTTTGTGTTCTTCTCCGGCTGAGTTTGATTGCAGTGAAGCTGCTGTTTTCTTGAAAGCTGCATCAGCAGTTTAGAGGGCACAGCCACAGGAGACTCAGCCAGACAATGGTTTTTCTGTTTCTTGCTCATTTGCCAAAAGAGACGCCCATTAACTGGACTGTCTAAGTCTGAGGTCAGGACAAGGGGTTACTGAGTCCAGTTCTTGTTTACGTCTGAGAAGTCATTCAAAACAGCACTGCCAAAGGTTAACCCTTGTCATTCTGAAACTAGGCAGCCACTTATAAAAAGTTACTATAGTAAAAGCAGAACAAAGTGTAAAAAAACCATAGAGAAAGCATGGGAAAGCATATGTAGGTATTGTAAAGCTCAGAGAGGTCTAGTAAAGCATATTAAAAACATGGCACACAGTAGATGAAAAACTGTATGACATTTTTTGAATAATCAAATTACAAAATTACATTTGTTGCTTTGCACCTACACAGTTCATTTGTTTCTCAAATCAGCTCACAAAATTAATTCTTGTGTCTTCATCATACAGGTTCAGTTTGATCAAGTTTTTTGTAAAAGATCATGTCTGGCTGAAAAAAAGTGTAAATTGAGTGTTTAAGTAAGCACAGACATTTTGGGGGAAACTATAAAAATGAGGATTATTAGTGGATGCTTAAAATACTAGAGGAACAGCACTAGCACACACTTTCAGATTATTTATGGATACCTACACAATTTATGAGAACTTTTCAAAAGCGTTTTTCCAACGATTCTGTCCGACTCCCTCTATGTTACCCTTTTCTTGAGAACCCCTTTTTCAGCACGGAGAATCCACTTAAAAGAATGGCAGTGAATGAATGATGATGATACCGACTGCAATTGCAGATGATTTATGACTGTGAAGGGCGCTCAGGGCCCGAGTGAAATATAAATTTGGCCGGAGGTCTCGTCCGCGGGTGCCTGGAGGCTACCTGCACGAGGCCGGCTGGAAATACATGAACAGATATATGCATATCAGTGCCACAGATAGGACGTGGATATGAGCCACCTCCCCCCAGGACGAGGCACCTAGTGAGAGAGCCCAGCCTCTCAAACCCGACCACGCACCCTTCAGAACTACTAAATACGAACCACTCAGCACTCAGGTAAGGAAAAACCCCCTACTCACATATTTTTTATTTTTTTAAGGGGAAACCTCAGGAAATCCATAGCTGAGGGCAGCCCTTCCTCCAGGCTCTAAGCAGCCAACTCCCGTTTCGGCCTCCCAGCGCTTGACTGAGCAGCAGAAACAAAAAGAAGCGACAAGAATGAATAGAACACAGAGCTTTTATGCTCTTGCTGACGACGTATTGGTTATGGGCAGATTCTCCTTCCAGAAAAGCAACCAGGTTTACAATTCCTTGTCATGTTACTCTCTGTAGCGTAATTTTGTATTTACAGCTGTGGTGGGAGATGTGTGTCACTGACATTGGAATTGTAATTGTTTTCTTTATTGAGGATATTGTATTAACAATTTTACAGTCATTGTGGACAGTCAAACGGGTCAGGTAACACTGGTTTACTTTTTTGTAAAACAACACTATTATATATCCATACATTATGAGCAAAATTGTTGTTAAGTTTCCTATCTGTGTATGTATTGTATAACGCATGTGTGTTTTGTTTTTTTCAAAGTTATGGCAGGGAAACTTCTCGCACTCCACAGAATTCACACAAACCGTTTTAAAAATTTATAAAAATTCAATAAAACAATGTGTGACCAACGGGGATATACAAATAACACAGCAATAACATCTTAAAGGTGAGGTCAGGAACTGTTGAGAATGATTGTTGTTTAGCAGAATAAATCGCTTGGTGAAGTATGTTTTCAATCTACTAAACTGGTTGCATGAAAAGCTGTTTGTAACGTGAACCTGTAAATAGAAGCCTTTTAAATGAATAAAACGCTTAGCTAAGACAAAGGAATGAAAAAGAAAAAACATTTAAACAGGCATCAAGTTACTGTGGGAGTCGCTCTGGCAGTATTACACTTCACTTTTACCCTGTGAAACTTTTTGTTCAGTTAATTTGCTAATTGCCATATTCTTTCAAGCCAGGGGCCGAACAAGAGTATTAACAATTACTTTCTATTGCATAAATATCCCATGGCTGTAACATTTCTGTTTTTCGATGCTTCTTGTTTCAAGACACAGTAAATGTTCAGTACAATAACAGAAAAGTGGTCTCAGTTGTCTTGGTTAATAAACCACCATACAGTGGCACATGTGGAATGGGGCACCCTGACAAGCTGTCAGTCTGAAAAAGAGACAGAATGCTCCCTCACCTACAAATGAGGCACGCTTCTGCGGCATGTGGTCTCCTTTCTCTGTGGAGAAATAGAGAACTCCAATCTTCAGTGCTGATAATCCTGCACCATTAAAATAATGATAACAAAAATGTTATTCAGTATTCTGAATATACAGGGTAAATGCATGCTTTATTGGGAACTATCTGGAAATGATATGTCAGAGTTATATGAAAGGACTAAACCATTTCAGAGGGTATAACTGTGGATACCCTATAGCATCTGTATCTGACTGGATCAAGCAGGAAGTGAAGGAAAGTTATACCACATGTATTTACAGTGTAGAAAAGGAAAGGGAAAAATATATAAATAACAATTTAAAAACCAATAGTGTGGATAGTTCTTATGAGGGGGAAAGGAGTGTAGGCCATTCTGCCTATCAATGCTTGTCCGGTTCCTAGCCCAAAACTATGTTAAGTCAGGTCTTAAGGATCCCATTGATTTAGCATCAACCACAAGGCTTGGTAACCCATTCCATACCTTCAGCCATCTCTGTGTAACATGTCTCATATACCCTCTGTCCTACTGTAGGTCTGTCGTCACTTAATTTCCAACAGTGTCCTCTGGTCCTGGTTTCTGTGCTGTGTTAAACGCTTTTTACAGTCATGGTGCTCCTACCAGGCAGTAACAAACATATGTAACCATGCCCATAAAATCGATGTGACAATCTCTCCAATAATGTACTGTATTAGTTCCAGCCCCACGTGGCACTTTTCTCTTCTCTAAAAAGAATATGTCATGTGTTCCTATCCAATGAATTGCAGTTTAAATCCAATTGAGGGAGAATTGAGTTGCAATATAAACACTTTTTTTTTTTTTTATCAAAGAATCTGTTTGCTGTACTGGATTATGGAAGATGTGAAACATATATTCTTGTCAGAGAATGTATTTAGAATGAGTTAAGTAAAAAAAAAACAAAAAACAAAAAAAAACAAAACAAAGGGTAACAGGAGAAGACATTCAGAAAAGCGGTGGTTCAGGCAGGGAACACACTTGTAATCTTGATAAATCATAAACATCAAGCACATGAGGCGCCTCCATTACCAGAACATTCGTCAGTTACATAACTAGTACCTCATTCATAATTCAATAAACAACAAGTCCAATAACCAGCTGGGAAGGGATATCAATCCATTCGCCCCTGCTGTGCGTCAGAGTTCGCTTCCTCCTCTCTAGCCTCCACCTATTTTTTTTGGCTTCGTCAAGGGGGAGGGCAGATATCCTGCCCCCCTGCCCATGGCTTCCCTGCACTCGGCCTCTTCACTTATCAGCAAGCTAAATTATGGGCAGGGGCATCTTGACGTCGAGGCCAAAGGCCAAAGAATGTAATGAAAATATATATAATGTAGTATTGTCTTGTCTAAGCTTAATACATTTCGTTCTTTCTACGTTTCCTGACTGAAGTATATGAAATGATGGCGGTGGTTTGATACCGGCTCATTCCTCACTTTGGGCTAGAACGAATGCCTGTGCGTGTCATTAAGGGGTATTTTGCTGTTGGATGCTCCACCTCTTTGAATGAGATGTTTAACAGATCTCCTGAGTTATATTTTGTAATGGCATGATTGTGCCGTGACAGATATGCTATCTGCTGCAGGGTTCTGGGAGACATATGTCTCTGTTATGAAGCTAAGCACTAGGCTCTACCACAGCTCTAGCGCAGTAAAACTAATATACATACAATGCTGCCATAGCTGCAAATATCAAATTAGAGCTATTAATATGACAAAAAAATGACCATTTCCTCATTACCATACAATAGAGACCAGTTTCCCCTTTATTTACAGCTTAAAATGTATTTATGTAATTTCTATATATATATATATAATATATATATATATATATATATATTATATTATATTTATATATTGTATATAAACACCAAAGGTTGCTTATGTGAAGTGTCTGTTGAGTGTGATATTTTATCAGAAAACTCTGTGACCATTGTCTCCTATACCCTTGTAAACAAAATCTTAGTGGGGTTTTAGCATGTATAAATAAAGATAAACTTTTTGAAATACAATCTCTGACACTGGCTTTGCCATACCACAGGCTGGGTTATTTCCCATCATTTTAACCTTGTCTCATCTCATGTCTCATGTCTCATGTCTTGTTGTGTATAGGTTTGGTTGTGGGAACCCAGCAATGTCTACAGTAGTTCTTCCTGTCACACCAAACCCTTACCACAGAGCTGTCTCTGATACCAAAGTACAGACAATTGCAGTGATATTTCTCATGACTCATTTGCATAGCCGATATGTATTACAGCAAGGGCTACATTCCACAAGCCCCCACCCAAAGACTACCTATTTGCTTGAAATAAATGTTGAAGTGCAATGAATAGGACAAAACACCTAGAGGCTCATGATCTAGGTGAGTCATTAAATAATAATACCGTCAGCCTTTTAAATGACTTATAAACATATGACAAAACCCTTATAAACCAAACAGTTGGGCACAAAAGACTACAAAGTGAATTAAAACAAGCATTTAGTTACAATGTGCTACCTGCTACAGTTTGATATGGCATCAGGCCTATTGTTAGGTCTTCCATGTAGAACACAAAACGTATATCAAGAGAAGTGCATATCCCCTCACATGTACAGTAAACAGGCTTGCACAAAACGAGTGGAGATGGCACTGCACCTTGGCACTGCGGTGTATGGAGGTTTTCCTGTTAGCCAATCAGATGTAAAGCAATGTGACTAACAGGGTCATATGGTAGTCAAAAATGATCATTACCTTGGTAAAGCCCTCGTCTACAGCTTGGACTCTTGGACTCCTTCCCGGCGCCGTCAACTACCAGACGATAATCCCCTCTAGACAGAGTTCTATAGCTTTAATGTGCCCGGTATTCTAACAGTGTAATGACTAGTTCCAGGAAAAGGCTTAGTTGTGTAATGAGTATTAAACAGTTTTATTTCTACTAACTAGACATAATTCATCTACAGCAAAAAGGTTCTGTTCATTTTATGGGAACAAGAGTCGACTCAGCAACATGTATCAATCACATGTCTGGCCTGCGCTCTAAGATGAACATATCTATGCCATATTGAGCACGGCAGCTGCCGAAACACCCTCTCCAAAACAGGTCAATAGGATATTGAGCCAGCCACCATGGGCAGAGTCATGATATTGTTATTTATGAAATATAAATAGCTCCTGCTAAGTGAGAGCTTCCTATTGCCCTCAATCAAAGTCTGAAATGGCTTATGTCAATAAAACTAATTTGCAACCAATAGTGCTGTGTGATTTAAAGCATTAGTTACGCCATAGGGTCATGCCACTGCGTGTGGATGGGGTATATGCTGGCACTTTAGGGAAGTCAGACCTGTGTTTGACATTTGTACTACTGAAATGCTGATTTAAATATAATGGTATGAATAGCTTGATTTACATGTTTTACCTCTGAAAGGTAAGCCTGTTGTTGGTGTGACTTTTAGGGTCTATTCTATCATGGGAAATATGGTATCAAATTGTCAGGGGGCCACTAATTCGATTGAGACTAGCTAGAATTTCCTTAAGAGACAAAAAGCCAGATTATCTATACCAGCTCTTTCTGTGTTTTACAATGTTTCCCTCTGCTTTATCGTGCTTTCACTTTGCTATGATTTTACTGTGGGAGAGCAAATGCATGAATATTAATGATATTGTCATTTTCTAACAGTGAACATTCATCAGGTAGGAGCAATGTCTGCATATATTAAACCCATTGTACCTTTTTTTTTTTGCCTTAGGGTCCTCTCTGTCTAAGCCAGAAGCTGCTTTTGACAGCTGCAGACCTTCCAAGGCGAGTGATGAGTGAGCCACGGCCTCCAGAAGGGAAGACATCAGTACACAGGTGGCAGAGTGGAGGTTCTGTAGAAGAGCAACACAATGCAAACAAAGGTAAGGCACACTCTGAGTGTTTCAGAATGGAAGCTAATTGAGGAGCCATTGCTCTGCCTTCTGAATAGCACCATAGTCCTGAAACAATGCAGTATTCAACAGTTCAGCCAAAAACCCTGAAAGGATAACACTATTATATAAAAGGCACTTTGGAAACCAGAGGATTTTGGAAAATGTAAGCAATCCATGTAATACAATCATGTACTGTTTTCTACAGGGAAGTAAAGTAGGCCTCAGAATTTTTTTATTTCTAGTTTGTACTATGTACTTATTTTATTTGAGCTGTGAGTTTACACCCAATTCGACTAGTGAATCTGATTGGCTTGGAAAATGATAAAAATATTGCCAGTATTTGTTATGGAGTTGCAGTGACAGTCTATCTTAATCATTTTTACCCTTGACTGGGTGGAAGTAGGAGAGTTGTGGTGAGGTACTGTAGTCTGGTTTTTCTCTTTGTTCTTAGGCCTGAAAACATTTTAGTATTACTTTCATGTGGTCTACTGAGCTATCTTAATTTTAAATGCTTAAAAACATAAAATAAATACATAAAAAAATGATTAGACAGTGTTTAGGCAGAGCAGATCCCCTAAGGAGCTAAATGTATTTTACAGGGTTGTCCTGACTCCATCTGGCGATGATTGCGCTGGACAGAAAACATGCATACAGTATGTTGCTGAATGTTTTTGTATTTTATTGTGTTTAAAGTTAACAAACTGGCTATAAAAGTTCCCCCAGTGCAGAGGCGTACATTAGTGAAATTGTTAAAGAGCAACTCAGTTTTATCCAATTTGAATTATAACTTTTTTATTTTGGTGATCCTGCACCATTGCCAAAGCAGTGGTAGTGAAAACGTTGGTTTTAAATGGAAAAATGAAAAATAAATCGTATTGGATTTACTGATGTTTTAACTACTGTATTTAAAGTATAAATACTTTAACACTCATGCATTGTATTTCAAAAATCTAGTTTGAGAGGGTGTAACATTATATTACTTATTTTAATTGAAACGCATAAAAATTGCTACGGTCATGGAGATCCTAGAGGGGGGCAGTATTGGGGCACCTTTGGGGGAAGCTCACATGTCTGCTTGTGCTGAGGTAAAACTCAGAAACTAACATAAGTAGACATGGTTAATGTCTGTAGTGTCGTAGTCAGGCCAGCACTAATAACTAAAAATATAAATAAGTATTAAAACCTGAATGGAAACACAAGGATCAAATAATCTGCTTCATAACCATTTTCAGTTTTGTTTACTGGTAACATGCCCTTTTCATTTAAACTCCAACAATACTGAAAAGTTATACACAACTATTTTGTGCCATGGCAATATGCTCTATTTTTTTTTATATGGGATGTGAGGGTTTGAGAACGTTGCCAGACAAAAAAAAAAAAAAGGATCTATTTTACTTTCCGTTATTCTTTGCAGAGAAAAAAAAAAAGGAGTTAAGTCAATGAAATGTGAGTTAATGTTAGCTGAGAGCTCTCAGGTGTTGGCAATTATGAATTTGAAGGAATTATAGTAGGGTTATATTCAGCAACATCAGGGATATTTTAGAACTTGGATTTCACAACAGAAACTTGGTCTCCTTCTGGCTGCACGCCGCTGCTGCTGTTGACTGACAGCGCTGATTTATTTCAGCCTTGGCTGCTGGCCAGTTCATCACAAACAATGGCACGAGCTGCCTGCCTACAAGAGCCAAGTTTCGATGGCTATAAACAAAGTAGTAAAGCTCTAAATCTTAACCATTCTCATAGCAGGCACACGCACAGCTTTTACTCTACAGCAACATGAGATGGTAAACTGATTTCATAATCTTTTGTTTAGTTTGGGCCAGGTCTTTTTAACACCAAGAAAACCAAGGTAACAAAAAGCTAAATGTATCTTCTTAAATAGTAACTGTATGTAAAAAATGACATTGCATATACTGTAAGGCACCCATGAGGTGCTGCTATCAGTCATTTAAAACAAGAGTAGGCAACCTTAATTCTTTTCGAGCCACTTCATTGACCCTGGGGTTAATTTCTGTCAGACTGCACCAGAACCCAGATCTGGTATCTTTTTGTCTGACAGATGAGAACTATTCACAAGGCAGGAGCCAGGCCTGCATAATGGTCTACTAGAATAAAGACAAAGTGCTTATGACTTAGTAACAGAATAGGGGTTTCCCCTTGACTACTAGGAGAACCGCCCTCGCTGAGGTGAGGCCAAACCAATCGACCTCCAAGGCCGGGAAGCAGGACTTCCCCCAAGGCGAAACTAAGGAAGGATAGAAGGATGAACCAAGGTCTTCCTGGCTTACTGTCTAGATAAATGACTCTGACATCTACTGAGTCTAGATAAGTGTTGTCCAGTCGAGAGAGGTCAGACTTTGCTGACGCTCCAAGGCCGCATGGAGAGCCTCGTGACCTACGCAGGAAGAATAAAAGCGCTGGAAAAAAAAGAATAAGAAATAAACATATAAAGAGGGCCAGGAGTCATCTGTCCATCCATCCGTCCGCCCCCCCCCCTCCCGGCTGCAAGAGACACCTTCAATAATGAGTCAAAGGACTAGAAGGACATTTGGGAAAAGCTTGCTCTCTGGAGGAGAGACTGGCACGAGTGCAAATGGATAGATTAGCAGGAGAATGGAAAACAAAGTATAGTTAAAATTATTTGGCCATGGGTCCCCTCTGGCCAGCGGGAACATTCTTCTCAGAGGGCAAAGCGACGTAGTCGGCTTCTAAGGTCGGGAAGTGAGCTTCGCTTGCCCCAGGCA
Source organism: Polyodon spathula (assembly GCF_017654505.1). Taxonomy (NCBI): domain Eukaryota; kingdom Metazoa; phylum Chordata; class Actinopteri; order Acipenseriformes; family Polyodontidae; genus Polyodon; species Polyodon spathula. The sequence goes on from NC_054545.1 coordinate 15,165,372, forward strand.
TGCTATCAATACTTGTTGAGCGGAAATATTATCAAGGAGAGAAGCGCAAATGTAAGACTCCACTGCTGAGACAGGACTGGTTGATTTTAACTTTGGCTGCTGATGTTGCTGCACCTATGTGGAATGAATGGGAGAATATGATTGGGGAGGAAGAAGGGCTTTAGAATGAACTAAGGACAGAAGGGTGCACATGTATGAATTTAGTTGAAAAACAATTCGTTGAATGGAGGAATGGATAGAGGAAAAGTTTAAGCCAAGGGAGCCGGACGTCTGAATTGCATGATCTATAAACAAGAAAGAGCATCAGTCAGCAATGTTCTTAGCAATACCTGGAGGATGTTGGGCTTCAAAATAAAATGATTCATAACTGAAATCCAGACTAGCCAGAGAAGAAGTTGCATAATCATAGGGGAAGGTGAATGGCCTTTATTATGAACAGCAGATTATCACAAAAGATTAAGGTAGATTTTCTGCCAAAATGAGCTCCAAAGATAGACTACAATGACAAAAGGGAATACTTCAAGTAAGGCTGTGGATTTAAGTTCAAGAAGAAGATTTTATTTGTATTTTTAATTTATTTTTTATTTCTGTGGCCAGCCATCTGAGAACCGTTGATTAAGAGAATACCACCAAACCGATAGAAGAAGCATCCGTATGGAGTGCGCTGTCATAGGGGACAGCACTGAAGTTAATGTAAAACAGAAAAATGCTGCAGAGAAAGATCTGAAAGGATTGAATGAGAGAGTAAATGCATTCCAATTTATTGAGAGGCAGTCTGGCTTCAAATCGAATAGTATCCAAAGTTATTACTAGGAACTCAAGAGTGTGAACTGGGCCGATGGTTTTCCCACATGAGAGGGGAACATCAAGTGCTGAGAAGATAGACATGAGTTCCAAAAGTGCTTCAGATGGAGAGGCTGATAAAGGAGAAAGTGAAAGTCATTTAGATGAAAGAGGGCAGATGGAACCTGAATGAACATTGCCACAAAACTGCACATATGGAAAAAACAGCATCCTTTGGAAATGCAGAATGTTTGAGTTCTCGCCTTCGTCTCGCCCGTTAGTTCGGGGGTTGCTGTGGTGAGCCAAGTTGAATAATAATTGGACATTCCAAATTGGGAGAAAATTGGAAAATGAATAAAAAATGCTAGGTAGCTGTTTGAAGAATGATGTCCTTCCCTCTATCCACTTAACTGTGCACGTGTCCTGTGGACCTGGTTTTTGTACTATACTTAAAGTATTGGTTATGATTAACTATATCAACTCCTTTTAAGATGTCTTTGTTCTAGGCAAAATAGGTTCCGTTCTTTCAGCCTGTCTTTGTAGCTCATTCCTTTAAGCCCTGGGATTAGTCTGGTTCTTCTCTATACTGCAACATGTTTGAAATATATTTTAGTGCTTTGAAATATACTGACATATGTTTCTCTTCCATGTGGATATTTTACAGAAAAAATAGAGATTCAGTTTTCAGCATGTGTGTGCAGTCCTGGAAACTATTTTTGATATTATTAGGTGTGGCAGAGCACAGCTCTGCCCTTTAGAAATTGTCAGGGATGGGGTTAAATTCCCCTACCTGCCTGGGTTCATTGTATTCCGGTGGCTGGGGTTGATTAGATGATTAGTTTAACGATCAATCAGCGCCCAGCCACCTGACATAAAAGGAGGCCTCTGCTTCTCATTTGGAGGAGGGAGCTGAGGAAGCAGGTTGGTTTTTTGGTTTTTTTGGTTGTTTGGAAAGTTTGAATCCAGTGAAGGCGTCTCCCAGCCTGGAAATTGTTATTTTTGTAAGTTTTGTTTTTTTGTCTTTCTTTTTGTGTTTAAATCGCTTTGTTTTGGCCCTTGTGCCCTTTCATTTTTCATTATAATAAAATAGTTATTTTTTTGAACTGCAGTCTGTCTCTGGGCCTCTATCCACTTGCCAGCCTGCCACATTAGGGTACAAGTTTTACAAGTGCAGGTATATTATCCTAATAAAATGAAACATATATATGTATACACCCATACACATGTTTAAGCATAACCCTAAAATAAAAAAAAAGCATCTAAAAAGTAGATTTCATCGGAAAATTATAAATATATATATATATATATATATATATATATATATATATATATATATATATATATTATATTATTATAATGCTGACGTTACGACTTGTAATTGAACGATTAATGGGGTACCTGGCCATTAGACAAAAAATCTGTTTTTTTTGTTCTTTTACTGGTAAATGTTCATGTACAGCATTTTTGGTTGTTGTTGTTTTTTTTTTTTTTTTTTTTTTACTGCTTCAGACACAAATTACATGAAATGGTAACAAATGTTTCAACATGTTTCAACAGTGTTCTTCCCTGTTACAAGATGACGAATGTAGCAACATTCACTACCACACATAAACTCTGCTTCTCTGCGCTCATTCTTTTCCATATGATTTGCTAAAAGCTTCAGTGTACCTCTGTAGAAGCTGCCAGCACAGTTAGCGAAGAGTTAGGGTTACTGTCTAGCAACACAGTTTCTGTGTCGTCTTAATTTACGGGTTTATTTCACTTACCTGTGTCACTGTGTTTTAGAAGAACGGTGAGATAAGGTATTAATATATATATATATATATATACACATTAATTCCCGTTTAAAAAATGCTTGAGCAGAGGCCTGCTAGCCCACCCTTCTCCAGTGCCTATGACCCTATGACTTTTAAAAACGGAGCTATGGACACATCTGTGCTCATCTCTGTATAGTCTTGACCTTGCTGGGCCAATCCCAGTGTTAACTTTTATTGGAATAGACAATGGGTTTCTTTTTTAGCATGAAAGACAGACACTTGCAAGTTGCAGAAAGAAGACAGACCTGTTAAATGCATGAGTTATTTAAAGAGCTAGTATCAACGTTTAACTCTCACAGTGCTGTACATGCAATCTTTTTCATTTATGAACGATTTTACTTAACCTCATTTTTATTTATTTTTTTAAGTGCTGCATTTCTGCATTCTCATTCCCATTTCGTAGAGACCAGTCTCCTGCTGGATGACCTGATATAAAATTTTTACGATTGAAGTATAACTGGAAATTGTTCTGACTTGTTTTCAAAAGTAGCTGCAGTGAATCAAGAGGAACTGCTCAACTTAATGGAAGTACTCTGCCATTCAAATACTGCCACCTTGTCTGTGGAGGAGAACACCACTTGGGCTAGTTTCCTGTAATGAATTGTGGTGATAGAGTTGCTTGGAATCACATTTTTTATAAACACTTACAAAATATGTAGTATCTGGTCTATCATTTAATTTATACAATTATCATTGCAGGGGGCATGTTACAAAAACAATTAAAGTTGCATTTTGATGGTCTCTAAAAATACATAAGAAAATGTATGACTGAGAGGAGACCATTCAGCCCATCTAAGCTTGTCTTTTTCCTAGTTTGATCTTAGAACTTTGTCAAGTTGGGTCTTAAAAGAGCCAAGTGATTCTGCCTCAACAACATGGGTAAGTAGCCCATTTCAGAGTACATGTTGGGGGTGCAATTTACATAACAAAAAGGGTTTCAGCTCTTAAATGGTATGTGTAAATGGGCACTTTCATTTACAAAGAGCCATGGAAAGCTAATCACCACCTGACCGTGTGTTTAAATCAGGAGCACACATTAGTCACAACTAGAAGTTAAATTTATGTTTTTATGTTCGGAAAATAAATTGTGCCCTCATCTGATTTGGAAATCTTCCAAACCCCATGAGACTGAAGGAGGAACTGAGCCAATATGAATTTTAGTTAAACTGGGTCTTTGACTTCTTTTGCAAAACACAAGAGGTTTTTTTGTTATTGTGTGGTGCTTAAAGAGCGTCCATTTCACTGAAACTATTTAATTTACTTGCTGCTCTCAGCCTTTCCCCTAAACTAACTCTCTAACAAAGAGATCTTGGTCCTCTTTTATAACATGTGGCTGGGGCTTGATTGACCATCAAATAATCACTCAGGACCCAGCCACATTGCGCACATGGATTTGGCAGGAATAGAATTAACCCCACCCCTGCCAAATCTATATTCAACTTTATTTGTACAGCAAACAAACACTGTGTGTTACCATCAAAATAAATGATTTTGTATATCTGGTGCTTGTTAACAGGTCACTCTAGTTTATGTTACATAGCATGACTGGCAATTAGAACTGAAAGTTCTGAACTCAGGACAATAAAGAAATAAATAAAATAGAAAACAGTATTTTAGCAATTGCAAACCAGGTCAACAGTTACATCTATGAATATGTAATTTATTTTTTTGCTATGTAATGTTTAAGTAACACCTAGCTCCAATTTAATCTAAAATTTCTACATGTAATGTTATTATTATAGATTATAATGTCTGTGTTTGCTTCGGCAGCACATATGCTAAAATTGGAAAAACACAGAGAAGATTAGCATGGCCTAGAGCAAGGGTGACATGCAAATCCATGAAGCGTGCAAGGTTGTTTTTTTTCTCCTGTCTGCTATTACAAAAACTAACATTAAAATACTAAAGTAAAAAAAGTTGATATAGCTACACTAATACTGCCCAGAATTCTGAATTCAATTCTGTGGTCTAACATCTGCAAGATAATATCACTGGTAAGCCACCTGCTCAAAGCAAAATGATCACAGCGGGCAATAACAGTTTTAAAACAGAAACAAAATCCAACAACAACAACTTTACTTTTAATGTAAATTAATATAAGATACCATCTTGGCTCTGGTGTGTATATATATATATATATATATATATATATATATATATATATATATATATATATATATATATATATATATAGTGCCTTGTAAAAGTATTCAGACCCCTGACCAATTTTCTCATATTACTGAATTACAAATGGTACATTGAAATTTCGTTCTGTTTGATATTTTATTTTTAAACACTGAAACTCAGAATCAATTATTGTAAGGTGACATTGGTTTTATGTTGGGAAATATTTTTAAGAAAAATAAAAAACTGAAATATCTTGCTTGCATAAGTATTCAACCCCTGTGCTGTGGAAGCTCCCAGTTTGCACCGATGAAAGAAATTACCCTAACGAGGACACAATTACCTTACCATTGGCCTCCACCTGTGAACCATTAAAGTTGCTGTCACATTTTCTGGATAAAAACCCCACTGTTGAAGGATCATTGGTAAGGCTGTGAATCTGGAGGAAAATGAAGACCAAAGAGCATTCTACAGAAGTTAGAGATAAAGTAATACAAATGCATAGATTAGGGAAAGGGTACAAAATAATATCCAAGTGTTTGGATATCCCAGTGAGCACAGTTGGATCAATAATCAGGAAGTGGCAGCTGCATCACACTACCCAGGCACTGCCAAGAAAAGGCCGTCCCTCAGAAGAGAAGCCACAGAGAGGCCAACAATCACTTTGAAGGAGCTACAGAGTTCAATGGCTGGGAGTGGAGTAATGGTGCAGCAGTCAACCATATCAAGAGCTCTGCATAACACTGGCCTGTATGGGAGGGCGGCAAGAAAGAAGCCGTACTCAAAAAGTACCATCTGAAAGCACGTCTGGAGTTTGCCAGAAAGCACGAGAGTGACCCAGCTGCGATGTGGGAAAAGGTTTTGTGGTCAGATGAGACCAAAATAGTGCCCATGCCTCAAGACACACCATCCCTACAGTGAAGTATGGTGGTGGCAGCATCATGCTGTGGGGATGCTTCTCATCAGCAGGGATTGGGCATCTTGTTACAATTGAAGGAAGAATGGATGGAGCAAAATACAGGAAAATACTGAAAGAGAATCTGCTTCAGTCCGCTAAAGAACTGAAGCTTGGGAGGAAATTCACCTTTCAGCAGGACAATGATCCCAAGCACAAGGCCAAAGTAACATTGGAGTAGCTCAAGAACAAAAAGGTGAATGTCCTACAGTGGCCCAGTCAAAGTCCTGATCTCAATCCCATTGAGAATCTGTGGCACTATTTGAAAATTGTGGTCCATAAGCGTCGTCCAACCAACCTGAACAACCTGGAGCAAATCTGCCAAGAAAAATGGGCCAAAACCACTCCAACACTGTGTGCAAATCAAGTACATACTTAACCCAAAAGACTTAAAGCTGTTATTGCAGCGAAAGGTGGCTCTACCAAATATTAATGTGTGGGGGCTGAATACTTATGCAAGCAAGATATTTCAGTTTTTTATTTTTCTTAAAAATATTTCCCAACATAAAACCAATGTCACCTTACAATAATTGAGTTTCAGTGTGAAAAATAAAATATCTAACAGAATGAAATTTCAGTGTACCATTTGTAATTCAGTAATATGAGAGAATTGGTCAGGGGTCTGAATACTTTTGCAAGGCACTGTATATATATATATATATATATATATATATATAGTCAAGCAGTCAATAGTGCCCTCTGACACCAACTCCCTATACACACAAGGATAGATAAGCCACAGTAACACAGATTTCTGTGCACTTTTAATATTTATAGTTAAACAAGAACACAAACAATGACACTTGGTGCAAGGACCGCGAGCACAACTTGCTGCTCTCAGTTCTCCCTACAACTAACCACAGAGCTGTCTCCCAGCTTCTCCTATCAAGTCAGATTGAATAATTAACGTCAATCTCCCCTGACCACATTCTGCAAATTTATTTTTCTTCCCCTCCAGTTACGTAGGCCTTCCATTTAAACACACACATTCGCACATGTTTTGTTGGCCCGGCCAGTTGGAGGGGGAAGTAGAAAGTATTTAGTTTGCAGAAATGGGTTTCCAATGCCATCCCTGCCAAAACCACAAACAATATTTACAATTCTAACTAATGAACAAATATATACACAACCACACACGCAAATATAAATTTTTACATGTGCAGGGCCTCAGCCCTGTTACACTCCCCTTACAGCCCGCACAATCCCGAGCTAAGCCATGTTTATAGTTTACATAATTATTATTATTAGTATCAGTATTAGTATTGAGCAATTTTATATAACAAGAGCATACAAGATGTATAGTGGTGTCAGACAAACACATCCCTCCACCCAACACCCACAGGATGTAAGTAGAACCTAACCCTAGAAAAGATAGAATTACATAATACAATTGAATTCAATTTCATGTCTTATCTGTGTGCTTCGCTGTTTGAGGTCCTATTTTAGTTCACAAGATATTTTGACAATCAGTTCTGTGTTTCTTGGTGCTTTGTTACTTGTTTACTGGTAAGAGCTTTGAGGTGAGATAGGGACGCAATATTTACTAGTTTATAAATAGTGTCAGTATTTGGAAGACTTTCGGTATTCCAGTTTAACAATATCAGTCTTTTACAAATAATGTAGAAAGTTAAAATAAAGCCTCTTTATAGCATTCTTAACATAAATAGCACAGCACAGTAAATTCTCAACAGAACAGACTCCAATAAAACTGGAAATTGGTAGCCTAAACTTGCACTTAAAGTTTGAAATCGTGTGCCCAGAAATGTTTAACCCTAGAACAGGACCAGAATGAGTGGTATAAAGAATCTGCAGTGTTTTTGCAGTTATTTGCCTGAAAATCCTAGTTTAAATTTAGCAATTTCATTTCAAATTGCTCCTGTCCAGTGATTAACGTGGTTCCCCTTTCTGTGCACAAAAGCCTTTATCCAGTTTCTTGGATACTGAATTTAACTGCAGTGTATCTACTTTGTCTTGCCATTGTAACTGGAATCCAGGACAACTTATTTATTGACATTGTAACTGCAGTAACACTAATTCACTTGCACTGCAGTTTATGTGCTGTAAGGTGCAATTGTAAACTGGTATTCTTGTGCATTGTGAAAACGTGGTGAACACTGGTGAAACTGGTGAACATTTTTGAAAAAAAGTAATTCCCTAGTTTAATTTCCTATGAAGTGTATCAAAAGTGTGTGTGGAGGGCGGGGTAGAACACTACACTATGGACAAGGAATACATCAGCATGTTATATTCCAATCAGTTATGTTTTTATTTATTTATTTATTTATTTTACAACCAGTGGTACCGCTTTGGCAAAAAGCTGCTGAAGCAAAATGTCACAAAAGTTAATTATTTGAAATTAAATAAATAAATGACCAATGCCCTACGAGCAGTACTCTCTTACTCCATTTCCACTGCTGGCCTTAAAAAAAAAAAAAAAGGGGTTCCATTGCTGGTCACATTGCCCAGGCCAGCCACGGCCACTTTTTTTCTGGCCTGGTTTGTGGAGGCAAGTGGGAGAACGAAAACAGAAAACTCCTTTAGCAATCTGGACTGACTGTGAAGTCCAGAAATGGTTAACGGGCACTTTGCGGAATGTGTGCGTGTTGAGAAGGCTGTCTAAAATTATATGTAGAGTGAAAAAAAGAAACGCGACGAACATTGTTTCAATTGAAGCATCCATTTGCTCAGGCAGTTTTTTTGTTTTATTTTTATTTTATTTTTTTTAACATAGTACTACTACTGGTTTCTTTAAAACACAGCACGATACTATCCCACAATCCCCCAGTGACCTTTTGACACAGGACAAGAACTTACAAGGTTGGCCATGTTTGGAAAAAAACATTGAAACATGTTTTTCTTAGCTTGGGCTGGCCCCAGCCCACAGTGGAAATTAGGCATATATATATACCAGCAAGTCTTATATTTATATTATCACACATATTGTCATCTATGACACATTGGCATAGTTAAATGTGGATGCGTATGTATACAATTTTGAAGTCATTACTGTGTTGAGATACTTCTGTTGCCAAGTTCAGGCTACATGCTAATTATATGGACATGCAGGCAGTATTTTTATCAGAATATTAAAAAGTGTAGTTTGGCAAAGATCCTCAAACAGGCACACTAAATCTGGAAACAAGAGAGAAAAAATTATGTTGTAATTATGGCTTACTGGTTAAGTGAGTATGGTTTTAACTAAGTCATGCTTTATAACTGGGATGTACTTGAAATGTATTAATATTAAATTAAATTTGCCATATTTTAATAAAACTTTAAGGCATGTAGGGGGCCATGTATCAAGATCGACTGACGCAGCGTTAAATTTGACCCCATCCCAAATGTATTAACTGGCACAAAATTAATGAGGCACTGCATAAACTGTCACATTTAAGTGCTTAATTGTGCTATGCCAATGCTCAAAATAGGCTACTGATAGCACAGATTAATAGACTAATGTGAAAAATAGTGCCTCCCCTATAAATGGGCTACCTCAAATGAACAATAAGTAGATCATTTGGAGAGGCAGAAATGACGGTTCAAAATGGGCTAACTTGTGTTTTAAATAAAATGTACAGGTTTTAACCCACTAAAGCCAGGGTAGCCAGGTAGACGGAAATAACCTGTGTTGACTAAGTGTCTTGACTTTATATTATATTATTATACAACGGATACAACCAAATATGCATAATGAAAAGTATAACTTAATGAACCAAGTTTATTATACGTAGAATACAAACAATTGTACATAATGTAATAGCCGGTATCGAGCTATAATTGCATCCTCAGGTCAAAAAGGGTAATGTGGACCTAAATACTCTCCCTTCTTCTCAGCACTCTTCCTCTGTTCCTGGGGTGTTCAGGAAGGATTCCATTTCTTCCCTATCAGCTGCTTTCTGACTTTTTCTTTGCGCCCAAATAAGACCAATTTGAAATCAGCCTTATCTGTGAAGCCTTTTAGAGCCAGCACAGCTGTTCTGCTTCATAAACCTCATTTTAATATTTTAAGGCCAGCGTATACTCTGTGCTATTGCGTTAATGCCGTTGCAAACTTTAAAATAGTTAGTAAAGTGTTACATGCCGGCCACAAAAATGAGAATTTAAATACCAGACAAGTCATACAGAACTTTCCACAAGATTTATTTTTTTTTTTTTTTTTATTTTTTTTTACAGTAGTAGTCGTAGAATAGAATTCAAAGGAGTTATTGATGACATTGTATCATGCACTTGTAAGGCTGCATAAAATTCAGATCCTTCATTACAAAAAGGACGTGTGTCTTTGATAAAAATCCATCAAAAAAGCAGCCAGGCTTATTTCAACGCTGCTGAGAAGAGTCCACAGTGCACTTCAGTTTGCTTCAGGCAACATCCAGGTCTGAAATCCACAGCTGCCTTTTCAGGGTTACACTTTTACTGCTGCCTTTTACTGCACTTTAATGATGTGTCACAAAGATACCTCATTTACTGGGCAAGTCTGGACAAAGTCATGACTTGTGAGCTCCAACACAAAGAACAATCCACTCTTAGAGCACCAAGCTAAAGGATTTGACAGATTATTATTATTATTTTCTTTTTTTTTTCTTTTTTTTTTTTTTACAGTGAACATTAGGATTATGTCATCAAAGTATACTTCTGGTGTAAGAAGACCATGAAAGATCCTGAGCAGGGGCCACATTTTATTCTATAAATAACATGTATCAGATAAGTAAAGATAATTGCAGTGCTCCCTCATTATAGCCCTTCTTGCCATTTCATTAGCACTTGCATTCTCGTTAGGAGGTGGAATACAAATAGCACAGACTTAATTATGACTTCTGCCTATTTGTTATATAGAATAAGCAGCACCGATCCAGGCAATGCCTAATATGGAGTGCATGGGAATCTGGCACCCCTTAAATTTTCAAGCACACAATATATAAAAATGTAGATGTGCAGGGACTTGGCCCTGCCACAATGTTTTATACTGAAAAATAAGTGAAATTGGAAATAGATATGCATATTGGATTACAGTACAATGCAGTGCATGGTCATGTTTGAGATTATTATTTAAAGACATGCTGATTGCAAAAGGAAGAACTACATTTGAAGTAACACCTGACACCTGTCCTGAGGTTGTGGTAACTTGAACTCTGTCACCCAACATTTCTCACTTTGGTTGTTCTCTTACTTTATCTTTTTGGACATATGTAATGCAACAAGTATTGACTTTAGTTAGAGCACAAAATACAACACAAAAACACAGACAAGTTATGCATGATCACATCAGAAAACCACAGAAAAATAAACTAAAACTAGAACAATTCCAGGGTCTTTTTAAATGCAGCTTATCAGAAGCATCAAGCTTAAATCATTAAAATAACTTTCACATTATTATTTTTTTAGTGATTAAATCTCCAAATCCAGGCAGATTATCTGCAGCGAAGTCTGTTCTTAATCATCTCTTACAAGAATGTGTTTCCTTTGAAGCATCAGAAACATGTGCAGGTCTGCCATATATGCAGCCTTGACCAAAACTTACAAATGGGAGCATCTTACAAAAAATTAGGGGTATATTTTCAGATGAATTAGTGACAACAACATGCTCCAAGTGCTTTTACAAATTTGTACAACTACAGTGTTCTTTTACCCTTAAAAGTTTACCACTGGAAATGTGCACAGTAATTTAGCTTTTTTTTTCCTGATGCTTTACATGGTTTGTAATATTTTGTACTATTTTCCTAATACAATACCTACGTATGCTTTGCTATGTGTTCACTCTGCTTTACCACACTATGCTATGTGTAACACAGCCTGCCAGCTAGATTGCTCTCTTTAAAATACAAGACCCAGACACAGAGTGGTACTTTTTTCAGCACTTACATTATTTACAGAAATTAAAACAAACACCTAACTCCCACGTGGAGTTCGAACTATATCAGATGGCTAAGCCGTTTACCGATTGCATAAACTCTTGTTTCACACTATACCGTTTCTTAGCCCACACAGGACTTCGGCCTTCACACAGATAGCCCTGACTACAAGGTTTCCTCCGGCTCTTATCCAGGGCTTATTTAGCCTCAGGTGATTCACATTAAATTAGAGCCAGGTGAAACTCATCAGGCTCAGTCCCGTGGCATTCTGGGGGGTGTAGTCTTATATCCAGCCCCAAGACTACATTTTTTTTCTCTCTCCTCCCCCTACTCTGCCACATATACTTTTACTCAAAACCATTTTATCAACAGCAAAGAAGTTCTTTGTCTTTCTCCACACCATATTTCTCCATCAGGGCTATATAAACATTGAATATCACATGTATCAGTGACCTCTCACACAAGAGGGTTGTCATATTGAGGTCATCTAACTTTTTAGGTATTGCATGATGGAGACAGCACTATGAATACACTTTAAACTTGAAAACCTTTCTGTTTAGTTTTTACTAATAATCATTTAGAAAAAAATACATGAACTGTAAACAAACATGCAGATGTCAAGTCAATATTATTTATCTCTCTTTGTTGTAAGTCAGTGCCGGTGCTAGGATTTACTGGGCCCTGGTGCAAGACTGTAAAGTCTACCCCCCCCCCCCCCCCCAAAATAAATAAATAAATAAATAAACACGTACCACTGCTGCAGCACAACCTAAAGAAAACCTTTTGAAAATAAATACATCAGTAGCAAAATCTGAATCGGTCAAAAACATATAGTATATATTTTTTTCATTTTTCAACAAAACATATTCTAACACTGTTTTAATATGATTGTGAACAAGACAGTAATCAATCAGGCAACAGTATATCCAAACATTTTAATAAATCAATTATGTAACAAGATTAATCAATTTCATTAATATCTCGATTTTGTTAATATTGAAACACTAATAGCTTCAGATTAGTCACAAAATGTATTAATCACAGATGACAATAGAATTTATAAATGAATGTTAGCAGGTACTAAAGTTAGTATGAAAAAGTTTATATAAAAAAAAAAAAAAAAAAAAAAAAAAACACATGTGCATCTCAAAACCTAGCCCACAGTCAAATGCATTTGTTATACAACTCATAAATGAAAACATCATTCTATGAACAGACCAACACCCCAAAAGGATGTATTTTTTTAAATACTGAATTTTGAAGTTAAGGCGAGATTTCGTGAGGTAGACAGGCTCTGACACGTTGAGCTTCTTTGATGTGGAACAGAAACAGGTTTTAGCCTTTTTCACAAAATCATTTAGTTCCATTTCAGTTCTAGCATCATGGCTGATTTGTATTTTGCATTATTGTATTTTGCCAGTATTGCATGTTCAGTTGTAATTTATCTACTAGAATACAGAGAATTAGCAGTACAGCTATGGCCAAAAGTTTTGCATCTCCCTATATAATTAAATCATTTTGCTTCACAGTCAAATGAAGCCTGTAGACTAATGCTACGTTAACATATTGAATTCCGTGCCGCTATGCAGTTTTCCATACTTAATGACAAACTGACAACATTGAAAAAATGTGACATTTCGAAATCCAACATGAAATAGTGCTATACAACTATTATGGCTTCCGGTAGACATTTGCAATATCGTTCTGTAGTTTCTTTGATTACATGTAAATTATGTCTCAATTACATGACCTTAACACTGACCTACTGCCAGAGCATTCGTTCTGTCCCACCTGCAGACAGATAATCTGTCAACTGTGATTTGCAAATGTGTGTTTTGATTGACAGTCCACCAATACTACCTTGCTACATTTTTTTAAAACCCAGTGGAGTAGACAGCACCTATTTCCAGTGGAGTAGACAGCACCTATTTCCAGTGGAGTAGACAGCACCTATTTCCAGTGGAGTAGACAGCACCTATTTCCAGTGGAGTAGACAGCACCTATTTCACGTCTAGTCATTAAAGTGGAGCTCAGAAGCTCAGAAAAACAAAAAAAAAAAATTACTCGTGGCTGGGGCCCTCCAAATACTACTATATGCCTTCATATACACTAGGACAGTTTGGGACAGTTCAGGGTTTTCAACTAACACCCCAGTGCATTCTGGTAAGTGTAGTCATGTTGTGAAAGGTATCTCAAATCGTACCAGAATGCACTGCAAGGCGAGTTGAAAAGCCTGATCTGTCCCACACTGTCATAGTGTACATGGAATCATATGGTAACCCTAGGTCAACCTCCACAATGCACTGAGCTCTAAAGACAGCTGATCCTGAGAGGATTTACAAAGTAAATATAAAGATTTACCTTACTCATTACGTGGAAACACCTTCTATTGTTCACGTTTCCCCAAAGCAACAAGAACACCTGTCCGCCAGTTATATTAATAATTTATGAGCAAGAAGTATTTCTAGTCCAGTATTTTTATGATGCAGACCATTTATTTTTTCCAATATAATTGGAACAGGAGATGAGAAGTAAAGAATTTGAATTGTGAGCCATTTCAAATGACAATATATAGCATGCTGTACTTTAATGATGGCATAATAGTAATTCAAAAACTAAGCCTATTCTTTATAAATCTGAAGCAGTTTTGTGTTTGATTGTTTACTTGTAGTACTTGTCATTCTAAGAATGTCATATGAATCATTTTGCAGTGTGGAAGTATGGACAGTAAAAGCTGTAGTTTCAGAGGGGTGGTTGAGATGGTGTTGCATTTAAATTAGCCATACGCTTCTCTAAATGTCCAGTACCAGAAGCACATATACAAATGACTTTTCTTAAGTAACTGAATTTTGTGTTCCACTTGCTTAGCTCTGTAAAAGGGCATTATGTACAGCTTACTACTAATGTTTAACTTGAAATTGAATGAATATATTTTGCTTGAGAAAGCGCTGGCCATCGCATATGCAGGTAGTTTACATAATTCCATTATTCTTTCAGTCAAGTTCCATTACAGGTATGTAGTTAAAATTGCCAGTTCCATTGCAACATTGTTTTTTGACGTTAAACCAGCCAAGCGTTGTCTCCTCCAATGACATTCAAATGCAACTAAATCCTGTATCTGTACTACAGTGTTGATTTTGATATCCCAGCTGCCCTAACGGTCTGGCAGTTGCGGGGTAGGAAAACGAGAAATATGTTTGTTTGCGCGCTTGTGGGAAAAAAATCGAAAATTGCCTTCTCTCACAAATATTTTTTGTGTTGGTCAGAACAATTTCCTGTGAGGGTTTGGGCAATGTATTTTGGGGAGGCTTAGCCGGCCCATGCCTCTTATACGTGCTGTCTATGAGGGGCTCCCTTCTTTCAGGGAGCCTGTGAAGTTGGTGAGATTTGTGGTTTTCTCTACTAAAGCAATGGCAGGTAAATCTCAAAACCATGGGATACCCTTCTAACCACCAGGTAGGCGTGCTTGTTTTTTTTTCATTTTTCTTTTTTTCTTCAAGTTGCTAAACAAGTCTTTCATGTACAGGCTTTATTTCATTTTTGTAAACCTCATTGTTTACCAGTTTCATAATTCCATTGGTAAAATTGCTCCAGGCTAAATGGCTGTTATAATGAATTGTGTTTTTAATGTTTCCTTCCAAGTGTTGTATTTAGCAAAACATCAGATGTACAAGTTGTAAACAGAATAACGAAACTGTGACAAAATATTGGGTGTCAGTGATATACATTCCCTGACACGACTGTAAATACAACAATACATTAGAGCCTTATCACATTTACCACAGTACTTTTGCAGTTTTTCCCTGCTTTTCCCATGGTTATATTATGCATTTACCATAGTTTACCTTGGTTTGCCATGTTTATTAATATGCTTTACTGTACCATGCTATTCTTTACAATGCATATGCTTTACCATGCTTTCACTGTGCTTTATAACACTTTGTTATGTTTTTACTATGGGAAACTTTTATAATGGTACATACAGACAGACAGCCTCCATATCACCCTAGATTCGGCTACACTTGATAACTTGATAAAAGATGTCCATTATTATCTGTTAACCGGTACTCTAGATATTTGTACACATGTAAATAGATGATAGACAAACAGTCAGTCAGACAGACTCCATATACCCCCAGATGCATTATATTATCACGTTTAATCACAGCTGGATAATTGGTTTGCTAGATCTATGTAAAACTCTAAAGTGAAGTGAGACATACAATATATATGTAGAGATCTACATATGCCCACCTCTACCATATTCCCAGCTCATTCAAATACTAAATTGCCTGATTTATTCTGACACATTCACTTCTTAGCAGATAAGCTGTGGCAATATTTGTCTGCTAGGCTCTGAAGGATTATTGGTGTTGCTTGAGGAGAGTTGTGATTCAGTGTCATATCAAGGTCAATTGTGTTGTGGGCTGTATTGCACACACACTTCACTTCCTGAGGGGAGACTGTACATTTCTGTAAACTAATATGTAATATGTCATAAACCATTTCAGATGCCAACTTCATATTTTCTATGGTTTCTCCTCAGGCAAAATTTTATGATACAGTTCACTTTGACCTTTGACCTAAGCTGTCAAATTCATTGTTCTGGTTTCCGTATGATAAAGTCTTAAAGCATTCAGATAGTGTCTTCTTACTGGTTGCTCAACTGCATTCTATGAGAAAAAATATGGCTGCCATATTGAGGTCACTACTTCAGTGTTTTTTGGGTAAACACATAGTTATTGTATTGATATTTGGTTCACATCTGTATTCTATGATTTTCTTGTTTTTTTTTCTACAATCATTTTTTTCTATTACAGTGTCAACACTGTTTTAATCCCTGATCATAACAATAATACAGACTGTATTCTTTGAAAAATATTTACAGTTGGTACACAGCTGTATTCTATGATTCTCAAGTACTCTATGTACATTAGGACAGTTTGAGACAGTGCAGGCTTTTCAACTCATATCCCAATGCATTCTGGTAAGTGTAGTCCTGCTGTGAAATGTACCTGAGACAGTTAAAACATAACATTATACATTGCAATGGGAGTTCAAAATCCTGAACTGTCCCAAACAGTCCAAGTGTACATGGAGTCATATGGTAACCCTACTCAAGTTTCAAGTGTACATGGAGTCATATGATAACCCTATTCAAGTTTCAAGTGTATATGGAGTCATATGGTAACCCTATTCAAGTTTCAAGTGGTGTCCAGCAAATAACATTCTTTTAACCTCTGGCCATAGCAATTATCTTTTTACTCCATAAATGCCTTTTATTCACTCCTGTTTTTAGTTAAACTTTTTTTTTTTTTCATGATCAATATATCAAAGTATAACATTGTTAACATTGTATTTAAGCTCAAACCTTTTATTACCATGCCATGTCAAGATTAGCATGACAAATAGATTTGACTGCACATGTTCACATGATCTCTTTCTGGGTTCATCTTAGTTTACCCCATGCTTTTCACTCAATCCCCATTAAAAACAAACAAAGAACCACAAGCTTATTCCATCTGAGTAAATACTAGACACAGGAATAAATAAACTGCCCTTTTAAAACTCCAGACAATAGTCCTTACACTGGATTTATTGGCTTAGGAGTCTGATTAATAGAGTGTGACTGAGACTGGCGGCCATCCATGGCACCAGTTCAAGATACAGTATTAAGAAAGAAGGAACAGGGTTCATATGAAGGAACAGGGTCCTAATGAACTCCTAATGTCTTTAACTAACATGACCTGTATAGATGCGTCACTGCTGGTCAAAACAAACCAAAAATTTGGGTTGTGGAAAACACTAAAACTCATTACAGACATAAAGAAGCTTAAATTGGAGGCATACTGATCTCTTATAGTAAATATTCTTTGTATTCTGTCTTTTTTATTGCAAACTGTATGTGCAAGTAGATAGATGGATGCATGAATAAATGTCCCTCCATGTCTGTAGTTATCATTGCTTTCAAACCATAGTCCTAGTACATATACGGTCTTGCTTTGTTTTTGTTTTTTTTGTCAACCACCTCCACATGACTTGAACTGACCTGCAGATTATGATGGTGATTAACTTCATGAAACGTTGCACGCAGGTAAATCACTTTGACAATTGTATTCACTTTAGTGTTAATCAAAAAGAAATGTCGGTTTAAAGAAATCAATTAACTTTTAGATCTTAAAGGAAAACATTATATAACAGGTGGCAGTCAAGGGGTTAATAAACTTGTCTCATCCAGTTTTTATAAATGAACTTGTCTCCATGAGACAGTCTGATTCAAGCTGATTCTCAGCTATGGTGCAATGGATGATTTACCTTGGGGTGGTACTACAATATATATACTGAACTTTCACACACATATTATATTTCATGTGTATATAACACTCAATTAGAGATGTTGTGTCCCCGTCCCTGTCCCCCCCACCTCCCATCCTCATGGATGGTTGTTTTTGTTCACAAAAAAATGCATTTGTAATTGTTCTATTGTACAGTAATCCATTTTCTTTTCAGCCCACAGACTTGTTGTTTTTGCAACATTGTGTAACACAATTTTTAAAAAATACCTAATGTCAGTAAACTAAATGTTTACTGCCTTATTAACTACACTTGGACAAAGGAACCGTTTATAGAAAAATACAAGTGTATTCTTATACCACTACTTATAATTAAAGCTACATCACAGGTGTTTTAATTCAAGGCCTGTTCAACAAGACATACCTGTTATGCTTGTTCTTCTGCCTCAAGTGATTTCAGATCTGAAGTGCTGTCAAAGGAACTATAGAGGCAATGTTTTTGTTGGGTTTTTGATTTGGTGTTCTCTGCTCCACTGAACACAGATGTGGTTGGCTCCCATTTGAGTACTTTAATTGAGTCATGATGTTACAGCAACCTTAACCCCACCGGTTGGATCAGTCAGCTGAAAAGCACAAAGACAGAACAAGTGCAGTGTGAAGGCAGGGGGCTCAGTGTCTTAGAAAGGGGTTGTGAATTCATACCTCCAGGCTATTGAGTCAGGTCCATACATGACAGCTTCCCTGAGGGAGAAACAACAGCAACATTCTAGGACACTTGGAAATTAGTTGCTAAAGAGTTTATCCTGGTGCAAAATCTCTGGGGAGCTCCACTATTCCCTGCATTCAGAATTCAGGTCAGAATTTCTTGCATAGCACAGAATTTAATCAGCAGGTCATGATTTTATTTACAGCACAAGGTTCCTATGGTGGACTGAGGCCTGAGCTTGTTCTTCCCAATATATAGGAATGCTTATCAGGTGCCATGAAAGGTCATTTTATTTATATATGTATTTTGCATGTGGTTTACATATTATGGATGTGATGTGGGCCACTCGTACTTTCTCCCTGTAAACAGGTAGTCAAGTTGTGCAGCAGGCAAGAATCACAAGAATACATTTACAAACATTTCTTCAAGTTTGGCTGCTTGGTTCAACTCCCTAATAAGCTCCAGTCTCCAATCCTCTCAGAGGCTGAGTGCATCCTTTTATATCCACCTACTTTCCATGTTGATTAGCTTAATTGGCTGAAAATCCACTTTGTCATCCAGTCAGGACAGGGGAGCTTAATATGTTGAGGATCAATCAATCCCTTGCTGAAATGTACATTAAACAATACCATACAATACAATACAATTGCATACTATAATACTATAGCTGTGTGCGGACTTCTAAATAGTGGCAGGGCAACCTCACCCTATCACACTCCCTTATTACAACAATGCTTCTCAGTGCTTTATTTTTTATAACTTCTCCTGCTGTGGTCACATTTTTGAAAAAACGATCAATTTGTTCAACCCCTCTGATTTCTTGTGCAGCTGTTCACTAAATTGTTTCACACAAGCCGACAACAATCTTTACGATTTACATTTAAAAGTCATTGAGAGAAAACCAAACTTAAATTCATCATACCCTCACAAGACAAGTTGCACAGCAAAAAAAGTCTCAATATAAGAAATCACAGTTTTGCCTCACATTTTGGTATACAATAAGGCATGTAAGGAAGTCTTTGAAACTTACTGTAAGTTTATCATCTACCTCGGGACACCATTATTTAGAAAAGCAAAAAAAAAAAAAAAAAAAAAAACATATGTCATGAGATGTGTGGGTTGTGGTCATATATAATTGCTGTGCAGAATGTCCAGTGTTGTTGCAGTTGCAGCGGATTGAGGGTCCTCTTTGTGCCACCTGTTCTGTGGTTCCTTCCTCAAGCAGCATGGATGTTTTTGTGCACAAGGGTCATTTTCAGGACAATTACATATATGTGGAGGGAGCTTCCTGCAGTTTATAATACAAAGACAAACAAACAAAAACTGTCGTGGGTTTATAGTTAAAAGAGGAATTAGCTGTTTGACACTGCATTCTGGAACGCTTTAAAGTGAAGTTGTGAAAAAGGCATCTCTGCGAAAGGTGTTTGAGTGTTTCCAGGAAAGCCTGTGGGCCACTTTATACAAATCAGAATTTTTATTGAATCTTTATACAAATCTCTTTATTCTTCTGCAGCACACCCTGAAATCCTTTTTTTATGATTAATGGGTGCACCTGTTACAGCACTTTCCTTTGTTTATGAGAGAAAGAGACTCACGACTGGATACTCTAGCACCAACTGATCTCATTGCTTGGCAAGAAGAATAAACTATCATATGGAAACAGCATTGCATATATATATATATATATATATATATATATATATATATATATATATATATATATATATATATATATATATTGTATTTTATGTGCAACAACTTTTCCACAGAAGGCTTTTGCTGTGTACGGTACATCACGTATTAAGTGAGGTAAAGTTATTACATTTCCCCATATTCTGGAATATGCCAACAGGTGACCATTTAGTCACCACTTTCTCATTTATCCAGCCATCATCCATCACCAGTGAGGTCTAGAACCCTTTTAAAAAGCAGTTGGCAGTCTTCATCAAGTACTTCAACTTTACTGTTATTGAGTGATTCATAATCTGCAGGGTATGTGGAGGTTTCTCTGTTATCCAGCCTGTATGCCACAAATTTAATTTGTGACTTACACTTTCATATTACTGATGGCTCTATTTTTATTTATTTATTTTTTATTTACAGCCTTGTCACGGAAATGCTTGTGTCAAATATATTTTATTGCAAGAAAATCTTTGATGCCATGGTGGACACAATCTTATCTGACACCAATGTTCCCTCATATTCAGAAGCCTCTTTGTATTCTGGCTCTCCTAGATGCACCATGTTTGTTGTTAGGAAGACTAAGGAAATAAACAAACTAGCGCTGCGTTTCATGAAAATATCCACATTTAAAGAGCATGAATAGAAACCCAAACCAGACTACTGCAATTACTTTCTGAACAGTCTCATTATTTAGAAGTCACTTACCGGTTAGTAAATATACAATTATAAATGTCATACAGTTTGCTTTTTTAAATTTTGTTTTATTTTTACATACAACACATAATGAAAGTCTAAAAAAGGCTCAAAGTAATAATAACAAAGTTATTATCAATATCACTAAAGTTGAGTATCCTCTATGTAAGAAAAACAGAAAAAAGATGAAAAGTGTATTATACAGTGGCCCAGAGGTGCAAAATGCAATTAAAATATTTTGACAACCCAAAAAATATTCTGACAACACTAAAAATATTTTCCTATAGAGCTTGATTGATCCTCTTGCTGGACAAAGGGAGTGTGTTGAAAGAATACCAAACATGGATGCATCCAAAAGAGGTTCTTTTGGATGAAACATGAATCCTATATTTCTAGATAAAAAATATCAGAAACCTTTATGTGCAATTAATAATGGATCAGACATAATCTTGCTCAGGCAGGCGTTGTTTACCATGTTTTAGTTTAATATTAATAGTGTATTTTGCATCATCCAGAAATCATCCAGACTATACTGAGGCTTATACACCTATTGCAATTGAAGATGATGATAGCTCACCTGAACAAGAATCGGAAAACACTGTGGAGTGGTAAGTTATTGCAAACATATTGGCTGGAAAGTAGTAAAGTAAATATTTTTAAAAGTGAGAATAATGACACTTCTAATAAATTTAACTTTTTTTTTTTTTTTTTTAGAAAGGATAACTTAATTTTAAAACACTTAAAAGCAAAAAAAAAAAAAAAAAAAACTTTTGCAGGTGAGTTATGATCTAGAAACGACTTAATTTTTTTTGTCATTATTTTAGCGACTTGTTAATTCTGTTGTCTGTTTAACTTTGTTTACTATTACAGTTTCACTGAGCAACTGGTGACAGTGGGTGAAATTTTGGAAAACTTAGCCCAGCAAATAAAATCCAACAAAGTCGCAAGGTTCAACATAAACTGAGGGGACATCTGGGGTAGAGCAGTGTGTGGTTTAAAATGCAGTTCTTATGACCTGCACACACAATGCTGGTGATGGAATTGAGAATTGATTGTATTTGAGAAGTCGAAGGGTTTTTGAAGGGAAAGAAAATAAAAAATATTTAAGGTGTGACAGTACGGGTAAGTATATTGATGTTATTAGCTAAAGTTGTTACATGTTCCTATGTATGCTACAACTGTTTAAGTAATGTATGTGTATTTATTTTATTTTATTTTTTAGATCCTGACCACTTTTTTACACTTTTAAATTCCAGTTCAATTTCCAAGATTGCCATCTCAGGTACCATTCAGGAGAAATTCATAACTACATTTCCCATAATCCTCCCATTGACATATGTATGATGGGGACGATGGGAAATACAGTTCTGAAGTTTTCCTGAAAGGCACTTGAGACACCATCTTTGGAACTGAACTGAAAAATAAAAGTATAAAATAGTGGTAAGGATTAAAAAATAATAAAAACAATACACACACCTTACTTAAACAGTTGTAGCAATACATAGGAATATGTAACACACACACACACACACACACACACACACACACACACACACACACACACACACACAGAAAGAATACCTTTACTTACCCTTTAAAAGCAATTAAGAAAAATTAAGTTGTCATAAAAACCAAAAGACACTGTGGTCTTTGAGGCCTGGAGTTGGTGCTTTTATTTTGCTCTTATGAGTTTAGAATCTAACTTAACCTAATCTAGCCTGGGAACAAAGGAACATACAAATATAAACACTCAGTGTGGATTTATTAACAGTGCTTTGCTTTGATTTTTGCTTAAAACCCACACTCATGTGAAGTCATAACAGAAGCAGGTGTAATTACAGAAAAAAAGACCTTTTTCATTTTCTGTCTTTTTTTTTAATAGAGGATATCCTGATAAAACTTTATATTAAGGTGTTGCTTATTAATGTTTTATAAATATATTATATATGTTTAACCCTTTGCGGTCCTATGTCGGACCCAGTCCGACATTACAATTTTCCCTGTCCATCTTCCAGTCCGACGTAAAGCACAGATCTCTAGTCGTTTTTTCTTTAGTAAAAGCTGAGAAAGCCTTTCAATGGCCAAGTGAGACCGAGTGGAGCCAAATGAAGGCACAAAAAAAAAGGGGGCCGTATCTGAGCAATAGAGTTAGCCCCTGCACCACACGGACACATAACAAAGGAGATAGCTGCTTCCGCATCCAGTGCTCAAAGAATATCATAGACATTTGCAGAGCTTTTTGAGATGTTATAGTAATAAAATAATGACTTGGATCACATTATTGAGGAGTTTGGAGATAAAACGAGTGATCAGGAGAGGACTTATCAGTATGCATGTCTATAAAGAGGTTTGGAAAAAAATACAGCGAACAAGGGGAGTGGCTTGGCTGGAGATGCAGTACTGATGTCCTTTTGCCATGCAGTGTCTTTTAAACTTGTTTTACTAATATTTTAAACAGCACGTGTGAAATAAACAGCGCTTGTAAAAATAAATTGGACCTGACGTCTCAGGCTTAAAATAAATATTACTTACTGAATTCAAAAGTCCTTCTTTTTCTTCCTCCTCCTCCTGCTGCTGCCTTCTCAGTTACATCATTTCCGTTCTGAGAAGCTAGTTCCGTTGTGTTGTCAAAATATGTTTTGTGTTGTCAAAATATTGTTTGCGTTTTCAAAATATTTTTTGTGTTGTCAAAATATATTAATTGCATTTTGCTCCTCTGGGCCACCGTAGTATTAGATTAAAGTAGAACGAAGTTTGCATGACACAGCAAATCACATTAATGTTCACGAGCAAAAAAATTATATTCATAATTTTCAATTCAATCTAACAATCTGTTCATAAGTCATAAGACTCAGAAACCATTTTAAGTGAAAACTTTTGGAGCATGTAAATACTTTATTTTCAAAGTGAATTACAGAAAATGTGCAATGTCTGCAGCTGTTCTGTGCTTATGAACATCCCACATGCAATCATTGCGTTTGTACCCAAGAACCAGTGGTGAAGCCCAATTTTCAATTCATGGACATTCCATGGCAGACTAGGATAAGTTTTGGTGAGCAGAGTTTGACTATAGCTGCATATAGCTAATGAAATAATTCTAGTAAGTTTTACCATCACTTTGTAGATGTCAGATTTTCTTGTATAAAATTATGTTAAAGGTATTTGTAGCCTTAATTGATTAACCAATCTCCACATATAGGAACACCTCATAAGAGAACACTTTGCCTAAAGTAACACCCTTGTGTTGAAACAGATTTTTCCCGTTGTAAATGCTCCTGCTAAAGGAACAGGAACTTAGTTTAAAAGAATACCTTGGTACCGATAGTGATTCGTTCACAATGGATACAGTACTGTTTTGTAAAAAAGTGACTTCATCGTGAGAGTGTCTTGAGGGACACAGATTGGTTTATTAAATCTTTCCAGAACTTCCGTCATGTCATTGAATTGTTTTGTAGTCTGAGTTCCACGAGTGCACCTCATCACTACAAAATGACGTGTAAACAAACGGTAAAAATGCGGCGCTGTTTCTCTTGCTACACAAAGTGGGAAATTGTTCGAGTTCTTGAAAAAAAATTGAATCAGACACAAGTAACAAGCAATTTGGTGTTTCCCATTCTGGTGAGTTACTTCACCATTTTGTTAAATAATGTACATGACTTGTATATTGCTGTTGCATTTTGTAATGTGTATGGGTGCTGTGTTAATTTAGTTTGACAGTTAGTTTATTAACGTTAAGTTAACCCTAAGTAAATGCCATTATTTTTACCTCTGCCAATGTGAAAACACCCGCCAGCTAATTTCAGAGTACATAGCGATTTAAGCTTTTTGACTGTGTTGTTTTGCTTTAGTTTTATTAACATTAGTTTGTCTATTAGTTTATTATTATAGTTTATTAACATACACTTGCCTATTGTTTTGCTTTTATTTATTCAGTTAATTTCACATGTTGATGCATGTGCGTTATGACAAGTAAAACATATGTATTTATTTATTTATTGATTCATATTGTGTCTGGTGGCTAACTCCGTCTTAGAGAACACTTCGGCTATAAGAACACTTTGCTTGCTTCTCAAGGGGTGTTCTCTCAGCCAGAGACTACAATATATACCAGTGTTGTTTTGGCCTTGTGCTAGGGATCATTGTCCTGCTGAAAGGTGAATTTCCTCCCAAGCTTCAGTTTTTTAGCGGACTGAAGCAGATTCTCTTGCAATATTTTTCTGTATTTTGCTCCATCCATTCTTCCTTCAATTGTAACAAGATGCCCAGTCCCTGCTGATGAGAAGCATCCCCATAGCATGATGCTGCCACCAGCATACTTCACTGTAGAGATGGTGTGTCTTGAGGCATGAGCAGTGTTAGGTTTGTGCCACACATAGCACTTTGGGTTTTGGCCAAAAAGCTCTATCTTGGTCTCATCTAGGGATGGTGTGTCTTGAGGCATGGGCACTATCTTGGTCTCATCTGACCACAAAACCTTTTCCCACATCGCAGCTGGGTCACTCTCGTGCTTTCTGGCAAACTCCAGACGTGCTTGCAGATGGTACTTTTTGAGTCGGCTTCTTTCTTGCCACCCTCCCATACAGGCCAGTGTTATGCAGAGCTCTTGATATGGTTGACTGCTGCACCATTACTCCACTCCCAACCGTTGAACTCTGTAGCTCCTTCAAAGTGATTGTTAGCCTCTTTGTGTCTTCTCTCACAAGTCTGCTTCTTGTTTGAGCTCTGAGTTTTGAGGGACGGCCTTTTCTTGGCAGTGCCTGGGTGGTGTGATGCAGCTGCCACTTCCTGATTATTGATCCAACTGTGCTCACTGGGATATCCAAACACTTGGATATTATTTTGTACCCTTTCCCTAATCTATGCATTTGTATTACTTTATCTCTAACTTCTGTAGAATGCTCTTTGGTCTTCATTTTCCTCCAGATTCACAGCCTTACCAATGATCCTTCAACAGTGGGGTTTTTATCCAGAAAATGTGACAGCAACTTTAATGGTTCACAGGTGGAGGCCAATGGTAAGGTAATTGTGTCCTCGTTAGGGCAATTGCTTTCATCGGTGCAAACTGGGAGCTTCCACAGCACAGGGGTTGAATACTTATGCAAGCAAGATATTTCAGTTTTTTATTTTTCTTAAAAATATTTCCCAACATAAAACCAATGTCACCTTACAATAATTGATTCTGAGTTTCAGTGTTTAAAAATAAAATATCAAACAGAACTAAATTTCAATGTGCCATTTGTAATTCGGTAATATGAGAGAATTGGTCAGGGGTCCGAATACTTTTGCAAGCCATTGTATATTGTGGCGTAGTGTCCCAGCCAAGGCTGGTCTATACCCTTGAAACATTAGACCCAGACACGGAATATATTGAAAACAGGGTGGTGCCTGTATTTATATTCGTAAACACAAACAAAATAAAAGGCTATCTCCACCAAGGAGTGCTAACAACTTTTACAAATTCCTAAATATAAGCTGGGTCACCAAAAACACTTGTTACACACAGTTCACAAGTTACGCACTATACACATTTAATAATAGCATCTGACCACACATGTTATACACTGGCTGCACACAGAGACCAATAGACTGTACACAGGTTTCTTCACAGGTCTTAGCCTTCACACAGATAGCCTTCACAGGCCTTAGCCTTCACACAGACAGCCTTCATAGGCCTTAGCCTCCATACAGGCCTTAGCCACACAGACAGCTAACACATATTTTGACCTGCTGATATACCTACAAAGTATTTAATTTCTTTAGTCCTATTTCACTGCTTAGCTCTGAGTCTAATGCAGTAGTTCGACAATGTCCCTAAATCATCTTTCCTACCACTAAGCCCGCCCCCATGGTAAAACAACAAAAAACTGTGACCAGCATTTCTCTCTGGAAGAGGGCCTGTCGTTTTGTTGGCCTGTGGCTTTGACATCTTCTTTGAGTCTTGGCCAGGTCTCCTGGTTGATAATGCTGTGTTGGGATACAAAAGGAAAGAGGTCAGCGGGAGAACATGATACAGAGCTTTTAGAGACTTCCTGAATAATATGTGCATAGTAGCTGTTGAAACAGTAACTGTGACACTTTTTGCACTTGTGAGATCTAACTGTGTCATTTCTTACAGCTCTTGGGAGAACCCTTAAGAGAATATAAAGATGGTGCAGAGCACAGTAACCTGATCCATGCTTTGAGAGATAAAGAAAAAAAAGTTACAAAAACAATAACAGCACACTTCGAGAACTCCAAGCCCTACTCCTGCCAAGAATAACAAATCAGTCATCGTTAGCAATAAGGAAGAGTGTTTACTGTGAATGTACACTCACCAAAGACTGAGCCTCGATTTTAATCTAAAATGCTGTCACACTTGGAGGGGTGTGTACGCATGCACTCCTATCCCAACCACAAGCTTGAACTAATGAACTTTTGTACCTGTGGCCCTCTTAGTAAAGATATAAAGCTGCACGTAGCTGCACTTGCAATCCAGCTCAGAGGTGTGCTAATCAACTAATACATTTATGTACTGTAGTTAGCTTACAAAGTGAGTATACCCAGAAGCTATATATATATATATATATATATATATATATATATATATATATATATATATATATTTTTTTTTTTATAGCCAGAAGGCAGAAAACATGAGTGCTTCAGATACGGTTGTTATGTATGAAGTCTGACATCGTCAAGGAAACTGCCAACTTTTTACTTGTTCTGTTTTGTCTTCATGGTAGAATTGTAGCAAACTACACTAACATCTTTATCACATCATTTCAACTGGTTAACACATCCCATATAGAAGGGTCACTGAGTGGCTCACATGGTAAAAGCACAGCTGCATAGTGAGTCATAGAATCAGGGGAGCAAAAGTTTGTCTCCTGGCTGTGCAAAGTTTTCACTAGGGATTCCAGAGGGAGTGACACGTTGGCTTTGGTGCTCCTGCAGGGCTGGCCTTTGTCCTCCAGAGTCTGATAGCATCATCCTCTCTCAAGTTCCTGAGTGTAAAGACACAATTGGCTTGGAGGTGGGATCAGAGGACATTCACTGACCTTAAGTTGTCCTGCGCTGTTGTGGGGAATTGCAGCAGCGTGAGAACGTAATTGGGCATTCTAAATTGGGGAGAAAATGTGAGATAAAATAATTAGGCAATGCTTTAAAAAACCATAAAAAAATAAAAATAAATAAACAAAACATCCCATATAGCAATAGCATGCAGATGACTAGAAATGTTGGGAACAAGAAGTGGCCATTGCCAGCACACCAGATAGTGAATCAACCCTACATCTAAACTTTGGATATAGCTGGTTGCTTGAGAGAGGAGAATGGAATCTTTGACACTGGAAATGGAATCAAATCTTAAAACTGGTCCCATAGGCACCTGCAAGAGTTTATATGTGTAGTGTTGATCAAGTGTATGTGCATGTGTGCAGTAAACCATGATCATCAAGCTATGAGGAAGTGTGGCAATTTGGCCGGTGATTGTGATCAGGTGTAGAGGTGATGCAGTGCAGAAGAAATCACAAACAATTGTAATCCAGTAGGAAACAGGGATTTTAATTATAATCCGGGTCTGGTGACCAAAAAAGAAAAACGCTCCGGCAATACACAACAATGTGTAATGCACAGTGCCAAACAAACGGGTTTACAGTCCAAAACAATAATAGCCATCTGCCCCACAATGCTAAAACACAGTCACCAGTCCAGGGTGTGTGTATTAGTGCTCGCAGTGGGTGATAACAGGTTATTTGGTGACAGTTTGTGAACTACTGCAGCTCTCAGTCCTTCCAGATTTATGTACACAACCCAAGCAAAGGAAAAGATTAGCATTTCTCTGGCCCCTTTTATGCTACCCTGCATGATCCCTTGGTAATCGATTCCAGCTGCATCTATTGCTTTCAGCTGCTACCTCGTTTACCTTCCGGGTCAATACATTCCTGCAACAGAGTCTTGCTTCCATCCAGGCTGATCGACTTCCCAACCTTGGAAACGAACTGTCAGGCCAGCCCGTCCAGACATTTTTCCTTTCGCTATTTAGCACCCTCACAGGTCGAGAGGGAGATTTACAACCAGAACTCATTGTAGTTCTGTCATAGGAAGCTTAAAGGAAATATGCCTGCCTGCACAGATTCTATCTTTTCTCTCTCAAGGCTAATTTTTTTTCTAGTGATAGTAGTAATCAGGTTCTCATGACTGACTGAGACCTGCTGACCCCAACCTTTTTCAGGCAACAGCTGGAGTGTCCTTCCCCCACCCCCCAAAAGAGGAAAATCAGGAAGAATGAAATAGGATGAATCACTTACACCTATTGTAAAGCATCAAATACTAGCCCCATCCCTAAAATGGAGCAAATGGAAAAATTCCAGTCCAATGATGAGACCTAGGACACGGTACAAGCCACATTAAGCTCTACATATCCTTCCAGAGTAACATGCTGTAACCATATACTGAATTATACTTTTCTCAACCCATCACTCCACAGTTCCAAATTTTTATTCTCTTCCTTGTGCCATTGTGGAAGAAAGGAAAGCACTTGCAGGTCGTAAGAACATCTCTCTGCTACTAAATCATCAGAGCCCAAGATAACAGATCCACCAGCCAACTGTTCATAGTTGTTGCTGAACTTGCCAAGGGGTAACTGGGAACAAGATAAGAAAGATCTGCTGCAAGCAGGAATATTGATTGCTTGTAGGAAAGGCCTTGGCCCTTTCCACAAGGGCAGTCCTGGCATCCCGAGCTAACACGCCCATACAAAATATACTGGCCATTTGGTCATAATACCACCTATTGCAAAATAACTACTATCTTAAGGTCTCTCTGACACATTCCTTTGCCAATACTTTTCTTTTAGTATGGTACTTAACAAATAACTTAGTATAGGAGTTCAGACACAGAGCTTGTACAATATTTTTGAGAAAGCAAAAGCCAGTTTTAGGATCAGCTTCCACAGTCACAGAATCAATATCTTTGATAAGTAATCGCTGTTCTCTTCACTATAATGTGCATGGCTGCAGCATACAGGAAACAGGTTTGAGAATTACAACACAGCTGGCAATACTCAGATAAAAGGGGTCAAGCCACATAAGGAAAGTGAACCACTATGTCAGTATTGCCAAAGGCATCTCTCACTAAGTCTAGTGTCTCACCCCAAGGGTCAGAAAAACTGGCTCGCACCTTCATATACTAGCTGTTTCATATTGCAGCCACTTGATAGTAGTGCCCTGGCCAATCCTCCTGCTGGAGTGTGTGTCCTGGACTCAATACAAGAATTTGAAACTCTACATCGAATTGATAGCACAACAAGATGATTTTAGACTGGGAGAATCGAGTAGGCTGGATAATGGTAAGTCTCTTGGCCTTAAATCACTCACAGCAGTATAATTTGGGAGTCTTAATTCAGACAAAGGCCAAAAAGAGAATGTGTGGCTGAGGCCTGCACTAAGAGACGGGAAGTTATGGACAAGGTGATGAACAGGTCAGATGAGTATTGAACTGTGGTAAACCTAAGCTGTTCAAAAAAGAAATTACAGCATTTGGACATCACATGTTCCCTATGAATAGATTTGAATGACAAATGTAAATTTTAGGGGTTGATTTTGGAATAGGAGCAACAGAAACAGAATTCCAAATCTCTGGTGAACAACAAACATTCAGTCTTTCAATTTCTCTGTCGGTATTTATACTTGTCATTCTTTTGTATGATGGTGTTTATGGATTCATCAGCTGATTATTGTAGCGGTATCTTATCTAAAAGGGCAAAGTGACCCCACTCCCAAAGGTGCTTCTTTGTTTTTGTTTATCTCAATGCAATCTCTGAGAGTGTGTGACAAACTCAGGTTCTATAGATCTGAATGGCTTGCAGACACAATATTTTTTAGATCGATAGTCTTTTTCTGTCTTTACAAAATTAATTGAAATTGCAATGGATATCCTCCTAGCGGCTGATGTGTTAATCATGTGGACATCAGCATAAGACTATCGACTACAGAGCTTGTGTTATTAACTCTCTGGTAAGTGATCTGAACCTTTTTCAGAATCAACACAATATTTATTTTAGATTAATAGTCTTTTCTTGCTCTTACAAAATGCTTTGCTATTCCTAGCTTCTGGCCAGGTGCCACACCAGCTCAAGATCATTAATGTAATACTTGCCTTCACAGAGAATGAACCCCATATGTTCCTCAAACCAATTACTCTCACAAAGGCATCTGTGCTAACCACTAGCCCATTTAGGCTGGTAATAAATAAATGGATTCAGTTATCATAAATTAAAAGTAAGGTCTGCTTAACCTCAAATGAACTCTTGAATTTTAGTTTTAGGGTGTATTTCATCATTCCTGCCCATTAAAAAGATGAAGAAAGTGTCTTGCAGTAACATGGATCAGAGATTCCTATCCATATACCGTATAGTGGATACTTAAAGTAGTCTACCATTAATCCCAGAATCAACTTGGCGTACCACAGCAAATATTAAAATTCTTACAGTGTGCAGGTAATAGTAGAGAGAGAAAGGATCTTATTTTATCACTATTGTGCTTCAATAGGACATGTCCAAAAATAGTTATCATTTATATTCCTTTGTTGCAGTAATAACTGTTGTCTTCTTATTGAATTATACTACAGTGAACTGGTGGACTACTGCAGTGATACTTTGGAAATCAACTCTTGATTTTATAATAAATTGACATATTGGCCCATTAAATAAAATGGAAAGGTAAGGGCTGTACATGAATCACTAAACTGACAGTTCAAAGACAAATGTCTTACCATTTATCTAAAGAACAAGCTCTATAGCCGAGAGGTAAGTACGTGACTGGTGCTCATGTCAGTTTCATTAACACACCAGCCGCTAGGAGGAGATTCATTACAATTGCAATGCATTTTGTAAGGGCAAGAAAAGACTATTAGTTTAAAAGAAATATTGTGTTGATTCTGAAAGGGGTTTAGATCACTTGCCAGAGAGTTAATAACACAAGCTCCGTAGTCGATAGGTGTCTTATGCTGATGTCCACATGATTAACACATCAGCAGCTAGGAGGATATCCATTGCAATTTCAATTAATTTTGTAAAGGCAGGAAAAGACTATCGACCTAAAAAATATTGTGTCTGAAAGCCATTCAGATCTGGGGTAAGATGCAGTTCAAGAGAACTGTCTGTGACATCTGGTTTGGAATAAAATATGTGGTAACTAGTTCCAAGAGCTTTTTAAATTATTCTGTGAAGTTTTATCAGCTTCATAACCAAAGACATAAAAGCATACGTTTGTGACAGTACTGTGAACCATAACCACAACCTCAGCCAAGAGTTTACTTGTTGCTTTGGTCTCACGCACCGGTGACATCTGTAACCTGTGCCACGGTTATGTCAGGTGACTGTCGTGTGATATTTAATATTAAATCTGTGGGGAATTACTGAATGCTTTATCATAAAGGACATTTTTCTGAGTTTGAACATTGCTTTTTCATGGGAAAAAGTTTTACCGACAGAAAGGCGAGACAGGAAACCTTTAAAATATTTATTGTTTGATAAAGAAAAAAACATTTTGATGAGTACGATGAGAACCTATTTCAGTGCCTAGGAAACACAAACCCAGAGCTCCTCTCAGTATGTCTGCCACCTGCTGGACTTGTGACACAGCTTACAGAAATCCATGAGGTTTGTTTCTTCTTTACACCACAGCAATAGTTCAGCAGTCATTTATTTATGGAAATTTTACAGGCATGCCCTTGAGAAATAGATCAGTATTGTTGGGTTGTTGAGGTACAGAGGGAGGAAGTAGAGTTGTACTGTAAATACAACAAGTGTGCACCCCGGCATATTTTTTTCTGATTTTGAATAGGAGGAGATGGGTTTTCTATTTTGGAATACCAAAACATTTTGAAAATACTGGGTTCTTAGCAGTGAAATATGCCATAACTGCCCCACCCCCTGCAGCACAAATCAGCAGACGTTTATAATTTTGTTGGAAGACTGGCATTTCAGGAAGCGTCCTTTTAACCCTTTAAAGAGTATTTTTTTAATTAATGAATTTTTATTTTTTGCTAGTCATCATAATTATGGGACCAAAGCTTTAACTCATGTGTTTCTTTAAGTCTATGATCTCTCTCTCTCTCTCTCTCTCTCTCTCTCTCTCTCTCTCTCTCTCTCTCTCTCTCTCTCTCTCTCTCTCTCTCTCTCTCTCTCTCTCTCTCTCTCTATATATATATATATATATATATATATATATATATACACACACACACACACACACACACACACACACACACACACACACACACACACACACACACACACACTTTGACCCTAACCCTAACCCTTCCACTACAAACAAAGGAGAACTTCCATTTCAGATGTATGCCAGCATAGATGTATATTCTTCATCAATCAGTGTTCATTGAGACACAATAACAAACATTAAGCAATTAATTTTTTTTTCAATAGTAGTTGTAGCTGCAGTGATATTACTCTGCCAAAATAATCTAAGGCCATTATTTCTACTAAAGACCAACACAACTCCAGAAAGGGCAGGAGATATGTTTACATCTAAAACTTACAACAGGAATCATGTTCAATCATGTGCCTCCTTGTTTTTATTTTGGTTTTAACCTTAAAGGGACAGAGCCCTCTGTTTAAGCACCATACCTACTAATATGCTGTGCCAGTCCATTTTAGAGGTGTAGCTGTGGAAGTAAGCTCTATTTACGCTCTCTGTTCTGACATCCCTTACAAAAATAAAGGTTTGCACAGTAAAATAAAATTGCATTGTAATTGTGCAGCTTCCCAGTACTTTCCCCATAGTTATACAGAACTATGTATTTACAATGGTTTACTTTCTTTTTTAATATGCTTTACCATACCTCTCCTGGCTTTGCAATGCTTACCTAAGCTTTACCATGTTTTCATTATGCTTAATTATGCTTTTACTATGGAAAACATTTAGAAGAGATGGACTTTCTGATTTGTAGAGTGTAATAAGTATAAAGTGGTTTGTTTTTAACTGGCTGAGTTGTAACACATGGAGGTGTGTGTCCACTCCACTCACAGAGCCTGACTTTTGATTAACACATATACCAGATCATCGTAAGCTCTCTAGCAAAGCCCCTCCCAGCTGGCACAGGATAAGGTGAAAAGTTCACTCACTGAAAAGTTGTCCCATGTGATTAATGAAAAAAAAAAAAACTGTTTAATGTAGATCTGTTCTTTTAGTGCTTCTACGCAGTTAGCAAGTGCAGTCCTACATTCATTGCTATGTGTAACTACAGTCCTGCAGACAGAACTTATCAGTTATTCTGCCCATACACATCTTTGTTCAGTTGAAACCAAAAAAAAAAAAAAAAGAAGCCACATTTAAACAAGAGTAGAAAAATATCCTGGTTTATATAAAGAAGTACCACATTTTACTTGAAGAGTTGTATCTGTGCTAAGTTTTGTTTTGGTTATTTGTATTTCGGCAACACTCGAATATGTTACATAACTGGAGAAATGGAAAACCCCAAACAAATAGCATTCCACCTGCTTGTGTAACTTCCTATTGGAGTAGAAGTTTATTTTCCTCTGTTTTGATAACTTGTTGTCTGAGAATATTGAATGATTCATTTAGATAGATAACAATAAAAGCATATTTAATTATTCCCCATTCCCAGGCACAACTCCATAGCTCCTCCATTGTGTATCCCTGTATCAGTAGAGTTAAAATGTTCAATGTACTTAATCTTTGCAGACAATTGTATTGTTTTATGTTGATTTCTTGTGGGTATATATATATATATATATATATATATATAGAGAGAGAGAGAGAGAGAGAGAGAGAGAGAGAGAGAGAGAGAGAGAGAGAGAGAGAGAGAGAGAGAAAGAGAGAGGTAGAGTGGTAGAGTTATCCATCCTTTATATAACTTGAATGGTGATGTTCATTTGTGAATACCCATCGTTTCTTAATGAGGAATACAGTTTAGTTTCTACACTTGACATCACAATTCAAAATGTCAGCTTTCTTTTTCAACCCTTTCTGTTTAGCAGGGTCACTATCTACTAGAATGTGAATACTGCAAATAAAGAGCTGCCAATGTCACAGGGGTGGACTATACTCCTTTGGCATGCTTGTTGAGCATGTTGTGTGATACCCTATACTAAGGGGTTGCCTTAAATAGTCTTCTTCATCTGTTAGAACCTTTTCAGCCACGTCAGAAAGGAACAGAAAAGGCGATGCTAAATGTAACATTGAAACAATTTGAATGGTCAGCTGTCCTTCTCTGGTTTCCTATAAGCCAACAGTATAGTGCAGGGTTCCAGCATTTAAAGGGTTACTGAAAGTCCTACTCAAAGGAGGG
Organism: Polyodon spathula; assembly: GCF_017654505.1. Taxonomy (NCBI): domain Eukaryota; kingdom Metazoa; phylum Chordata; class Actinopteri; order Acipenseriformes; family Polyodontidae; genus Polyodon; species Polyodon spathula. The sequence continues at coordinate 15,200,591 of NC_054545.1, forward strand.
ATTTACTGAGCTGCCTCTTGAGAATGTTTTGATTTCACAGTCGGTTAGTGGCAGCCTTGACCTCGCGTAACCCTGCTGCCTGCTTTTGCTGATGTCGGCATCTTGTTCCAGATTTACTGTTGATTTTTAAACAAAGCTTGCAGCCCAAGGGGGATTGATTTACTTTTCTGTTTAAAGGGGCAGCAGAAAGTCACGCTCACGTTACCTTCAGCTTGCTTGTGCTGGGAACGAGGATCAGAGAGTTTACATTGCACTGCTGAAATGTCAGTGGACTTAAATATTTTACAGGTCTGCCAAAAGAAAACGGGTCACCAATTATAGTACTGTTTACATACATTACAGTGTTCTGTGTCTGTTAATGATTTGACAGAAGGCAATCGACAAACTGAAACACAATGACAGGAGGCTGAATGCTAAAATTAACCTGTTAAGACAACACAAAACACTATCGAAATTCTGACTGGTATCAGACGCTTTTATTTGTCCATTTTGTAATATCCATCGTTGTAGCTTTTACGCTAGATATTTACATATTTAAATTTGCATACTTCTTTCAACTGCTCAATTCACTCCGTACAAGCCTATTCACTGAGCGTATGGTGGATGTCTACGTGGAAAGAGGTGGTCAAAGGGAAGTTACTCAGGAGTGGACATTATGGGCATTGCAAATGGAAAATTCATGGATAAATATTGAAGCAGACACACACAAATACAAAGTCGACAAACTGGGGGGCACAAGGTTTAAGGTGGCCGGGCAATGCAATAAAATAAAATCACAGTGAGTAAGTACATGTGCATCACTTTGGTGCATTACTTATGTAAAGTTCAGTAAAATGCCAGAGTGTCAAAGTCAATGTTTCAAAGTAATGAAAGCTTGAAGTTGAACTTGTTAAAACTAAAGAATAACACAGGAGCAGAGAAAGGTGCACTGAACTTATTTAATCTTTGATCTTATTCAGATTTGATGATTGTGAGTTTAAAGTTGTGGATGAATTGCTAGTGCATTAGAATGCTAAGTTTTCTTAAGCATACAAAGTCCATATTTAGTCTCATGGGAAGGAATTAGGACTCCTTTTCCTGTTTATCGTGCTTTTTGATTAGTAAAACCATCGTTATCTGAGCTGTCCACATGAAATTTAGATAAAGATAACATAATCGGAACAGCTGTCTAGGACTCAGAATGCCTCAGGCTACTGTACGGGAACCACAGTGCTGCAATCATGAGAACCAGACACTTCCAAAAACACCAAGATACTAAACTTAAGTCAAAGCTCTCTACCTTTCAAACAGAATAAGTATCCTGAAGTGTTAAGCCTCATTCACACCAGATGGTGCAGGAGCAACAGGTCCTTGTCTGTCCCTCTGCTTTGTTGTGGAGAAAGAGCAGTCTATGAGGCCTCAGCTGAGGCTGAAACCCTGAGAACTATCTTTGCCTTAACTGCCACCCTCAATGACCAGGGAAAAGAGCCTTTCCTATGTCATTCCCTGTCCAAGAGAAATCAGGTTTTTTCTTTTGGAAATAAATGTGGACATTGTTTTATTAACCACCACCTTTCACACCATGTCAGTCCCATCTCAAAGAAGGGATGAGTCTAGTGATCCGAGCTACTACAGAACCATTCCTCTTTTATCCATCACTAACAAGCAACTCCGAAGAGACAAGAGATGAACCATCTTCTCTGTGATTCTCAATATGTCTTCCGATTGGGCCATTCTATCAATTAGGTTTGTTTTTGGTTATCCAAACCTGGCAGGATGCATTTGATCGATGACAGGAAGTGCTTGTCATTGCCCTTTATATCAAGAATGCCTTTGACTAAATATGGCATTAAGGCCAACTCAGGAAAGCCATATCTTTTGGACAGCAAGTTCATCAGGAGGATTAAAGGCTTCTTGGACTCTATGATCAGGATGACTAGTGGTGACATCAGACCCGGAAGGAAGCAGAAACCAAAACAGATAATGGCGGTGAACCTGAGACACTACTGCGTCCAGTGTTTTATTAAATAATAAACAAACAAAAGATTTAAACAAACAGACAGACAAAATGGACGTGGAGGTACCCAACAAACAAGTACCGTGCTGGTACTTCCAGCACGCTGTAGCAATTGTTATTCTAATCAAAACTCTCCTCTCTCTCACCCGTTGTCCACTCACCAAACACACAACCCTGAGTGAAAACATGCTGTTTTTATGCAGCTGTACCGAGTCTCGGTTGCTAATCAATCATTCAATTGGAGTCTCGGTACAAATAAATATGAATTAATTAAGTGTAATTTCCCATGCTCACATGTTAAATTTTACATGCAAGTGAAGTGTTGTGCCATCCTCGTGCCTAAACACAAATATACATTTTAAACACTTGTGCTCGTAACCCATATTTACATCCCATGCATTTTATACATAAACACCAACATTAACACACTACATACAACATAAAACACTTAATAAGCATAAAGGGGCAGGACACTCCGCCACATGTGCTCCCTCCCTCTTGTGCGCAGCACACCTGGCCTCAATGGCCACCTCCCCCCTCAGTCCCAAAGTTCTGGTCGTAGTCCTGGCCTAGGAACAGGGGCAGCAACAGGCCAAAGGTGGCGGCCACGGTGGGAGGTCCTCCTCCCACCCCAACAGCTGTAGCAGCCAGGCCATCTGACACAGGCCGGCTCCTCCGGCCAAGGCAATCCTGGCCGCCGCCCGGCTGTCTGTGGGGATGGTCTCCTGACCTTGTCCCCCTTCTCTGTAGCCGGCAGCTCCCCCTTGTGGGGCTCGGGCCACCAAATTCCCTGCAGCGAAATTGCTGAGGGGGGAGGTGGTCTCCTGACCCATTCCCCCTTCTTCATAGCTGGCAGCTCCTCTCCAGCCACAGTATTTCCTGCAGAAAAGCAGGGTTGACACTAACCTCAGGCAAAGCAGTTCTGGTGACCCCAGGAAACGGCAGTAGCAGCGAACCCTCAGGAGGCAAATTCGGGAGGGGAGCCCCTGGCCATAGAGGCGGCAACGGGAGCGCCACTTCTCCCTCATACCCTGTAACCGGTAGCTCCCCAGGTGATGCGGAGCAGCAGGCAATCCCAGGCGATGAAGAGCAGCAGGCAATCCCAGGCGATGCAGAGCAGCAGGCAACCCTCTCAGGTTCCGTCAGCCAGTCTCAAATCCCCTCAGAGGAGAGAGGACCAATCCGCCTCGGAGGACGCAGAGGCAGCTCCTGCTCCTCTCCCTCAGGTGATGGTGGTGAAACCAGCAGGCATTCTCCCTCTGCTGGTGGAGGTGGGAACAGCTCCCTCTCAGGCTTTGGATGCACAGGCTCATCAACGGTTCACACCAATCACCTTCTTCCTCAGCTGGCCAGAATCATTCTCTATACAGCATACATATTACCAAAGATGAAGTTTGCCTGTCCAGTGTGGACAAATCCATTTAAAACATCTATACAAGGCTAGGAGTGTACTATAAATGTTTGGTGAAGTTTGGCGCAAAATCAAGCCAGTCATCATGTTCACCATGTAGCCAGAGATAGATGGACTGACAGACACAATTAAGCAAAACTGTAAAACAACGGCTGACATAACAGCCTGTTTCTACACTTGCTGTAACAGCAGTGGTGATCTGCAGTGATACACTTCCAAAAAACATTTTTTAGAAGTGTGTGTAGGTTCAATGACATCAGTTCTGATGTTAACATCTGCATAGGTGCTATTTATCTACTAGTTCAAGTATAACTACATATTCATAATCTGTGCTGTACATTGTGGTGGAGAAGCATGCCTGCCAACAAACATGTAAAATGAAAAGCAGTGTTTACTTTTTATTTGTCTTGAGATAATGCTAGTTACAGTACAGTTATAATCCAAACATACCCAGTAAAATAAACAATTCATAAAAGAAATAATTGAGAACATATTCTGGGTAAGCTACTTAAGCACATAAATGAAATGGAGGCTTTAGGGAACCCTGAGTATTGCATCTGACACATACCAAAATACAGCAGTGCACTGAACAAAACAATTTGAAATAAGAGACTCAATACAATCTTCACCTGAAGTTACATTAAAAACCTACAGTAACCAAAAAGTTTTCTGTATAATGCCGCCTGTGCTTATAATACTAGTATACAAATTATACAAATGGCTGTATTGTGATCAAATTGAATAACCGTTGCATCCTTGCACCCGTAATATGTTCATAGGTTCTTACAAGGGTGATATCTACAAGTGGTTTGTTGACTTAAATATACTGTCATGGTAAGGCTAATGTTTTTGCATGCTGCTCCAATATTTACACTACCCTCTACAAGTATAAGGAGCAAGTACACATAATTAATCCTATACAATACTTTAAGTATACCACAATAACCGGGATCAGAGGACATAGTTGGAAAATAAGTGGCATGACAAGTGTACTTTCACATATGAACCAGTGAAAAAAAACTGCATTGATAGTGGAGCATTGTCACTTTATAAGTGTGGTTCTCTGTTAGGAGGAAAGTCATAACAGAGTCACCAAATATATAGTTATGTATAATATAGCTGGGCTGGTATAATTTAAATTGCAGCCTAATTCTAGTTTTGACCCAGATGAAAAGTGACTCTTTTGTGGCAGTAATTTTCCAAAGCTGTCACCACCACAGTGTGTAAACCTCATTACTCAGACCACTTGAGGTACTGACTTTATTATTTGCTTGGTTGCATAAACATAGTAGGGTAACTGTGTTGGTGACCCTACAATTGGCCTCTGACCCAGTATAACCTCCATATTGAAATCATGTCACCGTTTTGGTTTGTATTATGTTATTACCCAATAACAGAATGGCAAATAAAGCACATCTGAGAGATGACGCTAATTAATTGCACCTGTTTTAAAACCACTGCTTACTGATGAAACACTTCACATGGATGCTCAAGCCTTGCTTTCAAAAATCATTCCATTAAAAAAAAATAATTTATATATATATATATATATATATATAATATAATTATATATATATATATATATATATATATATATATATATATATATATATATAGTTTTAAATCAAATGGCTTTTTAAAAAAGATATGGTTTTATTGATACCCATGCACCTGAGATGTTTTGATGTTTTGCAGAAGGATTTGACTAAACTAATTAAAGAGCAGCATAATTCTGTTAGCATGCAAATATATTAGTGATGTTTTCCTGCTTAGGCTTAGATGTGTTTTGAAAGTGTTTGCAATCGCTCCTCTGCCACCAAAAGATCCCTAAATCATAGCCAAGATTGTAAGCCAGACTGCAGAACTGAGCAGCAAGAGGAAGAAATATTGTTCTTGGCTCAGATTACAGAAACCAAATCCAAGACTGTGGATGGGCTTGAACATGTTTAAACAATAACACACTCCAACCAAGGTCACACAAGGACAGAGAAACAATATATCTATTGTAGAGGATCAGTGTTTTATAAAGATATTCATCAATTTGGAGACTTTATCTTATTTATAGTTTTACAGATAATCTCAGAGGGAACAATAAGGCTGAACTGCAGAAAACAAATAACAACTGAACAAATAAAAGAGAAATGATGCCTTTTAATGTATTATTCATAAAACTCTTGCCCCATAAAAGCATATAACATGAAAAATGAATAGATTTTAATATTCAAACAGGCTTTCATATTATAGCTGTCTATGCCATGGTTCTCAAGTAACTGCATATTTTACACAGACATTGTTTTCCAGTGCACATGAGACAGCACTTAGAGATAGCCTCTCAGACTTTAAACAGTGTGTAGCTACTGTGAGTGCCAGACTAAAATACAAAAAAAAGAAAAGAGAACTGATTGAAGAAAAAACTTGGACTGCTGGGGAACATGACTGAAAATCACTTATATGCTCTGGTATTGTTTATTTCTCATAATTGAACAGTCATGACAATACACATGTTTAGCAATAATATGGAAAGCTGTTGCATCTATCAGTATGCATCATTTTAAAGGCACATACTGTATGCATTTTTAAAGGATAAGGATATACATCTGCATTTCATCCTTTAAAAATGGTTTACTGTTAAAACTATGATAGAACTTTGGTCACTTTGGTTTTTATTAACCCTAACCCTAACCCTTAGCTAAACATTAACAATGTTCGTTAACAGTTAATAAACTATACAAACGCCCTTAAAATAAAGCATGACCACAAATTTTCATTGAAAAAGATGACCCCTGCAAAGTGCCCCACCCAGCCCATTCTAGACGGTTGCCATGTTGAGGCGCTAGGGAGACCACACTTTGGCTGATCCCTGGAGCCAGCATCACACTTCAGCCATCAACACCGGGCCAATAGGAAATCCACATTACCTGGAGGAAAAGCACTGAAGGCTTGTAAATTACAACAAAGCCATGTCTTGGTTGCTTCCCCTGTTATTATCTAATTTTATCTGTGTGAAAGCAAGTCCAATATTAACATGAAGTAAATAACAGCTTCTTGTAATTAAAATCATTTGTAATCTTATTATTTTTACATTAGTTTTCACATGCAGTATTCAATTTCAGTGGTATACAATGCATCTAGATACTACAAATGCTGAAACTTGCTGATAAATATATATATATATATATATATATATTATATATATATATATATATATATATATATATATATATACACACACACACACACACACACACACAAACACATTTAATAATAAGCTGTTAAAGATTTATTTATATTTTTGGTTACCGTTTAAGCCTTTAAACCTTTACAGCATTCATAAAAGCTATGAGTGCTACAGAGGGATGTTTATTACCGCTGTTTAAATTAACACATGGAGACGTTTTAATAGGGTTTTATAGTTATTGCTTCTTTAATAAGGCAATCAGCCAACTATAACAAGGTATTCAGATAGCGTTCTGTTAGTTAGAAGGATAACAACTTTTAGAGTAATTGCAGTACATTTCTGAATCCCACACACTGTAGAAGTCCGGGCTATTGCTTAGCAGTAAACATAAGCCCTTTTTTACCTTTAAGGTATTGCACTTCACTTAAAGGTGTGCTGACTACACTAGGGGAAAGATTGGATAAAACATTGCTACATTCTATTGAAAGTAGGCAGGGATAAAAGGCCTGTATGCCTGGTCGGATAGAAAAGAATGAAGTTAGATATCCCTGAACTTTAACCCTTATACATGAGGATTTAGGTTTTGGTTGTCTTTGTGGCACTGTGGCAAAGTGGCTTATTGTAGAAAGGTGCAGGGGTGATGCAGTGCGTGAAAGAAGCAGACAGAGATCATTGGAATCCAGGTTTTAGAAAGGTATTTATTGTATGGTGACCTGTGACGGAAACATGAGTTCTGGTGATGAATCTTCCTCCCGACCTGTGAGGGCGCTAAAGAACGAGAGGAGAAGTATCTGGAAGGGCTGGCCTGACAGTTCGTTTCCGGGTCAGGGAAGTGGGTCGGCCTGGAAAGAAGCGCGACTCTGTTGTAAGAACGTATTGATTTGAAAGGTAAATGAGAGGCAGCTGCAAGTAATAAGGCAGCTGCAACCGTTTACCTAGATATCATGCAGGATTACATATAGGGGCCAGGGTAACGCTGATCTTTCCCTTCGTTTGGGTAGAACGTTTGGAGGAAGAAGGAGCGAGAGCGGAACTCGCAGTGTTTTTGTGATTACGTGTTGTGTTTGTTTATTAACTGTCTGTGTTTGTTTCACTGTAGACAGTTAGAGCACTACTCCGGAGCTGTCGCAAAGGGTCAACACTGTCCGGAGCACCCCTGCACACCACCGTATCTGTGTATTCACCACGCACCCTCACATCTGCACTCACCCAGGACTGGTGACCGTGGGTTCATTTTTGTTCTGGACTGTGCCCTGTTTTTGTTATCTCCGCGCTTTACACATTGTTGTGTATCGCCGGGGATTTATTATTTTATGGTCACCAGACCTGGATTATAAATAAAAGCACCTTTTCACTGGAAACTCTTGTCTGCCTGTCACTCCTGCATCGCATCACCGCTACACCTGTTCCCCTCCACTAGCCACTTTGCCACACGACCAAACAAAAGTTCCCTGGCAGGACACACCAGTGTGTACAGCACGGGGTATATAATAAGAACAGACAGTCCCAAATAATAAACAAATATCTGTTCCACAATAATAGAAAGAAAGTCACCAGTCCTGGGTGCGTGCAGTAGTGCTTGGGGTGGGTGATACAATTTTATATTTGTGACAAAGGTACAGTGTTGCCGGTTTCATGCCTCCCCCGGCGACAGCTCCAGAACAGTGTTAACTGTCTGGTAACATACAAGACAAGACGAGACAATTACAAACCAAACAAAAACACAACACTCACGATTTTATGTAACAATACACTTTCACTGTTCTTCTGGCTCTTACTCACTACAAACCAATGCGAACGAACAGATTACGATTCTCTGTCCCCCTTATATGCTGTCACGCATGACCCCTTGGTGAACAAATGTATCTGCCTTTACAATCTGTGGCTGCTACATTGTTTCTCTTCCGGGTCAATATGCTCTTGCAACTGATTCTTGCCTTCTTCCAGACTAACCGACTTCCCAACCCAGGGAAAGAACTGTCAGGCCAGCCCGTCCAAAGAACTCTGTCCTCGCTGCTTAGTGCCCTCACAGGTCGGGAGGGAGATTTACAACCAAGATTCATTGTATTTCTGTTACAGGCACCTAAAGCCAGTGAAGTCTATTCAATACTGAGGTAATATGGTAGTACATTTCAGAGCATGTGAGATTTAGAGCAGGCCAGCAAATGGTGCACTGCATTGGTAAAGGAGGCTTTATGAGTTTCAGCAGCAGCCGTGTCCACATCAGGGTGAAAACATACAATAGTGTGAAGACTGGAAAACCATGTCTTGTCTTGAATATGGGCAAAAAAAGCCAGTTCAAGATTGAAGAACTCTATAATGCTCCATCTAGAAATACTGTAATAAATTCAGTGACAGTGTTTCGGCTTGATGTCGTTTTCAATGTCATCAGTGTTGAAAATCAGCTTGGTTCACATATATACTGTATAATCCCTGGGTAGGTGGATTGATAGTGTGGTGGTGCACTTCATGCAAATGGTCTCTTAATGGTCCCATTAAGAGTATATGTGTTAATTATCCATGAACAGGACATTAAACTAGTAGAGTTGTGAATAGTTAGTTAGCACAAGTTAGGCGAGAAAGGAAAGGATAGCATCGGGTTAAGTTTGTCAAGCTCATGGGCACTCAACATTCTGCCACGAGTATTATACAGAAATCCAAGATAACTCATCACACAGAGACAGAAGATGTTTCAGTGGGCACAAACACGCAGGGCCTGCATTCACAAGCATTCACCAGCAGCATTGTGTCTGATTAAATAAGTACAGATGGATGATTAAAGTGTTTGGCTTTCTTCCTGGGGAGTAGGTTAGTTGTTAGTTACATGGTGGCATACACAAAGCCATTATCTAACCATTAGAAATAGCAGCCTTTTGCTATGTGTTTTAGCTTATTATATAAACCCATACATAATAACAGTCATTAACGTCCACTTGCTTTTCAGGTGTTATGAAGAAGTTAATAATCTGGTAGCATACATTAAAGAAAGCTCTTAGTTTGCATGCCTTACTTCCAGGTAGTCAGAACTTTCACTCCCAATGCCTTCTTTCCAATTATTAACCAACCAGCTGCTACTTATGACATTGAGACAAAACAGGACTGGACAGGGATGTGAATGCCATTGAGTGAGTATGTGACTGCAACGCCACAAGTTTATGGGTTTTCTAAGCAATTTTGAATAATAAGAGTGGCTGCTTTAGAAGTCTTCGATCTGGCAGTTTAGAGATATTTCAGCAGTTAGAAATGTTAGTTAACAAGTGAAAAACGAATCAGCAAGAGATTTGTTCTACAATACGGTACAAGATTATCTCACATAATTACCCTAATGCTTGTCATAACAGTAGCGAACAAGGTCAAAGTGTGTCAAAAACTGCAATGCTGCTGGGTTTTTCACACTCAGCAGTTTCCCGTGTGTATCAAGGATGGTCCACCACCCAAAGGACATCCAGCCAACGGCAGGCCAGTGGTCGAAAATGGCTCATTGATGAAAGAGGCCAAAGGAGGCTGACACGAATTTGCAGAGCAAGAGACGGGCTACAGTTAGTCAACTGACAGGCCACTACAACATTGGTGCCAAAAGACCCATAAAAGAATGCACAACTCGTCGTACCTTGACACGAATGGGGTATGGCAGCCGATGACCTAACAGTGTTCCACTTCTTTCAGCAAAATGCAAGAAACTGCGGTTGCAGTGGGCTAAGGAACAAAAACACTAGACACTGGAGGATTGGAAAAAGATTGCCTGGTCTGATGAATTCCGATTCCTGCTGTTTCACGCTGATGGGAGGACTATGGTATGGAGAAAGCCACATGAGTACATGTATCCATCATGCCGCGTGTCAACATTGAAGGCTGGTGTTGGTGGTGTGACTGTGTGGGGTGTGTTTTTATGGCGCACATTGGGTCCCTTGATAAGTGGAGCAACGTTTGAATGCCACAGGATATCTGAACATCATTGCCAATCAGGTGCATCCCTTCATCGCAGCAGTGAATGCATCTGCTAATGGATTTTTTCAGCAGGATAATACCCCATGCCACAAGGCTAGGTTTGTCCAGGAATGGTTCCATGAACATGACAGTGAATTCAACCTACTGCAGTGGCCTGCGCAGTCACCAGATCTCAATCCAATTGAGAATCTGTGGGATGAGTTGGAACGAGCTATTCAGAGTAGAGATCCACTACCAGCCAACTTGACACAATTGTGGGAAGCATTGGAGTCAACATGGGCCAGCATCCCTGTGGAACGCTTTCGACACCTTATAGAGTCCATGCCCCGACAAATTGAGGATGTTCTGAGGGCAAAAGCGGGTGCAACTCAATATTAGGAAGGTGTTCCTAATGTTTTGTACAGTCAGTGTATATAGACTTCAACGAGTTACAGGAAAATAATTCCATCTAGGATTTATGTGACGTCATAAACTACGAGACCGTTAGGTTGAGTCATTTATAAACTGTCACAGAAACCTGAGATGGAGTTATTTTCCTTTAACTCACTGAAGTCTATTTATTAGTTTTTTATAATACATGAATTTCATTCTGTAATAAAAAAAAAAGACAATAAGTTTAAGGTTCAAATTGAAAGATAATTTAATGAATAATAATACCGTAAATTAAGTCAATATTAAAGAATCTTAAATATTATTTTATTTTTGATAATTCAGGAATGGTGACTTAAACTGAGTTGATAATGAACTGTAAAAAAAATATTTTTAAGGAAAAGGTATGCTTTTTTGGTGATCCCGTTCATGGAGGATGATTGCAAAACTTCACAGAGACAGATTTTTTAAAAGTGGCTGAAAACCATGAGTGAGTGTTGTCGAGTGATTGAAAACAAGACAAAAGTGGTCTCTGGATGCACATGAGTCAAATATAAATTATAATAGGCATTCAGGCATTAGGATAAACGCTTGTTAAATGAAAGTCTTGATTGTTGGAAAGTAAATGCGCCAATTAATTGGCACATTTGTATAATGTATGTCAAGATCAGCCAATAGCTTCCGGCTTTACAAGCCTTGGGGAGGACGGAAGCCAATAGGGAGTGAGAAGAGGCAGGACTAAGGGAACAGGAGGCAAGCAGGAAAAGATGGAAAAAAAGGAGAGCGTTCTGAAAAGTGTCACTGCACTGCACACATACAGTTTAGTTTAGTTGAGTGAAAACAAAACGTTTCTAGTCCTAAAGGCTGCTTGAGTACGATAGCTGGCACAGAAACAATACATTTACACATATTTACAGTTTTATTTCTGTATGCGTGTGGGGCCCCCCTCTGGCGTAGGGGCCCTCCTCTGGCATTGAGGCCCCAGGTACTTGCCCAGGTTGTCCTGGTGCTGACGTCGGCCCTGGCAAGTATTATTTAGTTATTTGCTTAGTTGCTGTGGTGTGATCGATCAGTAAATTAAATGGGTTTCCTCTGCCAAACTAGGCCAAGGCAGTTAGCTTTGATTGATTATCTGGGCTGCTTTACCCATTAGAAGGTTACGCAAGCTTCCACACTGTTAGTGGTTCAGCTTCTTCAAAGACACTTGCAATCCTTTTGTACATAGGATTTTAAAGACTGTTCACTGTTTTAAAAGGAACACATAAAATGCCTAGTGTGTCATAGCTATTTCTATATATTACAATATTTAACTCACAGAAGAAATGGCCCAATTTTCAAAAGAGATATGGAGGAAATGTGTGTACATAATTAATGTTAAAAGGCCAGGTATCAATTAAAAACTTTGGCATAACCACTGCCTGCAGTTAACTACTTGTAAAATAAATGGCTTTTAAATCAAAAGGTTTTCAATGTTTGTATTGTTTGTATTCTTCACATCCTAGGGGACCCTGAACTTTCTGAATAATATTATTATGATTTTTGTTGTTGCATTCCTTGGGATTTCAAACGATGGGGGCAAGGTAGGAATACAAAAAAATATGTTCTTACCTTAAGCAAAATAAATAATAACAATATATTTTTTAAATTGATTCCAGTTGTCAGTATACAGTAAAAAATCAATTGCGTAGTACAGGTAGCTTATAAAAACATTTACACAAAGCAATGAACCTCTGTTTTAGTTATTCTGTCGTTGTTATTTGAAAAGACTAAGTCAAGGCATGCCTTCCCTCTAGTCGGTGTCTTGACAAATTGTGTTAAGAAGCAGTCATTTGTCATTTCCACCATTTCAATTTCATCTGTCGTGCTACCCATCGGGTTTTCTGGTGGTTCTCCTTTTCTACATGCATTTCTAATGTCATTGTATACCAGATTATTTTGCTCTGCGTGAATTTGGTGGTCTATAGCATGCTCCTATTATTATGCCCTTTAAATTTTTGTCCATTATTCTGATCCATATTGATTTGGCGTTGTTTTCCTTCCCCAGATTTAACACCTGGACTTCAAGACAATTTTTGATGTACAGTGCTACCCCTCCACCTCCTCTGTCCTGCCTGTCTTTCCTATACAGTGTATACCCACTAATATTATATTTCTCTCCATCCCTCTTGGATAACTAAGTTTCTGTAACACCTATCACACCTGCAAAGAAGGAAAATTCAAGACAATCCTTATGAAAAATAGCAACTGTCCTGTAAATAAAAAGTGAAAAAGGCAGGCAAACAATGAGCAAGGTGAATCATATACTCAGGGGAATGCTGGCTGGAGTCCTGGCACTGCAGTTTTGTCAATCTTTACTGGGAGTCTTTACTGTCACATTGGCGAATGCTCTCCCGCTGGTTAAGGAGGGAAAACCTGCATAAAGTCATATCACATTGCTACAGTGGCCAATACCATCCTATTAGCATTGTTTTTTAAACCTTCAAATGGAACCCTAAATGTAAGCATCCCTAGTTTAACCCTTAGTGACCTGGTTTGACCCCTAAATGATATTGATTTGGAAAACATCAAAGAGTGAACACCATGTCTAGAATTCTGTACTTTAATATGAACTGTAATACTTACATCAGAGTGAACGCCATGTCTAGAATACTGTACTTTAATATGAACTGTAATACTTACATCAAAGAGTGAATGGCAAGTCTAGAATACTGTACTTTAATATGAACTGTAATACTTACATCAAAGGTATTACACATCTCTGATAAAACTATATCCCACATCATGGCTAATCATTCTTTATTGTCAAGAGCAGCATCCCACATGGGCCTCTAAAAGATAATGCAGACCTTTAAACTAATTTATAGCATTCAGTGGGCAGTGAAAGGGACATGTATAAGACAGAGTGAGAAGTTAGAACCCTTTTGAGCTGCTATTAAGACCCTCCTAAGCCTCACTCTTTCAATTCCCATGCATCCCTGCCAGGAACAGATTGAAGTCTCCTCTCCTCTCCACATCTGGAGTCCATTAGCAGTCGTTGTGTCACGCAGATCTGTGATAACAAAAGCACAGCTCTGAAAGGAGTGTGCCAGTGGAAAAACTCCACTCCCTTGTTGAATAAACCGCAGAGGCACAGATGTGAAACATGGACAATGGAAAAGAAAATAACTGAAGTGAACACAAAAAAGTTTGATACAGCTGAGGAACATGTAAAAAAAAAGAGAAATGAGTGCACTTTTATTTTTAAACTGCCTATAATATGTCTTTGCTGTTTTTTAATCTTAAAGTGAAATATATTTAATAAAATATACAAATACAATTCAAAGATATGTTCAGTAATGCTTTTAAAGGGTTACAGAACAGAGTGTTTACAAGAAACATATACCTTGTTTGCCATATTTTTCAACATAGTTATTGTTATTCACACTTCTCGGGTCATTAAGTAAATGGGGGAAAAGATCATAAATATTTCTCTGGACTGTTCACCAGGAGAAAGAGTATTTGTGTCACAGTGTATCCAGATTATGCTCCTGTCTACAACAGTACTTGTTTTCTTTAGTTTTTATTATTGTTTATTTTTAAAATGTAGATGGTCAGTTTTTTCCCCTAGACACAACCTCTCCCCTCCCTGAAAGGGCGAGTTAGTATATCTGACAGGTAGAGGTCTATTATGAGGAACAGTGTTTGAAGTGGGCCTTTCTTGGAACAGATTTTGCTGCCGATTTCAAACTTCCCTGAACTCACATTGTCATACAGTATGATACTTCATAATTTAAACACCTTCTGTGCTGATGCAAATATGTGTTTTTTAAACCATAATTTATCTGATATTTTTGTGATTGTGCAGTTTTTTTTAAGCGTTATAATTCAGATCAGACTTGCGTGACTATGTAGTGAAAAACAAAGAAGAAAAACTTTTAGCTTCTGGTCACTTTATAGTTTGATGTTGATAACTGGAAAATACTGTTTTTAAATATTCAGACTAATCTGTAATTATGTAATCTTGTGAATGTAGTCTTTGTGTTTTCTTTGATTCTTTTTTTAATGTATATCCTAAACAAAAACATGAGTTTCCTCTGTAGTGTGATCCCTAATTCGAGAGGTCTGGTCTCTTTGATGTCCATAGACTGATGCCCACATGTCCAGCCTCCCTTGCCAGGAAACTTTGAAGAGTCCCTGCGGACCCCTGCTGGCTTTTGGGAAAAGTTATTTTTGATGTAATAAAAGGATTCCAAATTTATTTTTCTTTCATCATTTACTTTTTTTTGTCCACAATCCATTTTCTTTTTTTTTCTTTATTTTTTGGCAACGTTAAAAACCTTTTATGAAAAAACAACAAACAAAAAGACTTTCTGAAGCCTTTAATAGAAACATTTGAAAGTAGTGTAGAATCAGAGAACAATGAATTCTAGCACTGTGTAAGGTTTATTGGCTGTAGATCTGATTCACTGTCTCTGATTTCTGTGTCAACCCTGTGTGTTTGCCTTTCTTGACATTTCCTATCGTACAGTACAGAGATGTGTGGTAGGAAACCAATCCCACTTCCCCCGTGTGGTTCCCTAGTCTAGGCCAAGTGCACAGTGGCTCTTGTGACATGCTTTATGGGAATGCTGCTTGTTGGATTTTTACTGGTGTTTCTGCCTTGCAAAAACTCATATTCTTACAAATCAGTACATAATAACCCTACACATGTGACACCAGCTTAATTACAGTTTTAGTTCAATAAAGCATCCCAGTCAAAGGAAAGGTCAGAAACATTGTTACTTGAAATTACAAATAAATAATATTTGGTCACTCAGTAAATCAGTTCTAACAATAAATTACGATGGTGACAAACACTAGCCAAGAGATATTGCTCAAACTCCTTTCAGCATCCCAGCAATTCAGAAAGCTTGCGCAAATTGGCATGCATGTACACAGTTTGCTGGTAGCGACACATACAGATCTCTTTCTCAGAACAATGGACACTACAATCATATACTTCACCTGGGGAAGCAGTCCCACTACAGTCATCTACAGGTTAGTTCCCTTTTAACAGATTGGTTTCCTATACCTGTTTACAGTATTTTATCTGTGTGGGGTTAGACCATATCCATTTTTCTTCCAGACAGAGTTCTTGAAAGTACCTTGGCATTGGGAGTGGGTGACAAAAGTGTAGTGCTGCAGCAAACTCTTAACAGTGATTGATATACATATTTGCATATTTAGACTTAACAGATTGTCGATGTTTTGTATGCAGTTTGAAACTAAATTTACAATTATTTGGCATATTAAAATATTGTAGTCTGTTGATTTTTCAGACCTTCCTATCCAAAATAGCAGGCTAGCTGATAGATAATTACAGACTGCAGATTAAGTTTGGTAAACCAAGTTTAGATATCATAATTTCCACACGCCAATAATTAAAATGCTGTCATTCTGCTTTTGGTTCAAAATGAAATTCTCTATCGGAGAATACAGAAGGGAGTTTCCAAGCAACACTGGAAGCAATAGTAACATGTTTGCTTTCATGTAAAAGTTCAACTGAAATAAGGAATCATTTTAATTACAATTAAAGTAGCATCATAATACAGAATATATAATTATGGAACAAACAATTAGCATCATGCGGTTGCTAGAGCTCTGTATCTTTGGTTTCACAGCAGCATGATGCATATCTGGATACGTGGGTTGAGATATGATAGGTATCACAATACAATTAATAAAACATGAAAAATTGTTTGTCTTTGTTATTGTAAACCTGCAAAATACATTCTTAAGTTGTATTTGCTTTTTTAAGTAGCAATGTAAATAAGATAACATTTTTTTAAATAAAATGTGATCTCAATCGCTGAAATATTTCAACTAGCTTAATATAGCTTAAAGATATGTATATGTATATAACAGTATAATCCAGTAATGAGATCAGCACTGTTTGCTTTATATGCAAAAGCTGCTATGGTAACTGCACAAACATGCAATTCTTAATCATCAATCTAGTAATGAAAAGAGTATTTTAATCTTCATTACCAGTAAACATATTAATGAATATGACACATCAATGCAAAACATTGCTTACTTTTGAGCGAATGGATTCAAAATGCCCATACTAAACCAAGTGGGATCCACCTTGAAAATCAAAACATTTACTAGAAAAATCATTCAGCATTGCCAACAAGCCAATCATAGTTAAAAAAAGGATGCAGTTGAAAGCTGCAGTGAACAATCACATTCACTTTTGAATGTAAAAATGATGCAGTTTAAAGCCGCAGTGAACAATCGCATTCACTTTTCAATGTTTTCCCCCTAGTTTAACTTCGGTGTATTCAACTTTCTCAGAACTGTGTTGGCAGTCCAGTTTGTTTCCATTCTCCAATGTTAGCTGTGGGGACAGCACATGAGCCATTTTAAATTACAAGACATGCATTGTTAAGTTAAGGTTTTATGTTGAAAGACACTAACTGGTCGAGCTGTGCTTGGCCTTTAGAGGTGCACTTTATATATATATATATATATATATTATATATATATATATATATATATATATATATATATATATATACAACAAAACTATAGCAGCTACTGTTGTGAACACTCTTTCTGACCTTCTGAAAGCACACTGGTGTTTCTGTTTGAGTGACAGATTTGCAATCTGCTTTATTGTCTTGGCATCTTCTCAGATGGCTGGAAAGATTGATTGCATTTCCAGTCTAATTATTGGGTCTTAGCAATGATGTTGGAAATTAACCTTGCTCCTCTCAACAGTGTTTATCAATGTTGTTAATAATCTGTCTTTAATGTATGTCTTCAATATTGCAATGCAAGAAGCTTTGAATGATATATTAAGCTGCTTATGTTGGATCTTAAGAACGATGGGGCCTAGTGGAAAAAAAATATATACAGCTTGTTCCAGATTTGTTATTGAGATATGTTTTTGTAAGGGGGCTTTGCAGTTTGCAGATAAAGTTTGATTAGGGGAAAAAAAAGGAAATAAAAAAAGCAGAAAAATGGCATGTAAAAATACAGTTTTAACTGAAACCCTTATTTCAGTGGCAGGGCTTACTTTAAAACATGTTTAATGCTAGAAATGATGATAAGTTCTTATTAGAATTTATTCATGAGTTATGCTCTGGAGTTGTTTAAACATATGTTTTGCATTTTCTTACACTTGAGTTTTATTAATCTCTCTCTTTAACTAGGTGATTTATGATTACTTTTTGGCCCTGTTCCCAACAAAAATGGAATAGTTACAAAAAACAGTTGCCAAATTGTTTGATTATGCACTGCAGTGGATTGATGTCTTTGAAGGTTTTTTTTTTTTTTTAACATAAAGCCCAGGACGGTTTCCAGAAGGCTGGAGGTCTTCTTTTCAGTTATATAGAATACAAAGCTGTATTTCTATTTAGTGGTTCTGATGCTGTTTTTGAAATCCGAGGGTCACTCGGAATCCAATACCTTCTTTAGTTCCTATTGCTACAAAACACACTTCATAAATGTAAAAATGGAAAATGGAACAAAGGTAGTTTCTTACTATTAAATAAAATGATATCATGTCTGTGAGGGAAAAAAAAACTTTTCCAATAACAAACAATAAATAAATAAGTAAGATAATGCTCCGTAACAATATATTACAACTGCAAATATAACCATCATACATTAAACCATTGAAGGCATGGTTGTCTCTTCAAGTTGCCATATGTTTTATATATTTCTCAAAACTGCAGATTAGTTAACAGTGTACAGCTCTGGCCAAAAATGTTGCATCACCTAGAAGTTTAGGATTGAGACATAATTTTAAAAAAATGGTATATGATTATAATTTACATCTTTTACTTAACATCATGCAATCAAAGAAACTACAAAATGAGATTACAAAAATTTACCAGAAGCCATAATAGTAGTACAGTATTTCATGCAGCTCTCAAAATGTCACATTTTTCAATTTTCAAGTATATGGAAACTAATTCAGTATGTTACAGTGACATTATTTAGCAGGTTTCATTCGACTTTTATGAAGCAAAATGAGTTAATTCTGTAGTCTGATGTAACACTTTTGGCAATAGCTGTACTTTTTTTAAATTGCAGATTAGTTAACAATGTACCATCAAATCCTTTAAACATCACTTCAAAAGGGGCTGTGACAATAAGTAGAGTTGACTGTTTTAGTTCACCAACAACCTGGCAATATAACCATTAAAAACAGAAGGGATGATTCAACAAATGTGTCTGCTTTGCTCAGGAACTCAGCATGTAGGTATGGCATTCATTAATAAAATATATTCAATATGAAGTACATTATATACAGGGCTACCATACTTTTTATTTAATATATATAATATATATAACTTTTTAAAGTATTTTATGATAAAAATGCTCAGCTTATGACCTCTTTACATGACCTCTCACATATACATTCTTCATGTCAGTGCACCAGGATTTTTACATTGATGTTCCCAGTTTTTAACAAAAGCAACTATTTAATTTTGAGGCTTATAGACAAACTTTAGCTTCGAGTTTAACATATGGCTTCAAAAAAACACTGACAATATTTACAGTTACTATTGACATGAAACTTCAAAAAGAAAGTTTACAGTGACATGTCAAGATGACAGGTCACTTTCCGTTCCAACATAATGCCCTTGAAGTTTGCATTCTCATTTTTTACTGCACAAGAAACTTTTTGAAGCACTCAATGTGGCATTTTACACTTCTCACAATAGTAGGTTGTACGGCGGTCACATACACAGCACCTCAGGAGGCGATTGCCTGAGTTGATTGGCCAGTGAGGGGTGTTGTCGAACCTTGCAGACTCAACTGCTGCTGCAGTTAGTGATGTTCTTCTTCCATGTCCTCTTGGTTTGGTCCCAAAACAAAGTCGCAAACTCTGTGCCACAGTGCGTTGGAAACGTTGAAGGTCACGGCCACCACCTACGATGTCCCTGTAGAACAGCCAGCTATTGACTAGAGCACTATTGATAGACCAGGCATAGATGGGCCGCCACTACTTTTTCGATCTAATGGTGAGTCGGTAACAGGTGACCTGGAGATCATGGAGATCTACACCTCCCATATGCTGGTTATAGGAGCAGATGCATCTTGGTTGTGGGATCTTGTCATGAGCATGTTTTTCACAAGTTACTTCAGAATATCCGTCTTCTACATTTGTTGCCACTGTGACAACACTGTTGTCTTTCCACCTGACAAGCAGTTTCTCTCCTTCAGTTAAAACTTCTGAAGATCCTCTGGGTGTCTTCTCAAATTCCTTCAAAGGTCTGAAAGGGACATCAAACAAATGATTTGTTCTTACTGTCCCAGAGCTTCCATATCCATGTCTAGTCATCTCTTCAAAAAGTGTGAAGGATGCAAAGAGGTTGTCATGTGTGAATTTGCATCCTTGAGGTACCTCAGCTTGTTCAGCAAGACCTAGAACTACATTGGGTCCTTGACCCAATCCAGTCTCTGGAAGGAGAGTGTGGGCTCCAGCATATGGTTCCATGTGGTACATATACCCAGTTGAAGAGGCAAGACTCCAGAGTTTAAATCCATAATGAATTAGTTTACCTCTGATGAACTGTTTGAACCCATGACACCCATAATATGGGATCATACTTTAACTAATAACCATTCACTGAATGGCATGATTTTTGTTGGAATTGTTGAGTTCTCTGAAGATTGGCTTAAACCAATCAACCACATGAATTGATGCCATGATCTCATCAAAGCGACTCCTAAGCACTGGAATCAGATATGCTTACATTGTAAACATAATTTTCTTGTGACCACAACATGTGCCTTCGTGGAACAGTGCTGTACCCAGAGGTTAGACGAACCCCATAGAACATTAGGAGCTCATCCATTTGCAGATTGAGTTGCTTGCCCTTGGTCTGAGTTGAGTAGAGATTTGACATTTCAATTGTGATGACTCTCAGTGATGGGGGATAGAGCATCAAGAAGACATCCATAGGGTCAGGTTTGGTCTCCTTGAAGCATTCTGCAGCCGTCGGTTCATAGATCACATGTTCTGGAATATTGCAAGGAGCTGGTGTTTTGGATTTTTTGAAGACACAGACCTTATTTTTTACTTTTTTTGTTGCTCTCTTGTTTGTGTAGAAGGTTTTGTATTTATTACTTGAGTTGGTTGTGATGTAGACCTAACTGGATGATTAGAATCAGCTGCAGCTGATTTTCTAGTGGAAGCTCTGGTCTTTGGTTTGGTACAACAGGGGGTTTGTTCAGTGGGCTGTAAAGATTTCTGTACTGTAATTGTAACCGGCAATGAGATTGTGGGCTCTTCAGTTAACTCTGTCTCTTCGTTCACCATATCCTCCAAACCAAATATTCCATCATTTGAGTTTAGGAGTCTTGCCAGGAAATGAGCAATTTCACCTGCATAATCCAAATCAGACCTATCACTGTCAAAGTCACTGATTATAGCATCTGTTTCAGCCTGAGGGTTAATTGCAATATTACATGCAGCTTCTACAGGATCATCTTGATCAAGTATATCCAAAACCTCAATTATAGTAAATCTACAAAAAAAAAAAAAAAAAGGTCCAATAGATTAAGTGCTCTACATTATCCCACCGGTCACAATAGTGACCGCTAAGATATTTGTATACTTTATGAATATCATGGACTTAATTTATTGATTATGAAAGTATATAGTGTCGTGAAAAAGTATTTGCCCCCTTTCTGGTTTTCTGCATTTTTCACATTGAATTTGGTCAGATCTTTTTGTGGGTTGTAGTAGTATATAGAGGTAATCTGAGAGAAAAAATGACACCAAAGTTTGGTGCTTCTTTCATTTGTTTGGTGTGCAAGGTAATCAAGTATTCATTCTTCAGGTGTGGAAAAGTTATTGCCCCCTAGTTAACTCAACCCAATGAATGGGATAATTAGAGTCAGCTGTTTGAATACTTTGGTTAACAATCAGGGTTGATTTGGGCCAGCCCTGCCCAATATAAATCTGACTAACTTTGGCCCTTACCATCAGCACACAGGTTCTAGAGGCACATCGTGCCACGATCAAAAGAAATTCCTGAAGACCTCCATAAAAAAAGTTATTGATGCCTATCAGTCTGGAAAGGGTTACAAATCCATTTCTAAGGCTCTGGAATTCCACCAAACAACAGTCAGAGCCATATTGTCCAAATGGAGAAAGTTTGGGACAGTAGTGAATCTTCCCAGGAGTGGCCATCCTGCCAAAATCTCTTCAAGAGCAAGGCATAACATCATCCAGGAAGACACAAAGAACCTTAGAATAACATCCAGGGATCTGCAGTCCTCTCTCGCCTCGGCTAAGGTCAGTGTTCATGACTCCACCTTCAGAAAGACACTGGGCAAAAATGGGTTTCATGGCAGAGTAGCAAGGCGGAAACCACTGCTCACTAAGAAGAACATGAATGCTCGTCTCAAGTTTGCCAAAAACCACCTGAATGATCTTCAAGAGTTCTGGAACATTGTTCTATGGACAGATAAGTCAAAAGTGGAACTTTTTGGCCAACATGGGCCCCCTTATGTCTGATGAAAAACAAACACTGCATTCCACAGTATGAACCTCATACCAACGGTCAAGCATGGTTGTGGTAGTGTCATGATTTGGGGATGCTTTGCTGCATCAGGACCTGGATGACTTGCCATCATTGAAGGAACCATGTATCAGAGAATTCTACAGGAGAATGTCAGGCATCCTGAAGCACAGTTGGGTCATGCAGCAAGACAATGATCCAAAACACACAAGCAAGTCTACATCAGAATGGTTGAAGAACAAGAAATTTAAGTTTTGGAATGGTCTAGTCAAAGTCCAGCCCTAAACCCCACTGAGATGTTGTGGCAGGACCTGAAATGAGGAGTTTATGCTCAAAAACCCTCAAATGTCACAGAGTTGAAGCAGTTCTGCATAAAAAGTGGGCCACAATTCCTCCACGGTGTTGTGAGAGACTGATCAATAACTACAGGAAGTGTTTGGTTGCAGTTATTGCTGCTAAAGGTGATGTAACCAGTTATTGAGTCTAAGGGGGCGATTACTTTTTCACACGGGGGCATTGGGTGTTGCATAACTTTCTTTAATAAATAAATTAAATAAGTATCAAAATGTTGTGTTATTTGTTCACTAAGGGTCCCTTTTATCTAATATTAGATTTTGGTTGAAGATCTGATAACATTCAGTGTCAAAAAAATTCAAAAATGCAGAAAATCTGACAGGGGGCAAATACTTTTTCACGGTGCTGTATATGTATGCTAGACCCTTTAAATATTATGTTTACAAAGAAAATAGAAGGATTTCTACAACAAAACACTTTCTACTTACTGTTTCTTGAAGAGCTTCAATGCCTCCATCCTTTCTTCACAGCACAACCAGGAAGTAAATGCATGTGGTCACATGACCGTTTCCATCAATCATGTGAAACTATTCAAAATTTTACGTAACAACTTGACAATGCATGCTACATGAAAAATGCATTGAAAAGTACAATTATAACTCATTTAGAACTGGAATGTAAATATCAAGTGTATTTTATTAGTTGAGTAGATAGTATCTTATTTATCTTTTGATAAACAATATGTCTAATGTTTGGCAAAGATGGGATTTATATCTTACCTCAATCCATTACGTTCCTGCTGTGCCTCAGAGTTTGCCTGCTCGTTCCCAGCCCCCACCTGCTTTTTGGCTTTGTCTAATGCTATCCTGCCCCCCTGTCCAGCCTCCCCATTTATCTGTGAGCTAATTTATTGGCAGGGGTACCTTGAAAGGCGTAGTGTGAAAATGTAGTGTGAACATATCTATAATGTAGTAATGTTGTCTACTCCAAGCTTTAATGATCTATCGTATGAGTTTCCTGAATGAATAATGATGCAGCAGGAACTGAATAACCCAGTCCATACATTCACTGTATCCTCTGCTTGCCTTTAGTCAATTCCCAACCGTGTCTGACCCCAGTCTCTGTGCTGAGTAAAATATTGAATATTGATTTAATTGATGTGGGGTATTTAAGATAGAATAATTGCCTTAACTGCTTGAATGATCATGTTTCTTAAACTGGGAATGTTTTTTGTTTTTTTTTTCTAACACATACCTGACATAATGTTATTGTTACCAGTTAGTTAAGTTATAATTTCTTTCCATTAAAATAAAATAATTAAAATCAAATTTTAAAAAAAAGCTGCAAGTGCCCTATTCTGAGGAATCGCAGGTGGTATGCTATAAAATAGAACATTTCATTTGAAGTGTTACAGTGAGATGCAGCGATGCCTGTAGCAAATTAGAAAAAAAAAAAGTCCTTACACTTTTATGTTTATGGTTTCCCTTGGTGATGCTAGTTGCACCCGCTATTCACTTACAGGAGATGTAAACACCCTGTTATTGAAATGCCCTGTCCAGAGTCATAAAGATACTGCACTGCACTGAAGGTGCGGCCCCTGTTCATTTGTAAAGATTCTTAACGGCATCTGTTTCCTAACATCTTGTTTCTGTAATACACCTTGTCCTCCTGTCACCTGTTATTAGTAACAACCTCTCTCCATTTCTAACATGTGCTACTAATTTAACTGCTATTTACTCCACAGGAGGCTGTGTTTAGGTTGGATCGAGGGGCTCCAGTATATTTAGGAAAAAAAATGAATTGTCTCACATCAGCCATGAAAGCAGGGAACACTTATGGCATTGGAGCGTTGGACTGGGAACGGACTGCTCAAAAGCAAATCTCTAAACCAGCAGCAAATTAAAAATATGTTTTGGCTATTTAGTGAAAACCTGGCACCAGATTACTTTGTGCAAGTAAGGCTAAGTTAATATTGCTCAATTTCCTATTGGAATCAGCCATGGGCTTTCAGGTGTATTGGGGGTGGCTTGTTATGCCTCGAGGGGATTTACAGGGAAAGAGAAATCTGCTAAGCTCAATCACGTTTTGCAAACAGGTAGAGACTAATTCTCATAGAGTGAAATCCTTTGCCTTGAGCCATTTTCTCTGATTCTTGGTATTAGCTAATGTCCAGTGTGATCAGGACAACAAGCTCATCATGGGTGTATTATAAGCTTTCAATTTTAAAACCAGGAGCATTAAAGTAATTAAGAACATAAGAACATAAGAAAGTTTACAAACGAGAGGAGGCCATTTGGCCCATCTTGCTCGTTTGGTTGTTAGTAGCTTATTGATCCCAAAATCTCATCAAGCAGCTTCTTGAAGGATCCCAGGGTGTCAGCTTCAACAACATTACTGGGGAGTTGATTCCAGACTATCACAATTCTCTGTGTAAAAAAGTGTCTATTTTCTGTTCTGAATGCCCCTTTTTCTAAACTCCATTTGTGACCCCTGGTCCTTGTTTCTTTTTTCAGGCTGAAAAAGTCCCTTGGGTCGACACTGTCAATACCTTTTAGAATTTTGAATGCTTGAATTAGGTCGCCACGTAGTCTTCTTTGTTCAAGACTGAACAGATTCAATTCTTTTAGCCTGTCTGCATATGACATGCCTTTTAAGCCCGGAATAATTCTGGTTGCTCTTCTTTGCACTCTTTCTAGAGCAGCAATATCTTTTTTATAGCGAGGTGACCAGAACTGAACACAATATTCAAGATGAGGTCTTACTAGTGCATTGTACAGTTTTAACATTACTTCCCTTGATTTAAATTCAACACTTTTCACAATGTATCCGAGCATCTTGTTAGCCTTTTTTATAGCTTCCCCACATTGTCTAGATGAAGACATTTCTGAGTCAACAAAAACTCCTAGGTCTTTTTCATAGATTCCTTCTCCAATTTCAATATCTCCCATATGATATTTCTAATGTACATTTTTATTTCCTGCGTGCAGTACCTTACACTTTTCTCTATTAAATGTCATTTGCCATGTGTCTGCCCAGTTCTGAATCTTGTCTAGATCATTTTGAATGACCTTTGCTGCTGCAACAGTGTTTGCCACTCCTCCTACTTTTGTGTCGTCTGCAAATTTAACAAGTTTGCTTACTATACCAGAATCTAAATCATTAATGTAGATTAGGAATAGCAGAGGACCTAATACTGATCCCTGTGGTACACCACTGGTTACCACACTCCATTCTGAGGTTTTTCCTCTAATCAGTACTTTCTGTTTTCTACATGTTAACCACTCCCTAATCCATGTACATGTGTTTCCTTGAATCCCAACTGCGTTCAGTTTGAGAATTAATCTTTTGTGCGGGACTTTGTCAAAAGCTTTCTGGAAATCTAAATAAACCATGTCATATGCTTTGCAATTATCCATTATCGATGTTGCATCCTCAAAAAAATCAAGCAAGTTAGTTAGGCACGATCTCCCTTTCCTAAAACCATGTTGACTGTCTCCCAGTACCCTGTTACCATATAGGTAATTTTCCATTTTGGATCTTATTATAGTTTCCATAAGTTTGCATATAATAGAAGTCAGGCTTACTGGTCTGTAGTTACCTGGTTCAGTTTTGTTTCCCTTTTTGTGGATCGGTATTACGTTTGCAATTTTCCAGTCTGTCGGTACCACCCCTGTGTCAAGAGACTGCTGCATGATCTTGGTTAGCGGTTTGTAAATTACTTCTTTCATTTCTTTGAGTACTACTGGGAGGATCTCATCCGGCCCAGGGGATGTGTTTATTTTAAGAGCTCCTAGTCCCTTTAACACTTCTGCCTCAGTTATGCTAAAGTTATTTAAAACTGGACAGGAACTGGATGACATGTGGGGCATGTTGTCAGTATCTTCCTTTGTAAAAACTTGTGAAAAGTAATCATTTAACATATTTGCTATTTTTTTTTCTTCATCTACGATTTTGCCATTTGTATCTCTTAAACATTTAATCTCCTCTTTGAATGTTCTCTTGCTGTTGTAATATTGGAAAAACATTTTGGAATTGGTTTTAGCTCCCTTAGCAATGTTTATTTCTATTTCTCTCTTGGCCTTTCTAACTTCCTTTTTGACTTGCGTTTGCAGTTCTGTGTACTCTTTCTGCGTACTTTCTTTTTGGTCCTTTTTTAATGCTCTGTAAAGTGCCTTTTTTCGCTGAATATTTTTTTTAATTGATCTATTAAACCATTTTGGCAATTTAGTTTTACATTTAGATTTGTCTACTTTAGGGATATAATTGTTTTGTGCCTCTAGTACTACATTTTTGAAGAACAACCATCCTTCTTCTGTGGGTGTTTTCTCTATTTTACTCCAATCTACTTCTGTTAGTCTCTGTTTCATACCTTCATAGTTTGCTTTTCTAAAATTGTAAACCTTAGCTTTAGTCATTTCTTTTGGGGATTTAAAAAATTGGAGCTGACAAATTAATTCCATAAATCCTATTGTGCATTTCCAGGAGCTGAGAACTGTTAAAGAATTTCATGTTATAGCAAACGTGTATTATTATTTAAAAACAGACATTTGGTTCGACACCAAGGTCTCGGTGTGCCTGCCTTGCCTTCCAGGAAGTATATTACTGCTTTACTTCCTTGGTTATTTTATCCCAGCGGTGTCTTCTGGGTCAGAGCATGTTACTGGCTGAAAGCATGTCAGTCAATAGAGGAAACAGCGGATTATTTGTTGACAGGAACAAAGCCAGTGAAGGTGTTGGAACAATTTTAACCTCCAGGTGCAATGGCTTGTAAACAGAAATGTCTTCAACTTAGTGTGGTACCAGATATCTATGGCAAGCCAAATTATCATTTAGAGATATCTCAAATTGCATTTTAAGATATCTTGAAATATTTAAAGATATCTGTAAAACATTTTGAGATTTCTGAAATTGAATTACAGACATTGATTTACACATATCTTTAAATAATTTGGAAACCATGTGGATTTTGCTAGCATGGTAGGACTGTTGAGTCTTGATTTTAAAGATAATGTAGGTTTTTAGGAAAAACCACAACCGAGTCCAGAGTTTTTTAATAATAGTACAGCAGCTGTATTGCTGAAATATAATAACAGAACCTCCTCCTTACTTAGCCAAGTCAGGACTGTGCTGAAAGCACGGGAACCACATATATAATCAGCCTGTGAACCAATCACAACAAGACTCACTCTGATTACCTAAGTCATAAAGGAATAACATATCAACACCCTTTATGCTATTTTTTATTTAACTTGTGGCGTACAATATACCACAACGCCAAACTGTAATTTAGAGATAGATTAAAATTACGGTTTTAAAGATATCTCTAAATCATTTGAAGATATCACTAAATGACTTCATGTTCATTTAAAAATATCTCTAAATAATTTGAAGATATCTCTAAATAAGGTCATGTTCATTTGGAGATATCTCAAAATAAACAGGAAGTCCATTCAAAACATAAAGCATTTTCACAGGAAGTCATTTAGAAGTATCTTGAAATGACTTGAAGAGATATTAAAATATTTGGAGATTATTTGGAGATCTCTAAATGATCATTTGGCTTGAAATAGATATGACAGAGAACATTTTGAAAACTATTTTGTTAGCTACAATTACTTCATTCCATAGTGTTCTGGTAACCAGTGAAGACATTTGTTGTCAGTTATTTCCCACACCTATCTAGCAATTGTGTTATTCTAGGTCAAAATGACTCCTACAGTAAGATTGCAAAACATTTTTCATTCAGTAAGTCAGACAAGGTGGGCGTTGAATGGGCTTGACATCAAATCTGTTGGCTTTTCTTGGATATCCTCACCCCTGCACAGTATTTCATTCAGCTGGTCCAAAACAAAGTGTAAGTTATTGGTACCAAATTTCTTGGTGTTTCAATGAAGTAATACTCCAGAAAGGTCAGTTTTTTATTTCTGTATTTCGAGCACTTGTAAAAAATAAAAACCATAAATCCTAAAATAGAATTAATTACTTTGTCAGCATACAAACTGCAAAGGTTTGTATGTTTGACCTTTGGTAGTTTCCTCATTTTTGTTTCAGAACATTATGTCAACGAGGGAAGCCACTGAACTCTTGTAAAGGAAATACAATTTCCCCGTCTTTCCTGGAAGGTGTCACGGAGAAGGGTCTAAAATAAAAGAGAAAAGTTGATAGATATGGTGCTGTATCTCTGACATCAGCCTGCCTCAATGTAATCTCTTAGACTGTCTTCACACTACTGGGCCGATGTGCAAAATAAAAGATGGTGGCTGAATATGCCAAGTCGTCAGCACCACTATTGATTATTATTGAGATCCACAATATATTTATCGCTTAGTTACTAAACAACAGGAAGAAAATGTAATTGTGACAAATTAAGCATAATTATGAATGAACTACAGCTTGTATATTATGTGACAGAAGCAACCTGAATGTTAATCAGCAAGATTTTTTAAAATTTAATATTTTTTCATAATTAAAGTTGTATGAAATAATTATCATTCAATATTGATGGCCGTCTTGCCTAGCACAACATTTAGCTTTCTATTTACCTTTCACACGCATGAGAGTATGGGAGTGTCTACTGAGCTGCGCAACCACATTGATCATGTGATATGAAAAGCCGGCCATAAATCTGCTTTGTGTTCATACATATGTAAACGGCAGCTTAAATCCGGGCCGGCCCTGGGCTGCCTTTTGTTTTTTGAAGAGTTGTGACAGAGACAAAATGATTCTTGGTGATAAATCTCCCTCCCGACCTGTGAGGGCGCTGTATAAAGGGAACAGATTGCCCTGGACTGGATGGCCAGAAAATCAATTCCCAGGGTTAGGCAGAAGTCGGACATCTAGAAAGGGGGTGGAGCTACGGTACACTAAATCATTGACCCGGAAGGGAAACGACGTGACAGCCACGGACTGGAGGAGCGGTTTCAATCATTAACCAAGTGGGCGTGATCAACGGTATATAAGGGGACATGTCGTGTCTAATTATATACTTGTTTGTTGTTATAAGTGGCTAACATGAGCCAGAGCTGTTGCTGTTTCACAATAAATTGTATTTGCATCACAAGCACTACAGCACTCACTTTGGACTTGTGATCGTGTTTGTAGACTGTGTGTGTCTTAAGGACTCTGTTTATTATTTCGGGACTGAACCTCATGGTTTCACTGAGAAATATGCATCATTGTGTATTGCCAGTTAACATTATTATTTACTATTGTAAACTTTAGATTCAAAATAAACCATCATTTCACCAGTAACATTGTTATTGTCATTCTCTCGAGCACTGTATCACCTCTACACCTGGCCACTACAAATCACTTTGCCACACATTGTTTCAGAAAAATAGGATGGATCACGGTTCACTATCAGCACTGCTGGTGGTGCAGTACAGCAGATGGGAGATAGAGGAGAGACGGAGAGAGGAGAGGTGCATGGCGCTCATCGAGAGGGTCAGTCTGGCAATGAAGCCGAATGTACCAACAGGACCCGTGATGACTGCCCCAAAGGCACAGACACAGAAGAGGACGTTAAAGGATGATCCTAAAGCTTACCTAGTCGCCTTTGAGTATCATGGCCACAGGAGTTCTGGACGAGCCAGCTGGGACTCTGCCTGATCAGGGAGGCTTAGGCAGCATACCAAGCCATGACGGACGCCGAAGCCGCCCAGTACGACTTGGTCAAGCTAGCTATCCTCCGTCATCTCAACATCAAACACACTGCATACGGTTCAAGGAGTACTAAAGATCCCCAGATACATGCCCCTGGTGGTCATGCAGAAGTTGTGCGACCACTTGGTACACTGGCTGAACCCCACCAAGAAGATGAACCTCCAGATAGGCGAAGCGATAGTGGTGGAACAGTTCTGCCATGTGGCCGCCCCCGAAACACAAACGTTGATAGGGCGCCACAACCCCAACACCCTGGAAGATGCATTGAAATTTACCAAGGATTTTAAAGACTCCCTGGTCTCCACCAGGATTGGCCTACTCATTGCTCCAATCCAACAGAGCAGCCGAGCACCACCTCCTCTCTCTGCTCCCATCAAGACATCTGTTTATCATCCACAGATAGATGGTTTGGTGAAACGCTTTAATCAGAGCCTAAAGCAGATGCTGAGATGATTTGTGAACTAAGAGCAAAAACATTGGTCATTGCTTCTCCCCTACCTCCTTTTCACAGTAAGAGAGGTGCCACAGAGTTTGACAGGTTTTCCCCGTTGTATGTCAGACAGTCTCGCGGCATCCTCGTTTCTGTTGAGAGAGGGGTGGGAAGAGCACAAAGGCTCGTCCAAAAATGTAGTGCAGCATATGTTCCTACTTAGAGATTTCCTGGATTTGGTCGGTCAGTTGGCCCAGGACAATCTCAAATCGGCTCAGCATCAACAACAGCGGCATTACAATCAAAATGCAAGAATTCAAACTTTTCGCCCAGGAGACAAAGTAATGTTTCATCTTCCCTTGTCAGAATCAAAACTATATGCTAAATGGCAGGATCCATATGAGGTGATTTGGGCTATAGAAAAGGTGAATTATTAAATTAGACAGCCCAATTGCCGCAATGAATGGGAAATTTATCACATAAATTTATTAAAGCCCTGGCAGGCAAGGAAGGCCTTATTTATAGCCCCAGGCAAAGTAGAGGATGATTTAGGTCCCAGTCTAGAGACCCCTAGCACTAAAGACATTTGGATGGGGGAACAGTTACGTCCAGATCAGCAACGAGAGCTGCATAAGTTCAGGAGTTTAATTATGTTTTTTCTGACTTGTCCGGTACAACTAATCTCGTTAAATATGCCATTATCTCTCCCCCAGGTGTCATGGTGTGAGAGAGACCTTACCGGATCCCAGAAAGTCAACAAAGTGGTGTTAGAAAAGAGGTATAGGACATGCTCAAACTTGGGGTTATTGAGCATTCCAGGAGTGAGTGGTGCAGACCAATTGTCATAGTGGCCAAGAAAGACGGAACCAACCGTTTCTGTGTGGACTTCCGGAAGGTAAACGCTATTGCCAAGTTCGATGGCTACCCCATGCCTCGTGTCAACAAGCTTCTCGATAAACTGGGAACAGCTAGGTTTATTTCCACTCTGGACCTGACGAAGGGATATTGGCAGATCCCCTTAACCTGCAGTTTTAGAGAGAAAAATGCATTTTCAACTCATGAAGGGCTGTTCCATTTCATAACCATGCCGTTTGGGCTACATGGTGTGCCCACTGCCTTTCAAAGACTGATGGACCAGGTCTTATGTCCACATCATGAGTATGCGACAGCGTATATTGACGATGTGGTTATTTACATCGCCACTTGGTGAGAGCATTTGGCTAGGGTTACGGCCGTCCTTCAGTCTGTAAGAATAACCCGGCTGACATCCAACTTGAGAAAATGTGCGTTTGCCAAAACAGAGACTCAATATTTGGGATTAATCATGGAAAATGGATTGTCACCAAAGTCCAGGCTTTGGTGGATGCAGCAATCCTCTCTTCAGGAACATTTACCAGGAGAAGCAGCACCGGAGCAGAAGCAGGCTCCTTGTACCCTGCTTACCATTGCCAATGTCAGATAAGCAGCCAGCCATGTGTTTGGCAGTGGGGATCAGTGTTAAATAGCTGTGAATTACCCTGGAGAGCAACCAGTAACTCAATCACTGAGATATGTGGCACACTACAGTAAGGATCTTGCAATACTCTGATTGTGCAGTTATTTAATAACTTCACTTTCACATCTTGGGCCCCCCTGGGGCACAAAGACCTGGTTTGCAGCTGTGCATCATATCGCAGGAATTTACACCCAGTGTACATTCAGTGTGCAGAGGCACTTTGCACCAGCTTCATGCTAAGAAGGAAATCAGGCCTAAGCAATAACATTTTCATACACAGCTGTTTTCTATTAATCTTTTTTTTAGTATCTTCTATTGAATCAATTCAAGTTGTTTGTTTGATTCTCTGATAGTGTGAAAACATCTTGCTGAATTACTTGGCTATGAAAATTAGTTTGAACGGAAAAATCTGGGGCCATTTAAGGGCCATTTAATTTAAGACTATTCACTTAGTGGGCCGCACTGTAAAAAATATATACATCAAAATGTACGTGAAAATGTCTATATAAATTGTATGTAGGCCAATATACTCAAATATACTGCTTTATACAAAACACATTAACTAGAAGAAGCAATCCTAGAACACTGACAAAAATACTCAATATCACAAATGTAATATAATGAAGGAAATAGAATATTAATTTCAAGGGAAATCTCAAACAGTAAAATTCTTAATATTTAACTTATATTCCAAAATATACAGTTTTTAACAGCACTGAAAAAAAAGATACTGAAAGCTGTGAAAATGTGAAATAGTAAATAGTATCACTTTGAAATGTACTTTTTTATGACTTCTGTCAGGACACTTGACACTTCTTTTCTTGATAACAATGCTCACAGGGAATTATATTACATTTCCCACAGAGGACAGGTTTACAGGACGTGTGCTATTGATTGTACTCATATAGCACTATCACCCTGATCCATGGAGCCTGCACTGCAGGGTGACAATGCTGACTACAAGAAAATTGAGGCTATGTCTCGGCAATCAATATTTCACGAGGAAGCAGAACAAAAATAAAAATGTGGCATTACTTTTATTATATATGCGTTAAAGGAAATATTCTTTATTTTATTTTTTTTACATCAGACAAGGAATACATGTTAAAATTAAAAGGTAAGCAGTGCAGTTTCACTTTACGTTGCCTCTGCCTGTCTGCTGCTGAGTGCTGTGTTTGTTGATCGCTCATTTTCGGCTCATTTTTGGCTTCAATGTAAGCCACGTCCACCTTCACAATAAGCTACTGACCAAAAGACATGTCTGAACTACTGGGACTTTTGATATCACAATCGTCATGAGTAAGTCTCTGACATTATTGTGCACATTAAATTATCGCTCACAATACATGTAGTGTGCACGATATGGTATGTAAATTAGTCAAATACTGTGCATGCAAATTAATGCGTTCTCTGTTAGTAAATGGGGCACTATATTTAGATTTATCACGAACGTTAGGCTCACTACTTTATGTGCTCGCTAACTCCAATTTAAGTGCCCTTTCATAAATGAGGCTCCTAGTGCGGGTTACTCCAGTGTAAACCATGTGGCTATAACAACAATGGTATAGCACATGGGCACGGATTCATAAACAGTGTGAAAAATGCAACAATAAATACAAACAAAAGACAGTGGGAAAAAATGCAGCTACAAGTTGCTTATAATCATCTTTGCGCTGCACCCACTTAAAGAGAATCCCACTGCAGGTCCTTCTACCTAACACACCCTCCATATACTATTGTGGGGTTACAATCCCCTAGACTATTTGCAATTTCTTAAAGTAGTAACCCTGGTAACACACACACAATGGTCAAATATTTGTTTATTCACTCACAGATGTAAGGTGTATTCACTATTTAAAATAAAATCCAACTCTTCAAAAAATACAGAAATGACTTAAGAAAAAAAGCACAGTTTTATACTGTGCAGATTACAATTACAATGGTAAGATAAGAGATATTTTGTCAGCAAAGCAATGGAGACACAAGAGAATGGTAACTATTCTGTGGATACATATTTTAATTCATGAAGGATGGTATAAGCTGTAATATTGGAACATTATCAACAGGGATCCTAGTTTTCTGCAATAAAAAAAAAAGAAATTTTCCAGTTAAAAAAAAAAAAAAGAAATCTGCATTATTCCACAATTAAAATAAAGTATCCGTTATTCCGCAGCAAACGGATTTCTAGGATCCCTGATTATCACACAGTTTAAAATAGTGTCTATAAAAAGAGAATAAAATAACTATACGTTTCTTATGAGTCAGTGCTTCAAGGACAGTAAACTGCTCAAATGCTTCAGGCAGCATATGCAGACTGACTTTTTATTAGACAACTCCAAGATGTTATAAGCCATTACTATCTTGTCTGTTAATGGGCATGCTGGTCATAAAGGTCTAGCTTAACATGCCTCTCTTCCTTTATGAGGTAAAGTTTTGATCTCTTGCTTCGAGTAGAAATCAGGTACTTTACCTTTGACTCAACAGCTGAAGTGTTAATAAGCAGCTGTGAACTTTGCATGGCCTTATCAGATATGGTTACAGCTCAGAGCACAATGATGTGTTTATTTATTGTCTATTATCAAGGGCTTGTGAAGGCCTAATCATAAGTCTCAGCAGTAGCTTCATTAGCAGTATTTGTCACTTGAAGTTAATAAACATTACAAAATATTTGATATAATACTGTTGCAATTTGAATAACAAGAGCTATAGCATTAGATCATGTGGGATTTCAACACACCAATCCAAATAGCGCTATTATCAGATTTTCCAAGCCCTGCAGATGGGGCACATTTACTGTAAATTATTTATTATTTATATTACTCAACAGTTTTGTGCAACTTGTAGAATGCATTTTTTTTTCAATAATGTACTGTAGGTGGTAGTAAGCAGGGTACTGTAAATAATATAGAAATCACATATGGTGCTAGAAATGTATTTATTATACACACATAGACATACATTATCAGATAGCACAGTGACTACATAGGGCTAAAAATGAATCATTTTAGAAGCTGTGTATCTTTCCTGCATCTCTCCCAGTTCCCCTGCAACTCTCCTGCACTCGATCCTCCAAATAAACAGGAGCTGTCTAGCAGTCTATACAGTATATACAAGTCATAACTTTTTTGCTCTCTGAAGATAGAAACAATTATGAAATGATATTTTTTCAATACTGTACTATATCAGGTAAAAAGCAGGATAATGTAAAGAATGCAGCAATCAAAGACAGTGCTGGAAACTAGTGTGTTATACAAACATAGAAGCACAGTTTCATGAAAACAACTACTGGCTAAATAAATATTTAGGGATTGTAGTGTGTGAACATTTTTAATTTTTTGTAACCCAAGGAAGGTGGAAAGGGGTGCAAATGCATGCCAAAAATCCAGGCCTGGACACTTTAAAGAAAGGTTACTTCCATTTCCCAGGTCGCACAAGGACAAGCTTGGTATCAAAATAACAGTATGCGAAGAGGCACGTTCATTTTAACGAGCTGGGGTGCATTTGTACCCCTTGGCACTGATGAAGGGTTAATGGACACATTAATCAACAGTTATTAATTTGTCCATGCGACAGGGTGCAAGCCCTGTATAAAATGTATTATTTATTGTTATTCCAGTTTGGCAGGGGTAGGGTTAATACTATTCATGTGCAGACTGTGGCTGGGACCTAATTGATTAATTAAAAATCAGAGAAGCCCACTTGTTTGTATATTTGCTCTGCCTGGGCTAGTGTATATGGTCTTGTAATATTAAAGGATGCAGTACTCATTTTATTAGTTTTGTTTCTGTAAATAAATACGCACAAGCGTGCTTAACCTGCCTTCTTTTGCTCTGCCTGCTATATTTACAGCTGTTTAAGGCTGTACCACAATGTTGCCCGTTCACAGTCCACTAAACACAGTGATTGCTGTGATTATATATTCTGTTTCCTGCTTTTATATCAATTGCTGATTCTTAGTAAATTATAATATTATCTTTTTCAGTCCTTAAAATTATACTGTTATTAACAGTGTTGCATTAATGTACTCTTTTGGTTATTTTTAGCTGCTTAACAATGGAAATGTACCTTATTTAGTCTAAACAAGAACAAAAAATAGTAGATTAATCTTCATATCATAATCATTTAAATACAGTGTGTCCCTGCTGATAGGCTAGTGTATGTTTTTTTTTTTTTTTATGCCAAATGAGCATCGTTTCTTAACCATACTTGGGAGTATTAAGAGATTCCTATAGACCAGTCGGCTTTAATGCTTATAGGACAGTAGGTCTTTATCAACTAAAATCTCAAACTCCGAGTAAACACAGTCCCAGGCTTGTAAACTCTCTCTCAGTTTAGCAGAAGCACCACATGGTACATTTTGAGAAAAAACATTCACCCACATAGAAATAGAAATCAGAACAGTTGTTATAATACTCTTCCCATTCTGTGAATGAGATTTATTTGAGTTTTCTGCGTAAAATTACTTTCTTCAAATACATGAAATTCTGATAAACATGGATAAAAACTGCCTAAGTTCGGTTCCCAGAGTATAGATTCCTCCTCGGTGTGTCTTTTAAAGGGGAATTAAAAGAACAAAACAAGTCAAGGAAAGTTGAAATAAAACAGAGTAGCGGACAGGGTTAGTCAGCTGTGAAAAGTGCCTCGGGCAGTGGGCTTGGCAGCGCTGGGGATTGTGGTTTGGCTCTGATTTGATGACCTACCTTTGTACTGTTAGTACTGGCAGAAAAACAGGGCATAGAGATTAAAACAAACACAAAGAAAGAGAGAACTGACTGGCAAAGCAAGAGATTTATATTACAAATAAACTAAGAAGACCTATAAGGGTGCAAGCAAGCCAATCAGAAAGCCAAGGTGATCAATCATAGCATCAACGTTAATGTGAAAACAAAGGAAGAACAGCTTCATTAGACAGGACACCTTTTCACTCACACTTAGAGCCCCCAAGCCCCCTGTCCTGGTTGAAGTAGAACATTTCCCACATTAACCTTGCTGCCTTAAAGTAGAATTAACTACTGTGAGTGAACTAAAATGCAATTGAGACTGAGTGTGCAAGTGTATCCGAAAGGTTTAATTTAATTTGTTGTGCAAAGTCCATATTTGTCTCTTGTGTGATTACTCTCACTTTCACTCTCCTTGTGCTTTTAATAACCCCACATCCTTCAACATCATATCAAATAGCAATATCAAGTTTATCTAACATTCATATTTGTCATTATTTTATTCAAGTATACTACGACTATTACACTTGAAATACAGTGCCTCTGAATTTATTAGAACATAACTAAAGGTTATTCTAAGCTAGAAAAACAGATATAAGATAATCCTAGCAAAAGGACAGACAACAATATATTTTAAATGTAGTTTGTAACATGGTTATTCTTTACTTTACAGTGAATGTACTGTACATTTACAGTATAGGACTTGTTGGATGTACACAGATGAACCTGAAAATATCATTTTAATTCAAGTATAATCAGTTAAAATCAGTTGAATTGGTTACATGACACTATACGCTGCATTCCGTAAAATATAAGGAAAATGCATATAAGAATGAAGAAGCACTTATAAAGTAAGATAAATAAAATTATATAATATCTCACATACCGCAATCTCAGAACGATAAATGGTAAAAGGTTTTGACTGCTCATGTACTATAAATTACATTCGTTTTCCCCTCTGGTTTTCCATGCTCTTTTATTTGACAGAACTATGCTGTTTATTACCTTCATAATAGAAAAATCCAGCATGTCATAGTGGGCAACATTATTCCATAATTATTCTGTTGTGTTTAGCCTTTTTGAGAACAGTTAGCTATGCATCTGGAAATGTTTTTAGGACAGTGCCCAGTAATGAGTTAAAACGAGTACTTGTAATGAGTCCTATTGTTTTAATAATTTTTATAAGATGAATGACCTCCTCTCATTAATAACCTTTATTATGCTTTTATTTT
Organism: Polyodon spathula; assembly: GCF_017654505.1. Taxonomy (NCBI): domain Eukaryota; kingdom Metazoa; phylum Chordata; class Actinopteri; order Acipenseriformes; family Polyodontidae; genus Polyodon; species Polyodon spathula. Next base: position 15,238,828 of record NC_054545.1, read on the forward strand.
CTTATAGCACAACCCCAGGGAGTTTAGCATGTTGCTATTGACCAATTATCTCCTTCTGGGCCCACATATCCCTAACGACAATAGTGGAGAGGCTAGTTTGTTTATAATTCTTAACTGGAAGTGCTGTGAAGCACAAATATATATATATGTATTATATCTGCATGTGTATTAACTGCAATTATTGCTGGATATTAGTTAACACTGATGTGTAGTAATGATAACAACAATAAACAGTCTGTTAATAATTTGTCACAGGAAACATTCATTTTTAAACAACATGGTAATTGTCATAAAACTTAGTGTCACTTTAAAAGTGTACTAGAATCTAGAACATGTCAACATTCTCCACAGTAGTTTATGAACTAATTGAAGGCTATTTTTGCTTCTGTAATTGAACTTCCAATAATATAGTTTTTTAGTAGTGACACCTTATTGGTTATAGTTAGAGCCCCGTGAAATTATTTTGTTTTTTTTTGTTTTTTTTTAATCATTTTTCATATATTTTTCACAAATGTCGTTTTATTTTGGTTTTATTACAGATAAACATTACTAAAACAAGTTCAATAGATGCATATCAATAATACTATAGTACACATCATATTTTAATTACATACATATTTTTTATTAAACCTTATCCGTTTTTTTCTCATTTTGACAAGCAGACCTTGCACAGAAAAATAATTAAGTTACCATAATTTCTCATTAGCGGCAGTAACGTACAATCCCCTACTCTTTTTAATCAATTGCCTATTTACAGTAAATACTGCCCATGCCCTCTATAAAAAAACTGAATTATGGTCCTCGTGTTTTAGTAATATTACAATATACTCTAAACACATAGTGCTATAAGACAAAGTTGTGTTTTGCAACATAATTACATGGTTGAACCCGGATGAGTAAGGATTTTGCGTAACAAAATTAATCACCATTCCTGTTAGTGAGTTGTTATATATATATATATATATATATATATATATATATATATATATATATATATATATATACACACACACACACACACACACACACACACACACACGCAGACACACCCCTACTATTGTGGGGCTATCATAATAATAGCACATTTTTAATAGCAAAAAAAAAAAAAAAAAAATAAGATTTGTATTTCAATTCCATTGCACCAAAACTGTACACAACAAGCTTGGGGTTTCTTAGTATTTAAACACTAAGCAAAGCTGATTCATTCATTCAAATCCATTCAAAACCAAAACAGTATTTGTTCCAGTGCAAAGTTTGCACCACTTCAAATAAAATGAAGAATTAGCATACTAATGCAAAATACAGTACAAGCAAACAAGCCTTATTTTCCCCACAAGCAATAAACAGCTAATGATGCTTAACGACGGTATCTTTCGACTCCCATTCCAGCTGACAGTTGCAAAATCTGCACATCATTATTTTATCAACATCATCTGCATACATCCCCTCATGCTCAGATTCTTTGCAGCGTTGTTTAATTGTTATGCGCGGTTTAGGCATTTTAGAAACAAATGTCTCTTCTCTTCCATCACAATTGCTTCAAATTACACATCTACCCAAGTGCTAGTCAGAGCTTCCATATCCCTTCAGACCGTGTCTATGGTAACGGCTGAGCCTTGACAACTACAATTGCAAGTATTTATTTTAAAATGTCACTCTATGTTTGTTTTATATTGATGTTTCATGTTATTTCTTTTTATATTTGCCTTTCGTTTTATTACTTTTTTCATGATATTTTGTATTTGCGAGACACACGGGGCTCTAGTTATAATGTTAAAGGTTGTATCTTGGAAATATCTTAGAATAAAAAAATGTAAAAAATTAAATAATTTTAATTATGTTATTAATGTATTTTACCTGGTATATTTTGACAAGTAATTAAAATGTCTTTACAGTGTATTAACTAGTGATTGCACTGTTGAGATTTACCTGCAATGGCATACACAAAAATGAAAGCATAAAAATATCTTACATACATTTATGCATGAGGGCCTAGTTTTCCTTTTGTCATGGGCTCCAGTGAGCATGATTTGTTTGTCCCTACACCCTCAATGTCTCACTTAAGATGGAATAACCATAGCTGTAGATCAGCACAGAGATAAAGTCATTGCAATGATTATTGTATCCTGGCTGTGGGCAGAAAAAAAACTCATTAAGACATCAGTAACACTACACATTCAGTCACATTAAAAGCATGGGCATTATGGTGATATGAGATTGCACATATTTTAATAGATTACTTTCCATGGTAACAGTATTTTGCTTGCATAAGTTATTAAATTACTATTGTTTATTTAGCGTTCATTTTAGATACCTTGATACTGGTACTGCATGTGTTTCATTGGACTGATAAAGTTTTGGGCTGCTTACAAATAGTTTTGGAGTGCTGTGGTGATCTCCATCCTGCACTGAAGTAAATGTGTGGGTACGTTTGTATAAGAGCGAAGCTGCAATGTGTCGTTCATTGAGATTTATTGAAATTGGAGCCGGTTGCAAATGTAGGTATCAACCTTGCTTTCCAACCAGAAGGTCAGTTTCACATACATATATCTGTCAAGCCTTCAATACAGTGTGTGAAGGAAGGTTTCTGGAGTAAGAGTCCTTTTCTGAAGATAAGAAAATTGAGCTATCCTAGCTGACATGTGCCAAACATCCCATGGCACTGTGTCAAACTGCTGTACTGTTTAGCTACTGACTCCATGGACAAATGACAGGGCAGCTAATACTTAAGAGTTGAAAATTATTTTTATAAAGACTGTTGAAAAACGTATTATCTTGTATAGAATGTGACAAACTAAGAAAGTCTCAATCTTAAAGTACAATTCGATATTGGTATGAAATACAAGTTATTAAATGTATTTGTTTTGTAAATTTTGTACCACATTCTGTTTCAGTCAGCAAACCCCAGTGACCTCAACAGAGCACTCTGAATCATTTCTACATACACCAGGTGCACCAGAGTTTTTAAATATCACACCAATACCAAGTTGCCTCTCCGCCCCACCCCATAACGTTAGATATCCAGACTGAGGAACCCCACTCCAAATTTTCATTTTGACACCTGAGAGGTGTCGTTCATTTATTCTGTACTGTAATACTGCTTTTATTATGTTCAGTGTCATTTCTCTGACATTTCAGAAAACGTTCTATAATTATTGTGCTGAGTTGTACACCGACTGCAAATGCAACATAAACCTGCCTGTAAAGGTAAGTCAGGTTGATATTATTTATGCAGGGTGAAGACACATATCAGGAATATTACTTAGTGATGGTCATTTGGGAGGGAACATTTTTGCATGTGCCACGACCCCCCAGAGGTCCCCAGCCTCCAGTCTGAGCACTTGCTTTTAGTCAAGTATTAAATATTAAATAACGGAAATATTGAAAAAATACAATCCTTAAAGTTAATTGAATATTTGATCAGTACAGCAATTGAATTCTCTTCTGAGTCACTGATTTGTTTTAAGACCAGACTGGCAGCAATCAGTTGTTGCTATTCTCACCCTCTTTTCAACTATGTACTGTATAATGGTTTCTGATAGAGGATAGATGTGCTACGACTGTCCTACTGTCTCCAATTGGCGTATTTGCAGACTGTCTTTCAGCAGCTTCATCTGAACAAACTTCGACACTCTGCAGGCAGAATGGTTCTAAAGTATAGTTTACTTAATGCTGCACTTAGCCAGTCTATCTTTACAAAAACAATTTGAATGAAATATTTTTTACAATATGTTTTTCAGCTTCAGATCTGCAGTATAACATTTCCCTCTGTATCTATCACACTTGATCTACTCCACCTGATGATTAACTATGGGACACTAGGACTAGGTATATATTTGTACTGCAACTTTAACAGATGAAGGTTTGATTTGTATGTGACCAGTAGGAGCCAGACCAAACACCAACCTACCCAGGGACAAAGGTTCAAATATGTTTTCTTAATATTTTAACAAATAGTAAATAAAATGTCTTAAAAAATGATTAACCGCAAGCAACCCCAAAGGATTAGCATCCACCAATGGCTTGGACAGAAAATAAAATAAAAAAAAAAATAATCGAAAAAAACGCCCACTTGTGTACTTGGCCACAAAATATCAAAGAAACAAAAGTCTAAAAGAGGGAAGCTGGAACAAACAAGGGGGCCACAGTCTGCTTCTTGTAGGGCCGAGGGCAATCGTCACAACTAAAATAGAATAAATAACAAATAAAACAATTGTCGGAGTTCCCTCTCTACCTCCATTAGTATTCTTAACTACCAAAACGTGTCACAAAAAGACTGTAAAAAACTTTTAAAACCTAATGTTTAAAACAGCTTTTCATTAAAACACAGGGATGTTGCAGAAGGATTGAGTGGCGTACCATATGCTTTCACACTTCAAATAATACAAATAACCCAATTGTTTACCTCAATGCTACATTTAAAGTAAGGCTTGCCAGTCCAAGCTTCTTATTGCCGTCCTTTGTTCCTGATAGTTGAGCTCTGAGGTTACTTTCTATCCCCGTTGTTTCTGCGTTCTGCGTTCTGCGTTTGGTGTTCTGCGTTCGGTGTTCTGTGTTATTTTTTTTCTGTCTGCTGCTGGTTTATATAGTGGGGGACCCTTCCCCTCCACTAATTCAACCTATAGCAGACAGACACATGTAGCACCCAACCATATCAAAATGCCACTTCCCAATAGTCGTGCCTGGCTGTATTCACAACTACACTCCCAGCAGCCTTGCCTCCAAAAGTTAATAAAAACATCCTGTTGTGTGCTGATGACTTCATCAGGCCCATGTGCTATCTACAAAAAAAACAGCAAATGTAATAAAAAGATATACTTATAAAAACATGCCTTAAAATATCTAATCAAATAATATGCGGAAATAATGAAATAAACATACTACAAATGTGCATAACTACACAATGCTATTTAAGGGGCTGCATGCAGATTTCTTAAGCAGGTCAGTCTGGAACATATCTCAAGTGGTTCTACAGATTCTACAGATCAGTTCACAAATGTAGTGTGATGGACAGATGAATACACTGCAGGGGGTGATAAGCAAAGTGCTCCTTATTAGAAAGATTCAGAGGGCACTGTGTGGAGGAATTAGGCCTGTACTAGAGAGGACCTCAGTCTCCAGTGCTGCCAGTCCTGCATTTGAACGCAAAAATATTTCTACATTCTGAAATGGAGAGAACAAAATACAGTATTAAAACATCTGTCTGGGGGTTCTGCCATGACAGATGGCATTAAAACGTGAATGCTGTGTGGTTAGAATCAGCATGTCGCTGGTTTCAATTCTGAAACAAATGACAAAAAAATAAATCTGTAAGCCTGGCAGCTTTACTCATGCTGATTTTAAAATAAACTTTTAGATACCCAGCTGTTTGTTAAACATTTAATAATATAGCAGGTGCAGGATAATTGGAATCTTCTGTTCACCCTGGGAATAAAATAAATAGAGAAAACGAAAAGCATAAGAGGGTGAATAAACAGAGGAGCCGCAGTGTTTAGCTAATGGGGACATGCTCAGATTTGGAGAGAGATGTTGTTTATATCAAGCTAATCCTTGAATTGAACACACTTTATCTGGAGTTTAATACCACCGTTTGTTTTTCTTTTCCATAAATTATTCTGAGACACTTTTCTCCTTGAACTCCTCTACAAGCTATTTCATACATTTAACAATGGGTCACGTTGATGTGTTTTGCTTATAGTTTTGTTTAGTAAGAAGCTTTAGGTTAAAAATCTAATAAATAAATTAAAAAAAAAAAAAAAAAAAAAACGTTTTGGGCTCCTGTGGCAATATTGGGGGCAGGGAGGTGTCAAAAACCTATGGATGCATAAAAAGCCACAGGTGTATAAAAAGGGTGCTCACGGGTATTAGATAGTGATAGTGAAGGTACGGTGTGGTGCTGGTTGTTTATTTGTTTATTGTTATGGAGTGTTGTAAATAAAATCCGCATGAACACTTAAACTGTAAAGTTCTGGTCTCTGAGTCTCCTTGCTGACGTTACCTGGTCAAATGACTTTAGAGTCAAGCTGTGTCAAATCAACTGATTACAAAGTAATATAAATTAAGTCATCTCAAATTACACAAACGCAAGACTATTTGGACTATTAAATTGTATGGCCATATGTACTGTAATTCATAGGGTGGAGAGTAATCCTACACCGAAATAAATCCTTATCTTGGAACATTATGGTATGAATGTTCATATTTTAAAGATAAAATGGTATAATTAATGGTAGATGGGTCAAATTATCTTTTGGTGTAAACTTTAAAACTGATTTTGACCATTATGCACTCTAGCCAGGTCACATACAGAGGATGTGCTGTAACAATATGATTTTTAGCTTTCCTTTCTTTTTTATTTCACAGCTCACCTGTTTTAAAGTAACTTTGTAACAATGAAGGTGTTTAGAAAAAAATTTAATTTGAGCTTGTGACAGGAATGGCTGAGTGGTGACGTCAGGCCGGAAGCAGGAACAAAAAATAAATGCAGCACTGCAGGGCAAAAGATACGGCATGCACCATTTATTTAAATAATAAAAATAAAATAAATATTTAAAAACACACAAGTCAGGCTAGGCAGATTGCTTTCACTGATCCTACATTTTTTTTTTCTTTTTCTTTATCTCCTCGCTCTCTCTCGTTCACTCCTCCGAACACCCAAATGGCGTGCAGATTAGCAATAAATTAAACATTTAATTCATAGGGAGATGGCCACCTTTTGCACAAGGCTTTTTTAATTGTGGAAGGGGCTTCCCAGCCACACTACCAAACAAAAAGATGTGTCTAGGAGTAAAATACAAGACAGACTATTCAAAACCAAAATTAAGAAAAGCTGCCGTACCAGACAGGACTGCTGCTTACCAATATGAAGGCCACTGTCATTCTGGCATGTGCTGTGGAAATCATCTTTGTGTGTATGCGCCCATCGCTGAAATACAAAACAAATGATTCAGCACTGAGAAACAACATGCTCCTTGTAGAAAAATGATTGTTTTGTCAAAGATATATGCTGTAGTATGCATAACGGAACACTATATATCTGCTGGTCAAGAAACTAAGCAATAGGAACAAATTGACAGAAAAACCCACCCCACTTCTTGATCAAGGATTTGAGAGCCTGGCTGTCCGTGCCAAGTTACAAATTGTTACAAATTACTCTGTATTGCTGTTAATATGGGGCATTTGACATACAAATAGTCAAATGAAAATAGAAGATATGAGTAAAAGTTGTTTTGAGATGGGGAAGATTGGAAAAGTATGTTCCAATAATAAATTCCAATTGTAACAATTGGTAGTCACCCTGGATAAGAGTGTCTGCTAAGAAATAAATAAATGAATAAATAAATAAATAAATAAATAATGTTTCAGGAAGGCAACTTGTTATGCACCTATCAATAAGCCATTTATCTTAAATACACATGAAACAACTTGGTTGCAAGTAGGAACAGTACAATTGTAGCAAGTTGTGAGGTGTTTCTTTTTTATTACCATTAGCTATTGAATTTACAATGAAATTGGAAGACTGTGGTTGGTTTGTGGTTTGGGGGGCTAGCCTAATTGTACATGGACCATGGTTCAGTGGGGCTGTCTTTGCTCAATCAAATCACTCAAATGTGTCAATCAGAAGCCAAATAACTGTTCAACTGTTCATGAAGGCAGTAATAAAGAACCAAGTAGAAGCTGACACAAAATATAATTTCAATATTGATTGCAGTTGCAGGCCTGTAGTGGAAAACTATTGTCCAGAGTTGAAAAAACCATCAGAGCTGAATTTCACCATTGCCCATTTTTTTGGTCATGTGAGCCTGAGTTGGTCAACTGAGTTAAAATAAAAAGGTTTAATAACATATTAGATGCACAACCATATTTTGCCTTTCGCCTATCCTCCACTTGACAGTTTTTGTTTGCTGTGTGGTGAATGCTTTTTTCACACAAGGAGTATGAAGTGGCCAATCAACAACACACAGTATATTAAATGTTTATTTAAGTTGACTTCCTTTTAACAAAACATTGGGTGGCTTTTTATGTATTTTTATTGCCAGACTTAGTGTTACAGGTTGAAAAACCCACCAATCAGCAATGTTGGTGATCCAAGCCTCAGATCCAAGCCTTAGATCCAAGTCTTAAATGTCAAACTTAAAAAGAAATCAGATTCACAAATTTGGTTATACACTCGAGTTTTGACTGGAGCAAACATGAAAGAGAACTAAACTCTCAAAGTTTGTTAAAACTAAGTAAAAAGCTTTCCTTTGATAATTAGTCACGGCTGCATTCTTTCCTTCCTTGAGTAGCTCTGTCTGTGGAGTTTATCTTGGCTATATTCTTTTATACATACAATAATCTTTATTGTTGTCCATGATCCTTTTCTTCACTCAAACATGTTCTCAGGGCATCTAATGTACTGCATGTGGTGTCAGAATAAAAACTGTAAAAAAAAAAAAAAGATGACTTCCAGTTTTCTAACAGTTGTTTTTGGCTTGTTTATTGCAAAAATGACTACATTTCTTGTAAAGTGGAATAAAAAAAAAAATACTGTTCTCTATTTTGTTTATTGACATTAAGATTACTTGCATATTACCAGAATCATGGTCCTCGTGTTTTAGTAATATTACAATATACTCTAAACACATAGTGCTACAAGACAAAGTCGTGTTTTACAACATAATTACATGGTTGAGCCTGGATGAGTAAGGATTTTGCGTAACAAAATGAATCACCATTCCTGTTAGTCAGTTGTTTTATATATATATATATATATATAAATATATATATATATATATATATAAACACAAAAAATAATTGAAACACCTGCAACACAACTGTCAACATGATCACTATGTAAGGTGTTTAAATTGTACTGGACGGATGTGTTATCGTTGAGAGCGGAAATCTGCAGGAAAGTCCGTTCTCCAGGATGACCAATAATCAATCAAAAGTAAGACTATTCCTTGTGAAACATTGGTAATTTGTGCAAAATATGGAAGACACTCCCAAGTGATGCCTACTATCAGCCCTCTCATGTCCCATCTAACAAGACTTAAACATAAATGCTTTACATTCAGGTGTTCCTACATTTGTGGTCATTCTCATATTCATTGACTGGCCCTTTAGTTACCCTCTGTTTCACCTTGAACTAAGCAATGCTATTATATACAGTATAGTGGTGCTTTTTCAGTCAGGCTTCACGGCAGTGGAGTTTAGGGCATTATGGGCTGAAAATAAAGACCCAGAATAAAAATGTGAGTTTGCCTTTGTGTTTAATTGAGCTCACTAGACGCCTGACTGGTACGCTCTGCTGTAGCGCGATGAGGAGAAACAGTCCCTTCCGGTTTAGCCTCTCTAACCAACATGAGCCGATGCGGTGCTCCCTCTGAAATCCCCAGCAAAGACCAATGAATTTGCACAGCCAGGACGCATACCAGCACTCCCCTGACTGTATGACTCACCCTAAATACCACGCAGCCATGCTTTTACCAGACGAGCCACTCGGGGACCCCTTTTAAAAAAATAATTATTACGGAAAACTAAACACACATTTTAACAGTGCTTGAGACAATATGCACAAGTATGCACATCTTGACTCCTAATCTCTAACTCTGGCATGTCAATTAAAATTTGCCGTCTCATTCATCTCCAGCACAGTATGCATTGAAAGGAGTACTGTAGTATTCAAACACATGCTACAGGTAAATAATACTTTTATTAGTCTGCCGCTTCAGTGCAGCTTGCAGCCCATTTCTACTTGCTTTGTTGTCTGGTGTTATACAGAGAAAGCTGTCTGGCTGATGAAGAGCTATGTTTCACACAGACGGGTGTGTCGCTCCCATATCATCTGTTGGCACAGCGCCGTCAACCACAACATGTTCTGTGGAAACTCAGTGCCCCATTACTGCAGGTGCAGCAGGGGAAGTGGTAGATATAATAACACACTCTCCCATTTCAAAACAATTAATCGGGTCTTCATTCCAAGCCAATAGTTTGCACAATTTGTTTTTCTGAACTGTTATAATGTTATTGTACAGCATTTATAAGCTACAGCTTCATTTTATGTCACTTTTTTAATGTTATTAGTGTTGAATCTTGTACAGTTATTTTTCAATTGCACAAGAAAAAAAAATGTTAGTGAATTTGGCCTATAATCTTATTATTCCCTTCCCGGACATCTTATCCAATTGTCATGAAACTTGGTATTAACATGATTTTGCTATTGATTTAGTTATTGAGAATATAGGATTCTGATGGTTTAGAAGGGTCCTACAAAGGTAAACTTACTTTCTAATCACCCTGTATATCATGATGTGATGGGGTGCCCACCCCTTGTGCATATTAATTTATGTATGTATTCATTTGTGTTATTATTATTATTATTATTATTATTATTATTATTATTATTATTATTATATTATTATTATATGTATTTGTGTGTGGGCGGACAAAAGCATCCGTCATTGTTGTCTGAGACCGGCGGAAAAGCCGGTCTCGTAAAATATGGTCCCCATCCCCATTCCGAGTAGCTCGTGGGAATGTGGCTGGAGGCTCCAGCCACAGTATAAAAGACTCACTCCGGGCTCAGAGTTGGAACGAATTTAAAGGACATAAGGGCAAATGCAAGAGCAAATGCTACCAGCCAGCGAACAAAGTTACTTGTTTTTGAGAAACTATTATTATTGTTAGTGTTTATTTTGGCCAAAAGCTCTATTTCTCTTGGTGACGAAAGTGTTCCTGGATGACTTAGGCCTCGTTAAACTGACACAGCACTGTAATGTTGTACAAACTGGAAAAACTACACTCTTACTGACAGAATGACGAATTACATAATATAGGAATGGTTCTTGAAGACCATGGAATATTACTAAACAGCATTTTTTCATCAACAGCTACCGTAATATCACCGCAAGTTCATGAACAGCATAAATTACTGCACATTATACAGGAGAGATCGGAATTTGCATCTCATTATAAACAGATTTGCAATGCCAAAATGCCTCAAGATTTAGAACTTCCTTTTGGCAAAGATAAATGAGTGGTATAGTGAACAGAAAGCTGTGGAGGGCAAATGTAATAGGATGGAGCTATGGCTTCTGCAGACTCCAACCTTGATGCAGAAAAGAAAAGGAAAACAAATTTCCACAGAGATGAAATTGACCTGTTAGTGAAATGGAAAACAATATAAGGAAATATTATTTAACGCTTTGCAGGGCCAAAAAACATTAAGAAAAGGAACATGGAAAGAAATAACTAACAAAATTAATTCTCTGGGACACTAAGTGACATAAAACACTTGACGTAAAAAATGTCATGACCTTAAGAGGATTACAAAAGCAGCAGAAAATGAAAAAGAAAGAGGACAAACGGCATGTGATGTGTTAAACGTAGTGCAGGCCATGGGCACAGCGAAAACAAATCAAAACGTAGAAAAGAAAGAGTCCCCCAAAACAGGAAAGCTTAAATTAAACTAAGCTTGTTTCAATATGGAAGTTTACCATGGGAAATGTGCACACTAATTCTGCAGTTTACCGTGTTTGTACTCGTCTGTACCCTAACCATGCTTCCCTGTGCCTTCAGTGCTTTAATTTAAGAACAGCTCAGAAAACCTTTGTTTGAGTCTGTGTATATTTCAGTTGTGTAAAGGAAAAAAATACAGTACGTACAGTAGGCTGCACAAGTAAATACTTTTTGTCGTATTTCAGTTGTCTGTGCACTATATAATTAATTACTGAGAATAAAAAAAATTCTGTTTGTGTTTAATTAAAGAACTCTGCAATGATTTGTTTCTGTGTTTCCCTTCCATTATTACTGTGGTTTTACATAAAGCAACTTCAAATATAAAATAAAGCAAAACAAAATGTATTTATTGCCATTGTTATTTACTATAATAAATACATGTTTGTTTTTGTTTGGGTTTTTTTATTTTATTATTTATTTAATGTTTTAGTGCTTTTTTTTAAAGTAACTAAATGCTAGTAAACGTTTGAAAGTTTCACATACAAACAGTTAATTGAATCTACTCCATTGAGAGGTATGCGTAAAATAACAGACACAAACCGGAGTCGTAAATCAGGAAAAAATTATACTACTTCAAGGTTAAGAGAGGAACTTCAATATTATAATGAGATTCATACATTTGATACGAAAGTAGTTTGAAACGAGCAGTCGTAACTAAACTACTGCAGCAGGGATGAAACTAAGTTACAGGGGTGAAAATGACTTTAATACATTACGGGTAGGTCTATGAAGTCACAAACACCTACGAAAAGTCAATGCTACATAGCCCCAAGTGAGAAGACAAAACTTGCCCTGTTAGATAACAGCTGTGCTATCTGTAGGCAAATGACAAATTAGAAATACCACAGTTATACCACTCCATACATTCTCAAGCAGGCAATTCCAAACATTTGTAAAAAATATATATAATACATGGATTAAAACAAAATGATGTGATCAGGAAAATAACGTAAAATACCTACTATTGGAATTCCACCTTCATAGTCACAGAATCGTGTGCCAAGGACATTTACGTAATTAATGGCCTCCTCTCGTCCGTAATGCTCTGATGTCCTCCTATAAAGTGCGCAGAACCTGAGGAGAGAGTGCCCCAGACTCCACCAAAACCATTTCATGCAAAATTACTGACAAGTTCCAGTTCTGCTAAGCATCTGAGATGTGGTGATAACAAAATGAAAGTTGGTATGACTTTAGGGGCAGTGCTTTGCATAAAGACGGCCTGGTTATTGGCGTGATTTTCTGATATTTTCCACTGTAGAATGTTTTAAATTATATATTTTCTCTAGATCTGTATGCAAGTCAGCTGTATCTCAGTGAAAACCTGCCACAGAAAATTACCAGTCAGTAAAACATACAACAAGTAGAGTATAACCCAGCTCTTCAATAATTTATACTGACTTTGTTTTGCATTCACAGATTTTTCTGAGCTTTGTTTTCAATAATAATCATAAACAGTGCTTTTGTCTGGTTTTACTACAACTGACACATTTCATATTTTAGTGCACAAATCAACCAAGTACATCTTTCTTTTAAAATTAAACTTCAGTTGAAATCAGAAGATGTACTTTTCATTTTCAAATAAGATTTAAATGTAAAATTAAAAAACTTTCAGTCCAAAGCTAGTTGTTTGCAAGATAAATAACAAATAACAATGACGGTTATTCTCCCTAAACATCAAAAACAGAGCTCAACACATTATGTGAGAATATGGGGGATTGGCAGGGGAAACCCATAGCAATTCACTACTCGGAAACACAGAGAAGTCTTGTGGCCAATTTACCCGTGAAGATAGATTAATGTGTATCAAAATGATAAGCCCAATTTAAATGTTACTCCATTGAAATATATACACAAGTTTTACTCTAGACAATGATAGCCCACAGCTGTTTTAGTGTAGACCCTTGCAGTGAGCACATGGCTGCGGTTTATTATGTAAAAAGCTAGTGAACTCTATGAGAATTTCTGAGTAATTAACAAATGCCTTTCTTTGTTAGTGTCACCACCTGCATTCTGTTCTTTATAGTTGTTACACAACTAATTAGGCTTACTAATGACACAATAACACTGCAATTAACATGTAGTAAACTTTTGTGATCCATGCATTCTACTGGTTGCTGAGTCTAGGATGGTGGATAGCTGAATGATAAGAGTTTTAAAGGCTGGAAATGTGGCATTAATAGTTAATAGACTGACCTATCTCCTTTAGGCCTTGCTGATATTGTTATTACAATGGGAGTACAATGTTAACCCTATGATACTGTTCTGATGATATGACAAGTCCCAGTACATCCCTAGTATAAAAACCTTAAATGCTGTAAATAAAAATAAAATACATTCTACTTAATGTGATGTTGGTGTCACCATCACAAATCATTTCTAAACGCAGCTGGAGTTTCTTTTCCTCTGGGTCATACACATTTAATTTGCTAAAAGTTTCCAACATACACACACACACACACACATACTAATACAATTGAAAAAAACTTGAACTGCACTTTAAGATTCTATTTGCTCAGCAGAATTTAATAGGACCTGAATGCCCCTGCTTTTCTGTAGCATAAAACCCCATGGGAGACATCCATCTTGCAGAGATGTACTGAGACAAAAGAGATCAGAGGGCATGAACAAAACGGGTTCATTGAGTTGCAGCTGAAACAGAAGCAGCCCTGTTTCAGGTCTCCGGGGGGTGACTCACTCCTTATGGTTTTGTATATCAGGGAACACTGATTAACTCTAACATTGTCAGGCACTCATTTTATTTTCACTAATACTTTTTATATAATCCTAGAAACTGTGAGTTAAAATCAAACTAGTTGTCTTTTATTTGACTTCTAACTTTTCATGATAAAAAACAGTCCTCCAAAAATCACACTAATAACCAGGCCGTCTTTATGAAAAGCACTGCCCCTAAAGTCATACCAACTTTCATTTTGTTATCACCACATCTCAGATGCTTAGCAGAACTGGAATTTGTCAGTAATTTTGCATGAAATGGTTTTGGTGGAGTCTGGGGCACTCTCTCCTCAGGTCCTGCATACTTTATGGGAAAGCATCAGAACATTGACGGACGAGAGGAGGCTGTTCAGGCCATCAGAGCTTGTCCAGTTCCTTGTAGCTTAAACATCATGGCTAAACCATTCCATACCCTCCACACTTTTATAGAAGTACCTCATACTCTCTGGTCTAAGTCTGTCTCTACTCCATTCTAAGCTGTGTCCAGTCTTATTTTTTGTGCTGAGCTTAATGATTTTACTGTATGCTCCTTTCACAAGTTTAAGTACTTTAAATATGTCCCCCCTAATTCTTCTCTGTCCTAGGTTATTTTAACTTATCTTTGTAGCTTGTCATAGACATTGAAACAGCAACGGTTGGTGTCAAGGTTGAATTCTTGTACAGGCCAAAAAACCTACCTGGATAATTATATAAAAATAATTATTAGGTAATAATTAGCAAAAATATCTTTCTCTTATAATGGGTAAGGACAAAATAGTATTGTGTTCAAAATTTGAAGTACCTGAGTTTGAATTGAAGACAAAAAAGACAACAACAATTCATCTCTCTCAGTCTTACATCTAGCATACCTGTTTCCTAAATTTGCTTGCCTATTTTCATTGCGTGAGGTCCTCTGTTTAAGATTCCCTTTTTCATCGCTGTTCCTATAATCAAATAGTTAACTTATTAAAGTGTTTAAGTGGCAAACCCTTGGCTTTTATAACATTGTCCTTATCACTGTGAATGTTGCTTATATACATGGAATTCTGGTCAAGAATATTCACTACTCGTTTTTATTTACAAGGTCATAGACTAACAGGTACTGCTTTTTAGAAATCTCACTGCCCACTACATTCAGTATTGGCAGCGGGCATCTAGGTGGGTACCAATATAACATTTTGGGGGAAAGCAGACATGTTCTCCAGAGATGACATAAGGTTTATTGAATGAATCCAAATGCTGGCGAATATATATTGTAACGTTTGCAGGAAAATGAAACAGGCTTTAATCCGGAACTCTACACTTGACAGGTAAAGATGGTGCTTTAACAGCCAGCAGTATAAATACAGCTGAGCATCATAGTGCTACTTAGACTGTGACAAAATAAAAAAGAAATAGAATACTCAGTCCAAAGCACTCTGTTTTTTGCGGCTCTGTGTTACAGCCAACTAAGTGCAGTCTCTGGTTTCTTTCCTGTCTGTTCGCCAATCTTTCTTTCAGTCCAGCAGCAGCTCGTTCGTCTCAGCAGCAGCCTGTTCATCTCTCTCTTCCTTCCCGCAACAGCAGCCCGTTACTTATCCCTGCGTCCAGAGCACACCCCCAGTGCACCAGCCACCAATCACAGGCAGACATGGCTTCCAGCTCTCGATCCTCTGATGGTTGCAACATCGAGTTCCTTTGTTTGTGACAACAATGTTTTAACTAGTCCCACTCGTGCGGCAAGCCATGCTACTGATTGGTGGCGATTCTCTCGTCTCTGACGTCCCTGACCACCTGCTGCCAATATTATCATTTAAATCATTACAAAAAAAGAGTTCCTGTCATTTGTATTTCTTACATATGAGAATATACTAAACAGACCCACAATACCTGTTAGGTTTCCATAAAGTTGGTCGACAAAGAGATCTAATTTCCTTATCTGAGCAGTCAATCTGCCACTGTTTAGCTGCATTGAACAGACCACGGAGACTATTCAATTCAAAACAGTGGCAGATCTAAATATCGCCACCATTTCAATATTAAATTAGGAACAAGCCTGTCATTTTACTTACTTTTAAATACACACATACAATTTAGAGACTCACAAGCAGAGTTTTTCACAGTCCCCTTCTAATTATTTAAAGTACTGCAGTATTTAGATCCATATCTGTTTAGATCAACTGAATAGACACCATGTGTAAATTGCTTCAGGAGCAAGCTGGACTATTATCCAGGACATAGACACTTTTTGAAACAATGACGTTTGCAACAGTACAATAAAGGGTGCTCTGTAATGCTTTAAATCGAGGTGGACTGCTTTTCCCATATAGGATAACTGATCTGATAATGAATCTATTTGTAAGAGAAAATAAATGGGAGTAACAGTGGTAATATTGCAACTCCACACATTTGTTTTCAATGTAACAGTTTCTTTCTCCTCATTTGCCAAACACCTGGACTCAGTTGACCTCTCACAGCTGCCGGAGGTGTCACTTTATATTAAGACTGGCTTGAAGGTATTTTAGCACTAATTACTGAGCTATTGACTTATTCATTCAACAATTATTTAAGAATACTAACAAATGGCCTGCTCATGTTGTCCAAAAACATAAAATTAAGGACAATCTGTGTTATACACACACACACACACACACACACACACACACACACATATATATATATATATATATATATATATATATATATATATATATATATATATATATATATATATATATATATATATATATATATAATCTAGGGCTGGCAATGGAACGTGAAACAAGCAATGTGATTGGTCGAGTGAGGTTCTAGCTGTCCATATATTGGATGGATACAGACAGTCAGAGACGTGTCTCACATATTCTAAATCACTGCGCTGCCGCATAGAATTTAAAAGTATCGGGCGGTAGCGATCTTGTTTTTACAGTTACAGATGTATAGCTGTAAGTATGAAACTGAGCAACCAATTACCTGCAAAAAATCCCAAAGTAGTAAGTAGACATGCCAATTTGGATGAAGAAAAATTAAACGAACCGGAAGACAGCAACAACAACAAAAATGGTTGTCTTTATACACACTCACCCCGACTTTGTCACTTTTAATGTATTTTTAGTGGTTTGTAAACGCTGCACATAAACACAAAAAGGCAGTTCTGCACATTATCCACCCCTCTGACACAGACCCAAAAATGACTGAAATCCGAGACATCATTGAATGTACTTTTATTCCTCCAGTCTTTTCTGCTCAAACAGTGTGTGTCTGCAATGTCAGTGACAGGGGAAAAAAAAAAAAACCTCAGTCCTCCCCCCCCCCCCCCCCCAACTCCCCCCCCCCCCCCCCCCCCCCCCACTATGTTCAATGGCAATGTCCACAATATCATAAATACAGATGTACTTTCTTTTGCGTGTTCCAATAAAATTGATTTACTCAGCTTAGCTTAGTGTGTAGTTCAAAGTTATAAATGCGACTACTTTATTGGCGTAAGGATATTTAATAAAAACAACTCATAATTTTCTTGTCATAAACATGATTTATGCTTTTATTTTTCTTCAAATCCACTGTTTGGCCTGGATTATAAATGCAATAAGGCCCTTCAGGGTGTCTGTATACGTCAAATATACAGACTTCTCGGGGGGTTGGAGGCACTTGACTTCCTCACCCACAAAAGCGAGGCGTCCATATATTCAACACACACGCACACACACACACACACACACACACACACACACATATATATATATATATATATATATATATATATATATATATATATATATATATATATATATATATATATATATATATATGAATCAGTGGGAAATTCTGGCCTGTGATTGGTTAAAACCTCATCATAGGAGCAAAAATAGATTGAACTATTGCCCTAACATCCTTACACCACCGGGCAGTAGTCTTCCTCTGACATGTGATTGGTTCACATCACTGTCAGACCCGCCAATTTTCAAAGGAATGAAAAATCTGCTGAACAGAGATTCTGTGACTTAACAGAAAATTAATTACAAAAACATACTACAAAAAAGATGCTCCAAACACTAAAATGGTGATTAAAACATCACTTTCGCAATTTTCTGACTTTCTGAAACTCAAACAAATTCAACTTGACGATGTAAACAAATACGACAGGCGGAATATAAACTGTATTATGCAACAATCAACAAGCCAGACAGAGAGCTGTACACCAAAACCACTTTGATAACAATGCAAACTTCAAAAACATTTTGTTATTTATTAATGTTATTTATTTATTTACTTATGCTATGTCAGCTATATTTAAACAAAATATAGTCATATTTACTATCCAACCTTGCCTCGCTTATTTTCTTGACTGGTTCATATATTAAATATGTACTGCAGACTCAGCTCATAGTGGAAAATGAGATGCCCCTCGAGAAGACTATTGTTAACTCCAGAGTGCATTATAGAATTACAGCCCCCTGTCGGTAACAATAGTCTTCTCTTGGGGCAATAATTTTCCACTATAGCCCTCCTCTCCTGTCCACATTTTTTATTTTATATATAGGTTTGAAAAGAGGTACAACTGCAGTCTACAACAATTACAAACTCTTTTATATTCTCTAAGAATGTTCACCTACAATCCAGCATTTTCTAGACTTTTCTAGAATTAGGTTCTGCGTTATCATATTGAAATTTATAGCACTTTGTAGACAATACTATCATAGCATCAAAGGGTATGATTACTTTTGAACTCGCATTTTTTGAGTTTTGCAAACAAATTGCTGAAATAAATAATTGTAGACATCTATTTCTTGTAACGTTTTTACTACAAAAGATTTTTCCTAAAATTCTGTTTTTGAGAAATTTCGAGAAGTTTTAAATTTCCATTGGGGTATGTAAACTTTTGACTACAACTGTAGCACTGTATGTATATATATATATATATATATATATATATATATATATATATATACATACACACACACACACACACATTGAGTGTACAAACCATTAGGAACACCTGCTCTTTCCATGAAATAGACTGACGAGGTGAATCCAGGTGAAAGCTATGATTCCTTATTGATGTAACCTGTTAAATCCACTTCAATCAGTGTAGATGAAGAGGAGACATTTTAAAGAATGATTTTTAAGCCTTGACATAATTAAGACATGGATTGTGTATGTGTGCCATTCAGAAGGTAAATGGGCAAGAGAAAAGATTTAAGTGCTTTTGAACGGGGTATGTTAATAGGTGCCAGGCGCGTCGGTTTGAGTGAGTCAAGAACTGCAATGCTGCTGGGTTTTTCCCTTGTGTATCAAGGATGGTCCACCAGCCAAAGGACATCCATCCAATGGCAGGCCAGTGGTCAAAAATGGTTTATTGATGAAAGAGGCCAAAGGAGGCTGACACGAATTGTGCAGAGCAACAGACGGGCTACAGTTAGTCAACTAACAGTCCAGTACAACATTGGTGCGGAAAGACCCATAAAAGAATGCACAACTCATTGTACCTTGACACGAATGGGGTATGGCAGCCGACGACCTAACAGAGTTCCACTTCTTTCAGCAAAACACAAGAAACTGAAAGAGAGGCTAAGGAACGAAAACACTGGACACTGGAGGAATGGAAAAACTTGCCTGGTCTGATGAATCCCAGTTCCAGCTGTTTCACATTAATGGTAGTACTGGGTATGGAGAAAACCACATGAGTACATGCATCCATTATGCCATGACATTTTCAAATGTGGTGGTGTGATGGTGTGGGGGTGTTTTCATGGCACACACTGGGCCCCTTGATAAAAGTGGAGCAATGTTTGAATGCCACAGAAAATCTGAACATCATTGCCAATCAGGTGCATCCCTTCATGGCAGCATTGCATCCATCTGCTAATGGATTTTTTCAGCAGGATAATGCCCCATGCCACAGGGCTAGGATTGTCCAGGAATGGTTCCACAAACATGACAGTGAATTCGGCTTACTTCAGTGGCCTGCCCAGTCACCAGATCTCAATCCAATTGAGCAACTGTGGGAAGAGATGGAATGAACTTTTCGGAGGAGAGATCCACTATCAGACAACTTAACACAACTGTGGGAAGCATTGGAGTCAACATGGGCCTGCATCCCTGTGGAATGCTTTCGACACCTTGTAGAGTCCATGCCCCGACAAATTGAGGCTGTGGGGGGGTGCAATTCAATATTACGAAGGTGTTCCTAATGTTTTGTACACTCAGTGTATGTGTGTGTGTGTATATATATATATATATATATATATATATATATATATATATATATATAGGTAGATAGATAGATCTGTTTCTCAGCACCAGTCTATCATAGTAGCATTACTTGCAGAGCCTAGCAACCCGGAAACCAAAACAGGAAGGGCAGCGGTACGGTGGCTGCATTTCTTTGAAATGTGATCGCTCATAAGAAACAGCAACTGACTAATCTGTAGATTAACTGTATAACTACTGTATGATCAGTTCACCACTTCCCAACCCCTTTCCTTCCTGAGAACCAGAACCATACTCTTACATATGTTGAATATCTCTCTTCTCATGCCTTTGTGTCACTGATTCACTGCACAGGGCTGTCATAAAGGTGCTTTTGGTATATCCTCACATGCTATGGCTTATTGGCTTATTTTTGTTGTACTGGCAAAGCCAAGCCTTCGCTACTTAGATTAGTTTTGGCATGTGGTTTAAAGAACCACTATTGTACAATGTATACAGAACTGGGCTGGTATACACTGGAAAATAGATGAAAGAAGTGTTTGCACACTTTACTTTTTACTAGATGTGTAGGCACCCACATATTTGCTAGAACATGGTCAGGTGTTTATAGCTGCTCATAGATAATTAAGAGTGCAACATGCAGGTACTGTACTGGCTTCAATATGCCCCTCGTGGCCTGTTTTGTGATGGTGCCGAAATTGAGCACTTTACTTCACTTACTGTATACCCAAACCAGTAACTCCATACTAATTCTGTACTGTTTCATTCAGTTTTTGGTTTTAGTTTATCAATGTCTACTGTCTACTGCTTTTTTGTCCCCAATCACAAACAAAATCTTTTGGACTTTCCATACCACGTGCAACCTTGTGGTTAATTCATTTCCTGAAATGTTAAACATAAAGTCCTGCTTATGCTCTCATGAGCTCCGTGTGCCTTTGTACTGATTTTAGCAACTGATAAGACTGTGTGAGAGAGCGTGACTGAGACTGCACTCATCACAAGAATGCACCTGCACGCAATTGTGTACACCCCAATGTAACTTTAATAACTTCAGACCATTCTCCAGTCTCTGCAATATGTCTTATAGCCAAATGCAATCCAAAACCTCTATTGGAGACTAGGAATGTATGACAAAAGTTTATTGAAGATTAGTGTAAAAACAGATAAAACGGGCAGACAGACAAGCATACACAATCAGTATATAAGGATCCCCATTTTTAAATGAGGACCCCCAAAAAGCAGCTAATTGTTTGTTAGGAACTGTGATTGCATCAAGATGTAATTGTTTTTTATTAGTCAGATGTGTAGAAATGGTAAAAAGAAATCTGTGATACATTTTTGACAAAAAATCCTTTTCAACTTCTTCAAAAGAAATTGTGGCAAAGCAATATACGTAAATGAGATCTTATCGTAGGCGGTCGCCAAACCAAACAGCGCTCTCAGAATGAGTTTCATTGTAACATGGCACTCAGCAGATGAGGGACTGCATACGCATCACATGAGTTTCGGTATTACACTGACACAGCCTTCAATCAAAAACAAACAAGAGAAAGAAAATCATGCAATGCTGATATTTCAAGCTTATAGAATTCTAATGGTGAAATAGTATCCTCTAATGAAGTTATACTTTTGATGGATACATTCATTGGTTTTATTTGTTTTATAAAAAAACCAAAAAACATACAATATACAAAATAACTATATATAATGAAAACTGTAGACCTAATTATTATGTGCTTTTTATTATTAAAATACATTGAATTCAAGTTTATTAAGGTTTATTAAGGTGTCCCAGGTTATACTGAACATATTTCATGTTCTACTGGGACTGTAGAAGAGCATTAGGAATGCTAAGAATATAAAGCTACACAAATTGCATGACATTTATATGAAGTAAATGCAATATGGAAGTTTAGATAAATACAAAAAAAAAAAAACTAATGCAAACATCCCTGCCATTTCATCATGTGTTTTACATTTCTCACTAAGAACAAAAGAAAATTTACGAACGAGAGGAGGCCAGTTGTCCCATCAATGAACATTCGCTTCCAAGAAGCCGATTGATCTCAAGTTGGGTCTCAAAGGATCCCAATGATTCAGCAGCAAAAACACAGCTACTTTAGGTAACCCATTCCATACGCTCATCACTTTTTGTGCATAGCAGTATCTCCTACCCTCTGTCCTAAGTTCATCTCAATCTCATCTTGGTTTTTGTGTTGCCCTTAATGAATTGTCTAGGGTTCTCTTCTCCTTTTAAGATTTTAAATCAAGACTTGAATCAAGCCCCTCTCAGTTCTTCCAGCTATTTTCAGAGCTCATTCCTGGGATTGGTTGTTCTTCGTTGGACTCTCTCCGGGACCACAATGTGTTTTTAGTAACGTGGAGGACAGAACTGATTGCAGTTGTCTCAGTGCTGTCTCACCAGTGCATTGTAGAAACCTCATCAGAACTTCTTTTGATTTGTACTTTACATGTTTGATTATATACCAAAGCATTCTGATAGCCTTTTTAATTGCTTCCCCATATTGCTTGTTTATTGTAAACATTTTTGCATGCGAATTAATCTTTGATATCTAGGGCTACAAAATTAGTGTGTTTGTGCGATAATGTATGATTATCATCCTTTCAGCAAAGTAAACATGCAGATGTGTGCTATGGTGCAATTTATCATAACAAAATATTACCATTACAGGAGAATTTGCATCTAAGAAGCTTTCAATCCCTCAATGTGGAGGTCAATTGCCATTGATTGGTACTCCGTTAGAAAGGTTAGGATGAGTCTTCCAAGGGCAATTCTGATTTCTCCCATTTGTACCCATTCATTACCCCACATTCAGGCACTAACTGTCTTTGCCTTGTGATCACAATTGGTCCCAGGGAGTAGGAATGGGTTAACAAGCTATGTTGATGCAGCTGTCACTGGGATGCTAAAGAACTGACCACACAAAGCACCCGGGAACAAGACGAGCATTGATAGACTGAATACCCTCCTCTCATTAGTAACTTCTCTTATGTTCTTATGCTACTACTTTAGCTGTCACATTGGGCAGACAGTACTGAGCACAGTGTTAAAATATACAGAGGGTAACATAAATTAGGACCTTATGTGGTCTTGGGGTAGCGAGTACTTAGAAGTACAGCAATAAGGAATTAATTAGGATTAAAGAAAGATGCATTTTAATCACGGTTGCTGCTATGAGTCATTCGGTTTGAGCCGGGAGGTCAGAAGGTCAGATCCTGCCTAGAGATAAGATTCTAGGCCAGGCACTCATGTTTGCCTATTCTCTTCTCATACAGACCTCCATCTTATACAGCTGGGAATGAGGGGCTCTTTGTCACAAGAAGGGCCAAACTTGAGGATGGCATTTACAGTTTAAGTCCCTCTACTTTGTAAACATGTTACTATTCAATATTTGGTAAAACTATAAAGAACTAATTCAAATGGCATCTTTATATGCATATACTGACAAAGTGATGCAAAACTTTTGTACACTTGTTATGAAGTTATACAATCCCATTATATAGTCTTTGGTCTTAGTTGTGTATTTTCTCAAACATAAATACATGACTTGACTGTAACATCCGCTTTTACAATTTGTAAAAAGGTTATATTTTGAAAATGACGGAAACAGATTTTAAGGAGCAGAAGCCTATGTCTGTTTTGTATTTTCAAAGGAAATAGTACAAAGTGTATGTTTTAAATTACATAAATAGAACTGCTACAAAAAAACAATCTATCGCACATACTGTTTTTATGTTGTTTTTTGTCTGTCGAT
Source organism: Polyodon spathula (assembly GCF_017654505.1). Classification (NCBI taxonomy): domain Eukaryota; kingdom Metazoa; phylum Chordata; class Actinopteri; order Acipenseriformes; family Polyodontidae; genus Polyodon; species Polyodon spathula. The sequence goes on from NC_054545.1 coordinate 15,263,007, forward strand.
AACGGTTTCATGATCAAACATGTTGAAGAACTAGTCTTAAAAACTAAGGAAATAATGACATCTGGTGGAGATAAGAAATTGGGCAATTGGGTTGAAAAAAATGACCTCCGTTGGGTATCAATATCATGACCTTAGGCTGTGGCCTAGGACTTTATTATACAAATATCAACTAGAGTTGAGAATTATAGTGAAAAACTACTGCCAACTTTACATCATGGTCTGCTTGACAGCAGTGTGATCACTTTAAACCATGGTCTTTCCACTTTAAACTTGTGGCCTTCAGCTTTTACACTGGTCCTTCTTCTTCAAAGGATGGTGCAAGGAAACTATGGTCCTTCTGGGTCCTTCCTGGTCCTTCCTTTTAGTATGTGTAGGCTACAACACATGTTGGAAGATCAAAGTTTTTTTTTTTTTTTTTTACCTTCTTCTGAGATTAGAACTGAACCACCAGAAAAGATTTCAATTAATTATATTATTGACATTCTGTAATAGGGGTTTGGGTTATCCATTGCGAGTGATTTGAGAGCAACAGAGAGCTTGCTTTGGTTCGCAACACAGGAGTGTGTCTGTTAATACAATATGTCATATATATCTATATCTATATATATATATATATATATATATATATATATATATATATATATATATATATATATATTTAATGAGCTTAACATGCAGCCTACAGCACTCAGTATTCCCAGGTGGTAACAGTCGGAAAGTAACAGTCTATTTCAGTTTCATTAGAATTTTACTCTTTTTTAAGGCAAATATTCAGCCTCTGAATATCAAATCAAATAAATATCAAGTACAGTATTAAGGTATAAGCAAGTCAATTCTGTATATGCATTTGTGGGAGAGTGCACTTTTGCAAGGGGAGGAGAACAAACTGGACAGTCAAAAGTGCAGTTCAAACAAACAAACATTTGGAACCATCCAGGTCTTGAAACAGAGATATTTACAGGGGTGAGGCAAAATAAACAAGGTAAACAAAATACACCGGTAACACCGGGTACTGACATTAATAGAAAGTGTCTGGGTTAGTCCAAGTACCAGCAATGGCACTTGTAGGATCCAAGGAAATGTAGAACTCCTTCTCTATCACGGCGTACTGTGTTTCCCTGGGCAGTAACTTATGGCTGATATAAAGGACTGGATGCTCTACTCCGTCTATGTCCTGTGACAGAACCTCCCCCAGGCCCACTTCTGAGGTGTCGGTCTGTAAAATAAAAGGTTTGGTGAAGTCCAGACTGATTAAGGCCGGGGCCTGGCTTGAACATCGTTTAAAGGCCTCAAAGGCCCTTTGACAGTCAGTGGTCCATTTCACCTGAATCGGCACTGTGTTTTCTTCTTAAATCATTAAGGGTGCCCCGGTCAGTATAAACCAACACTGATTTCACCTGCTTTTTAGTTTTGGGAATAAGTGCCTCCACCAATGCTTGAATTGTTCCTCTAATTGGTCTCACCCTACCGTGTCCCAACATAAAACCTAAGTATTTGGCCTCATCCTTTCCAAAAGCGTATTTGCCCAAATTTGACGCGAGCCCAGCCTCCCTTATGGATGTAAGTATGCTCTCAGCCAACACAGATGGAACTACAAATGATGACGTCATCTACCGCTGCAGCGTACTCACTGTGTGGCTGAAGTACTTTATCCATTAGGCATTGAAAGGTGGGTGGAGCTTAATCACAATCTACCAACACCAATATAAACCAGTATTCCGACTCTGTGCCACCCAGAGGGTCCACAATATCCAACCCAATGAGATCAAAAGGAGTGGAAACTAGGGGTAGTGGAGCCAGTGGGCGGGATGGACATTTTTTGGAGCCATCAATTGGCAGACACGGCAGCCTGCTACATATGCCCGGGTATTACGATAAATGCCCAGGAAATAGAATTAAGACAGTATGCGCTGCTGTCTTTTCCCTAACGAGGTGACCCGCAAATGGGACATCATGTGCTAGCCGCATTACCTCGGTACGAAAAGGCTTTGGAACCAACAACTGCGATACTGCCTCTTCTGTCCCAGCCAACTGAGACATCCTACACATTAGCTGGTCATTTATCCCAAACTGGGGCTATGTCAATACAGTCGCATCACTAACAGGTTCACCATCAATCTCCTGTACTTGGAGTTTAGCAAATTTCAAAGAATCGTCATTGTTTTGTTCTAATTCAAAGTCAATTTACTGGTTCCAAAGATCTGGAATTGCCTGGGAATTCGGCTCGGGAACACTTGGTGGTGTTGTGCTGTCATGGGAGCTGGGGTGACTGCCGTTTCGGAATCCTGGAATGCCTCTGCCAAACAGACGGCCTCCTCCCAATATATTATCATAACACATGTACAATAACTACACCGCATTTATAAGTGAGCAGAAACGACTACAATTATGAGTCTGTTAGTGCTGTCTAGAGCACAAACTGATTACACTTTAAAATAATGGCCACATACTCATATGAATTCCAATGCATTAGCTGCTATTTTAGTTTACTTTAGAAAAAGAATGAAGGGGTATATAAAGAAAAAGCACAAAAAATCTTACATTACAAATGAGGATTGAACAGTACTTCACATTTACTACAAAGCAGTATTTTAAGGAGTCACAATGAAATATGTATCTAATTTATATTGCTTTATATGCACAGTTATGCCTAATAATCTAATGCTATTTAATAGATATCAGTCATTCCACCAGATGAGCAGTGTGTGTTTTTGCATGTAGTTTTGGCTGAGCTCCAGTTGGAAGCATGCCACATGCAGGTGTCATTATAGCTCACAGAGGCTGAATCGTGTCAAATTCTGTTACAGGACAGGTGCAATTGATTAAACCTCAAGTCCCAACACGCGATGAAACAGATTGTTTTCATGATCACTCTCTGCAGATTTAAGGTGGTACTAAGCTGAACGTTAAAAATAAAGACCAGTCCACCACCATACGCTGTAGCGCCAACCACAATTGTAAATGTGACATTTGGAATCAAAAATTATTTCAGATTAGAAGTTTGGAAATTGACCAATGTTTAACCATTAGAAGTAAAAAACAAGTATATTTAAAGTCAAAAGGTATACAGTACTTTAAATATATTGGTTTCGCATGGTCAAATCATTAGCACAGCTGTTTCAGTAAAAACGCACCTAAAGTTACCAGAAATAAACAACTCAGCAATTTCATTGCCTAGGCTTGTGAGCAGTCTTAAATTGTTTGTTTGTTTTAGAATTGTAAACAGAGTCTTCCTTTCCGATAAAAAAAATTCACTAATGGTGATTTTCATTAAATGGCTGTGACAATCCAGCTCCTTGCCCAAATGCTGAAGTCAAATCCCAATAGGATCAATATGTAACATAGAAATGTCAGAGGCAGTAAAACAAAAATAAATGATACAGTAGCTCTGTATCAAGCTTATTGCTTCTGAAACTTTGGTCCTTTATTGTCATAATAGTTTTATAGCTTTGCTAGTGTGATCTGGATGTAGGCCTCAGAAGATGTTTTTGCCAAATAAAGGGGTGAGTAGCCCCCGTCATGTATAACAATGCCAGTGGACTAAATTACACAACTTCTTATAACACACAAAGTGCCAGCTCCGGTAGGTGTAGCTGAAGTGGGACACTGTAGGATAAGCAGTGCAGCTGGACAGAGCTGGGTGAATAGAGAGAAAGCAGGAATCAAAACACTGTTATCTTACACGCTGATAACTGTAAGAACAGTAGTGTCTAAAGAGAATTGAAGCACTTTGACTTTACCCATTGACTTTACTGCTAGCTGCCCTGTTTCAATCGTAGTCTACTTTCTGTTACAAGAACAATTTAAGAACATAAGAACATATACAAACAAGAGGATACAATTTAAACCACCTATACTCACCTGGTTGCTAATAGCTGATTGATCTCAGACCTTTGTCAAGTTGGGTCTTATATGATCCAAGTGATTCTGACTCAACAACATGACTAGGTAGCCCATTCTCTACCCTCACCTGTCTTCTACCTTCATCCTAAGTCTATTTTCAACTGTGTCCTCTAGTGCTGGTTCCCATACTGCATTTAAAGTAAGAGAACACCCTTAAACTTCCAATGTTGGGGTCTCACAGACTTTTTCAAACTTTGCCCCCAGGGCTTGGACTTTTGGTTGGCATTCATCATTGTTTTTTAGAGATGCTTTTAGAAAGTAATGGTTTCTTTTGTAGTTGTGCACAGCACTACTGTAGGCAGCTTGCTGTAATATAATACATTCTCTTGTCTTTTGTGAAACACAGGCACAACATATAGATTAATTTTGACTCTAACTATATAAAAAAAAAACTGAAGTTTTTAATACATTGCTCCCATTACTACTGTCCAACTCTAGGCAGTCCTGCTGTAATATAATAACATTCATTTCTGTCCTTTTAAAACCTTGCCACACAACTGCATTCTAGATGAATTCAATGCTCTTAGGTATTTGTAATTATAACATATTTGTAAATAAAATGCTTATACTATATATATATATATCTATATATATATATATATATATATATATATATATATATATATATATATATTTTTTTTTTTTTTTTAAATTAAAATAGTGTTTTTTTTGGTAAAAAGACTTTTGGGTAGTTTATAGTTTTTTACAAAAAAAAAAAAACGTTTCCCTTGTTGCTCAGGGAATATATATATATATATATATATATATATATATATATATATATATATATATATATATATATATATATAAATCCAGAGCTGGCAATGGAATGTGAAACAAGCAATGTGATTGATCAAGCAAGGTTCCAGCTGTCCGTATATGTGATAGAGACAGACAGTTGGAGCCTTGTAACATATTCTAAATCATTGCGTATCGGTAGCCATCTTGCTTTTACAGTTACAGGTGTACAGCTGTAAACTGTGAAACTGAGCGACCAATTAGCTGCAAAAAATCCCAATAGTAGTAAGTAGAAATGCCAATTTGGATTAAGAACAATTAAATGAACCGGAAGATAGCAAAAAAAAAAAAGAAATGCTGTTTTTATGTTCACTCACCCCGACTTTGTTACTTCAAATAAAGTATTTTTTAGTGGTTTGTAAACGCTGCACATAAACACAAAAAGGCAGTTCTGCACATTATCCACCCGACCACCCCTCTGACACAGACCTTGAAAAATTACTGAAATCTGAGACGTCGTTGAATGTTTTTTTTTTCCTCTAGTCTGTCCTGCTCAAACAGTGTGCATCTGCACTGTCAGTGACAGGGAAAAAATAAAAATAAATAACCTCAGTGTCGTCTCAACTTTGCCAACTGGTGAATCATTTCAATGCAATGTACACAATATCAAAAATAAAGATGTTGCATGTTTTAATTTACTCAGCTTAACTTAATGTGTAGTTCAGAATTACAAAAGGCACTACTTTATTGGCATGAGGATATTTAATGAAAAAAAAAAAAATTGTTTGCCCTAAACATGATTTATGCTTTTATTTTCTTCAAATCCGCTGTTTGACCTGGATTATAAAATCAATAAGGCCCTTCAGGGTGTCTGTGTACGTTGAATATACTGACTTCTCGGGTGTTTGAGGCACTCGAATTCGTCTTGTGTCGCACAACGGCCCGGGGCGTCTGTTTATTTTAAATCAGAAAAACAAAAAGAAAAACTTCTCTCTAACTTCTATTCTCATTTGATGTGTTTGTTTTGGCCAGTCAGTGTACATCAAAAGGTGTAAACGACTGTCTGAAACCAAAGCCCAACCCCAGAAGTGTATTTAAGTGAATGTGCTTCCTAGCACAAATTATCTCTTATCACACATATATAGGACCTAGATTCTAAAGCAACCTCTCTGGAATTATGCTTGATGCAGAGTTCAAGTTTTAAGCCTTCCCTGAGGAAAGGATCTGTTCCACTCCTTGTGCTTCAGCACAGTAATCCTGCTAATGAGCTCACCTGCACTGTAACTGGCTTTACCAGCGTGCCTGAAAATATATTAGAGAGGTCATCTCTCATTACACTCGTGAAAACAGGTCGAATGACAGGCTATGGGCTTGTTTTATATTCACACCTGTTAAAAATGTTCCTGGCACACCGAGTGGAGTGTATGGTGTGCGCTTGTTTTTTTTTAAGATTGCAGTATCAGCACATTTCCTTTTTTTATTGTACGGTCTTCCCTTGAAATAACAGTCAGGTTTGCTATGTTTGCATCCGATCCCATTATACCCTGCCCTAGCAAAAGTATTTAAGAAGGTGAAGTTTAGTCACAGTCAAATAATCACTTCTCTAGATACATGTACAATTCAGCGTGGTATACAGGTAACCAGTGTGCCTCCATATACCCCCAGATTACATGCCTTGCTAAGAATGCACTCAGCAAGTTTCATCAGAATTTGACAAGGGGTTCTCCAGAGACATAAAAAAAAGAAATGTAGGTATGACATACAGACAGACAGCGTCCACATAACCTGATATTATGATATGTTCTACAATTTATGGTAAAGAGGTTTCATCAGGATTCGACAAGAAGTTCTTTAGAGATTTAAAACAAAATGTAAGTATAACATACAGACAGACAGTGTTCATATAATCTGATACTATGATATAATCTATAATTTGTGCTAAAGAAGGCCGTTAGCAAGCTTCACTTCTATTGGAAAAAAGATTCTCAGATATATGCAAATGGTAAAATGACTTGCAGAAAGACAGTTAGACAGAAGATTGCGGTGCATGTTATACTTTATGCTGAAGAAGGTTCTCAGAAGGATAAGCCATTCTATAGATGCGGAGGGAGGGTTATTAGTCTTCTGTTCTACCCGAAAAGGGATATTTCATCTTTCCTGTCAGCGTAGTTTAAAACAATGCTGCTTCAGCTGCTAATATCTCAAAACAAGCCTTTCATATTGCAACTTCATATTTCCAGTGTTGTGGAAACTCCATGTGAAAATATAACAGAAAATGGTGTCATGTGAATACTTGGTTTCTGTGTGATAAAGACCTAACGCGTTGAGATATTAATTTCATACAAATGTTTTCTGTTATTCTCCAGTTCAAGTTCTAGCATTTCTATCATGGGAATTGTAAAAGAAAAATACATTTTTCATGTCAGTAATTTACGAAACTGCTACATTTTAAATCCAAAAACAGAACCAATAAATCAAAACACACATATAGTGACATGCCCTGATTGGACAGTCCTTAGAAGAGTCAGTTCTTAGTGAAATTTTTTTGTGCAAAAGAAAAAGGATTTTATATCAAACTGATGAAAGAAAAATAGGACCAACTTAAAACATGTTAAAGGGAATTAAAAGGGACAATCAGAGTATCTGTACACCTCTTGTATATATTATTCTCCTGAATCCTAAACGACCTTCCAATCCCTCAGAACCACTCAAATCTCTCAGAACTACATTTCCCATCATCCTTCTGCTCACTGGTAAATCCATCTCAGTTACATATGTGAGCAGGAGGATGATGGGAAATGTAGACCTGAGAGGTCCATGTAGGTACATGGGAAGCCATATTGATGCAGGGAATGCAATTTAAAAGTTAAAGTGGTCAAAATGTAGTAAAAAAATATAATACATTAAAACCTTACGTAAACAGTTGTAGCAACACATGGGAACATGTAACACAATAAAATAAAAAGGTCCTTATGAACCCTTTAAAGCAAGATTGTCCTGACTGAAAGAGTACAACCAATGGTTCGGGTCTAATTTAATTGCAATCAGAAAAATCACATTTCCATAATAAGCTGATTTTTAAGAGTAATAACACACCTGAAGGTGTGGGTTGAACTGATACAGCCAACTTATTAGGTGGTTGTGCTATTGGTTACTTCCTGAAATATTTGTATTACCCTTTCCTTGGCTGCATCATAATACTGACTCAGCTTCTTTGGGAATTGCACTTTAACTTCTGAATTACCCATCATTATTTAGGACTGGCTCGCCAAGCAAATATTGTTTACACACCCCCTTAGTCCTTTGCGGTCCTATGTCGGACCAGTTCTAACATTACAATTTTTCCTTTCCAGTCCAGCATCAATCACAGGTCCATAGTCGTTTTTTCTCCAGAAAAAAAAACAAAAAAAGCATTTGATGGCCGAGTGAGGCCGATAGAAGCTGAAAAAAACGGAGGCAAATCTGAGCAATATGCATAGTCCCTTCAGCACAGACATAACATGGGTATAAATAAACAAGAGAGCTGCTTCTTCATCCAGCGCTCAAAGAATATCACAGACATAACACGGACACAAACAAACAAGATAGCTGCTTCCACATCCAGCGCTCAAAGAATATTGCAGACATTTGCTAATGTTTTTGAAATGTTATAATAATAAAATAATGACTTGGATGGCATTATTGAGGAGTTTGGTGATAAATCGAGTGATCAGGAGAGGATTTATAAGTGTGCGTTATTACGAAGTGATATGTGATGAATACAGCGAACAAGGAGGGGGGCGGGGCTGGAGATGCAGTACTGAGTGTTCTGTTGATATGCAGGGCCTTTTAAACCTGTTTTATTGTGAATAAAATTACTTTTAAATAGCACATGTAAAATAAACAGCTGATGTGAAAATAAATTAGATCTGACATGCCTGACAGGTATTGAATAGATGGATCGCAAAGGGTTAATAAACAGTCTGATATGTATGAATAATTACAACCAAATGAAACAAGTATTGAGTCATATGCCATAAAATATAATTTTATGTTGTTAAGTATTGGAAAATTTGACCAGTCTAAATAACAGGATGGGGTTATGAACAAACTATGAGATAAACAATGAGGCAGACAACAATATAATTATGACTAATCACCTACTGGTGTATTTGTGGACAAGCTGCTGACATCTTCGATACAAAAAATACATAACATTTGTGAATGAGTGGAGGCCATTTGGCCCATCTACACTTGTCTGGTTCCTTCTAGATGATTCATTTAAAAACTTTGTCAGGTTGAGTTTTAAAGAATCCATATGATTCTGCCTCAACTACATGACTAGGTAACCCATTCCATACACACACCACTCTCTTTGTGAAGGAGTGTCTCCTTCCCTCTGTCCTAAGTCTCCACTCCACACTCCACAATCTCCACTCCACATTGTCTGATTTCATAGTTTTGGTTTAGAAGAAGGGGAAAACGATATGAGAAGCTTATGATTAGATTCTGAAAGTTACATTTTGAAATGTTGATGAATAAAGAAAAAAGTTAGCAAAGGCAGAGAGGAAGTCAGCCACAATGTACTTTTTGAAGGTCAAAGTACACTGCAAAGGTGCACAAGTGTAAAAGGTATATCTGATGCTGAGCCTGTTAACAGAGAGAGATGCCTCCCTCTACACCCAGCTGCTGATATTCTTATTAGCTGTGCTAAAGAAGGTACATTTCAAGATTCATCATTACTAGATAAGTAGTTCACCAGATGTATCACCAGATGACAGGGATCTGTGATGACAAGGAAAAGAATACTGACATAAATATGGGCTGTGTTTATGAAGCCGTATACATCAACTATTAGTGATACCAGTCTAACGAAGGAAACAGTGCTATAGGGGTACAGCGATTTTAAGATGGCCGCTAGATTTCAGAGGAGACGAAACAAATCTTTCAGTACAGGGGTAATCAGGATGTGACAGTCAGAAATGAGGGCATTAAGGGCACAGGTCTCTTTATCATGTTCACTGGCATGTTTATCTCCTCTCTACGTGATCTGCAGGACTGGGCAGATAACTTGGCACAATGGTGACTATTTCCAAACCATGGTTTTGAAATTACTTTGACTAAAGAAGAAGTCTCTCACAAGAGTAAATCTGATCATTAAAATGATATAAAACCACTTGGGAAACATGTTGAAGCAGAGTCGGCCGTGTTACATGTAAATCACATGCTAACTCACAGCAACTCAATAGCATGCTGATTATTAAATCAGAAATCAGCAATTAGTGCAGGGGTAATTCACTAGCCATCTGTGGCTTTTGTCTCTCGGGGTCTGAGTTTAAATCTAGCTCAAGTCAAAAGTAAAATGACTTGTCTCTATTTAAAAAAAAAAAAAAATCACCTGACATTCTACATGACTGTCAGTTTCTGTTTGCAACAGGAATAAATGGCTGGAGTATTAGTATTGAGGTGTGTTTCCAAAGAGAATCTGGATGCCTGTTGCCACTGTCCTTCACCTTTACAAACAGTATGTTTACTAGTGTCAGAATGTAGATCAAAATAGGGAAGGACAAATGCTATTTTGGTTTTTTGGGGGGGTTTTTTGCAGACACCTTCTACTAAGTTTATCAGTCTCAGCCCAGATCCAGTCACTTAATTGGACTGGATAAGTATAGAGTTCATATACATTTAGTCTATGGTAGAGTTTCAACTGTTTTTAAAGGATAATATTTGCAGGCTGACACAGCCTTTCCAAGTCTTATAAAGGTCTCTGTGAAGCGTATTCCATTTTATTTAGTGGGCTCCAGGGGATCCACTGTTTACCAGCATTCGCTTAAACAGAATTTACATTCTGAACCACCCAAACAATGCAGAGCAAGGAGCTGCTTGTCTAGACGGAGAGTGAGTCTCTTCCCGCTATTGTTTGCTGGCATTGAGCACCTGCAAAACAGGAAACCCTTTCTGTGAAAACACCAGCTAAAAACTGACAACTACAAAACAGACCTAAACGAAAAACAATTGCCTGCCTTTATTTTTCCTAGAAGGGATGTGTATTCTGGTGTTCTGTCATTTCAATTCAAGCCAGCCTCCAGTTCACAAGGGGTAGGAGGATTATATATTTTAAAACATTAAGTATTTTATCAGTGCATAAAAATCAATCATTGCCACTACTGTCACACTCAGTATTTTAATTATTGATAATTGTATGTGATGTAGTGAATATGTTACAACACATCTAAAGCAAGTGAACATTAGGATTCTTTTTTTTTTTTTTTTTTTACCAGAAAATGTATTTCTTTCACTGCAATGCCCTCTGCTGGAAGAGTAGAGTTGCTGCAAAGCCAAACGTGTATCTTCAAAGAAGGCTATATCATACAATGTGTTTTGGTGCAAATCAGTACTGTTGATCCTCACTGGGTGGCAGTATTATCCCAGAAAAAAAAAAAAAAATCTGAATATATTACAGACCTGATGCTGATCATAGATCTGGGCAGTTACAGTATTAAAATATATATTACATTCAGTAGCAAACGGTATATGTCACAAAATGATGATGGCAACTTCACTGAAGAATTATTACTAACAGCTGTTCTGGAAAGCTAGTGAAATTGAGTACTACCAGGCAGGCTATGTAATGTAAAATTACAGAAGAATCTATCATATGGCTTTGTAAATAACAATTCTTCTATTTTTTATATTAGTGTAATGAGGAGAAACAGTCCCTGCTGGTTTTGTCTTCCTAACCTGAAGAAGCACCAGAGCCAATGTGACATCTCTCTGGAATCCCATGTGAAGACCATAGAATTTGCACAGCCAGGCTATGACCCTACACTCCCCTGTCTGTATGACACACTCTGCACACAATCTGACCAGCTTTACCAGCTGAGCCACTCAGAGACCCCTCCTAGTGACCTAATCACCTGAATCATGTGCAGATGGAGAATAATTAATCAAGATGCCAGCTTATTGCTATCTAAATCAATGACTAATAAGCAGTAGATTTATCAAAAATGTATAACTTTAAGAACATGGCATTTTATAATTTTTTTTTAACATTTTACCTTGTTTTAAATTATAGCTTGTGAAAGCCGGTTACATAATATGTACATTCACTGGAATATAATTTATGAATCCCTGACCAATCAATTAATCAATAAACCAATCAATTAAAATATTGAAATAGTTTAAAATATTGAATACATTAAATACTGAATACATAGTACTTATTTATACTTGTGGTATTTATAAATATAATTTGTCAGGCTTGGGGTTTGGAGTGTAGTAGGGTTTGGTCCAGCTTCGCTGGCCCACAGATCTAGCAACAAATACAGACAAATGTGAAAAGGGGCTATTTAACTTGACCTACAATCACTGCTGGTGAACATAATATCTATATTGATTTTGAACCACTGCTGGTGAACACAATATCTATATTGATTTTGAACCAATCTTCCCCAAACCTTTATTCTATTCTATTCTACAGTCCTAGCTCCTAAAGACGTTTGCCTCTGAATTGCATTTGACTATAATCTTCCACTTACTATGTGCTTACTACACGATTATGACTGTTGTGAGAGCTTTACATGAACTCTAAGCGAGTAGTTTATCCAGAACACCACAACTGACAACGAGAAATAAGGTTTTTTTTAGGGGTTTATTTACAAAAAGAAAAATGACAGACTGGCAAATCCGAATCTACCACCACCGGTGCCTCTTAACATGAACGCTGTGGACCTATATACAGAATAGAAAGTGTGGATGGAATCTTTCTTTATTTGAGATTGCAAGTGGCTTGAATGAAGGGGAAGATGTGGTGAACATTATTGCACTGCCTGGGGACTCCTGTGCAGTGGATTTTTTCCAACCTACCAGGAGAAAAAGGTACTTTTGAGCAAGTGAAAACAGCCTTGAATTCTTACATTACACCACTAAGAAAGATGGTGTTGGAAAGATAGATGAATCAATAGATTTGTCTGTGAATGAACTCGGGACACTTGAATCAGACATGCAGAATCGAAAGCACTTTCAGCCGTACCAGATGGATCATATCACATTAATTATACTAGACAGTCTGCTGGCAGAAACAACCACAGTAGTAAACATAACGCATGGAATCAGTCAAAGAATACAGCGAGAATAGAAACGGGCAGAGATATGCCCTGCTACCGCTGTGGATTATCAACACACACAAGATACATGCGGAGCAAGAAATGCAAAATGCCTGTACTGTAAAAAAGACCAGACACTTGGCTCGAGTTTGCCGAAAGAAAAATAAAACAGAGCAGCAAGCAGTGAGAAACCAGTGAAAAAAAAAAAAAAAAAAAAGAAGGCACATGGAAGCCTGTATGAGCTGTGTATGAGTCAAATTCAGACACTGCTTCAGAGTCTGATGAGTTTGTCTACTTTGTTGATTCAGAAGGAAAAGAGACAAAAGCTGAACATGTAATTGACACAGGCAGTGGGAGAAATGTAATTAGTGAAAAAATCTTTAAGAAACTGTTTGCTAGTGCAATCGAAACTGTTGCCAACAAAGAAACGGGTTTTTTTTTGCTTTTGCTCAGACATCACCACTACACTGTTTGGGATATTTTAAAGCTGATTGATTTGGACTAGCAATGCTACATATGACAATGTGTATGTAATCAAAGGATATGTAGATGCTTTGCTAGGCAGAAGGAGCTGTTTTGACCTGCATACACTGAACATGGGACATGATGTGAATCGAATAGTCAATTGTCCAGACAGATTTGATAAGCTTGTACAAGAATATGACTCCTTGTTTTAAAGGCCTTGGACAAATTAAAACATATGATTCATATACTTAACACAGAAAAGTTGACAATCTTACCTCCAAGAATTCAACGTCTAGACTGGAGACTACAACCTTACAACTACAAAACAGCACACATCGTTGGGAAAACAAATGCAGCTGACTCCTTGTCACGCTTACCAATGCCAGAGACTGAATCATGTGACATAGTTGAGGACTATGTGCATAAAGAACTTTCCATATGTACAAGTGATTTGGATGCAATCTCTCTAGATGAGCTGAAAGTTGCTTCATAACATGACCCTGTTCTTAAACATCTTTGCTTGATTGTGGAAACAGGACTATGGCCAAACCCCTTACCCAAGCAATTAAAACCTTACCACATGTGTTCAGCTGAGCTTTCAACACATGAAGGCTTGCTTCTCCAAGGGAATCGCATTGTCCTATGACTACTAAAGTCAATCAAGTGTTACAGTTAACGCAAACGTGCCAGGACATTGTCCGTACAAAACAAAACCTGTGCATCAAATTTTATTGTCCAATCAAGGACTTAGACGTGGAACGTTTGGTTATAAAGCATTATGTTTGTGTGCTGAATCAGCCTTTGCAAAATGACCAACCCCTGCAACCACAGGACTTCCCACCACGTCCTTGGACAAAGTTAGGAATCAGTCTTGTTGGTCCTATAAAACACAATTATGTGCTCACAGTAAATCAACTACTACTCTTCATATCCTGAGGCAGATGTAGTTAAAGACATTTCTTCACCTACAGCTGCAGCAAAGCTTCAAGAAATCTTTGCTTCGGATATCCATTTGAAATTGTGACTGAAAATGGCAAACAGTTTGTCAGTCGTGCTTTTGATCAATTCCTGAAACCTTGTAGAATAAAGAACATCCTTGCCTCCCTGCACTACCCCAAGAGTAATGGCAAGATAGAACATTTTCACCGCTCTTTGAAGAAAACAGCTAAAAGTGAAGGAAAGGACTGGAAAGAGGAGTTACCTAAGATCCTCTTAGCATATCGCTCTACACCACACAGAGCATGCCTTAAATTGAAATTCAATTTACTCTAGGTGCGGAAGTACTTTATTTGAGTTGTGTACAAAAAACAGCTTCCCTTAAATTGAAATTCAGTTTACGCAGGGGTGCACAAGATCTTTATTTGAGCTGTGTACTTTTTCTCCACAGTTTATTTAAATAGATTTTATTTGAACTGTGCAAGCACAAATTGTCAATCATTCTCCACAGCCTCACCCACTTGCTGTCTGCCGACATGTTCAGCCAATCACAGCTAACTTTATTTGGAACTGAAAACTGACACTCAACAGATGAGTTCTGGATGAGGGCTCCAAGCATTTCAGAAGGACCGGGCTTAACATATGAGTTTGCATTATATTATTTACTTTTTGTTACTTTCAACTCTCATATGGGAGGGGTGGGGTGGGGGGGGGGGGGGGGGGCGGTAAGCCTGTCAACATTGAACATTCTCTGTCCCGAATAGCATCATGAATGAGAAAAAAATGCAAGAATTGGATCAGTTTACAAGTTAGCATTATTCTTAAAATAAATTATACAAAAATGTGCAATGTTATTATTTTTAAAGCACACCACTGGTTTATAACAAACTCTCCAATGTCGTTCCACAAAGTCTCATTTTATAGTAATAAAGGTATAACGTTTCGGTCGTTGTTTTCACTGAAACTTTTGTGCTTTTAGTGGGTAAAGGCTTTAACGCTAACTGAATTGTTCTGTTGCCAGCTTTTGATATTTCAGTTAAGTAAACATTTCAGTTACATACTGTTTTATTTATTGTTTTACAGTAGCAGTTAGGAAGGGACATTAGACTGCAAGTAAATACATGTGCTTTACAAAAAGAGACAGTGGTAAGAACGCAGTTTAACTATTTTAGAGGATACTCGGTCCCGGGGACCCCCTGTGTCTGCTGGTTTTAATTCCAACTGAGCTCTCAATTACTTAATTGAACTGATAATTTGCTTAATAAACAAATTCTGTTTTCAGCTCTTAAACAGTTGCAGAGTTCAAGTTAGCTATAACATTTTATAAGTAACTTTTCAACCAGAGTGTATCTAATACTGTAGTGCAGTGGTGTGGTTCACAACCCCCAGTCATTTTGTAAGAAACTTGAAATATGCATACGCAATACTTGAAAACAGCATCAGCACCAATCTTACCAGTCACAGCAGTGTCAGCACCAGTCTTACCAATCACAGCAGTGTCCGCACCAGTCTTACCAGTCACAGCAGTGTCCGCACCAGTCTTACCAGTCACAGCAGTGTCTGCACCAATCTTACCAGTCAAAGCAGTGTCCGCACCAGTCTTACCAGTCTTAGCAGTGCCAGCACCAGTCTTACCAGTCCAACAAGTGACAGCACCAATATTGCCAGTCCAGCAGTAGCAGTACCAACTTACCAGTCCAGTAGTAGCAGCACAAGTCTTACTAGTTCCAGCAGTGCAGTAAATGCCCAGTCTTACCAATTCCAGCTGTAGCATTAGTGTCACCAGTCTCAGCATTAACTTCAGTAGCAGTGAATCAGATGTATATCTCTCAATGAAGGTACAAATCCATCTACTTATTCATATTTAGGAGTTCTATTCTTCTTGTCCTTTTAATAGCACATATTTCTGACAATGGTAATAGGGTAATTTTAGGTTGGTGTGGTTTTGCTGGGAGACAATTTTTTACCTCGGTAAAAATCTATTACTAGCTACGCCCCTGGGAACTTGTTGACTATGGACAAGAACCAAAAAGGTGGCTCTGCTAATGGGACAAAGTCCTGAATTCCTCAGTGCAAAGACAGAACACCCATGACCACTGATTCAGACAGAAGTTCAGGCAGAACTAGGACCAAACTTTTATCTGCATATTTCTGTTAAATCGTTTTTCTGAAATGGCCGATTTTCTGTTCTTCATGACGTTTGTTTTTTCTTGGCCTCTCTGGTTGAATGCTGAAGTGGTTGCTGACTTTAAAACTTGTAATCAGTTCTTCTACAAGAAGATTGAACCAAGAGGACTAGATCTAAATGATGTCAAAATATGTCAGAAATACAATAATAAATTTGACTTTGCTACACTTTATAGCACTGACAAAAGGATACCAATTTACAGTGCTTACCAATTCAATTTTGATCAATGTGAGAGTGCAACCAGACCCCAAACATGGTTTATTGAACCTCAGGTAAGACTTTTTTAATTTAAAAAAATCGAAAATTCTGTATTGATTCATGGCATGTATAAATCTGTTGAGACGTATTAAAAGGCTAAATTTAATGAAAGCTCAAAGCCTCTGACCCCTCTTAAATATTTTTGTAACTGTTTATTCTGGATGCACACAGCCAGGCACTGGCGACTGTCCTGTTCTTATTTTAACAAGCAGAATGCAACAGATGCTTTAAAATACACTGCAATAAATCAGAGCAGCAAACGCATCAGTGTTTTAACTTAGGAAGCGAGAAAAAAAGAATGAAGCAGTACAATAAAATGTTCTCTGCTTCAAATCATTTTGTGATTTTATGGTGGTCTTGGAAGACTGTATTCAAGTGGTAGTTTTGGTGGGGAATATGTTCATTTGAAGCCAATTTCTGCTGTGACGCATGGTGGGGACTTTATCGAAATCATATAGAATAACATTAAACGTAATACTGTGGGCTCTGTCTTGAAATCATTAATCTAAGAGGCTAGCCTACCACATATTATAAACCTAATACAACGTTGGACACTGCCTCAGCCAATCAAGATGCAGCATTTCAGGTCATTATCTACCAGTGAACGCCAGCGTGGCTAAATAAAATGGCTCCACGCTGTATTTTGAACAACCAAAATCAATCCGCTTTAATTAAGTTTCTAATTATTTTTATTCAAATTAAGCACAGATATCAACCTGTAATAAATCATACCACATTTTCAAAGTTAAGCTAGATACATATGTGTATGGGCCTATGGACATTAATGTTACTATGCAAAACCCGATATAGGGTTTAATATATATATATATATATATATATATATTATATATATATATATATCTATATATACATCGAATATATATATATATATATATATATATATATATATTATTTGCGACTGTTTGGGCAATCGCTGTGCTGACGGAAATAGTATCGACAGAAGGTATGGCATCAGCACAAAACAAGCCAGGTTTATTCACCTTCAAATCATAAAAGAAAATTGACAACTAAAGCATCACCATTTCCTGTCAAATATTTACGATTAATATTGTCAGCGTTAGGCGGTGTTTTACTACGGACAGTACTTTCACACGAAGTCACCAATACATACCTCTCTGCAGTAAACAGTGGCTGTCCAGCAAAGCACAGCGCTCTGACAAACTCATTAACAGTCATTCTGCGCTCTCTTTATTAAAGCAGCATAAATGGATTGCTTGTCTCTCAGTTCACTTTCTTGTTTTAGTTTAATGTGTCACTTATTTTTCAGTATGTTCTTCAGTTGTCAGTGCGAACATGTACCTCAATGCAGCAGTATTTGCAGCGCTATGCATCCTCTGACTCACTTGACCCACATCTGCTATTTTTGCTTTTTGCATACTTTAAAACATTCGTTTTCTTTTGAACAGTCGTAAACTGATTTAGGTTTTCTCTCCATTCCTCATCCACTAAATATATAATATTTTCGTGTCAGTATTTCAATTTAGTTTTTGATCAAGCTAGTACTTACTACGCCCAGCAATTGTCACAATAATCTGACTTTGATTGGCCAACATAATCAGGTGATATTTTAATGTGTTTGTGAAGTAACAGTGAACCACATTTGAATATTATTTGATCCTCTGACGTCTAAACGTCTGCTGTATCCTAGGACGAAGAGTAGGGCTGTTTAGTCGGAGTCCAAATAAAAAAGCATTTTAATCAAAATATTGTGCATTTCCTAGAAAATAGTACAAGGAAAATATTGAATAATAGACACAAATTATGTATAAATCAGTAAAAACCGACGTCCAGTTAAAAAAATAAATAAAAAAAAAACGTAATTTTTCGGTAAAATTCAGAATAAACTGGAAACGCGGAACACTAAATATAATGTGTCCTAAGCCCTGAAATTCCGACCCGGCAAATTCTTTCAGCCCCAGTTCACTTAACAAAAACAGAACCAATGTTCAATAAGTCTGACAATGTAACAGTGTCCATAGTTCATTCTAAAATGGGATGAGCAGGAGTTTGCAGTGATGAAATCAAAGAAAAATGTAAATATCGCTTTAAAGAAGCTAAGAAAAGAAAAAAACACAACAGTCCAAAATCTGAATTTAATGAACAGATAGACTTGCATCGCTAAACAGCTGCTTTTATACAATTTAATGCGTCTTGTATCCTTGTACTGTTAACTGAAATACATATTTTTGGTCATTTTAGCTTTCTGGTGAAGAGGAGGAAAACATGATTGATCAAGGACACAATAAAAACACCTACAAAGAGAGACAAGCCATCAGTGATTTTTATGTTCACACAGACTTTAACTGTAGCCAGCTGAACCCAAGCGACTACCAATGTAATACAGGGCGAATGTCCACTTTCACTCTCACTAATGCAGTGCCCCTGGATCAGTGTTTCAGTCGAGTTCAGTGGCAGAAGTATAAGGATGGGATCAAAAGCCTACTAATGCCTCTTGCTGGCAAAGGAACAGCATACTTTGTTACTGGTGTGGTTCCTTCCAGTAAACTGATACCAGAAAAAGAACTGCACTCTGAAAACATGGTGCGGGACTTCAACATGGTCGCGGTGCCCAGTCATGTGTGGACAGCTCTGTGTTTTGATGCCCTGGATCCAAAGGACTCATTTTCCATAGCCTACATGGGTGAGAACTTGCCTCACGGTACAATAGAGCCCTTTACAGTCAAGCGGCTAGTTGAAAGGTTAAACAAACACTACAAAACAACGGACTTGAGCATCTTCGACAATAACTGCTCTAATCCGAAAGACAGGGAAATTCTGTTACAGTTCGCCTTTGATGTTTTTATCTCTGACTCTCTGAAGAAAGCCGCTACAGACCGTTTTAGCTCAAAGGCAAAAAGGAAATGGGAGAGTATCCTTTTTAAAAAGTTAACGCAAGAAGGTACCTTGTATCTTTTTGACAGCGTTTTTATAGAGGA
The DNA here is from genome assembly GCF_017654505.1 of Polyodon spathula. Lineage (NCBI taxonomy): Eukaryota > Metazoa > Chordata > Actinopteri > Acipenseriformes > Polyodontidae > Polyodon > Polyodon spathula. Next base: position 15,282,536 of record NC_054545.1, read on the forward strand.
CATAAACATTGAAATGAAATACAGAAATAGGCAGGATTGGTTTCAGGGCAATGAGCAATTAAAGTCGACTGAAAACGAGGCTTGTGTACTTAAAGCCAAAACTAACGGGGAACATTTCTCAGACACGATTCATGTCTGTAGTCTCGTCCCAGAAAAATCGGCCACAGAATCTACTATTACTGCAGATGGTACTCTTTGCTTGGAAGGTGAAACGTGTCAAATAATAGATGGTAACAGACAGTGCAACACAACAAATGGGAAAAAACAATGCTGTGCAACTCCATGTCTGTATAGTTATGAGAGAAAGAGTTTTACCTGTAGCTCTATCAGTGAGACGATTGTATGTTCTCCCCAATATTCAACTGTGACTATGAAGGGCAAGTCCTGCCTCCCTGATCAGGCGTGCGCTACCTATGACAAATCGTATTATTGGTGTCACACACAGGATGGGTCGTGGGATTACTGTATTCCCCCTTTAGTCTCAGGTATAACTGTCAAAGGGAATGCTTGTCGTCTTGACCATGTATGCGGTACATATGGAAAGAACTATAGTTGGTGTTACATTGACGACAAACAATGGAATTATTGTTGTACTACAGAAGATCCACATGAGGCAATAAATGGTAAACTGTGTCGATCTGACCACAAATGTGGTGCACATGGTAAAGATTACAACTGGTGTTACATTGATGTTAGTGACAATTGGGAGTACTGCTGTACACCAAGCATGTAATACAAAGGTGACATTATCCCTCCAAAGATTGTTATATACTGAGGGCTACTGGGGCTATGAAGTTTCCAAAAAATATCAACCAATGCTTTAAACTAACAGGCTCTACATTATATTGCTTTTATTAACATTATTACTCATCCCTATTAAGGGGGGTGTTTAAATTAATCTGTCTTAGTCTGGAATATAACTAGGAATAGTTTTATATATCATATCTTTTTCCCACATTGAAGTAACCTAGCTGCACTGAGTAAAAGTGTAATTTTCCTGGCTAAACCAGGTTTAGCTGTTCTTGTAGACTACCTTTCAGTTTACAATCAAACACAGAACAGGCTTAAGCAAAGACCTACCAATTTCTTTATATTTATCTATGTGTAACCAGATAAGATGATTATTTACATGGGGCAAAGCGGACCAAGCCTGCTCTTACCCGATGAGGGATGTTTCCCTATAGGGGTTATTTAAAGAGGACACCTGGGAGGCCAGGCAGCAGTCTGTTCTGTTTCTACGGAGATGGCAAGATCCCATCATGCTTTTTCTCTCACTTGAGTTACTAGTTCTGCACTACTCTGGAAATGTATTTTCTGTGAGTAATATTGATAGCTTGTGATTGTGACCAACTTAAATAAACAGAATTATTTTACATCTTCGTCTTGGCCTTTGTTTACACACACTGCATACCAGCACACTACACACAGCCCACAATAGCTTAGCAGGAGCGCTGGTCTACATATGTTTAGAGAAACTAATACAGCAGTTTCTAGGCATTAAAGAGCAACTGTGGGTATTGTGTTGTTTTTTGTCTTTTGTATTATTTATTAGTAGTCGCAGTAGCATTATAGCACTGTTTGGATTGATTAAGAACACTTTATTTTGATTTATGTGAACATGTTATGATTTTTGTGCACACACATATAGGAGTGTTGTTTGTGATGGGGACACTAATGATCTGATTCAGATTGCCTACAGGTGCAACCAATTGAACTACCGCATATAAACACTGCCAGGAGAGCAGAGAAGAGAGAAGCAAACAAGGGCGGAAAAGACAGAGACAGAGACAGAGTCAGAGGACAGCAGAAAAGACAGAGGCAGACAAGAGCAGGCAGCATGGAGAGAGCTTGGAAAGCAGAGGCAGAGGCAGAGGCACTAGAACAAAGGGAGGGAAATAAATGAGAGAAAGATAACCGGGAAGAGAAATAAAAAACAGCGTAAAAGTGGAGCGAGGGGGAAGCAGCTGAGAGGTGAGTGGATAGAGACGAGAGGCGGAGAATCTGCACCTGGGTAATTGCAGCTAGAACCAGCAAGCCGAAGCAAGAGGCGGGGTGTGCCAGAGAGACGAATGTGAAAAGGGGCTCAAACTACAGTAATTTAAATTATACATTTCATTTAACTATATAACTGACCCACAAGCACTACATGGTGAACTCAATATCTGTATTGATTTTGAACCAATCTTCCCCAAACCTTTATTCTATTCTATTCTACAGTTCTAGCTCCTAATGACGTTTGCCTCTGAATTGTATTGACTATAATCTTCCACTATAAACTTACTGTGTGCTTACTACATGACTGTTGTAAGAGCTGCATGTTGCTGCTCAAGTAGAAATGTGGATAATCAGGAACATGTTGACTTTGGACCCGAACCAAAAAAAAGTTGGCTCTGCTAATGGGACAAAGTATTGAATAACACATTGCAAAGACAAAACACACACGGCCATTGACTCAGGCAGAAGTTCTCTTGGACCAAACTTATCTGCATATTTCCGTTAAATCTTTTTTTTTTTTTTTTTTATGGCTCATTTGTTGTTCTTCATGACTTTTGATTTTTCTTGGCCTCTCTGGTTGGATGCCGAAGTGGTTGAAGTCTTTGAAACTTGTAATCAGTTCTTCTGCAACAATATTGAACCAACGAGATTTAGACACAAATGATGTGTTTAATACAGTGATGTCAGGGGGGGGGGGGGGGGGGGGGGGATTTTTGCAGATGGGTAATAATTTATAAAAACGTTTCTGTAAGTAAAAATTAACTTGCTATGAACTCGAAATCGCCCTATTAAGAACCATGATATTTCACCTCACTATCACATTTAGACCCACTACTGTGTAGTTATCAAACATAAAAATTTTATAATATAAAGAATAACCTAAATTATCTGTTGTCTAGATCCCAAAGTCCATCCTGCTGTTTTCCATTGCAAATTTGTCACATACTTATAGGTATCAATTTGATAAAACCCGTTTAAAACATGATTCACGCGGGACTAAAAACCTGATGTGGTAGTTAAAAACTGAAGACTTCAAATTACCTCCCAGACGTGGAACACTTTATATCAACGAAAGACGGTAATTTCAAAATGAAATATGATGCTGGGGCCAGAGAAGGCGCTTTTGTGCATGATTTGTAAACAATGCACCAGTGTAGTGTTAGAAAGTGGTACATCGCAGAATGTGGTACACTTAACAAAACTTGGTATAGGTGCAAACAATTGCGATCTGATGGGTGTTTTGCTATTGTCAAACAGAGGTATATTTACCATTAATTATATATTATTTTTTACATGGGTTTGATCCAAGAACCACTTCTTTGATCCAACAACACTGGGTAAGAAAGACGTGGTTGGTACTTTTTTTTGGAGAGTCACGCCAGCCAAGCTGGAATAAAGGACTGGGGAAAGCTACTGTGACTACCTATACAGGACTGGCCTTTATAGGAAAGCTAGGGTATTTCCACATCTATCCTAGTTGTTTCAGAGCCATTCAAATGTCTTTTCTAGATAGCTCTAGATCGGGAGTCTCCAATCCTGGTCCTGCAGTGCTTCTGATAAGCACTTAATTGGTCCAATTTAGGGTACAGTTGGAACAAAAACCAAGAGGGACACTGGCCCTCCAGGACCAGGATTGGAGACCCCTGGTCTAAAGCACTCTGTGGTCAAGTTTCCGATAAGTTTTGCACGGTTTTGAATGCTGTGGTTTTTTATACTGTAAATGCATGAATGGTCCAGCCGTAGCTTAGTTGGCCCCTCGCTTTTTTTTTATTCATGTTGCTACTTGCAGTTTCTGTTGCAATACAAAATGTGCCTTGTTTAACTTCTACATTTTTACAAGACATCTTTACAGAGCTGACCCTTTTGCATATAACTTGGACCAATTGTCCGTATTACATCTTTATATAGCTGGGCGCGTTATGCTAACATGGATGTTTTTTTTACACATCAAATGTTTTGGGACACAAGGATTAAAGTACCTAGAAATACAGAATAACAATAAATACAGAGGTAAACATTTTAACATATTGTATATCTGTTTTTGTCATTGCAGGCAATTCAAGGAAGATGTAGGTTTATAGTCTTACACATGTACTGTACATCAGGGGTCTCCAAACCTGGTCCTGGAGAGCTACTGTGGCTGCTGATTTTCGTTTCAACCAATCTGTTACTTAATTGAACCAATTATTGGCATAATTAGTCAAGATTAACAGATGTTCCAGATCTTTAGCCACTGATGTTGTAAAGACACCTATAAAACCTGCTGGATAGGGGCTGTCCAGGACCAGGGTTGGAGACCCCTGCTGTACATTGTTCCTTGGCCCAGGTTAGTTAAATTATAAAGAAATAACTTGATGTTCTTTTGTTTAGCCGCTAGATGGGGCAGTTGTACTAGTCTGTCTAAACAGGAGTTTGGTTATTGAACACGTCTATTAAAGCCGCAAACTACCGTATAAACGAAATGGGTGTTTTCCTTCCTCAGCAACACTACAAAAATATCTTGCAGATTTAAGTACAAATGTGTGCAATACAATCATGAAGCACGAAGTAAATGTCGTTTTTAGCAGATTCAGTTCATTGTTTTACCCTGTCTGTCCTGAAAGGTTTGAATTGTTTAATTAAACTGTTTGTTTTGTATGGTTTACTTCAGGATATATTCTCTGCATTTTGTGCCACTCTCTATAATGCAATGAATGGTATGTAATTTACAGGAAGCTAGAAACACTTTCGCTTTGATTGTTTTGCTTGAGTGTTAAATTTTTTTTTTATTTTTTTTTTTTGAGCTGAACCCAAAATAAAGTGTTCGTCTGCATTTGGGTTTGATTTCTGCATGGTAAGATTGGTTATGGTTATTGGTTATGTCTTAATTCTAATAATTAACTAAACATTATTTATCCATTACAGTACAAAGCTGTTCTACAACAAGTAATGGTTCAGCCATAAGGAATACCAAATAATTTTCATGGAATTAAACTATCAAAAAAATAACTTCTGACATTTGGAAATAGTTACATTCTTGAGCTGTAAGTACTGTAAATCCTAACTGTTATCATATTGTTAGTTTGTTTTTATTCCTTTCACAAAACATGCCTTTGTTGCTAATATATGTTTCATAGCCACTCTTTTGTGTTTAAAATACATTTATATTTAGAATAATTAAAACATATTAAATATGTTATATATTAAACAAATATCTCAAAGATATTGGAATCACTGGGATCACAGCTTGACAAAGTTTGACAAAGTTTTGAGACCAATCTGCTACTAGGAACCAGACAGTCACAGGTAGACCAAATGGCCTCCTTTTTGTTTGAAAGTGCAGTGTCTCTATACTGCAGAAACATAGTCACATGACCTCAATATGGTGCCATATGAGGTCAGAGATAAATAACATGTTCACTAACACATTTAGAAAATACGACGTCACTTCCTCAAATGATTTGTGAGATACAACTAAGTCTCTGACCCTTTGGTGCTACAAAAACGAAAGGGTGAAATGGTTTATGTGACACACTAACAGCAGTTGCACTGTAGAACAGTATATTATGTGTACATTCATGCAAGCTCTCCTCACAGGGATGCTTCATTAAAGTTGGTAGAAGGAATATGATTTGCTTGAGTGATGACAAATCGCTTCCAGTCACATCTGTATATCCTGGCTCAGAGTCTGTAGCTTCCTTTTCTACACACCCACAATCTGCAGTTGCAGGTGCTACAGGGGCACTCCAAACAAAGGTCTGCCAAGCAGCCAAGTAGCAGAGAACTCCTTCTGGGATAAGTTTCAAAACTATCAAAATGCTTCTTTTCTTTCAACTTCCTTAACTTTACCATCTTAATTTGTTCTTCAATTTGCTACAACATGCCTCAGTGACAAATGAAACCATAGCATTTCTAGCACTACAACAACACTTGACTTTAAGGTCTGAAAAGTGACCAAAGTGACAATGTATCTTCTGTATCAGTCTTTGACTGATGCTCTGACAGTGGAGCATAGTGATCTGGTCCTACTCACAGCAGTGTTAGTGTCTGTGGCTTGGTTCTCAGTCTGTAGATCATTATTATTTATTTATTTATTAGCAGACACCCTTATCCAGGGTGACTTACAATTGTTACAAGTTATCACAGTACAAAGAATTGCATTGTAAAATATCACATTACAGTATATCACAGAGATAAGAGCAGATATGAAAGTACAATAAATTCAGAGCAAAATAAAGCATACAGTAACTTATAAGTAAGAACGAAATTGACTAAGTGCAGTTAAACCTTATAGTAACTATTTGCTTATATGGTGAGGTCCAGTAAGAACACATAGTAAGTACGGAAAATGGATGAGAATGATTTCAAATAAGAGCAATTACAGAAAACGTGAGTACAGATACCTATAGAGTAAAATCAAATACAAGCTATAGTAAGTAGATATAGGTAGGCGCAGTAGTTGAATGCAGCAAGGTATGGAGCAGTTCAGTGCAAGTACAAGCTGATGCAAGTACTGGTACAAGTGGGTGCCATATAATCCAGCATGGTTTGAGAGTTGTAGTGTTTACAGACGCTGTCTGAACAGATGTGTATTGAGGAAGCGCCGGAAGGTGGTCAGGGACGGAGCAGTCCTGATATCTGTGGATAGGTCGTTCCATCACTGAGGTTCAACAGTGGAGAAGGAGCAGGCTCTAGAGGCGGGGGAGAGGAGAGGGCGAGAGGGGGTGTAGGGAGAAATTATATTCTGGAGATAGGAGGGAGAAGCATGGTCAAGACAGCGATAGGCAAGTACAAGTGTTTTGAATTGGATGAGAGCAGCGATAGGGAGCCAGTGCAGAGAGCAGAGCATCAGTGTAGAGTGGGAGAAACAGGGAAGGAAGAAGACAAGGCGAGCAGCAGAGTTTTGGATGAGCTGGAGAGGACGGGTAGCAGAGGCAGGAAGACTGGCCAGGAGGGAGTTGTATTAGTCAAGGCTGGAGAGTACCAAGGCCTGAACTAGGAGCTGAGTAATCGGTGAGGAAGGGTCGGATTCTGTATATGTTGCTGAGATAGAAGCGACAAGAGCATGCCAGACAATGCTGTATGCTTAATAAGACTTGGGAATCTAATTCTTCAACATCCTCTTCTACCACCACTGTATGTATGGGATATTGCAGTCACAATCTAGGGATTACTAAAAATTAACTGGCTCCAACTTTTAGCACTTGACCCATCGTCAGTACACTAGCTGTCTTTCTGTATCCATCCTCTGCTTCAAGGGAAATTTCTCTAACTCAGATATGTGTGTTGCTTCATCCAAGAAAGCTTCCATGCTTGATGGTAGCAGTTGCTTTTACCCTGTGATGGCTGTCGCTTGCCCCTGCACCTTCCTCAGTTTCTCTGTTTTTGCCACATTTCTACTGCGGGCTAAGTAATGTGTCTTTAACTTAAACTGTTCCTCCCCTACAGCTGCATGAAATATTAGTAAACCAACAGAACTATGTGAATCTTCATTATGACATGCAGCTGCCTCCTCTAGGTTGCAATTGGACACTAGAGTCATACATAACAAGACACCAATAGTTAACAGATTCTTTTTCATTTTTTATTTCTCAAACAGTTTTTCCTGTGATAAGCATACTCCAAGTCTAGAGAGTCTTTTCCAATGTGGAAGAACGATTGTTATGTTGAAACTTCAGGTCTTTTGATGCAGTGACGTGAGAGAGGTTGGAAGAGCAGCAATGTCAGATCAGTTAGTGATTCTTCTACCTTTTCATTATGAGCGAGATAGAGAAAGCCAAGGCTTCTGTGCATGGTGGGAGGTAAGCAACAATGCCTTGTATTGTACATCTGCAAGTCATGGCAGTTCCAAGGGAATGGAACTTGAACTCACACATTTCACTAAACAACGCTGAATGACTGGGACTGGGGCATTCATTCTCTATTTTACCCCAAAAAACGTTTTTCCAGAGTGTTGATTGACAAGTCTGGTACAATATTCAATGTAGTGTTCTCCTTGGCAGTCAGAAACCTATTTTTGAGAGTAAAATGAAGAGAAAATGTGATACCCTGATGAGGCTAAGGTTTAAATAGCAATTAATGCTGCATTTTCTGTAATTTGACAGCATTTTTTTTAGCAGTTTATGTTATATCCTATTACAACTAATTATACTTAAGATTCAAACATCAAAATATTACACATTCCTATATAAGAAGACCCTGTAGGAATCTTCCAGAAAGTTCATAAGCCACACAAAACGACCTGTTTAAATGTTTGTTCGGGGTATCAGATCGGCCTGTAACATAAATGATTCTCTTTATGTTGGAGTAAGAGATTAGTTTGGTATTGTTTGAATTAATGACCAAGCAGTGTATGGATTTGTTGAGTAGTCTGTTAATAAGGCTACATGTGAAAAACAATACATATGATGAAATGAACAGGCTACATTAAGACACCCAGTGCAAGATTTATTACATTATTTTATATGCATGTACCATTGTCACCAGAACAAAAATAGTTTAAACTTTGTACTATAGGAAGGGTTGCATGGGACTCAGGGCATGCAACATAGGATTACATATTATAATCCTATTACATTCCCATATTGCAAATACACTCCCACCCAATATATAGGTTATACACACAAAAATACAACATACAAAAACAAGTGTGCTTGTATTACAGTTCTTAGCTTATTTAAACACATCTGGACTTACAGTACATACCATTTGTGACTGTTCAAGGTCTGAACGTCATCTTGCATCCCTCAATTCCTTCAATGCTTTTCCATGTTCATGGTTAACTGGACTTTTATTTCCAGATGGATTTAATAAGTATCCAGAAGCAGTCCACCAGCCAAGCAGATTGTGTGCCAATGTTAATTTCTCTTTAGTTTTTCGCTTTAATCAGTCTATGTTTTTTTTTTTTTGTTTTGTTTTGTTTTAGTTTATTTTCTGCAATATTAGTCTCCTTGATTATTTTGTTCCTGGACTTCAAAAATGTAATTTCATAGTTAGTAATAATCTCTTCAACTAAATGCAATTCAGCTGTCACAGCACACATGTTTAATGAGAATCCTACAAAATCCAGACTAAGAGAGAGAGATGAGAAACATCTTGAAAACTATAACATACGATTACTGTAGTCCATATATTTTAAATAATAAGTTTTGCCTTGGTCCAGCTTTCATCCACTCCCTTTTTTAATATACATGTATTACAGTAAAAAGAGAGTGCTGTATTAATTGTAGTGTGAAATTGCAATCCCTTTAACTAAACCAGGTATTGTTTGAATGTTTTCTCTGTACCTCAAACACATAACCCCACCCCACCCCACACCCACCCCACCCTACCCGGGGGTTAACATTTGTTTATCTCACAGCAAATGATTAGTCTCAGAAAGTCGTACATTGCATGTAATATATGTCACATTACTGTTGCTTGAAATTAACAGAAATACAAGTTTAAAGGAAAAAAAAACTTAGAACTAACTCATGTAGCACACTTATTTATATTAGAACATGTTTAGTTAAAGCAAATACTTTTAAAATACAGGCTACTGTCCTGATGTGCCCTAGCCAGCTGTACTACAGGTTGTGCGTAGCAATTTATTTCATGATGATAATAAGGTGAGAGTTCCACTGTCATGGTAAAAAGTGTGTTATTAATGGAAATGAATTATTCATGTGAGCTGATCAATTCAGAGCACAACTTTTAATTGGTGTGGCACATAAACCAGAAGACACAGTTGGAAATTAAGTGGAGATAGATAAAGTGAATACAATGGGCTGCCTAGTCATGTTGTTGAGGCAGAATCACTTGGATTATAGTTCCTTGAGTTCTTATGTAAAACAGTATTCTGAAATGACCACCAGTAATCTTCCCAGTAGACCCCCAGCACCCCCTTGTGGCCAATAAATCATTTGGCTTGGCTTGAAAACCACTAAACTAGCAGATGTTTGTTCACAGACATGCTGAATACAGTTTTCATTTATACACCAAACTCAATTTTGTCCAGGTGCATGTGGGATGTAGCTGAACCACTGTCGTTTATATTCGACCTTGACAGTTAACATTTTGCTAATCACTGGGACTCAAAATAGCAACAGTTCTGTGATGCACTGCCATTATGGATTCTGTGACCTGATGGTGAGATGAGATTATGTTAAAAGCTCTCTAACTATGAATGCATGAGGGCCAGGCTTGTTTGCACAGGGGTTAAAACGCTCCCTTGCAGTGTTCAGAGCTTGGTTCATTTGTATGTACATGTTTTATGCAACACTGATACAGGAATACACCAGACCACTTGCTTTTATAAGCACATTTTCACAAAGTTAATAGGAGAAGACAAAAACACAATCAAGCAGCAAAATGCCAGATAAAGACAGATAGCTATTGAGAGAGATATGGGTCCCATTTAAAAAAAAAAAAAAAAATTAAAAAACTAAGACTGTTATTTTTCTTAAAAAATAGCTTTGGTTAAACATGTACTTGGAAATGAGGATTAACTAATTCTTTCTTAACAGCTGAAAGTGTGTTTGGTAACCTGCAAACTGGATTTATTTAATCAGATATCTTTAGAACAGTACGAATTATTCATTAAAATAAGGAAAAAGGGTCGTATAACACAAATACACCATACATTTGATAAGAAGATTCCATAATTATTCACAATAAATCGTAGTAAACATTAAATTAAAATTTAGCTACGTATCTTTCAAATCCTTATTGTGATATTTAGGCAATCTATTACGTTTTACAACACTAACACGTATTTAGCCAAATGTTTTCCGCTACAAAGCCCACATAAATAGGTTGCGACACTACCCCCCCCCCCCCCCCCCCCCACCCCCCCCCCCCCACCCCCCCCCCCCCTCTGGCAAACCAGCTTTTGTTCCGTCGAAAACAAAGTGTATGTCAGATTGACATACAGTATATTGACCATGTAGTAGGACGCACTCTTGATAACCATTGTATTTAATGAGGGAATATATTGGGACATAAATAACGCCCCAATCCCTTGCATATCCTCAGACGTTAGTTTCGTCTCGTCTGCTTCCAGTGTGTACAGAGCACAAGGTCGCTGTGACCATGATTACTAATCAAGAACAAACCCAACTTTTAATTGTTTAACATGTAGCGTTGGGAACTTGTAGCGGAGAGCACCCATTGCTTGATGGAATAGTTGTTAGTGGACAGAGCCCCTGCCACTCATAGTAAGGGGCGCCCCTGATTTCTCTTCGTCAGTAATGTCAGGTTAGGTTTCAGATTGCATACCCGTGCAGGAGGACAGCGCCGTTCACTCAATGATATCTCCACTACAGTGTACAGGCTTGGATTGGATGTGTTGATTTCCTGCAATACTCTATAGATTTAGTTTGGATATTTCTTTACTATCTTAAAAAGCACTGGAGTATTCAACGAAGAAAGTAGAAGCTTATATAAGGTGCTGGCAATAGACGTTGTATTCAGTTAAGTATCACTTGAGTAAGCTGGCTTTCTCCAAATTATAAAAATATAAAGTGAAAGTGTGTGTTTTACCATGTGTGCTTAATTGCAACTTTGGAAGTAATTAGTTTGAATTATAAAAAAAAAAAAAAAAAAAAAAAAAAAACATTTATTCATTCGCTTGGAAGAAAGACTTGGCTGTAAAAGCTTTCAGCAACTTTGGATATGTACAGAAAGTATTTGAAAATCGCGTTTCTGAATTTGACATTTTTGGTGGGTGTGCTAATGGCTTATGAATGCACGCCATGTGAGCTCCGGACGTGTGTGAAGAGCCCCTCTACCTGTGAGGCTGACCGGACCCTAGCCCGAAACCCATGTGGATGCTGCGATTACTGTACCCGGCTGGAGTGGGAGCCTTGCGGGGGGAAGAACTGGGATGCGGGGTACTGTGGCTTAGGCTTGAGTTGCGCAACAGTGAATGGGACAGGACTTGTGACAATACCTGATGTAGGAATCTGTAAAGGTAAGTTAATTCTAATAGAAAAGTAATCCATGAAAAAAGTCAGTGTGTTCCTGTGCTTTTTCACAATGTTTTTTTTTTTTTGTTGTTGTTTTTTTTTTTTGTTTGTTTTTTGCAACCGCTTTACTTACGCGGAAAATAAATTCTTCAGTCAAGTATTTTACTTTCCAAAATACTTTATTTTATTTTATTGTAGTCTATTGCACATTTAAGCAAAGACAGTTTTCATAATATTTATTATTAATAGCATGTTTATTGTGTCACTGATAAATATCTACCCTCGCGTTATTGCAGAATAATGTGGCTGCTAAAAAGTTTGTATTGAAAACGCTGTAGATGCTCACCAAACATGAAATGAAAGTATATAATTATTTAATGGTAAAATAGAGTACGTTGTACATTGAGGATTTTTTAATACTGTTCATTTTGTCCTGGGTGAGGGATGGACCTCCTAGTACGCTCGCGATAGGGGTGGTTCGTCATAGGTAGCCACCACCGATTGGTCTAGACAAATCTGCAGGGTTTTCAAACCATTCCTCCTAAATTAGTCAGGAAAGTGTGTAAGCAAGCAGCACAGTTAGCTCTTTAAACACGCAGTCCTAAGATATTTAATACTAAAAGAAAGTTAAGATAGAAATGCCTTTGAAGTGGTGGTCTCCATCAGTCTATGACTGAAACTAACTTGCACCAGGTTTCAAATAAGGAATGCCATTTGCATAACAAACATGAGTTAACAGTGAGCGCCTGCATAACACTGTATATGGTCACAATATTAATAAAGGGTTAATGATCTTATTTTTATTATTTTTTTGTCTGCAGTTTTACCAAGAAATCCGAATGCAGGTTTAGAAGATGAAGACTGTCCTGAAATGAGTGGCTGTAACAGAAAAGCAGGATTGTGCTCTTGTGACACTCGACGCACCTGTATTTATGCATTTAGCTATACCAATTTAGAGTCTTGCATTAGAGCAACAGGATCAGGTAAGGTGGATATTATTATTATTATTATTATTATTATTATTATTATTATTATTATTATTATTATTATTATTATTTTTGCTTTTAGCATTGCTAACCTGTGGTGCCTGAAGTCCGAGTTTGAAGGTTCTCTGCCCACAGGTACAATATTGGCTGTGGGAAAGACTCTTGTGGGGGAAGCTTAGTCTCCAGGTCCATACAATCTTTCACCTCACTGGAAGCAAACAGCTATATGTGTTTAGTAATGTAGACACAGGGGTGAAAGTACCAATAGCCTCTATATTGGTAGGATTTCTAATTGCTGCCTAGTCAGGATGTGAACTGCTGACCCAGAGGTGAATGTTCCCTGTGCCATTGCCAATAAACTGAACCATCTAGCCTCCGATGATTTATTATTAATGACTAAAAAAATATGTTTTAAGCATTTACTGTGTAATAATGAAGCACCTGCCATAGTATTGTCAGTATGGCATAGGGCCCTGTGATCAGGAAGGAGCCGGTGCTGACTCTGTAGCCTTTTTCAGTGCCTTTTCAACCAGCTGCTGTGCGTGGTTCAGGAGTGACGTTTGGGCTTTGATATGCACTAAATAGACATCCGCATTTCCTAAGCGCAAATAATATCAACAGGAATTGTTGTAAGTGTCTCTTGGAGGACTGAAACAACCCTGCAGTTTAGCCACTGATAAAAAGTATAAATCATTGACTTTCATACCACATATTATTCTGTTTACGTGAATGTTTTTCTCAGGTATACTGCTCTTTTGTAGAATTGGTTTTATGTAGTTATCGATGATAAACAAAATCAGCCTTTTTTTTGGTTGTGAGATAGTTTTGCTTTGAAATGCTGCTTTGGTGTTGGCATCACCGCATTATATTTAATAGACAATTAAAGTTCTAGACAACTTCTTGATTTAACCATTGCCAGAGCTCGAGAAATATTTTAATACACTGTTAAATTCAGGATGCTAACCTTTAATTGGGAATAACTACAGTTTTGATTTTTCCACTGCACTTATACCTGTGTTTTTCATTTATTTTCAGTTTGCATTCTTTTTCTCCTGATAACGTTTTATGCTTTCAGAAGACCAGCATCAGGAAAAAGATCCTGGAATAAAATACAAGTTCTCCCGTGCCTCTGGTTCTGCTGCCTGCGTTTTCTCTGGGTGTAACTTGACTGATCGAGGTTGTGTGTGTGAATCGCAGAGCTGCCATGACAACTTTTCCTACTTGAACAACAATGAATGTCAGATGGCAGAAGGTAAGTTTTAATAATTATGGTAACTATAAAATGTTAACTCTGTGGAAACCAAAAAAACTACTATTTTAATATGTCCACTGGGAATGCCTATGTGTTTACAATCTTCAGGGGAACATGTTCCCCACATGAAATACTGCCCATCAGGTAGAGTAAAACTTCACTCTGCGGGGCAGCGGAATCTGTGTTTTCGTAGCTGTAAAACAGTGGGATATGGTATTTTAGTGTGCATGCGTAAGCTGACACTGTACTGTTTGGAACACAGATATAATATTGGACTGAAGTTCTCATGGTGCTCTGCAATTGATGCAGGTGGGGGAGGGGGGGCTGTGAAATGCGGTGAAATAAGCTTTTTTTATTATTATTATTTACAGTGAAAAAAATACAGTCCTAGCTAGAAGTATTGCACATATCTATGCCACAGCTGCAACTATAAAATGACGGTTATTACTGTCATCTATAAATGGGATTGTTAGTTTGGCATATCAATGGACGCCTCCGCTATATCACAGAGTCTTCCAGGTGCTAGGATGTGCTGTATGGATGAGAAAGCTCTACTATGTACGCACATTCTGGAAGTCTCGGGATGAGAAGCTCTGGTCAATGTCTTTATGAGATGGCAACCTGAGTTTGATTTAGATTTTTAATCGCTGTTGTTGATGTTCTAATAAAAAAAGTTTGATGTATTTTGCAATGTAAAGTACTTGTGGAGGCAGTATCGTTCATCCCCAGCATGATAATCAAATCTGACAGTATAATGAATGTAGGTGAGCATGGTGATGTACTCACTACTGTCCATGTGCACAATTTGCCATTCATAATTTCAGGAACACTGTACCAGTGATATAAAGATACAGTCTTCAATATGAGCTCCTATGAGTGCCCGCACCATGGCAGTCATGTCATTGTTAGTCTGGTGTGGGTCATGTGACAATCCAGGGGGGTTTTGTTATGTAACTGTCTGTTGTATTTTGGAACAATTTAACTGTTTAACCCATTAAGTACCAAATACATTTCTATGAAAAAAGCTGATGTAATTCGATGCATTACATTTAGACTTAACTTTTGTGGTTAACAAAATTAGAGTAAGCTGTCATAACAATATAGTTAAAGAGAATATTAAAAGAACATGTAGATGCCAGTTAAAAATGCTACAACACATACAAAGTAGCTTGTCCTCAAATTACACTATGTAACACAATTTTTGTTCCTGGGTAGTAAGTGTTATTTCCTAATTGCTTATGCCTCAAAAGTATAGAAAATGGCTATTATTCCCCACAAACTTTGCTTTTGTGACCAGGACAGTGATATTTCAAAATATCACTATTTCCAATGGGAAAACGGGCAAATGTGTGTCTTTTCGTTCACCTAAAGTCAGAAAAAAAAAATATGAATCCAAATTAACATGTATTTATACTAAAGTAATACAAAAATGACTACAAAAGATTTAGACGTGAGCAGTTTTTCGAGATTTACGATTATACTGTAAATACAGTATATGGATTCATATGTTGTTTTTTTCTGACTTTATGTGAACGAAAAGGCACACATTTACCCGTTTCCCCATTGGAATTAGTGATATTTTGAAATATCACTGTCCTGGTCACAAAAGCCAAGTTTGCGGGGAATAATAGCCATTTTCTATACATTTGAGGCATAAGCAATTAGGAAATAACACTTACTACCCAGGAACCAAAAAAAAAAAAAAAATTGTTACACGGTGTTATACTTCTAGGTAATGTTGCAACAACCTGCTATTAAACTACAACACAAAGCAGGCAATGCATAAGCAGCATACATTAGAATCACCAAACATCATTTCAGGGCTGTTTTTTCCTGCATAAAGCCCTTTCAGTGTCTCCGTCTGTTAGTCATTAGCCTGTGTTTGCTTGTTCTATAGTCAGAGCTGTTACTTCTGCTGCTATAGTTGACTGCCTGTTATCAATGCTTTGGATAGTGAATGGAGCAGTGTAGCAAGTAATGGTTTAAAATTCCTTGGGTGTCTCTGAATTTAAATTTAGGAAGCATTTAACTGAACCTTCTGTGATCTCAGAGGGAGCTGCCTGAGAGATACAGTACTGTGCAACACGCTTGGATTCAGAAGCTCTATTTCATGATCAGTAACACAGGGAAACAAACTGAGTGAATTTGAGTGTACGTTAAAGCAAAGGTGAGGTTATGCGTATTCACTTCTTTAGTAATGAATGTATTGCTCACTGACTGGAAATACTAACAGTCTATATACAGTGATGCAATGTAATATATATTATAACCTTGTTGCATTAGAATTTAGAATGCTAGAAAAGTATGATAGTAAGGTATTATTATAATATTATGGTCTTTCAGAATAATCGCAGATTTTTTTTTTTTTTATTATTATTCAATAGGAGAAATACTAGGGGGAAAATAACATTGTATTTGGTAAAGCCGTTGATTTAGCAGTTGGTTCCTGCTGGGATGTGACTTTTGACAAGTCGTTTTCAAGCACAGGAAACAGCCAGAGGCAGGTGGTCTGTATTTTGTTATGTAATGCAACATTGTTTTATTGCCTTACTCCAGGCTGACTTGCCTGTGTGCATTTTCCCGTTACAACCATATTTCTAAGCAATTCTGAAAATGCTCCAGTGTATTTCTACCACACTGATTTACCTGTGCATCAAGCTCAGTCCTCCTCTTTCAAGATTCTGAGGCTACCCTGGGTGCCAGGCAGTTAATAGCATGTGGTAGTTCTTATTTACCACAATGTATGCTCAAGCTTACATTAGAGTTGCATGACTTTTTAAAAATAAATATCTATTTTCTATTAGTAAACACAACTTAACTGTTATTATTATTATTATTATTATTATTATTATTATTATTATTATTATTATTATTGTTGTTGTTGTTGTTGTTGTTTTTTCATTATTGAATCACAAAAGTATCAAATGATGGTAAAGTGTCCTTCCCATACACCCCCTTCGTTCAAGATATTTTAATCTATAGAATTTTTAAAGCAATTAGTTTGAACTCTATGAAGTTTGAGAATTTGCCCTGCCAAAACTTTGAAAAAACATATACAAGTTACAAATAGATACAAAGATAGGAAACTTAACACGGTCATGCACACAGTGACTGAAGGGGATATGTTATCATTAATGATTTTGTCACGTTTGTGTTCATAACATTATGTATTTGTACTAATGTAATACAAAGATGACTACAAAAGAATTAGAAGTGAGTAGTTTTTCGAGATTTACAATTATACTGTAAATACAGTATAATTGTAAATCTCGAAAAACTACTCACTTCTAAATCTTTCGTAGTCATCTTTGTATTACTTTAGTATAAATACATGTTAATTTGGATTCATATGTTGTTTTTTTCTGACTTTATGTGAACGAAAAGACACACATTTGCCCATTTTCCCACTGGAAATAGTGATATTTTGAAATATCACTGTCCTGGTCACAAAAGCAAAGTTTGTGGGGAATATTAGCCATTTTCTATACTTTTGAGGCATAAGCAATTAGGAAATAACACTTACTACCCAGGAACAAAAATTGTGTTACATACTGTGAGGCGAGAGTGTATTAAATGGAATGTCCAGACAGTAATTTATGTGTACAGAAATAAAATAATTTATTTTTATTTTCTATACACAACAAAAGGA
Source organism: Polyodon spathula (assembly GCF_017654505.1). Taxonomy (NCBI): domain Eukaryota; kingdom Metazoa; phylum Chordata; class Actinopteri; order Acipenseriformes; family Polyodontidae; genus Polyodon; species Polyodon spathula. The sequence continues at coordinate 15,300,341 of NC_054545.1, forward strand.
TTAAATAACAAACGAAAAACAAAATGGTGTGAGGGAAGGAGTGCAGGGGTGGAATCCAAAACAAACTGTGATGACTCGTCTTTAATTTGTCTTCGTGGTGACCATACATAAACAAAAAAAAGACAAAAGAAATGTTAGTGTTTCAAAAAATCCCGCTGCACAAAACCAGACTCTCCCTCCACCCGTTACTCCTCCTACTTTACTTTCGGACCAACCCCGAACACAGTAGTACGTTCCCTTTAGTATGTAATGTCCCGCCTCTGTAGTCAGTGGAACACCAATCCCCAACCGACACGTGTCCTTCTCCTTCACTTGACTCCAGTGGCTGGAATTTACATACTCGTACTTCCGCCCCTCACCAAGGTGCCGCCCCTCAAAAGATGACTTTTGCCATGGTCACGAGATCTTGGTAAGGGAAGTCCCGAGTTGGTTTGATGCCATCTACTGTCGGGAGGCTGAATCACAGACCGAAAACCCTTTGACTCATCACATATCCCACCCCTCAGAGTGGAGCCGAAGGAACACTCGGAAACCTCTAACCCTTCCCTTTTACCTCCCTCCCGGGAAAAAAAATCAGCATTTTGATGTAACTTACCCGCACGATACCTTATTTGAAAGGCGAAGGGTTGGAGCGCCAGGTACCACCGCGTAATCCTAGCGTTTGAATCCTTCATCGTGTCTAACCACTTTAAAGAAGCGTGATCTGTGATGAGTACAAAGGGTCGTCCCAGAAGATAGTATTTTAAAGATTCCACTGCCCATTTCACTGCCAGGCATTCTTTCTCCACTACCGAATACCTCTGTTCTCTGGGCAGTAACTTCCGACTGATGTATAGTATCGGGTGTTCTACACCATCTCTCTCCTGGGACAGAACCGCCCCCAGACCAGTCTGCGATGCATCTGTCTGCAGGACGAACTCTCGGCTGAAATCCGGGCTTATTAATGCTGGGGCCTGACTCAAATTAGTTTTAATAGATTCAAAGGCTGTCTGACACTCTGCACTCCACTTAATTTTATTTGGAGCGTTCTTTTTAGTGAGATCAGTGAGAGGGGCGGCTATAGTGGAAAAGTGTGGAATAAAGCGGCGGTAATAACCAGCCAACCCTAACAGTGATCTCACCTGGGTTTTCGTGGTAGGTACCGGTGAATCCAACAAAGCCTGGACTTTTGAAACCAACGGTTTCACTCTACCCTTACCCATTATGAAACCTAAATATTTAGTTTCTTCTTTTCCAATAGCGCACTTTGCCATGTTCGCTGTGAGCCCCGCCCTCCTCAGAGACTGTAAGACGGCTTCTAATCTAGTCAAATGTTCTCTCCAGGAAGAACTATAAATGACTACATCATCGATATACGCAGCTGCATACTCTCGATGAGGTTGTAAAACCCTGTCCATTAGTCTCTGAAAAGTAGCAGGCGCTCCATGAAGTCCGAACGGCATAGTACAAAATTGAAAAAGACCCTCTGGGGTTGAAAATGCCGTTTTCTCACGAGAGGCTTTCGTTAATGGAATTTGCCAATATCCTTTCGTCAGATCCAGAGTTGAAATAAACCGAGCTTGCCCCAGTTTGTCTAAGAGTTCATCTACTCGAGGCATGGGATATGCATCAAACTTGGAGATAGCATTCACCCTCCTAAAATCGATACATAATCGTAGTGACCCATCTGGCTTGTCTATTGGTACTATTGGGCTACACCACTCACTTCGGGAAGGTTCAATTACCCCAAGTTTCAACATACACTCCACCTCCCTTCGAACAGAATCTCTCCGACTCTCTGGAATGCGATACGGTCTCTGTCTAACTCTTAGACCTGGCGGAGTGATAATAGCATGTTCGATCAAATGCGTTCTTCCAGGCACGTTAGAAAACACATCACTGAACATTTTAATTAGATTGCTTACCTCTTCACGCTGATCAGGAGTTAATTGTTCCCCCATCGGGACCTCAATTGCTGACTCTGACTCAATTGAGGGTCCAAAATCCTCTCCCTCCTGTACAGGAGATATAAAATGGACTTCCCGTTCTTTCCACGGTTTCAGGAGATTAACATGATAAATTTGACTTTCTTTCCGACGCCCAGGCTGTCGGATCTCATAATTGACTTTACCAATTGCTCGAATAACCTGAAAGGGACCCTGCCATTTAGCAAACAACTTAGATTCCGATGAGGGCAACAATAACAACACTTTATCTCCAGGTCGAAAGTTCCGAATTCTTGCATTTTTATTGTAGCTTTGTTGCTGCTTCTGCTGTGCCGCTTTGAGATTGTCATGTGCCAATCGACCGACTAATTCTAAGCGATCGCGTAACTGCAACACGTATTTTACTACATTTTTAGACTCCTTTGACTGTTCTTCCCAGCCTTCTCTTATGAGATCCAAGATACCCCGCGGCTGCCGACCGTACAAGAGCTCAAACGGGGAAAACCCCGTTGAGGATTGTGGTACCTCGCGAACTGCAAAGAGCAAGTAGGGAAGCAGTTTAGCCCAATTGCGTTTTTCTTGATCTACAAAGCGGCGCAACATATTTTTCAAAGTCTGATTAAATCGTTCAACAAGCCCATCCGTTTGTGGATGAAAAACTGAGGTTCTAATTGAACGAATTTTCAATAATTTATATAGTTGCTGAATACAGTCTGACATAAAATTAGTGCCCTGATCAGTGAGAATTTCTTTCGGGATTCCCACCCTAGAGAATATTTTTACCAATTCATTCGCTACAGCTATTGCATTCATAGAGCGTAAGGGAACAGCTTCTGGATATCTCGTTGCGTAGTCCACTACTACTAAAATATACCGATATCCTGACTCTGTTCCCTCCAGAGGGCCTACTAAATCTACACCAATCCTTTCAAACGGTACCCCAATAATTGGAAGTGGAACCAGAGGTGCGGGGCGAACTGACTTAGGGGCAGCTAATTGACATTCAGGACACTCCGATACATACTTCCGCACCAGACCATAAACCCCAGGCCAAAAAAACCGGGCCAGAATTCGTTCCTGAGTCTTTTCAGTTCCCAAATGACCTGAAAATGGAATGTCATGCGCCAATCTCATGATTTCTGACTGAAAAGGCCTAGGAACCAATAACTGTTTTACGAGCTGTCCCGTCCCGGGAGCCCGGGTTATTCTATATAATAAGTGCCCAGATACAGAAAAATGCGGAAATACCACCGGTTGTCCTTCCTGCATATCCTTCCCCTCGATATATCTAACCCGTTTCCAAGCATACTGTAACGTGGGATCATTTTGTTGTTCATATCCCAAGTCAATATCTCGGTCCCAATGGTTAGGTACACAGAGAGGAGTGTCTTTTATTACATGACCTTCCACCTCAGTAACCTCGCAGCCCCGGTTACACTGAATACCTACTCCCTTTCCTTGCCGTTTCAGCGATTGGTTTACTTTTGTGTCAGACCCCTCCCCTTGTCGTCTCAGAGTTCCCTCATATTTTTCCACCCGACGCTCTCTTTTTGTTTTTCTTGGGCGGATTTTAGGGTTAAACAGGTCGGATTGCAACGGAAAAATCTCGCCAATTGTTTTCTCCTGTTGCTTTAATTGTCCCCTGGTAGAAACTAAGACCATTTCCCGACCTAAAATACGATCAAAAAACGGCCAGTCTCTTCCCAGGAGAACAGGGTATGGTAAACATTGCGCTACAGCCACTTTAACGCAAGCTGAATAATCACCTACAATAAGTCTAACTTTAGTGGTGGGATAAACCCGAGTTTCTCCATGAATACAGGAGATAGCCACTTTACCCTGTGGCTCCCAGGCTACCCCATCCAAGAGAGCTTGCCGAATCAATGTTTGTGCACACCCAGAGTCCGCAAATGCGTAAGTACTCTTTCCCCCGACCTGTACTCTTAACTGATAAGGGCCCTCCCGACATTCCCCAGTGTTCCTACCTGTTACTGCTGACCAGGATCTTGTCGCCAGGTCCACCTTTATTACTGGACAATTCCTGGCAATGTGTCCAGGCTCATTACATTGGTAGCACACTTGGTTAGGAGGCATCAACGGAGTTAATCTGTCCTGCGAGTCCGCGACCGGCAGGTTAGGGGGATTCTCTCTCGCCCAGGATGGGGCTAACCTCGACCTCCATGGTCTGAAGGTCCGGTTACCCCCTCTGGGCTTCATTGGTTGGTTGGTCCGAGTTAGTTTAGGGGCAGGAGTGGGGTCTGACCCGGCACCTTCGTTTGCGTCTTCGTAGGCCTCCGCCAGGAGGAGGGCATCCTCGAGAGTGGTAGGTCTATTCCTCTTAATCCACTCTCGATTCCCTGGCGGTAGTATAGACGCAAACTGTTCTATAACTATTTTCTGCACCAGTTCTTGGGGTGTATGTTCTTCTGGCCGCAGCCACCGGGTGCACTGATCTAAAAGATATTGTCCCGCAACCCGGGGCCGCATCCCCTTGGACAGCTGGTATTCCCGAAAACGGCGCCGGTATGTTTCCTCCGTGATCCCGAGGCGTGAGAGAATGGCTTCTTTAACTTTAACATAGTCCCCTGCATTCGTGGCCGTCAGGGCTCGATACGCTGCCTGAGCTTCCCCTGTCAGGCAGGGTGCCAATTTCATGGCCCAGTGTTCCCTAGGCCACTCTGCAGCCTCTGCCACTCTCTCAAACGTAATCAAGAAAGCCTCGGGATCATCTTCCGAGGTCATCTTCTGAAGATTAGGCTGAGCTGCAAACATCCGGGCAACCGCTCTCTCTGATGTTGATATTGATAGTTTTTCTACCAGCTGTCCCAAGAACTGGGCGAGCTGTTCCAGGTGCCGTGTCTCTCTCTCCTCTCGCTTCTCCTCCTGCTCCCTAAACATTGTCAAAACTGTAGCTGGATCCATTTTCACTTCTGACACACGTGTGAGGCGAGAGTGTATTAAATGGAATGTCCAGACAGTAATTTATGTGTACAGAAATAAAATAATTTATTTTTATTTTCTATACACAACAAAAGGATTAAATAACAAACGAAAAACAAAATGGTGTGAGGGAAGGAGTGCAGGGGTGGAATCCAAAACAAACTGTGATGACTCGTCTTTAATTTGTCTTCGTGGTGACCATACATAAACAAAAAAAAGACAAAAGAAATGTTAGTGTTTCAAAAAATCCCGCTGCACAAAACCAGACTCTCCCTCCACCCGTTACTCCTCCTACTTTACTTTCGGACCAACCCCGAACACAGTAGTACGTTCCCTTTAGTATGTAATGTCCCGCCTCTGTAGTCAGTGGAACACCAATCCCCAACCGACACGTGTCCTTCTCCTTCATTTGACTCCAGTGGCTGGAAGTTACATACTCGTACTTCCGCCCCTCACCAAGGTGCCGCCCCTCAAAAGATGACTTTTGCCATGGTCACGAGATCTTGGTAAGGGAAGTCCCGAGTTGGTTTGATGCCATCTACTGTCGGGAGGCTGAATCACAGACCGAAAACCCTTTGACTCATCACACATACTGTAATCACATCTGTACTCTGTAAAGAGGTAAGCACTATTCAGCTCGCTTTCATCCCATTTCTTTGCTGTTGTCACAGCTTGAGATTGCATATTGAGTCCACCTACTCTGCCCTCAATGCCAGCTCCTGTTGGCCAGCCACAATGGCCACTTTTTTAGGACCCTGACTCCAGCTTTGACACAATGTGGCAAAGACTCCACATAGTGCTGAAAGGTGTTTTGAGGGATTTGATCCATGTAGTCCTTAATATCTCACACAACTAGTGTAGAGAGGTAGGCAGAGGTGAGAATTCCTCAAGTTGTTCATGTTCATCCCTACATGCTGAAAAGGATTGAGATCTGGGGATTGTGGTTTATTGATACCATAAGCAGGCCTGCCTTCACCCACAATGATCACGGAGCTCAGGGCTCAGTTCTGCAGTCTGCCTTCCCATGCAGCAAGTGAGGGTTGTGAGGATGAGACCCTCACTGTAATATGTAAATGCATGTTATTGTGTTTATGATTGTTACTGTTCTACTGGAGATAGAGCAGTGGGTTATGTATCATGCATGCTGCTGAGGAAGTGTATTTGATATATGACAGTATATTGCTTTATTTAGGTTAGGGTGCTTGCTTTAATGAAGACATAATAATAATAATAATAATAATAATAATAATAATAATAATAATAATAATGAGTAAACATAGAATAATGGAATTGTTTGCCAATCTTTGTTTGTAAAGAAAGACGGTATTCTTTCTTTACATTTTTTTAACAAAAATGTGTAAAGGAGGAGAAACATGGTTAATGTAAAATATATGAATGTTTATGGTAAATGGAATGAATGTTAAATAATGTATATTGTGTAAGTGTTTATTGAATAATGTTTCCTGTTAGGAGTAGGTGGGGCTGGGGCTTTAGTTCCATGTCTTTCCTGTGCAGGGGTCATTTGTAGTCTTACCTTTGTAGATGTCAGTCATTTTATGTATAACCTGTTAGTCTGTGAGCGTCATTTGTGTGAAATCTCTAGTGCCACAATAAAGATTTATGCCTGTCGACATTACCAAGTTGCTGTTTCTTGTGTTCCAAAAGCCTCCGTGTTCCTGAGTTGAAGAATGTGATTGTGGGTGGCGGTAAGCTCGGACTATAACAAGGGTTCTCAATTGAATTCTGTCAAATGATACAGTACACAGACTCAGTGCAGTCTACTCAACTGATCTAAACAGTGACAGTAAGGGTTTTACACTGCTTGTGATGGGCTGATCTGATTTATACTGCATTGTATCTATTACTTTCATTTTTATAGCAGCTCCTGAGTACAGCCTTGTTTTTTGTGATTTATAATCAGGCTATACATGTCGTGTCTCGTATAAGAAACATCATTGCGTGCAGTTTGAACCTTGCTAGAACAGCATCCTTTTGACTTAACACAGCAAAGCTATACTGAAATTACTTTGATTGTAATATTTAAGGATTACTTCCCCCTATCATTTCTTCATCCATTGCAATCTGTTTTAAAGAGTAAGTAGCAAGGTTCCCAAAAATATAACGTTATATGCCCCCACGTGTTTCTACAACTGTTTAAATAGCATACCTGGAATTTTTCTTTTCATTGTTAACATCCTGACAACTTTTTACACTTATAACTTTAAAGTCTGTTTCAAATCTCTTTTCAAAATGTCCGCTCCAGTGCACTGATAGTGTAAGGATTATTGCCCACATTGTTAAACAGGCAACACAGCAATAACGATCCATGATGTCGTGCGAAACAGAAAAGCCAGAGCACTTTTTATGTTTTTCCTGCAGTGATTTTTAGAGGACAGATCTCAAACGCCAGTGCACTAGAGCAGCCATTTTGAAAACCGCTTAAAAGTGTAAAAAAGTTGTCAGGATGTTAACAATGAAAGAAAAATGACGGGTTTGTTATTTAAACAGTTTGTAGCAGCACGTGGGAAGCCCCGATACTTACTCTTTTAAACTACCCATAGGTGACATCAGTGTCCTTACAAGATACACCATGAAATCATCAATAGATACTTTACCAGATGTCATGCTGATGTAAAGTTGCTTCTTAATACCTTGTTGGTATATATTTCTTCTTTAGGTGATATGCATAGGTGACAGCTCTGCCCTTCTGCATGACAAAGTTCATTTATATACACGTGAAATATCATTGTGGGCAGAAGACATTCCTCTGCATGTAGGAACTTTGTAAGGTGAAACAGCATGTGCTAACCCTGACTTTCAAGTGCTTAGCTCCAGTGATTAAACACAGAAGTAAACTTGGCTCAGACTAGCAATTACTTCTAGGTAGAGTGTCTTTGTAAATTGAGCCCATAAAATGGAAACAAGTAAAATTATTTTGTAAGCTGCTAATAACTTGACCCAGGTTATGATTTCCATTACACGAGAGTAGATGTTAAAACTTCATGCTGATTTGAACTCGGCTCTCGCCAAGATAAGCACCAACTAAGACGTAGCTTTACAGTAAACTAATGTGATCCATATGTGTCTCCATCCATTTGCATTTCCTTCCATATAATGATGTAGATATTCTTCTGTCTGGTGTTAATGGCTGAAGTGTAATGCTGGCTCCAGGGATCAGCTTATTGCCTTCCTGGCGCATCAGCACACACAACGGCTGCGATGCTGGCTCCGGGGATCAACCACAGTGCGGCCTCCCCAGCGCATCAGCATGGCAACCGTCTGGATTGAGCTAAGTAGGGTACATCTCTGGAGTCTTCAAGTGGGCACCGTCCATCCTCAGTGTTTCATCGACTAGCCCACAACACCTCAAGAGGGCCCGACGGTGATTCTGTCATCCCAGCATCACCCCCCTCCATCCCCCACTCAACTCAGCCTGGCTTACTTACCTGTATGTCAGCATTTCTTTCTTTCTATTGTGCTTGAGATCCCCAGCCAGAATATTTCCGTCTCAACCACAGCCAGTTGCTGCTCCTCTCTGCTGCTTCAGATAAGTTCTTCACTGTGCGACACAACTCTTGGCCACTGAATCCGACGTCTCTGAGAAACCGGGTTGTAGAATGTGCCACAAATCCTCGACAACCCACTTCCACTGGGTAAACCCGGACTCTCCATCCTCGCTGTTCCGCTTCAGTGGCTAGTTGAGCATACCACAGTTTATCTACAGCATCCTCCCCTGGCACTGTTAACTCTACCAGGTGAACAAGGTATGCTGATCCAGACCACAAGACAATATCTGGTCGAAGGTTAGTGGTGGCAATCTCAGGTGATAAAATAAGCCGTTGACCAACATCTGCCAGCATTTTCCAGTCTCTAGCAGCTTCCAGTTGTCTTGGGCGAGGATTGGTTTTAGCACCTTTACTTGGTGGTTGCTCTCCTGGGCGGAGGAATGTTGTCTTTTGTGTGTAATGTTTTGATGGAACAGGTGGCAACTTATTGGTCTGGTTACGCTTGTCTTCCATTGCTAAGGCCAAACATCGCAGCACCTGGTCATGGCGCCAAGTAAACCGACCTTGGCTAAGAGCCACCTTACATCCTGTCAAAGTGTGCCTTAATATTGCAGGTGATGAACACAAAGGACATGAGGGATCCTCTCCTACCCAGAGGTTTAGGTTCTGTGGTGATGGGAGAACATCATATGTTGACCTGATGAGGAAACTGATCCTGCTCTGTTCCATTGACCATAGGTCTTGCCAGCCAATCTTGCGTTGTTCCACACTCTCCCATCTCATCCATTCTCCCTGCTTGGCCTGGGAAATGGCCTTTATACACCTCATCCTCTCCTCCTGCTTTTGCACCTCGTTGACTAGCAGCTTCCTCCTTTGAGCTGGGGCTGCCTTGTGCCATGTAGGAGGAGCTGAACTGAGACCAAGACCCCCTCTTCCATGCTGAACTTGCCCCATGATCTCACCAATTCGAAGGGCAGCCTTTGCATCTTCCACAGCTTTCTTTACCGCCCATTTTCTTCCAGTTTTCAACACAGGTGCTGCCTCCCTTACGCATTTGTCGCGTGACTCTAATAATGTCATTTCCAGTCTGACCTTGGCGCACTTAAATTCCTCGGTTAGAGTGGAGACTGGTAGCTGCAGTATTCCTTTACCATAAAGTCCCACTCTGCTGAGGCAGCGTGGAACTCCCAACCATTTCCTGATGTATGAACTGATTAAAGCTTCCAGCTTCTCTACTGCTGTCAAAGAAACCTCGTACACAGTCAGTGGCCACAGCAACCTCGTCAGTAGACCACACTGAAAGCACCAGAGTTTTAGTTTGCCTGGTAGAGTGCAGCTGTCTATGCTCTTCAACTGCTTGTTGTCTAACTTCTCCCACACGAACTGTGTCCTTTAGATCCCCGTCGTACCATCTCCCAAGAATGTAATTAGTGAACAGTAGTGCACACTGTGCTGTGCCTTATTGTTATTATAACATGGCCCAGTGTTGTTAAGTCTAAATAAATGTGTTTTTATTCTCATGTAGGGTACTTTAAACAGTAATTGTATCTAATGTAGAGTACTGGTGTGGAGAGGTGAACTCACTAAGCTTCCCCAAACTCTAATTGTGTACTGTGCAATCTGTACATAAGTCTTTCTGCAGATGGGGCTTCAGTTCCTTATCAATGCTAGGTAGCCCTGCAGGTCTTTGAAGAAATTCACAGATATGAGGCAGGAACTAACTTTAATGGCTGTTACTCATAGAGGATGTACATGAAAAACCGTATTTATGTCATGGACGGGTGCAGTGATAACAAACAAGCCTTCAGACACAACTTTAGCACAGCACATTAAGGAATTCCTTTTGTGCTACAAGGGAATTTTAACAAACATTTAGCAAATGATTACATTTAACCATCCTTGGAGATAAACAGAGACAACCAGTAGAACGGCCAGTTACACCTGCTGTAAACGCAGATGGCCACGATTAGGTAAGCAAAACTGGAATGTTTACGTAATATTCTAAAATCTTACAAAGTCATTGTAAACACCCTTTTTAATGCAATGCACTTTAACTTATTGGTATGTTTTTATGATGCGTGATCTGAAATATTAGCATAACCCATCCTTAACTAACATAAAATGGCACCCACTTGTGCGGCACTTAGAGGTTTGTTGTAAACCATTGTCAAAATAAAAAGGACAGGATCTGAAGGGATTTTATTTCTGGAATAATAGGACGACAATCATAATGTTCCACCTGTATTTTAGGTTGTAAATTTAGCCATTCTGATGATTACCTAGACAAGATTTATTGTTAGTGAGAATTTGGATGGGCTAGAGACTGATAAGTTTGCTGTTTACCATGCTGTTTTTGACAGTGTTTTGTCTGTGTTTTATCATACTTGATAATGCTTCCCATGCTGTTATGCTTTGCATTGTAATCGGGTAAGCTTTTACCATGGTATACCATAATAAACTTAATCCAATATAATAATACTACCGGTACTGTTGCTTATATTGTATTGAATGCTGGAAACTGTAGTGATTCAGCTGCTTGGCAAGACACCACACTTTGCCCTTATTTCAATTGGTCTTCTCCCTTTTTGAATCCAAGACAACCTAAAACAAATATGGTCTTCTAAAAGGTGAGTGGTTTATAACTCTATTTTGCACACTCGTAAAAAAATAAAATTAAATAAAAAATATGAAATACCGGAAAATGTTAGCCCAAACTGTGTTTTTGTATGGAATTCTTAGTAAATGGATTATTGAAAATGATTTTGAATTTCAAGACGTGGCACTGTGGGAAGTTGTAGTTGGCAGCTGGTTGTTTGTTCTGTTTGCCGTGCATATCTCTGTCCATTTCTTAGTCACTGAACACAGTCCCTGTAAAATACAGCAGCGGCAAAACAACATAGCATCTGTGTTGCTGCGATACTACTAGATGTGAATCCAAACCATTGCTCAGATTTAATTTTTATACATGGGAACTGAATAAATAACTTTTTTGAATAATGAAGAATCAGGCGATACATGATTGAAGGAAATAGAGGAGACAAAGGAGAAACTTCATCACATAGAGTGGTGAGGGTATGGAATGGGCAACGTAATCATGTTGTGAGGCAGCATCACTTGAGTCCTTTAGACCCAGTTTGAGAAAGTTTTGAGATCAGTCAGCTGCTAGGAACATCCTCTCCTTTGTAATTTTCTTAAGTTTTTATGTTCATGGTTGTTTACTTAACGTGACACTTACAACCAAAGCGATCTTTGTAATTTACAGCCCATTGTTTCACAGCAGCCCGTCACCCAACACAGTACTATAAACATGGTTTTGTTTTGTCATGTTCAGAAGATTATTCCTCAGTGACATTTTCAATTGTGATTTTTAAAAATTTATTTAGAGACTCCCTTTTCAAATTCTGCTAAACTGCTAAGGATATTCTTTAGTACAAGTTATTGAGTTAAACATAATCTCAGGGTATCTGGGAGGATATTCAGAGTGTGAGTAGTAAGACTAATAATAAAACCAGACAAATATGTATTTTTCATGTTACTGATACTGTTAGTTGGCCTCCAGTTATAACGGAGGTGGATGAAGGTAGGCATATCACATATCTGGAGAACCGCTGGCCTTATTGTGAAGAAACTTGACCTTCTTTGGCACGAGCACAATCATAACCTCTGGGTCTATGGAGGCTGTCTGCTTGTCAGTGTCACACATTTTAAGATATCTAGAGAACCACTTCAGTTGTGATGAAACATGGTATGGACACACTCTTGAAGTATAGGAATCGGTGTAATGGCATTTGTCTATATCTGCATGTCAAAATGATTTAAATTTGTTGTGCATACAGTCGATTTATAGTAATGGCAGTTTACTTTTTTTACTGATTGCGCTAATTTTGAATTCACAGCCGTGTTGGGGATGAATTGCCCACACTGCAATGCATCAAACTCACAGATGTCTAACCCCTTCTAATGTAAAATGTTACTACTTTGCATTTTAATTATTATCCTGCAGAGTTTCATTTGATCCCAGCTTGGTAGTCCCTACGACAGACAGAAGCAGCACTCTGCCCAGAAAAAGATAACGGGATATAAATATATATATATATATATATATATATATATATATATATGTGTGTGTGTGTGTGTGTGTGTGTGTGTGTGTGTGTGTGTGTGTGTGTGTGTGTGTGTGTGTGTGTGTGTGTGTGTGTGTGTGGTGTGTGTGTGTGTGTGTGTGTGTGTGTGTATATATATATATATATATATATAATATATATATATATATATATATATATATATATATATATATATATATATATTATATATATATATAGAATAACTCTTAGCTTTCGACTTGAAGCCATATTAATTCCCTGTTCCTCTTACAGGCCCTTTCAGTTACTTTTGATTGCATAGTCATCCTTGACATCAAAAGTACATTTGAACTGAATGTATTTAATGTAGAATCCTTTTACCTGAAGCCTCTGCCATTAACATTAGATTTTTATTTTAGATATTTGTAGCAGGAAACACTGATCAAATGAACGAACATGAACCATTCATTACTTTAGTGACTCTACATTAGCAGCCCTGTCTGGTTGCTTTTGAAGGATGTTATTTGACAGGCAGTGTATCTAATATTTATTTTTACTGTCGCCTTTCCTGTGGGATAAGCTTGTTCTCAATACTGCTTTATGGTGTTAACAATGCTGAATTTTCTGAACTGAAAATGGCACACCTCCAAATTTATACGGCTTACGTGAAAAATAGGCCCGTTATCCCTTTGCGTACTAACTGTATAAAACCTGAAGACTTACCAAAACCACAGAGGGCAGCAGCACTAAGACGGCTTTGTTCTCTTCTGACTTGATTCCAAAGTCAGTCAGTGAACAGAACTTGCATTGTGTAGTTTTTCCATGAGTAAACTTTGGGCTGTCATCACAACCTCCTCTGCCTACAAGAGCACGAGTGAGCAGCAGAAGACTGCACCCTTATTCTCTACCATGTAAGAGAATACACACCGAGGACTGCTTCTTTCATGAGTGCAATTTAGAAAAGTAAGAGACATGCATTGTTTACATTCAATCTTTATGTGGTGATAAAACAATTTCCCTTTTGCCACTTTTTTTTAATATTTGCTGTTTTATGAGCTACTAAAAGTTCAGCCACTTAATGGCTTATAATGGATATAACAGTGAAGACATTTAACAGATTGTCTAGACCAAATTGATTTAGCTTTAGTGCTTACAAAATTGGTGGGTTGTGTCTGCTGGACATTACTACAGTACCTAATACTGAATCACAGCTGACAGGGTAATATATATTACTGTAGAATTAGTTCATAAAGCATTTTTAATTCTTACTAATGTGTGGCATATGTAGTTATAGTCCCTGACACTAAGAAAGTATCACATGCAGTCGCAATGTGGATTTAAATAGTGTTATGGGTGCAAACAAAACCAGATGTGCCTTGTGCATAACCATTCCATTCAGTTTTGTAAAAAGGTGCACATTATATTCTTAATTATGGCATACATTGTGGGGAAAGAGTAGAATAGTCATGTAATAATTCTGACTTGCCATGTTGTGCATCTTGAAATGTATTACTGCTGTTAATCTGTTTATCTTTCTTCATGCTTAGAAGTTCATGATTCTCTAGTGTGTAAAAGTATTAATAGTGAATGTAAACATTTCGACAGGTGTATAGTTTTTATCAATGTCTTTATATAGTCGTGCATCCACTGTTTAAAAAAAACAATGGATCAGTGCTGCTGCCACTACATATTTGCAGCATTAATTAAAAAATATAGGCAAAATGCGTCTGTGTTCTAGAAATGGACCTCTGATCCAATATGGCTGCTTAGGATTTAGCATAACAGAGACAGAACACTTTGAGATATTGTCTTCAAATTTGGTACACAGTTGTATGGGTGTTAAAATCCTGCCATGCCACATGCTTTGAGATAGTGGGGTCTTTTCAATTGATCTTAACAATCACACATCCTAATAGCACTGTCATTCAAACAAATACACATGTTAATTTTTTTTTTAAATCTCTGTTAGCAATGCATGCTTTCAAGTAGTGTTGACGTAGCCCGTGCAAGTATGACATATTGTGGATAGTGCAAAACCAGTAAGATTTATTAAATGATTGGTTAGCTACAATGGCTTTAACCAGCTACTTCCCCTAATGACCAACATTCCTTGCAGCCGTTGACATCCTTTAACCCCAGAGACACTGCTGATTACCTTGGAAGTGAACAGTCTATGTGAAAGTAAGATGTGCAAACTGAAAACTTTCTTTAACCTAGTAGTATTCCATAGAGCTATATATTTTAAATGAAAATAGATCTCCCCTGTACCTCTTTCAAAACTATGCATAGTAGATCATAATTCATGGAAGTGCATGACAGAAACCACTTCATGCAGACAGAGCTGTGTAGTAAACAAGTAGATGGATGTCCAGGAGAGAGTAATAAGGAAGCGCATCAGGAGGATTCATATTTAGTTAAGATGGGATATATTTAGATCTGTCACTGTTTAGATCCTTCAAACCCAATACTTTGTCTGCAGCTGAAACAATTCTACTCTAAAATCAAAACACTGCCATCCCAAACGTTTGACCACAGCACAATGCTTTTTTTTTTTTTTTTTTTTTTTTGGTGATGTAGGATCTTAAAAACGTAAGAAATCCTTAAGAATAATACTTGATCCAGTCTAATATAATCTTCGTGGAAATCAAAACTGTATGCTGTCTGTAAAAGGGCAACTATCCAGACTTTTTTTTTTTTTGTTTTCTTCTCATCTGTTTAAAAACTCAGGGGGATCGTCTTACGGAAACCCGAATATCATGGCTGAGAAACATATCCTCTACTGGCATCATATTGCAGGAGTGAATCATTTTAAAAAGCGACGGGTTACAAACTTGCTGTAGTGCAGAGGTGATTCAAATGCTAAATTACATGCACTGAATAGGTTTCTTTAAGTCTTCGTAACGTTGAAGGATCATTTGTTACAATGTTTAAATTAAAGCAAATGAAAGCATTTGTATGACGTTGTGATAGTGACTCCTATTGAAAATGTGCAGGTTACTTGTTGGTTGTATCACGGAGGTCTTAACTGAGGTTTGATTAATCTGGGACTGCAGATAGTGGCCATAATCTGGGGTGGTCTTAAAGGGTACATAAAAACCTTCTTATTTGATTGTGTTAAATGTTGCCATGTGTTGCTACAACTGTTTACCATAAGGTGTGTGTTGTTTTATTTATTTATGGGAAATGTAGTTCTGAGAGGTCCATGCTGGTACATGGGAAGTCATCTTGAGGCACAGAATGCAATTTAAAAGTTAAAGTGGTCAAAAATGTAAAAAAAAATAAGTAAATAATACACACCTTACATAAACAGTTGTAGCAACTGCTTTTATATACACAGTACAGTCTTTATACAGTAGTAGTACATTTCTGACTTGGTTACTTTCATGAATGAGTTCTTTGTAACTACATCCGAAGACAAATAGCAAGTTCATTTAAAAAGCATTCGGAATAGCTTGTTTTCCTTCCACAAACTTGTGTCCAGGTTGGTATTTTTTTAACCCAGCCATACTCCTGCAAAGATATAGAAGTACTGTACATATGAAGGCTAATTATTAAATAACAAGTAAACTCAGAGTTAAACATTTCATTAAAGAAGTCGGTGAAAAAATATACTTTATAGTGGCATGGAGGGTGAAATTGAAACCACTGATATCTGAAGTGTAAAGTGAACGGACCTTGAACGCACATCCCTGGAAATGGGGTTATAATTTAGATTACAGCATGTTAGAGCATTGGTAAGCATTATGAAGGCTGGAGAATTATGGTTAAGCTGATTTTTTTCACTCTTCTCAAGGATTTCTATGAAATGTACCCAATTCCCCGTAATATGTGGTTCCCTGTGAAAAAAATCACATTTCTGAAAACAATGTAGCTATACATATATTTTTTTTGTACTTAAAAAACAAATACAGTGAACGTTTGTGTTACTGACGCACTACCTGTGACAGGAACCTGGCAGCCAGTTTAGTTTACTTCTGGCAAATGATTGAACCCCTGTAAGATTTCTTTAAAATGTCTTCAATGAAAAAGACACCAGCTGCATCATAGATCAGAAATATTTCTGGAATCTATGTAGTGGTGACTCACTTTTTAAGTTCAGGGTCTTAGAATAAAATAATCTAAACAGTTTATATAAATGTGCGTTATGTTTTGTATAGAGCGTGGATTTTGTAAAGTGTTGACATTTTTGTATTGGTTCTTTGTCTATTGCAGATCAACTGAAGTGTGCTGGAGTGACTTGCCCAGAACAACCTATTTTGGATTGCCCCAAAGATTCTGTGCTGAGCAAGACATACACTCCACCCACAGCCTGTTGCCCTTCAGTGCCGCCATTCTGCACCTGCAACTTCCGTGTCTGTGAGGAAAGGGAGTGTTCCCGTGGATACCAGCCGGTCCTGATTGTGGAAGGAAAAGGAATCCCTGGAGAGTGCTGTGATGAATATGAGTGTCAAAGAGGTAGGAACATGTTGTAGTTTTGTAATGTTGATACTATTATATATACATATAGCAGACAACACCTGTAAAACTCAACTCTTCCCTTCTGGACAATATAGCATTCTGCCTTTAATGCACTTTAACTTGCACTTATCGGCTCCCTGTTTTACTGTATTTAATCCAATCTGTAGTATTTTGTATTTCACCTGCACTTGTGTCTAATCCTGATGTAACTATCAACACTGTTATCTGCTCTTGAACTGCCCCAAAATCAAATCGTACTGTGTTTTGTATTTGCTCTTATTATGACTGATTTTGTATCGTGATCTTAAATGTATTATAATTCTTGATATGTATTTTTGGTATACAACTGTAAGTCACCCTGGCTAAGGACTTCTGCTAAGAAATAAATAATAATAGCTATTTTTATATTAATATAGTATAAACGCTGTACACCTTTATATCATTTATTTTCAGTGCACCTTTTCTTCTTGTGCTAATTTGTTCAATTAAAAGTATATATTTGTAAATAATGCATTACCAAATGGGGCTATAGCAATAAACACATTGTTTTAACGGTAAGGCCATATTATTGATACAGACTATTAGCTTTCTGACACTTTACAGTACACTCACTTACTTTTCATTGCAGGGGATGTCGGTGAAATTAACCATTTCACTGCCACAATGTTTTAACATCAGGCCATTCCCATCAGATGATGACCTCTTGGATGGGATTTTAGTTCACAAAAATACCTATTCTAGTTTATTTTCTGCAAAGAGGATACAATATTTATTTTTTAACCCATGGCCCCGAAGAATAGGATTTGATTAGGCTTTTTAAATAATCACAGTAATAAAACAAGTGTATTGGCATTTGGATTAACAAATGTGATATATACAGTGCAATGGCTATACCAACATAACAAATTCACATTATGCCTTTCCATAGATAAATGTGTTCTGAGTCCTGAAATTAATGAATTTTATTTGGTCACTGACCATAAAACCACTAAGGCCATGAATATGTCAAAAAGTTTGTCTGGTCACACAACTAAAATTGAAAAGTTCAACAGTTCAATGGTGGGAATGCTTTTAATGTTGTTCCAGCTGAACAGTGGAAGCTAATTGTATTAGGCTTGTAGAGCTGAATTAATTGTGACAGGGAGGAATGTTTTTATAACAGAT
The DNA here is from genome assembly GCF_017654505.1 of Polyodon spathula. Lineage (NCBI taxonomy): Eukaryota > Metazoa > Chordata > Actinopteri > Acipenseriformes > Polyodontidae > Polyodon > Polyodon spathula. The sequence goes on from NC_054545.1 coordinate 15,318,416, forward strand.
GTCGGCTGCTCTTTTCTGGCTGTGCTCGATGCCTTTTGTGTTGACCTTGCTGTAGATTAAGAGCACATGAATGCTCTGACATCAAAAGCAGACAGTTTGGAGAAGGCACGAACAAGAGTCCTTGCATTTAAAAAACGTTTGATCAGTTTTTAGGGCTATTCAAAGGGGAGACTTGACTAAAGTTTTTCAAATCCTAAAGGAGTTGACAAAGTTAAACCTTGAAAATATTTTAACACTGCATAGAGACCGAGGCCAGACAGCACAGTTGGAAATATACATGGTATACAGACTAAGAGTAAGCATCACTTTAAGTATGGTGGGTGTACAGAGAATGGTGGTAATCAATGCTAAATCACTGGTGTCTGTTAGGAATTGACAATACAAAGCCCTGGGGTCCATCTGCTACTAAGACCCGGATGAGCATTGATGGGCGGAATGATCTCCTCATGATAGTAACTTTTGTTTGACTCTTATGTACTATGAGGTACTAAAAGTACTTTACACAGTGCCCCCTACAGCTCTACAGCTATGGAATGTAAACATTTTATAAAACTACACCAGGATCTGACATAACATGCTTTTAACGGTTAGGCAGAAATGTGTGCTTCCTAAATTTGGTAAAATATTTGGGTGTAAAATTAATTTTATGCTACCGGTATGACTCATCAACAAGGTTGACACAATCCTATGTGAATTTATACTAAAATAGACTTGGTTATACTTTTATTTAAAACAATAAACTGTTAAAATTGCCAATCAAAACATACTTTCATAAACAATTTTAAAGCACATTTTAGCCTTGAATGATAATGTTCTTAACCAGAAGCTCATTAGTGGGAGGTTATTTTGACACCTTCTACCAGTGATCCATACATTATCCAGCATTGTTCCCAACCCAAATCTAATCCCTAAGGCTTGGCATGGAAACAGCAAGAGTTTCCGGTATTTATATTAGTTTTACTGCTCCTGTGTGCGGCCTACACGTGGCTATCCTGTGAAAAGAGATGTCAGTCTCAGGGAGATATGTGCTATGTGCTGCACTATGTAGAAAGTTTTAAAATACCTTTGTACAATGGTTAGGATTACCTCTTCCCCACTTTTCCGTTGTTTTCTTTTCAGTTGGTTTCCGACAGGATTGTGGCTTGGAAATGGTGACCCATTTTAAAAAACTCTGCAATAGTTTAACCTGTTGGGTCCAAAGTGCAAAATGGTTGGGTGGCAGTGTAACTGCACTGAATGTAATTTACACTGCAGTCGTGTAACATTGTGATATATTGTGAAGGTGAACCCCTGAAAAGCCTGCTGTGTTTGTTTGTTTCTTTTGACTAAAGTGATTGATACATTGATTCATTAATGCGTTGTGTTGTTCCTGCTGCAGTTTCACCAAAGTGTGTGCACAATGAGAAGGAATACGCGGAAGGGCAGGTGTATCGGATGGATACCTGCTGGCTGTGCCAGTGTCGAGGGGGAATATCTTTCTGTTCCAAAGCTGAATGTGCTGAGCTGGAATGTGAGAGTTTCTACATCCCTGAGGGAGAATGCTGCCCAGTGTGTAAAGGTAAAAAATGCTGCCCAGTGTGTAAAGGTAAAAATAATCCAAGTACACACAGTTGTTCACTCTGCTAATGCACTAATGCCATAGTCGCCTAATGTAATGCTGATATTTTTATTTGAGGAGGTGCACTGGGACTGGTTTTGTGCATGGTATTGAGTAAAACCAGGGGTTCATTGCACAAGACAATGCATAGTAACTGTATTTAATCCAATTTAAAGATTATCATAATCATTAACGTATACATTGACAGTAATATATTACCATTGAAATGAAATAAGCCGCTTGCTGTTTAATTACATTACAGTAAGAAAATAAGTATCATACTATTATATCAAACTGACAGAGAAAAATACTTTTGTACAATGCCAGAAGCAACCGGTCAGTTCACTGTTTGGTGATTTGAAAAAAAAAAAAGAAGAAGAAGAAATATAAAGAACATTTCCATTGTTGTACAGTGTTTACTCCAGTTTACTTGAGTGGATTAAGACCATTGTCAATTTGGTCACATTGCAAAGAAGTCAGGAACAAAACTGCTTTACGTAGTTTCGTTAAAGTAGAATGGCATTACTATAATCGGCTTCAGTATTCATATTTTTTTTTCCTGGCAATTTCAAACTGATTTGTTTTTGGCTTTCTATGTAGTTTACATAAAAGAATTAATACATTTTAGGGCAAACCAATGTTTTTGGGACTGATTGGTAACTGGCCTATGTTGGAATGTATACATTCCTATTGTACAGTAGAAATAAAGCCGTTTACAATTGTTAGAATTGCATTCTAGTAGTAATGGATTCATTTTGGAATCAAGATCAATTGACTCAATCTGCTGCTGCGTGTGTTCACCATAACGGCAGTAAAACAGATGCAGTGTGCACTGACCTGTAACTGCTTTTTGTGCTGGAGGAAGTAGCTTTGTTTTATTTTATTGCATCTTGTTGGTTTCAACTTTGACTTCTTGCCGGAGGACTTTTATAGATTTCAGAGCTCCTGAGCAGTCAAACTCCTCTCTGATGCCTGCCGTCTCTATAATCGGAGACATGTGTGTGACGTGATGACGTCTGGCTTGGCTATGTAGGAAATTTGCTTTGATCATGCCCTTGGGTAGTGTTGATTTTAGACTTTGGTGATTTTTCAAAATGCTTACAGGCTTGCTGATAGAATTTCACTGTCCTCCATCGTGACACCCATAACGATCACATATTACACAGGGCTAATCAGCATCCCAAAGTCCCCGTATAGGCAATGTGGATGACAAATGGAGCCCTACAGGAACTGCAAGGGATGCTTCCTGACCTGATCAACCTTCTTGAAAATCAAATCAGCAAAAGGGTTTCTTCAGTGGCAGGCATACCTAGCTTATCGCCAACAGTCCCTGTAAAAAAAAAATTTAAAATAGTCCTATAATATTATTTGAATAACCCAACTTTAGACTAAGCAAAATAATCCAAGGAAAAAAGAAAAGAATCTTTGAGGCTCCTTAATCCACAATTCACATGACACCGCACAATCAATCTATAGTGAAAAATACTTGAACTAACCAGAAAACCCCCAATAACTGGGACAGCACAAAAGCAAAATATCTCTGAACTGAGTGAATGTTGCTGCACTGCTCCCTTCAACATTCCACCTTGAGCTACAGACAACTGCTCGAAATAGACCTGGCAGAGGAGAAGCCACTTAGACCTTAATTAGACGGGTATCGTAATTACCTCCTGCTCTGTTCAAATAGAACATGCATGAAGTTATACTAAGGTTGACGGTATTATAGTAATAGCTAATTATAAGAATCACCAAATCATTGATCAATTTTTTGAGTATTAAGGAGGGAGTGTGGTCCAGTGGTTAAAGTCCAGGGAACTTGTAACCAGAAGGTTACCACTTCAAATCCCACCTCTGCCATTGTCTGACTTACTGTGTGACCTTGAGCAAGTCACTTCACCTCCTTGTGCTCTGTCCTTCAAATGAGATGTGAAATCAATGTCCTATTATAAGTGACTCTTCATAGAATGCACAGTTCACAGCCTGCCCCTGTAAAGTGCTTTGTGATGGTGGTCCACTATGATAGGTGCAATATGAAGATATTGTATTATTACACAGTGTAGATGTGTAGATACAGACATCTATTCATTATTTTGATTACTATGGTTAAGCAGCTGCACACTTTACATCCACTCTTCTGTAGACTTTGGAGTGTGTCATGAATCACAGTGTGAATGTAGTGAGTACAAACTGTTCCAGATGGCTATGTGAGTGGTTGTCCAAACTTGTCCAACCATGACTGCAGAACACTATTGTGAGATTTTGGATAATGAGCCAAAAGTGTTGCCTGATAAATCTTCTGCTGGCACAGAGCCCTCGGGTTAAACTGCATGCATTTGATTTGCTTTCATTTCTGTGTAGCGTGCACGGGGGAAGGCAGCAGCATGGCTGGTAGGTGATGTAATCACATACAAAGACATAAGTCTGATATATGCTCCTTGCAAAGGAACCAGCTCTTTTGTACAGCAATATTGGTGCTATGTTTAGTGCGAGAGGTCCCGGGTTCGCGACCGCCCTCCACCTGTGTGTGGATTGCCTCGCTCTGTGTGATGCACCTGCCTGTGGGAGCCGAGATCGCTACATTAGTTTTAGAAGTGGGGTGCAGGTGCCCCGACATGCACTCGTCGGACTGTAGCCTGGTGAGCAAGTCCAGGGCAGACTTGAGGCAGGCAGGGGAGAGTGCAGCCTGCATGGGGAAAGGCAGCAGCAGGGCTGGTAGGTGACGTAATCACATACAAAGACATAAGCCCGATATACGCTCCTTCAAAGGAGATGGCTCTTTTGTACAACAGTATCGGCGCTATGCTTTAGTGCGAGAGGTCCCGGGTTTGCGCCCACCCTCCGCCTGTGTGTGGATTGCCTTGCCCTGTGTGAGGCGCCTGCCTGCGTTAACCGAGATCGCTATATCTACACTTGCTGTACACTGTATGACTTGCGCTATTTTTCCTTTAAGATACAGGGTTGTTTTCTCTCGGGAGCAGTGGAGCTAGCTGCTGGGTAAACAGCAAACTGAGGCACCACGACGAGCAGTGGAAAGAGGACGACTGCACCTTCTGTCAGTGTGTTGATGGGGATCCTCACTGCACTGCCATGGCCTGCAAACAGACCTGCCAAAACCCAGTCAAGATGCACGGAGAGTGCTGCCCATTCTGTGAAGGTGCACTGAATACTTTGTATTGCTAACACATATATGTTGAAAAAAATTAAGTTTGACCTCACAGTAATTAACCTTTTTAGATACATAGTGTGTTCGTGTCATGAATTTAAGCTCATGAGTTAAATTTTGATGGATCAAATAATGAAGTGTCTAAAAACAGACGACAGTGAATAGGATCCATTGTTTTTAAAGGTTACAGAATGCCCAGTAGATCTTCATTCCACTAGGACTCCATTCCATATCCATGCTGTAAATCACATTGTTAGCTTTGCCTCCCTAAGCATGAAATGAGAGAAATTAACCTTAAAACATCACCTACAGTCCTTCACTTAAGGAACAGGAATTACTAATGCAATTTGATATGACATTAATAGCATATTAACATAAAGGGGACCTTAGCAAGCCTCTCCTCGCTTGTGGTGAAAGGTTTGTTGTATTACAAAGACTCATTATGTATCCGTGTATGTATGTATGTAGGAATGTACAGTATGTAGCTATCTATGCATATCCATGTATGTTTATCAAATAACGTTGATATTTGTATTACTGCTTTATAGCTTAACACATCTTGCATATTGCTTATTTCAGAACCTACATATGAAACAGTTAGTCCAATTATCTGTCCGAAACTTGAGAACTGCACTCTTTCAGAGAAAGACTGTCCATTCGGATTTATGCAAGATAAGAATGGATGCTTGCTATGTAAATGCTTAACAAGTAAGTGTTAATATATATATATATATATATATATATATATATATATATATATATATATATATATATATATATATATATAGTTGTAGTCAAAAGTTTACATACCCCAATGGAAATTTATAAGTTCTAGAAATTTCTCCAAAACAAAGAATTTTAGGAGATCTTTTGTAGCACACGTTTTGCTTTTGTGGATGAGGAAAAAAAAGTTACAAGAAATACATGTCTACAGTTATTTATTCCAACAATTTTTTTGCAAAACTGAATAGCTAGTTGAAGCTCCTTTAGCAATAATAACCTCTTTTAAACGATTAGGATATGTGTCAATGAGCTTTTAGCATGATTCTTCTGAAGTAGATTTTGAGGTGTGCTTTGGATCGTTGTTGTGTTGGAATGTCCAGTTGCACTTCAAACTAAGTTTTGTAGTGGAGGGTTACAGGTGATTGGCCAGTGTCTTTTGGTATGCTATGGAATCCATTTTCCCATGTACTGGAACTCAATTTCCTGTACCATTAGAGGGAAAACAGCTTGACAGTAGGTGGTATGGTGTTCTTTTCTTTGTACGCCTCACCAGACTTTCTCCAAATGTAATGACTATCAGTGTGACCAAATAGCTCAAAAATTCTCCTTGTGATGTTTTCCTAAGAGTGGCTTTTTCCTTGGCCTGCAAACATTGACACCTTCACCATGCAATACCAGACCTATGATTGAAATGGAAACCCCAGTCCCACTTGCAGCCTATTCACGTTGAATATATTTGGCAGTCAATCTCGGATTGTTATTAACCTTCCTCACAGTTCTTCTACTTGTTCTTGGTGAAAGAACCTTCATTCTTCCAGACTGAGGGAGCATTGTGACAATAACATGAGTCTTGCACTTCTTGATTAATAGAAACAATAGCTGAAATTGGGATACTCAAATGCTTGAAAATCTTCTTGTATCCTTATCCGGCTTTATAACAATAAATAATTTTCTGCTTAAGGTCTTCAGATAGCTCTTTACTTTTTCCCATCTTGACTTATTGCTAATGACAGCAATCATCCTATGCCTAACCCTTTTATACTCTCTAAGAATGTTTACCTACAATCCAGGATTTTCTAGACTTTTCTAGAATTAGGTTCTGCGTTATCATATTGAAATTTCTAGTACCTTGTAGACAATACTATCACAGCATCAAAGGGTATGTATACTTTTGAATTAGCATTTGTGGGGTTTTGCAAACAAATTGCTGGAATATATAATTGTAAACTATTTCTTGTAACTTTTTTACTCATCCACACAAGCAAAACTTTTGCTACAAAAGATTTTTCCTAAAATTCTTTGTTTTTCGAGAAATTTCTAGAAATTATAAATTTGCATTGAAGTATGTAAACTTCAGCTGTGTGTATAGATGTGTTTTGCAACACATTTTGCCATTCAGCATATTTGTATTATTTGTTACATTATTGTCAACCCTTAATGGGAAGCATTAAGCAAGTTGCTTATATTCAGATGTACATAAATACTGACACCTTGTGGTTTTAGTTAGTGGTTAAACTGATACATTAATACAAAAACAGTGTTCAATGGCAATATATATTTTTACCACAAGCACAAAAAACAGTAGTAAAAAAAGGACTGGCGTGATCATATGTACTGATACAGTTCAGGTATCTTATTATATTTAAGACTTTTGAACAAATTATATTTCAATATCTGCAGCCATTTCATGACCTTATAAAGAACGCATCATGGTACCTTCTGCAGTGCAGCCTGGCCAAACATGGTGGGCATGACTCACTTCCTTTACACAGATTTGCTTTAGAAAAACAATGCATTTATACATTGAAAAAGAAAAATTTACAATTTAATACATTAAAACAGAAAATCCACTTCAAATGGTTTTGTGCTTTTTAAACTTAGGTATTTAAAAATCTGTCAATTACCTCCGAGGCCAAAAGGGTCCCATTATGTCTAAAACCAGATTAATGAAATCTTCTGCCCCCTGTTCACCCCTTCTGTTTGTAATGTGGCTAAAACAGATCACAGCACATGTGGCACTTACTGTATGCATTCTATTCTTCTGGATGCCAAAAGAGCTAAGAATGTGAGTCCAAAATCCTAGAGCCATGCTGAATTTATGTCCTCCAGTAGCTAGTTGTCGGTCAAATCCTGCACCCAGGGACTTGACGAGCTGAAGCACACTGTAACAGCTGTGTATCCTTGGGTTGATCAGCTGGAGGCCATGATAGAGAGAGAAGCTACAAACAGGATATGTGTGGTGTCTGCATTATTACAAGGCAGTAGACTTTATGGAGTCTGTTTTTCAAGAAGTCCTTGGCAGTGATAAATGTGACTTTTAGAGGGTAATAAATGCAGTTTTGATTATATTAATGCTTTTGTTTCAGATGAATCTTGTCCAGCTCTGGACATGTACTGCTCACTCCAGTGTCCCTTTGGTTACGAGACGGATGATTACGGCTGTCCTGTATGTGAATGTACTTCTCAGATACCTAAGTGTCGTCCAATGTCCTGCAGTAAGACCTGTCCATATGGATATGTGTAAGTCTTCTGATTAGGACACACACAAATATCAAAGTCAGTACAAACAATGTTAACAATCTATCACTGACATCGAGAAATAATTTGGCCTGCAAACCACCCTTCAGCTTGGATTGTATTAGTCAAAATTGTAGAAGTTATAATACACTGAAACCAGGCATTGTGAAGGCTGCCACCAGGCAGTGTCTGGATACCTCATGCAACAATATGTACACAAAGAACATCTGTGGAAAAGGACCCCCCATCCTTTAGCACTGGCCGTGTCAATGTTTTTGTAAGAATTTACTTTGACATTCAGTATTGATTTGTGTTGCATTTTTACATTTAAAAAAAATAAAATGTCCCTTAAATGAATAGTACTAACTCAGAAATGCAACTGCATGGATCTATTTATTTGCTGCAGGTAATGCAAAAAACTGGGAACTAAGCATTTCAGTCTTCAAAAGCGCTAAATTTTAGTATCAGCTGATCCATTTATACGTTTCCCTTTTTGTGCAGTAGATTTGCATTGTTGTATGTTGATCTCTTTATTCTGACTTGCACTGTACTGTGTTTGGTCAGCTTTAACAGATCTAACATGACCTTTTGCTGTTCTTTTGACACAGGAGAAACAAACATGGCTGTGAGATGTGTCGCTGTGTGAAATGCCCTCCTTTTACTTGTGATAAGGAGTGCTGGGAGGGTTATCAGCAGAGTAAGAAAGGGTGCTCCATCTGTCTGTGCAAAGGTACAATTCATGCATGTTTTACAGAATGTCAAATAAATAAATGACACCTACTTTAAAGCAATCGCTCTGTTTTATAGCTCCAATGTTCAGAATCTTTTAGGGAAAGACCCCTTGGGTTTGATGATAAAGAAAAGCAACAACAAATAAAAACATGTGTCACTGTGCTTATTTTTGTAGTTTAATTTTTCCACCTTTCTTGCATGTGTGAACAAGTACAAAAATAATATGTTGATTTTAGTTTGAACCTCAGTCATAATTAATTTCATTAGTTCAGAGTAGTGACTATCATATCATTTTAGTTTGAGGTGTAGACTTTTTTAAATACGGTACCGGTTATAGAACTACATCTTTATATTAAAGTCTAAGAAGATGCAAATCATTTTACTTTCTTACTGGTTGATCATCTACCGTAGGCTTAATTATGTGATCAATGTTATATTTAATCCATACTGTATTTATACTTGAGACCCTTTTTTATAGTGCAGTAACTAACTTGTTTTAATGAGATTGAACAACTGATTAACGCCATAGCAGAACTCAACAAACTGCACGGCTTTAACATCTTGGCAAATTACACAGTTTCATTCAGATCTGCAGTTGTTGCCCCTACCATGTATCTGAAGATACAACACTGCACTATAGAACATACTACCTTGATTGGATTGTCAAGATTGCTTTGTAAAAAATAATATTTAAGCTTAAATCAAGTAACGATTCAATCTTAAACATTACGGACTGCGTTTATACAATTTAAGAGGCTAAGCAATACTAAAAAAAAAGTCTCGCTATTGCTTTCTATTTTTTTAGTTTAGATAGACAAAGAGAAATAAATACATTTTATTGGACTAACTCAACAATAATTAATCACAAGCTTTCAAGACCTTAAAGGTCTCTTCAGGTGAAAGTAGAAAAGATTGATGTTTACGTTCAAAGGTAGCATCAGAACTTTAACAATAATTTAGTTTGAAACCATTGTGAAAGACAATACAGTACACTGCAATACAATGAAATACTTCTAGTTAATACCATGTTTTTCTACAGATACCAAACATATTCCAAGCACTTCACTTCCTGCTCCCAAAGCCAACTACTGTCTGACGGCTACCGGTGATCGTTATGAGGCGGGCGAGAGCTGGCATGACGGCTGTCGGGATTGTTACTGTCAGGCTGCCCGGGAGATGTGTGTGTTGATTACCTGCCCTGTTCCAAGCTGTTTAAATCCTGTGGTCCAAACGGGACAGTGCTGCCCGAGCTGTGAAGGCAAGTGCAGCTTTAACGAAGCACCCCTGTGAGGGGGGGCGAGTCTTGTTCGGTCCTGGGCCTCGTAACATTTTAATCTCTAGGCTCCAAAGGAAGGTAGTACACTAGTTTGAAAGTAAATATATATATTCATCATGTTACCTTTAGCATTTTTTACTCAGTAGGCAAAAAATGGAAATAATTTCCACCTGAGGTTGCAATGTAACTAGGTACCCAGTTTACCCAAGCCAAGATTGGTCAGACAAAAGGTCAAAGGTTAATATATGGTTGCGCAACTTTGAGTTTTTTTTTTCTTTTAACTCAACCCTTGCCATGTGAAGCATGGATTTTGACATAGATTACGATGACTTGTATTCAGTCTTTCTCTTTGCTAATTGTGATTTTAAGTAAGCAGGGGGTCAGTAGGGTTCAACGATCAGCCGAAAGTGTAATGCCTCTTATGATTATTATTTTAATATAACGTTGGTACTGAATAATCCTGGGTACCAGGCATAGCTTTCTTGTGATCCTCTGACTACAGAACAGGATGGTTGGGCTCAATCTGGCAAGGAAAAGACAGCATCCAACTAGTGCAGGGAAGAAATGTCAGATAAAGTTTGTATAGAAAAACTAACTGCCGCTGCTGAATAACAGTGTTTGGTTTCCAGATGAATCGGGCAGTGGACAGCAGCCTGATGCAGTTGATCTTGCTGTGTGCAAAGCCCCAGGAGGAGAATTCTATGTGGAAGGAGAGACGTGGCAACTTGATGAGTGCACCCACTGTACCTGCAGGAAGGGCCGTGTTCTGTGTGACACCGAGGTCTGCCCTCCCGTTCTCTGCCAGACACCTGTCAAAAGCATGGATACATGCTGTAACATCTGCCCAGGTATGCAGTGTTATGTTTTATATAAAGGTTCATTACATTCGGTCTGTGGCGGTTTTTGTGCAGAAAAAGATTTCAAGCATGTGGTGTTTACATTATAATTGAACAACTATGCATGTACATAGTGTATGACACAGTCAGAAATCTTTTTCCTTCGAGACGTGGCGTCAAACTGGTATGTATTGGCTGTGACTCCTATACCTGCTTCCAGCAGCAACACTTCATTACAAGCTTTGTACATAAGAAAGTTTCTGAACGAGACGAGGCCATTTAGCCCATCTAAGCTCGCCCGGCACGTTAAACCTCAGACCTTTGTGACCAGCTTGTTACGCTTTCCATTTGTTGGCATTTCATGTTTCTGCCCAGTTCTAAATGTGGTCTAAACCTTTACGGATTTCCTGGGTGGCTGTGTTTTAACCAGTCTTGTATCCACTTGCATGCACTACCTTGTATTTCCACGGATTGCAGCTTAAGGATTAGCCTTTCATATGGCACTTTGTCAAAGGCTTTTTAGAAGTCCAAGTAGATGATGTCCTAGACTTTTTTTGAGTCCATAGTTGCAGTGGCTTCTTTGTTGAAGTCTATGATTTGTCAGACAGAAGCGGCCTTTTCTGAATCTGTGTTTACTGTCTCCTGTGATGCCATTGCTGTATAGATACTGGTCTAGTTTCTCTCAGACACTTGATTCTATGATTTCACATGTTATGAAGGTGAGACTGATGGCTCTGTAGTTTCCTGGTTCCGCTGTTTCCCTTTTTAAATATGGGTATTATAGTTACAATGTGCCAGCTGCGATATATAAAAAGAGGAATGATTCTCAGCTCCACAACATATATGCAATATGAGAAGAGCAATGCAGAAATTCCTGTGCTAAGAAAACTGACACGTTTAATTGACATTGTATTTGATATCTGTAGAATATTCACAAAGCATGTGACATGTTTTACTGTATGTTTTGGCATGAAAAAGAAGACCAAAAAGGACACTTTAATGCAGTGGTTCTATGATATACTATCGGCAAAATGAAGCATGACATAAACCATACAAAAAGAAAAGTCCCAATATTCATGTATTTTTAGTCAATCAATTCTATTGGTTTTAAAGGGGTGTTTTGTTTATTATTTTTAACTAAATCAGCCATGTCTTCTAACAGCTGCATCTGTTGTATTTATCAACGACTGCCATTAGATGTAGTCAAACAAACTGAAATGGGATGATTTGTAAGGTGATTTAATAGGCTGAAAAATCATAATCCTCAACCCAACTTTATCTCCACAGATGACCATCTTAAACCACTTTTACCTGTAAACAGCAGTCAGCCTGAGTACTGTATATCCAACGAAGGAGAGATTGTTTTGGCTGGAGAATCTTGGAAAGCTAATCCCTGCACAAGCTGCACATGCAATAATGGAATCATCCAGTGCTTCTCTCAAAGCTGCCCTCCTGCATTTTGCAGAGTTCCTGTCTTGCGTAAGGGGCAATGTTGCCCATATTGCTTAGGTAAGTAAGATGTTTAATACAAATCTGACCTGCAGTGTGCGGCAGTGTCAGTGATTTTAGTATGATAACTTCCTAAAGAATATATAAACAGGTCACCTGAGCAAATCAGATTCCAAAGAGAGCAGTCATTACTCTACAGTAGATGCCTTCTAGAGGCTAAAAGGACTTTAGAATCTTGAAACTCACTTTAAAAGCTAAAGCGGTCCAATCCAGAATAAAAACTAAAAAACATAGTTTAAAAATGTCCTTGTATATCTTCTGCACAAATTATCTGGACAGGGGGATAATTAGTAAGCTTGTGAAATGTGCAGAGCAAACAAAGTTAAGGGGGCTGTCTGATCCGTATGAAGAAATAAATTTCGTGCTGAGCTAGAAGAGTGACCCGAGAATGTGAAAGTGTCTGCGCTTATATTCGCCCCTTTGTTTTTAGACACAATAGTTATAGTGCTGTCAGAAATTATGGAGGCATTTCATTCAGATGTTTTATAGTTGTATTATTTTATTCCTGTAAAAGCACATTACATTAAAGTAGTAGAAAGATCTTGCTTTATTTGTTTTATTGATATAACAACTGTTTACTCCACAGTCAGTACCTTGCTGTCAGGGCTTTTACTACAACTTGGTATCTAATGTGCATTTTATCGTGCTTCAGTGTCAAGCACAGTCTGTTCTTCTGAATGTTTTCATTTAAGTTTTATAATTTCGTGCTTGTCATTACTTTTTAAAACATGGAAGTTGAAATATACCCGTGACCTCGGATGAGCTCTTAGAATCATGTCTGACAGGTACATCTGACAGGGGGCCATTTACTGGTTACACTCTGGTGTGCCAGATATAAATAGAGGTTGGATGTGATTCTGAGAGCCACATTGAGGCCACACTGGTACTTTGAACACCTGAGGTTAAAAAAGTGTCACTATAATGCTATGATTGAAACTGAAAATCATACAAAGTGAATCTAACCAGCACGGAGAACTTCATAAACATAAGAAGTTGCTTTATTTTAACGGATTCCTTTTTTCCTTCCATAAAGATGGCACAACGATCTTGCCAACGGTGCTGTCATCTCTTGCCCCCTCTGTGAAAACCTATCCAGAGGACACTGAACAATGGTTGTCCACAAGTGAAGTGCCACACGTTATTTCAAATACAGGTAAAGTGTTAGTTACAGTCAAGAGTTTAAAAGCAATTTTAGCTGTGGCAAGTTTTTCCCACAACCGCAGTGATAAACCTGTTTGCTAAAATTTCTATTGCAAAAAAAGTTTCTTAGAAAAGCTTGTATTTAAAAAATAAATAAATAAAAAGGTTCAGTAATAAGAGCAGCCAATTCAAATGTATGTAGAGGTCTTATTGTGAGAGATTTTAACATAAGCAAATTCATGTGTGTTGTGTGGTGTTAATATTTAAAATCGCTGGATTACAATAATGCATTCTTACTCTTCTCATCTACCACGTAATTCACAATGATAACAGAATATCTATGCTCACTCTAAGTGTTTTTTTGAAAAGCATAGAGTGAAAGTATTATAAAACATAACACAACAGGACATGATTAATGCTGTGTAACTGCATCTCAGGAATCCGATGGAGATTCATTTGAAATGAAATAGTGTCTTCTTGTGTATTTCATTTCAGAAGAAAAAATTCTAAATGAAGATTATCCAAGCCAGACGGAGGTTGCATTGATATACCAATCTGCAGCCTGGATTCTAGCCGGTATATTACTGACTACAGTCATATTCCTCATAGCTGCTCTTTTAATAAACAAGAAGAAGAAATGGGTACAAATGCCCTGCTACAGTACACCCAAAAAGGTAAGAAATATATTAACACCTTCGGAACACACAGCACTTTAAAACATACAACACCATGTGAATGACATGTTTACAGTGCCTTACACCACGGGTACAAACGCATTGGAGAGCAATCGGCATACCAAAGGAAATCGCCAACAAATATCACGTAAAGGTAACATTACAAGGAAGGCAGGACACTACAAACAATGCATAGAGATACACCGATCATAAATACATTCATCAAGCTAAGACACTTGAAAACATTTTAAATGTAATATAAGGGCACTGAATTAGGAAGAGCCTGAATCAGAGTTTATGAACAAGTCACTTACCATCCTAACAATGGCTGTCTCTGTTCTACAGTTTCTGCAGAACAAAATTCTAACTTTTCATAGCAAACTGTCCTATAGTTACTAAGGAAGCAAGCTTTGCCACAGCTACCTTAAATGCAAAAGGAAATAGACCAGAGATCCAATATAAAGACAACTGTATTTAAGTATTGCACATAAAAGCATATACACTTGTACACTGAAGTGTTTTCACGTTCAACACATCCCTCAATGACACTGCTGTGATTTTTCCAATACTGACATTTTCATCCAATTGGAAACAGAAACCCAAATATGAGAATAATGTGTCTGACATCAATTCTTTACAACAGGTTTATTATAATAAGTGAATCCTTTCTCTTGTGCTGATAATAATAATAATTATAATAATAATAGAGTAGCTATGTACTTACCCTCAATGTATATTACACAATATAAAATAAATTATAAATACATCATAATATTTTTCACTGCATCATTAGATTATTTTTTTTATACATTCAAATTACTATTTGTATGTAATCCTAGCTTTTTTTATGGCTTTTTTTTTTTTTTTTTAGACCGTAATTTTGAAAAAACATGTGAACAAAAACTCTGTCGTATATATGGAGCCATCAAAGGAGAATACATTTCGAAATGTCAAGAATGAATGCAGAGTAAATTTGACCACAGAAGCAGGTTCAATCAGCAATGAAAGACACAGCGATCAAGCAGAAAACCAGAAGCAGCAGCCATGCCCTCTGCTGGGATAGAAACACACACGGGGGCCTGGGATGTGTGTTTCATTTTACAGCCCATTGAATAGACACTCATTAACTGTCCATTAAAATGGATATTGCAATGCAAAACGAAGTACATTTGCAATCTTATCTTGTGAGCTCTTTATATTTAAAATTTACTAAAGCTTTAAATAACCCAAACTAAGACAAACTTTGTATGCAACAGTATGACTTGAAAATGTGATATTCATCAACCATTCCCACACAGCCAAATCCAGCATACAGTCGACACTCATATATCCGACCATGTGAAATTTGACTTCAGTGATGGTTAAAAAGAATGCGACGCATATCTGATTATTTCATTTTGTCCCGTTCCAACTCTTGTCCTTTTTTCAGGGAACACAAAAAACACTGTCAAAAATACATAGCTGAAAAGACTGTCGGTCTGTAAAATAAGTAGGCTTCCATTTAGATGTGCTGTAGTTGGTTTTGTTGGTACAGTACTATATTTTCAACAGGAGTAGTTTAATTCAGAATGATATGATTCTGAAAATATCACTTGCCAAAAAAGAAGACAAGTGGACTGTAATACAGTACATACTTTTAAATAAATCTTTAATAATCTATTTTTATATAGTGCCTTTCATACTGGATCACTATAACAAAATGCTTTACCAGATATGAAACTAGGGTGTGTGAACTATCCATCAGCTGCAGAGTCACTTACAACAATGTGTCACCTGAAAGATGGAGCACAGGGAGCTTAAGTGGCTTGTTCAGGGTCACACAATGAGTCAGTGGCTGAGCTGGGATTTGAACTGGGGACCTCCTAGTTACAAGCCTGTTTCTGTAACCACTGGAACCACACAGCCACCTATTTTATATAGCACCTTTCATTGTGTACCACCGTCACAAAGCACTATTCAAATTACTATTGTAGCAGTATGTAAAATTCCCCATTAACAACCCAACAGCAAAATGAAATCAAAATGTTACCCATGGACAGAATTGTATAAAACTTAAAAATGGAATGAAATTTAGCAAAAGATAACAAAAAAATAAAATCCATAATCAAAACAATATCCAAAGTCAGGATTCCAAATTGCAGAATATGGTGCTTGATAAGGCCCTAATGTCACAGTTCAATTGTAAATGAAAATGTACAAGCAACTAAAGATCACAGACTGTTTTACATTACAATAGCTGGTCTTGTTCACTCTTTTTGCTGCATTTTCGTCAGGGAAAACTGGAGGAAGTGCCGTGTAACTGCAAAATAAAGACAGACTGACTTGAAGAAAAAACACGTGGCTGACGTGTAGTTGAGTGTCGTATATATCCGAGTGCTGACTGTATAACAGTACAATTCTTAAAAATACAAATGTACGTCATTGTTTATACTGCCCCTGCATTGTCTTTTCACATTGCTTTATTAGAAAGGAGATCCAGAACACCTTTTACTCAACTTTATTTGACAGCGAAACAGCACAATTAGAATTGATTTTAGTATTTCTAAATTCAGCACTATTGGATGTTTAATAGTTATGGATACTAAAGTATTACTTACCTTTTCCTCATATGTCCTGTGTTCTCTGTACCCATATTTGGAGCATTTTAACATAACGCTTTCAAGAGCATTCAACTACCCTAACCTAAATTTACCAGCAGAATACAGCAGGCCGTGCCTCTTTACCAGTGTATTTAACAAGAAGTCGAAACAGAAGCACATTTTATTTAACACAAATTCTGCATTACCAGGTCACGAATTTTGTATGAAGTAAACTACAGAGGACAAAAAAAAAATGGTGACAAACAGTTAGCAGCGTTACAGTTCTTAAAACGTACTTTATCAGGTTAAATTGTATGTACATTCATTCTACTGGTACAGGCTGGGAGTGGGGTAGCTTTGATTACACCGTTTGTGTATTGCAGCAGCTGTGGAATGTTGGCACTGTAGTTCTATAGAGGATTGAACCTCTCACACAATCACAGGGATCCCTCTATGTCGTTATCTGACTTGCACATTTTCAAAAGTGCCATCGGTATAACAAAAAAGATGGGCGTCAGAAAAGGCTGTTTTTTAAGCATCTTTAACAAAACGAGGACAACTGTTTTAGGCGGAAGTCTAAATCATTTCTATTTTTAGGGCATTTAAGTAAGTAACTTGTACACACCAGCATATGGTCCCTATTCTTAAAGCCCTAACACTAGCAGATTGATTTCTTCTGTGGATATAGGTTCTGTAAATCAGAAGCGCTGCTGATTTTAAAAATGAGAATTGTATATTTGTGGTTCATTGCAACAAGCTGCTTCTACCACATGCATGTTTCACAAAACTGTTACATCATTTAAATGATTTTGTAAAAAAAAAAAAAATAACAGTACAAAGCAATGCAGAGTTTCTTAAATTATAAGGAGAGCTGTGAAAGATGGGTGCCACATTATTGTCGGCTGGAGCAAAGGGTTAGTAGTTGCATATTTGGTTTTATATAAAAGCACTACTGTTCTGATTATCCTGTTTTACATGTAAAATGCATTACAAAACTATTGTTATTCTATTATATTATTATTATATGGTTTACATATAAAGAGATTTTTATTTTGGGGTATCTTACTTTTTTGGACAGTGTGCTTGTATACTAATAACATAGACTTGATGTGATGATGATGATATTTAAAAATATTACTAATCTTAACTTCTTAAAATGTTTTCTAAGGCATGGGGGAAGCTACATGTTAAATGCTTTTGCAAATGCTTGTAAACTCCTGTGTAAAAATAAGCAGATCAAAGTAGATGAAAGAAATAGTTCCTTATTTATTTTTTCACATAACTTTATTTATTATTAATAAAACTAGTTTTAAAAAGCTAATCAATCAGAGTGCTCAGCAGGTAAAGAGCATAAAGCTCGAGGGAGCCAAACCTGCTGTACATTTTTTTAGCTGTGTTAACCTTGTGTTAGTTGCGTTAACCTTTTCTTTCTTTGCCTACTTTACTGTTCAGAACATGTAAAGTTGCTTATTTATTTTCCCAACAGCAAATGTTTGATTGTAAAACATTTTTCCTCGACAAATAAATAATTTGTGATCAGAATCGTTGTTGCCTTGTAGAATGTGTATATTCTGTGAATTGTTTCATTCTCAAATGAGTACAGTAATAAAGCAAATGCATTTAGCAAAGTTTACTGCACTACATGTATTACTGAGCCCTTTCAGGTCCCACCTTATCTTGGTGCCGTATGTTTTCATAGGCCATAGGAAATTGTGATGGAAACTCTCAGAACTCCTAGGTCCCAGTCGAGGTGGTGTATAAATAATTGAGGACTGAAAGGGTTAAATACCCCTAGTTTGAAAACTGATTGGGCTCTTATTTGAGTCTTGTTTTGAAGTCTTGTTTCCGGTCCATGGATGGCAATTTGCTTAGGTTAGCTGGGCTGTTAATGAAGAGCAGAGAAAGCTCTGTGCACCACACTGTCAATGCCAGTGTTAATACAACATTAATAGATATAATTCAATGATAAACACTTTCACAGACCCCACATTGCACAAATCTGTTTGAGCAGCCTTGGACTGCAAGTACAGACATTGCCTATCTGCGCTAGAAAACCAGCAGAATCTGTTCTGTTTCTGAGATGCACTGCTGCATTGCCAGCGGATGGGCAAGCACAAATGGTTTTTAACAATGTCCATGATGCCGTCTAATACTGTCAGTACCAAAAAAAAGACTCTCCAGTCTTATCATCCTGGAACCAAATAGTAACTTACCTGCAATACACCAGCCTTTACCAGGGAATAAAAGTCAAGTACAGGTTGCAATGAACAAAATCATTTAAAAAATCTTATCCATCACAGGTGTTTATGTTTATTCATTATATAGGTTTCAAATGTGCAGTTCTGAATAAACACATGTTTTACAAAAACCTCTCCATTTGAACCCTTTCCAGTCCAATGTCGGACCCTGTCCAACATCATCAAAAAGATGAAGCACAGGTCTCAAGTTGTTTTTTCTCCGGAAAAAGCCAAAAAAAACCTTTCAATGGCTGAGCGCTCAAAAAATCAGACATTTGCAGAGCTTTTAAGAATTGTTATAGTAATACAATAATGACTTGGATCGCATTATTGAGGAGCTTGGTGATAAAACGAATGATCAGGGGAGGATTTATCAGTATACAAGTCTATAAAGAGGTATACGAAAAATACAGTGAACAAGGGGTGGGGCTTGACTGTAGATACTGTACTGGGTGTCCTTTTGAGATTCAATGCTTTTATTTTTAAACCCGTTTTATTCTGGGGAAAAAAAAAATTAAACAGTGCGTGTAAAAATAAATTGGACCCGATGCGCCTGACAAGCGTTGAATAAATGGACTGCAAAGGGTTAAATCATGACATCTGGTACAAGTTAAAGAAAGTGTGCCTGCCTTGCCTTCCAGGAAGTCTGTTGCTGCTTTACTTCCCTGGTCAATTCCCCGTTGCAGTGCCTTCAGGGTCAAAACATGACAGCCATCAGACAGGGGAAGTAGCTAGTTGGTTACTGACAGGAAAGAAGGGACTCAAGGGGTGCGGACAGTTTCACTTCCACCTAGTGCAGGGCCAGATATGTTTGTTAGCTACAATTACTTTACTTCAGCCTGTAAACTGTGAAGAATTCAAATCTAAAAGCTTGCTATAGCCTATGGACATCCAAACACCAGAGAACACTAAGGATCTTGTTTTTGGAAATCTGTTTCGTTAAAGCTTAAAAGAGAATCTTGTAGTAATCATCTTTATAGCTGTATAAAACCAGCACTACCACCCTAAAAACAAAGAAACACACATGTCAGTGCTGTTGGATGTTCACACTACCAGCTCCAATAACAACCTTGACTTGCACAAAGAAAGAAAAACATTGAGTGAAATAGCTCGCATCACTCGATTTTCAAGGTGTGGTATCCAAAGCATAATCAACAAGTACAGAAAAACACCTGTAATTGACAGACCCAAGACTGGAAGACCCAAAAAGATGTCTAACAAGGATGAGCAATACTTGAAGATAATATCCTTAAGGAATAAAAAGATGACAAGCGTTGAATTGGCACAGGTGTCCTACAGATGCTTGATATCCATTTCCTCTGTAGAAAATGCCTAATACAACCCTTAAAAAGAAAGCAATGACACAAATTAAATATAAAAGTAGCATACCTCCGTTTCATATCATTTTCTTGTGCTGGCAGATAATTTTTCAGGCGCTACAACATTCACATTCAGCACTGTGCTGCTTCCATATGGCTCAGCTCCTAGAACAAAAGGAACAGCTGTTCTATCTGTTTGGAGGAAGTAATCATCATTTCCCAAGTAATACTACAAATGGGGAAACACCGTTATGGAAACAGATATGTAACAGGCGAGGTTCCAGAAGACTGGAAACTTGCAAATGTTGTGTCAGTATTTTAAAGTGAGGCAAGACAGATGCAGGTAACTACAGAACCATTCATTCAACACCCAGAACATGCCAACTGAGGGAAGCAATATAAAGGGCAGGCAGAGATCCAGCTTGGATTTATAAGATCAAAGGTCAATCCTGACATTTGTGGAGTGCTTGGATCTTTATTGTTCCTCAAGTATATAAAGGACTTGCATCCCTGCTTTGTAAATGTGTCCTTGCATCAACATCCCTCCACCTCTTCTCTTTCTCTACAGCAGTCCCTAGGCTCAAATATATGGGGGTCTCCAATCTCCCTGAAGTATCAATTAGGCGATTGCCTCACTAAGCCTCGCAGGCAAGAATCAAAATATTGTATCAATACACTGTTGCCATTTCTAATGTCTGTTGTATTCACAAATCACTTTCTACTAAATATTGGAGCATTTGTCTTGACATTCTGAACTTAATAAAATGAAGTGTAAATGTTCAGAAAAGAACTGAATGTGCATAAACATTTAAGATACAGTATAAGTCAACAACTGCACTAGACAGAGATATAGTGGACTCCACATTAATGGTATCTTGCCAATGTGGCAATAAACATGGAAGCAGAATGTCAGGTTAGCTAGCCAAGAGGTAGAATAGCTGTATTAAAATTAGATCATTTTAGAGGAACGGGGTATGAAGGAATGGGTCAAGAAGTACAAGAAATTCAATTGGATGAAGTGATGAGCAGAAGTGATGTTCTGATGTTCTGGAGGGCACCATTTTCAGATACATCTCTAAAAACGCAAAAGAAAAAGATACATTTAGAGGAAAAAAACTCATCTTTCTGCATCTGTTATACCATCATACTATAACAACTGCATTTATACAGCGTGTTGGAGTACTTACAAATTTGAAGACCTTGAATGTTGGTTGATTTGAAACACATTTTGATTTTCAAAGACCTGCAACTTTCAATTTACTTTGAATTTATTACTAGTTGACAGGAATCCAAATATACTTCTCATTTTTCATGGAAAAGGGAATGACTGCAGGGCTTGGTAAATCCTACACTTAGAGTAAAATAATGCATATGTGGCCTTCCATTCAGCAACAGCACACGTCCCCTTACACTTCTGCAACATTTACACCATGTAGCTCACTAAAAACTTGGTCTCTGAAGCAGATTCCCATTTCCGTGGGACATCATCTTTGGAAACTCACACATACAATTTCAATTTATCTTCCTAGTAAACCTGTCATCAGAAAATTTGGTCCTGAATTTTTGAATGAGATGGTGCACTAAATCTGTCTCTAAAATCCACTTAAATATAAAAGAAACAAGTGTGCCTGTAACTTGATTCAGTATATGTCAAAGACATGCATTATAAAAATTATCAACTATTTGGACACAAGAGTCACTCCCTTCCAAAATGTTGACAAATTAATTTGAGCCCTGATATGTTATATTCAGAAATGATCAAGTTGCTGGAAAAACTCACAACTACTAACAATTCTTTAGGGTCTAGTTTAAGGGAAGATCACTCGACAATGCATTAAGACCTCTGTTTCTAATTGCATATGCTTTGTTAACAGATTCAGTTTTTTTCAGTTTCAATATTGATCAGTAGTAGATCACACATTACCTTGATGTAGTTTCCCTCTTTTTCAGAAACGAATGCAATTCCAGCATGTTTGCAACGTTCCTGCACAGCTTCTTGTGGCTACAGGTAGAGAAATAATAGTTTACTATGTTATGACTTACAGTAGTATACATTATGCATAATTCACACATATGGATTATTGTACAAATTGTTATATTACTAGCAAAGAAAATTACTTCGACACTTTATCAAGCTGCTGCCGACAGCTGTAAAACAAGTCAGGTTTCACTTGATACTTCCAGTTAGTTTCCAACTGTGTCCTCTGGTCCTGATTTATGTGCTGCACTTGACCAAAGTATTAGGTCAGGGTTAACTTTGACAACTCCTTTTAGGATCACTACCATCACTTTACAAAAGGAAGACCCTATAGCAATTACTTACCTGCGACACCTCGTTTCTGAAGGATTTGAATAGCTCTATCCATCGACGTCTGGGCAACAGAAACCACCAGCACGTCGCAGCAGCTTATTGAAGGCTAGTTTATAAGAGAAAACAAAAGCGCCAGATTCAATTAACATTTTAGCTGGGTAAAAAGGGTTTTGTGAAATCTGAAATTCATATTCAATATATGGGTAAAATGTGGAGCAAAATAAATACTAGAAAACTTAAAGAATACCAATATCACCTTGGATACATGACACCCAATAAAGAACACTAAAGAAAATAATTTATTGTACAAGTACTGTTTACTGTTGCCTAAGGCATGGTGTGTCAGATTGGGTTTTCTTCCACTGTATATAACCTATAAAGATGCCATTCAACTGCTCCCTCAAAGACTCTGTTATTTGATCTTAGGAATGTCCTAACCAAGTTTCACACAAAGAAAAGCAGTTCTCCTGCTCAATGAAATCCCCTTCAGTACTTACCATGTGTTTTAAAGACCCTGCTTACTGTTTCATATACATATTGCTGTAGTTTGGCACCATGGGATGAATAGCTTCCCTAATAAAAAAAAAAAAAAAATCATCAATATGTATTTCACCATCATACAATCACATACTGTACAGACAGTAGATGGAACATATCCACTTAAGCATGAAATGGTATGTTATAACCTTATTTATTAACTGTTGCCAATACTCGCTCAGCCCTCAGCATAATACTTTCCCCAGTTACCCCATTAAATACCTTCAACATGGTCTGTTCGATGAAGCCTCATTTCCTCTGTCCTAAGCATCTCCACTTAATTCCCAACTGTGTTCTCTGGTCCTAATATGGTACAATATATATATATATATATATATATATATATATATATATATATATATATATATATATATATATATATATATATATATATATATATAGATAGATAGATAGATAGATAGATAGATAGATAGATAGATAGATAGATAGATAGATAGATAGATAGATAGATAGATAGATAGATAGATAATTTCTTTTCAAAAGAGCACATGTGGGGCTTTCACAGCTACGACGGGTGAAGCGGTTTGCTCCTGGATTGCCCCTTGACTTGCACGCCCATCCAGTTTTCAGGGGTCCTGGAACTTTAAACATTCAAAACATGAAAATAAAAAGAAGAGGAACTGCAGAGGTCAATGTCATCACTGGTGAGATATTTTGTGAGAAGAGCAGATGGAGCATGTTGCGGTAGGCTTTTCCATTCAGGTTAGCCAGCATGTGGTGCAGCACCTCATGCAGCTCAGATTCCTCCATCTGGGATGGAGGAAGGCGCTCACTCGCTTTTCAACAGCTCCGCGGCTGTCGGCCTCAGAGCTGGATCGTGTTCCAAAAGCCAAGTAATGACCCGTCTCTGGGATGAGAAAAACAAAGGAAGTGCAATACAGGAAAGACCGCCATGCTTACATTTTACGAAGAAAATGCAAAAGCTTAATAGACATGATCCGAGTGTCAAAAGAGCTAAAGCGGTTCTCTTCTATGCGTGATACCTGACTGTCTGTACCATATCACAACCACGTTATATTTTACACTGCTAAAATGACTATTCCTCTCTGAAAGTGTGCTGTTATTCAGATTACGGTTTTTGTTGATTGTCTGTATTGTTCTTCCTGAGCATTTTCCTGCATCAAACTCCGATTGTGGTTGAATGTCTTTATTTTATTGTCACGCCAAAATAAAAATCAGCAAAATGTAGCTACTTGATCTGTGGTTTGAGCTCTGAATCCAGTGCTTTTTCTTAGCTACTAGAGTTCAACTGCTGTTCTTCATGACACTATTGCTGTCCATCTCTTGTGGAATTGGTTATATCCATGCCCCCCCCCCCATCCATCTCTAATTACAAAGCAGTATTCTGTACAGTTTAAACAACTGCAGCAGACATTCCAACAAGTGAGCAATCAGCTGCTATTCTAGACCTGATGAGCCAAATGGCCACCTGTCCATTTTCTTTTCAATTGTTTACGAATACATTCAATTGCCTTTTATTAGAAGAATACACAAATTTATGATACCGAATCCTAAACAAATTACCTGTCTTACCTATAAAGTTCAGTATTATGATTATTATGTGCTGCTGTGAATTTGTTGTGACTTGCCAAGTTGTTCTCTGTAGACATCCCGCCATGTATTTTGATTTTACTAATCTGTTTATTTCTGTTACATTGGGTTCCAAAACCAGTCATGCCAAACCTGTAATGTAAAAAACACAGCAAAAGAAATGATGGCTAGAAATACAATCGGTAACGCTTTTCTTAATGCACCTGTACCAGGATGCACTAGACCATTATTCAATGCAGCTTTACAAAAGCAGGACAGGATACTACCAGTAAAAAAAAAAAAATATATATATATATATATATATATATATATATATATATATATATATATATATATATATATATATATATATATGTATTACACATTACTCATAAGGGTCGATTTCTGAAAAGTAAAATGTTGCACTATTGGTGAAATTACAAAGCCTATCTCCAAGTGTCTATACGTAACACACTTATTTAGTCAATCAGCTTACAAATAGATGCATCACATTTATGTTTTGAATGAGGTGGTTGAGGACTCTGTTTTTAATGGACTTAAGGGAATACAGAGAGTTGTGATTTTTTAACCAAAGCACATTTAGAAAGCTGTAAGGTACAGGGTGTAGATGTGCAAACAATACTCTCAAGAGAGGATGTTTTACTCCTCAAAACAAGGAATTTAGAGGGTGTGGAGACTTGACATCACTTGACCTTGTGCAATAAAGAATGAACCACTGTTGAATTTAAGAGAAACTTGCTTTAGAAAAGAGCAGCCATTTGAGAACCAATAAAGATCCTCCATAAACAGCCAGGTTTTCCGATGCTTCTAGCAGAAACTGGTAACATAATTGCTTAACTTCTGCTAATAACTTGTGGTCTCATTACTGTGTCCAATGATAATGACTAAGCACTGAAAATATGAAGTTGTACTCTGCAACAGTACTTCTTAAAACACACTGAACTAATCCATAAGGTTCAAAGTAGTGTAAAAATGTGACTATCAAATAAATGTGATCAATAAAGTTGAAATAATAATGCTACGTTACCATATTGTTTGAATACATGTAGAATTACATACTGCTTTGTAGTTTTTCATTAGTACTTAACAAAAAAGTGACAAAAATGGACATTTTGAAATCTAACATGAAATACTGTACTACTATTATGGCTTCTGGTAGACACTTACGATCTAACTTTGTAGTTTCTTTAATTACATGAAGTAAAAAAAAAAAAATGTTCATACAGTTTTTTAATCGCGTCTCAATCCTGAAATTCTAGGTGATGCAAAACTTTTGGCCACTGCTGTAGAATCTCACAAAACATAGATAACATTCACACACTTTAGAGATGAAGTGAAGAAATGTGACTGACCTGAATGTACAGATAGTGGACTGTCAGCAGGACTGGTCTCTCCTCCTCGCTGCTCTCTGGAGCAGACAAAGGGCTAGCAGCATTCCTCTTACTATCTTCCTCCTGGATAAGTGGGGAAAAAAGATCTGATTGTCACTATGACACAATGAGAAAACAAACCAGTTACTGGTTTTAAAATGTGTACTAATCTGTAAGACTAAATTTAGAACTACTTTCCCCTCTATTTTGTGATAATTGTCAGAGTGGGTGAAGGGCTCTTTGGTGGTAGCACTGAGTTCTATCTTTAACTCAAGGTACTGTGAAAGCACTGGAATTTTGTGGCTAGAAGCCTGTCTTGACTGACCCTGGAATACTATCCTGTTAAGGCTAATGGATGGCAGTATCCAAGCCAATCCAATCATTTGTTCCCTATCTGAGATTGCCTGCAAAGGTGCACGGCGTTGAATTGTACAACTGAGAGATACTGATCATTGACAAAAACCAAGCATTGCAGTGCCTATATTAAAAAAAAAAAAACACTTTCCTGCACAGAAAAATGGTATTTCAAATGTAAATGTTGTTCATGTTTTGTTTTTTTTATTATTTTGTAAAAAAAAAAGGAAATACACATCACCTGATCGTTCTTCAGGTGATTTTTTCAAAAATGTAGTTGATCCATTTTTAATATAATAATAATAATTTTAACACGATACTGAGTGTTCATGGGACCCACTGTAGCATCACCACCCCAGAGAGCTAAGCAAAATTAATAGATCTTTGTTCCAAAATGTACCGGTGAATGACTGTCTCTGCCTCCATCCCCATTTGTAATTATGATGTCTCTGTCGGGAGTCACTGTTACAGGCGCTGTAACATATGCATCCATGTTAGTACCTTTAACCATATCCAGAGAAAACTCTTGTGTGTGCGATTGACGTGATTTTCATCCATAACAATTTTGCAAAGGAGAACTTACCGGAAAGAGGCACAGAACACATCTTCATCATCACTGGACTGATCTTCTCCACCACGTTTGGCACTCGAGGATTTCTCAACAGTGGTGCTCCACTCCACGGAGCTCACCAAAGCAGGAGGAGGGGCATTGTCTTCCACCACAGTTCGGTTACCTTATCATGGGGAGGACTGGCATTGGAAGTCTTCTGTTCTGAGCTTTCATTGCTTAGGACACCACTAGAGGGTCTCTTTTTTCAATCCACGCATTGTAGCAACGCACAATATTTTCACGATTGAGTCGAGAAAGTAAAGTGACTTCTCCCTTTATTCTGTGGAACTTCTTGCTGAATTCACTTGAATGCGTTTTATAGCGTAGGAACAGCCATCCAGTTTGTTCTGGACCTGCAGAGTAAATACAGAAAACAAGCTCATCCCTAGGGGTATAACGTAAGGGGAATGGTATCCCAGATGATTATATATATATATAGTTTGTATGGCAGTTTTCTGTCCAACCCCATCTTAATCCCTCTGGATTTCCTGAAGTCAGTCAGTCACTTCCACCTGCTTCGTATGCAAATCTTATGGACTATCCCTGGAGTCAAGGTCAGTAAAATATTATTATATATATATATATATATATATATATAGATATATCTATATCTATATATATATATATATATATATATACACACACATACATACACACGCACAGTACCAGTCAAAAGTTTGAGTACACCTGCTTGAAACCAGGATTTTCATGATTATCTATGCTTTTAATTGTATAAACTTGTCTATAAACACTTAATATTTCATTATATGATACGTGTACTTATATAAGCTGATAATCATAAGTGAACTGCGTACAAAAATTGATTTTTTAAATGAAAATGTAAATCTTGTCAATTTCAATGAAATGGTCACCCAACGCAAGGGGATTTCAGTCTGAACCCCAAGTCAGTTAAGTCTAAAATGTGTATAACACGGTGTTAGAACACTGGCCTAAGTATAAAAGTGTCTTTGTTAGATGTTCTCCGAGTTAACTAGCATGTTACCTAATTAACCTTTTGTCACCAATTATTGTTAACAGGTGACGTTCCATGATTTCTATAAATATAGGTAGCATAGGCACAAGTTTGTCATTCCTGAATGTAAGGGTGCAGACAAGTCTGTGAAACCGGCAATTAACTGCCCCTGAAATACAAGCTCAGCTAAATGCTACTAGAAGTACAGATGTTTCAACATCAACTGTTCAGAGGAGATTGCGTGAAGCTGGCCTAACTGGAAGAATTGCTGCAAAGAAACCATTGTTAAGAGTGCAGTATAAAAGGAAGAGACTTGCCTGGGCCAAAAAACACAGAAACTGGACATTTGAGGAGTGAAAGTCGGTCTTATGGACCGATGCGTCTTTGAAATATCTAGGTCCAACCGCCGAGTATTTGTAAGGCGCAGAGAGGGCGAGCGCATGAGTTCTGCATGTGTGGTTTCCACTGTCAAGCATGGAGGAGGCAGTGTCATGGTCTGGGGTTGCTTGAGCTGGAAGCTGGAGCTTCCCACAATAGTTAAATGGTACTTTTTTTTTTTTTTTTTAAGAATGCATCCCAA
This sequence comes from Polyodon spathula, assembly GCF_017654505.1. Taxonomy (NCBI): domain Eukaryota; kingdom Metazoa; phylum Chordata; class Actinopteri; order Acipenseriformes; family Polyodontidae; genus Polyodon; species Polyodon spathula. Next base: position 15,347,025 of record NC_054545.1, read on the forward strand.
ACCGATGTAGGCACATGCAAATCAAGAGGTAAATCAGGGAGACAAGCAGAGCTAAGACAAGAAGTCCCTTTCATCAGTCAAATTGGAATCTACCTGTTTTAAATCACGTTCATTATTATAATTTTTATAGTTATTTACTGATTTAGAGGGAATTTTAATGGTTTAAATTATTGTTCTCCAATGTAACCCACGACATGAACAAAATGGGCTACAAGTTTAGCAGCTTTAGTTTTGAGTTAGTTGAAATGGTTTACCGCAGGGGTGCCAAATCCTGGTCTCGGAGGGCCGTTGTACCTCCTGGCTTTTATTGCGATTGCCACAAATTACTTTATTGGACCAATCGATTGCTTATTAGAAGTCAATTAATCAATTCAGTGTACAGTTCGAACAAAAACCAGGAGGGCACCAGTCCACTAGGACCATGATTTGGCCCCCCTGCTTTAAAGGGAGTTACTTTATACCTCATTTGAACACAAGAGGGAGACTTACAACTAAAAAATAAGCTCACTGATTCCCCTGAAGCTTAGCTAATTGCTCCTAAAATCAGCCAAAGCAGTAATAGGTTATTTTATGCCAGTCAGAACTGAATCTTGCAATGAAAATGAGAAAGTTTCAACAGAACAGCGTTAAGAAAAATCACTGCATACATATTCACTTTGTCAAAGTAAAAAATAAATAAAAATATTCTCCACCAATCGCTGGCTCAAGTACATACATCCTTGGCACTCTGAGAGGATCAATGTTATAACCTAAAAAACGTTTAGTATCATTGTCAATAAAAAGCAGCCAGCAGAATCAAGGGAGCTTAAAAGGAAATATTATAGGTCTTGCAGTTTAACCAAAAAAGTTTACCACCATTGTGGGCAAGGTTTTCCTTACTTGGTGTGTTTATTGGTTGCAGATTGAACATTAAAACAATACTGCGTTATCCTGAATTGCGAGTTTTATTTGTACCCTACTTAAACCAAGTAAGAGCTGAATACAAACTCTGAACTACACACTCATTTCTAGTATGCATATTCCATGCTAGGCCTGTACTGGTGTCTTGATGAGAACATACCACATGTACAGGTATGGAGGGTGGATCGTTGGCATTTGCATCTCACCATCGCCTGAGATCACGCAACACCTGTTTTGCATTCTAATGAATGGATGTAACATACAAATATTCTTAAAAAAAAGAAAGATATTTGAATCCATATCTTACCAATGCACTTTCCTCTGAACACAGTGATCTCACTCCTTGATCCAGCACTAAATTGCAAAACTTCAAGTGGTCTGGTGCTTTCCTCATTACTACAACAGGAATGCTGTCTGTCCCTTATAGAAATGGAACAAGAGAGACACATCTTCAATATTTATACGCCCTTGAAATTCTTCCTGGCATAAAGGATTTTTTTCCAGTGATATGTAAATAATGAAATGGCTCCTTGTGGCAGACAGACCACCTAGAGCTCAAGTCTTTGCCCTTCTTTGCTATTCTTGCCTGCTGCTTGTGTTGAATGCAAAGCTACTCTTGCACAGATCTCCACTGAAACAGTTTCAAGCATGATCTATGCATAGAAAGCTCTTAGTCTGATGCGTACACAGCTAGCTACTTCGGCACCTTCTTTGTTCAAATAGGATTAACTCAGAAGCATTACTAAAAAACAAACATTATATACATTTTTGTATACTAGTTTTACTTTGTTTCAAATTCAACAGTTGTGCTCCCAGGTTAAATAGAAAGACTAACAAGAGGTTGAAGAGGTAAGTGTGTAAATGGGGAGAGAGGTAGAAGAGCTTACAACTGCAATCATGACTTACTAAGCCAGTGTACAAATGCAGCTCAAGAAGCAGTAGAAACACATGCCTGGAACGTCCACTGGAGTGGGCTCATCTTTGATTGTTCCCCCCTCATTTGGCTTCATGTTGGTCCGCTGTTCCTCCACTGGCACACACCAGCTTGGGGCTTTCTGGTCTGGTCATAGCAGCATTTTCCAAACGTTCCTGTACATTATACAATACAAAATCATATACAATATATTAAAGTAATATACAAAATACTGAATCAGAGCTATTGGTAACATGGAAAACAATCATTACCATGACCAATATCCACTGTATGTAGAAAAAGAAGTGTGACACAGACAGATGGATAGATTCCTCCCTATGCTTCCAATAACAACAATCTTGATTTTTATATAGCGCCTTTCATGTGTGGACCACCATCACAAAGCGCTTTACAAGATACGAGACTAGGGTGTGTGAACTATGCATCAGCTGCAGAGTCCCTTACAACAACGGCTCACCCATCAACTCTCAAATACTGCTACTAATGAATAGCTGCTTCACTTGACAGAAAGACAAACGGAGACAGCCTTCATTGGCCTCCATTACCCCAAATAGCTGTGCTAGATTGTCCTGTTAAAGTCCTATCATAATTGGACAAGCAGTTCTGTAGATATATTTATGTGTGACATACAGACAGACGGGCCATCTGTTACCTGTATCACATAACAATAAATCATCATGAAGTACATACACAATAAGGGCCTTCACAATTGCACAGTTGACTGTAATGCTTAATAAAAGCATGCACACACTTTTGTCCCAGTCCAGTGTTGTTATACACACACACATATATATATATATATATATATATATATATATATATATATATATATATATACACACACTGATAATCACAATGTTTTAAAGTAAAAGGTCACTGCAGCACCTGTTTAGCCATTTCTTTCCTTTTCTTTCTTCTCTCGTCTCTGTATTTCAGCCAGAATTTCATTTTGCTGTAATAAAAAAGCACTGACATTAATACACTGTGATGGGGCCAAGTTAAAAACCAGGGCTTACCTCTCCAATGAGGGCTGCTCCCAACTTCTTCAGCTCTGATTGGAGGTTCTGCAAGTTCTCAGTGGACAGCCCTTTGGCATTCTTTAGCTCAACTTCTGGGCGCCTGAAACATTAGTATATAGCGTAATTGTCGATCTTGGCTCAACTCCCACACTATCTTAATAAATTGTCAATTGCCTCTAGTTGCACCTGTAACCCTAGATCATTGTCATACATTTTATTCCTAAAGTTCACACAAAACTATAAAAAGGACATTCCTTATTTTTTTTCAAAAAAACATTTATGCAGCAGAGACACAATCTTGCCCTATACAATGCGTCTAATTGTTTAATAACATGTTCTATGTCCCAGTACTTTGTTTGCCATCATCCAGAAACTGGAAAATTGCACAAAAAATTATTATTCTTCCAACCCTAAAAAGAAAAGCGAATTGCTTTTGATGTTTATATACTGTCAAGAATTAATTTTATCAGCATGCCATTCATTTTGGTTAATCCTGTTTGTTCTGTTAGTCCCAGCATAAATTAAACTCTTTATTATCTCATAACACACATGGTGGATTAATAAGTAAACAAAAAACTAAAGATCCAGATAGTATAAAGTGCAGGTAAATCATTGCCAAATTGTGCAATGTACAATACACTATCCTGCACACCAGTTCACTGTGTGTCCTATCACTAACATTATGGCATTTGAAAAAAAAAAAAAAAAAACCACTAAAAAACGAGCTGTGAATATCAGGAGGATTTCAGAACAATTTGCAGTGGGTTCAAAGTTAATTAGGAAGTACTTACACACCAGGGTATGTAGGTGGGCATTGTACCCACAGATCAATGGTGACATAAGTCTCCTGACGACCTGTCAAACCCTGAGGAAGCAGGGATAAGAAAACCTCTGGTAGATGTTTAACCTAAGATATAAACAAAAATAATAAATAATAATAATAATAATAATAATAATAATAATAATAATAATAATAATAATAATAATAATAAATGCAAAAAAATAAACAGTACCACGCATATCCCACACCACTGCTGCAAACACTAGTATAGAAAGTTTTACCATTCTTGGTACGCATAATATTGTCTGGTTGTGGTCCAAAATCCCAGAACATCAACACTTGATTAATATCCTTAATATAAGGTGGAACGTCGTACACAAGAGGCTGAATATGAGAATCTTCAATCTTGGAAATATTTTCCGTTTAAGAACCATTACCAGACATTATGGTCTAACTGGACGGTTTTCCAGTCTTGTGTATTTTAGTCAGTAGATATATACCGTAATGGTATATGTGGTGCAGATTGTAAAATCAAATCAAATGTGGTGTTAGTGATTAAACCATCATCAGATGGTGCAACTGTCCCTTAAGTGACACAGTCTCTGTGGCAAACCAAATTATCATTATATCGCCAAATGAACAGGAAGTTACTTAAAGATATTTCTAAATAATAGAGATATCAGAAAATGATTTAAAGATATCTCAATATGCATTTTATATCTTCCATTTAAAGTTCCATTTAAAGATATGTGGAAATCCTTTTGAGATATCTCAATGTATTTTAGATATCATAAAATGATTTAAGCCCCTTTCACACTGGCACACCTACCCGTGTCCTGACCTGGTTTCTGGCTACTCGGGTCACAGTGCCGTGTAGTATGAAACCACGTACCTGGGTCCCTCCAGGGTTGACCTGGGTGCAGGCGAGCCACCTCAGGAAGTGGGTCAACATATTTTGACCCGGGTTGAGCGAGACAAAATACTTGACTACCGATGAAATAACAAACAGAAGTCGCACTTCCGCAAGATACGTTTTTGTTTGTTCTGTTTAGCCATATTTTTGTGCTTCAGCCACAACATGAGCCAGATTTCAGCAGGGAGGAAGAAACGTTTGCTCTAATCAACATGTGACATGATGGTACTAGTTGGCACAGTTGCTGTGTCACAACATACTGTAAGCACTCGTACTGGTTGACACAGTGGCTGTGTCACACTACAGACACCTGTATCGCAATATGCAGATATGTATCATGATACATGTGGTGGTGCTGATATGCTACTTATATGATCCATAATGCAATCAAATGGTCATTTCATTCTGTACTTTTTTTTTAATTTAAGATAAAAATTCAATGAGTTACTAATGCACATTTTCAGTAACACATTTAAGGGGGAATATAAGCACCTGTAGTCTGTACCTGTTGGCACAATAACTGTCGACGGTAGTACACACGTATACTAGTTGACACATTGGCGGTGTCGCTCATACCTGCCAAGGTTGATTTTTCCGGAGAGCCTGAAAATCTTCTCTGTAGATGGCAGCAAGGGATTCCAGTTCGTTTTCCTGCCTAACCATATACTCATTCTCTTCAGCAGGACGCTTTTCACAAAAACTCATTCTGTAAAAAACAGAAAGTCCGCCCCACTGCTAAATTATCTAAATATAAATATAAATAAATTCCATCTATGCAAAAATAAAATGCCTTGGTTGTTAAGTTAAAAAAAAAAAAAAAAAAAAAAAAAAACACACACACTTTTTAAATGTATATTGCAACATGCATCGCCATCACTACGTTACAATGAGACGTAAGCACGCTCTTGTAAAACTAGACAGCGAGTAGCAGTGTAGCTATGTAGCTATTATCTAGCTAGCACCTACTGCAGTGGTTTAGTTCGTTTTAAACAGACAAACTTCGGGATTAAAAATCCCCAAGAGCTGAACAAAATTAGTCCCAGTTGCAGCGTATTAATCAGTAGATCCAGTTAGTTAGTTTAGCTGATCTGATCAAGTTAAACTGACCATGGGAACCAAGCCTGTAATATAGACCTGTATAGAAAATATAAACCGGGAGACCATGCTAAGAAACATTTTTCTGTGCGCTGTGAAGCAAATGATTCCCCCCGTTATATAAATCATTTACATTATTGCATTGTATTTCTGTATTTATGGTTAACATCGGCAGGACTTAAACGAATATTATGTCATATCATAAGGTAATGGGAATCCACCGATCTACACACTGTGTGAGCTGTAACCGTGTGCATTTGCAGGACAATCTACACACCCCTACATTGTGTATAGCACAGTGTAATAGAAAATCATTGTACGTAAAGCAAAATGTACGAAGATGTATGGTAAGCAGACAGCTCTGCGTTGATTTATTTCGTGTTTTGTATTTGTTTAAACAGTTTGTTTAATTTGTTAATAAAAGTGCACAGCCATGCTGAATTGCAATCTGCCGTGTGTGCCTGCAGCTACTAGCCAGCCTAGTAAGGTTACTCCAACCTACATATGTGGTGCTAGTTGGTGGGCTTTACCACCCCCTAGCGGCCAAGTGGGGAAGTACGCATAATTAAACAAAATTATATTAAAACAGCGCGCCCAAGCAGCGCTATCACAGTGCTATGGAGCGCCATTTGTGCCAAAACTATCCAGCCATTAATTTGTCAATTTGTTTGTGAATTCATAAATTGGTTCATGTATACAGCAGTTCGTCCATACATTTGTCAATTCATACAATAATTCCTAAACTTATGTGAATTAATTTAATAATTAATTAATTTGTCACTTCATTAATGCGAAAGGTTGTGCGGACTTTAGTATGAAGTGTTTGCTCTGCGCTTGACCTACAAATTTCCAATCAACCAGACGAACTTCCAACTGTAACGAAAACACTGCAGCCTTTCTAGCCAATGGGACCACACACTAATATTTTAACCAATGAAAATCCAGCCTCACTCAAAACTGCTTCAGCAATAATAATTCACCTACAAGTGGAAATATTTTCAAAATTGGTGCATGGCCAGCGGCCATGATCCCGTTTATTACCCTACAGTAATTATTTTACAGTTTCTGATAGAGGCAGGTAAAACCCCCTCTATGTTGAAAGCATACCTAGCAGCAATAGCTGCATGCCATGTTCCCATTGACTCAGTATCCTCGGGTGCTCATATATTGGTGACCCGTTTTCTAAAGGGTGCTTGGAGGTTACGTCCTCCCCGAATGGAGTCTAGAAATGGTTCTGGAGGCTCTTACTAAGGCCTCGTTTGAGCCCATACATGTCATAGAGCTAAAGAGACTGAAGTTTCTGCGCAGTGATTATTTATTACCTCGGTGAGGCGGGACCAAGGATGTCACTCCACGGACGGGCCTATCAGCAGCTTTGATATAAAATGCTCAGCAAATACCTGACAAGCAGGCATGTCCCAAAATTATTACTGCAGTCATCTTCTCTTTCAGGGAACAGGGGTTAAATTGTTTTCCCTAAACAAAATGAGCCCAGAAGAAATTATCTGGCTCTTATATACCATGTGACCAGGGCTGATTGACAATCAATCAGTCAGGACCTGGGCACATTCTGAACATGAATTTGGCAGGAGCAGAACTGTAACCCCATCCCTGCCAAAGTTACATTGAAAACAAACAAGTTTTATTTATAACAAAAAAATACACACACACACACATTATTTATAACTGCATGGTCTCAGCACTGCCACAGTATCCACAAATGATACAGATATACAAATGGAAAAAATGTAATAAAAATTGTTTGACGTTTCGGACAAAAGCCCTTATTCAGATTTGGTCTGAAATGTCCTCAAAAAATTATATATACTTTTTTTTATCATTTAAAGCTTGTGTACATCCAAAAAAAAAAAAACTTTTTAATAATATTTTATACTTTTGCAGAGTTACCGTTTAAAGTGTTTTGTGTTTTGTTGTTTGTGAAGATTTATTTATTTCTATATGGTACAATATTAAACAGAGGGAGCTGTAGGCTGGGCTGAAGGCTCCTGGTTGTGGGAGTCTGTACTTGGTCACTGTGTACATTTCCTTAAATAGTCTCCAGCAAGTTTAGCTCAACTTGAGTAATGCAATGGGAGTGACAGGAGCATAGTCTTTATATCTGTTAAGCAGTTTTACCCTAGCCCCTTAACATACATACTGTACATGGTGGCAATGAGCCAACAGCTTCTTTCAGCTCCAAGCCTGGGCTCTTTTAAAATGCTTTCTTACAGCTCCCAGATGCATTGTTTTCTGCTTCTGACTGTAGTTAGCTGTTCATATTTTTTTTTACTTTGCTGCTAAAATAATTGCATAGTATCTTAAAGCATTTTTTAAATATTACATTGAAAAATGTGACATTTCGAAATCTAACATGAAATACTGTCCTACTATTACGGCTTCCAGCAGACTTTTTGCGACATCATTTTGTAGTTTCTTTAGATTCCATGATGTTAAGTAAAAGATTCACAGCTGTTGCCAAAAGTTTTGCATCACCTAGAATGTGTTCATTCTATTGGGTGATGCAAAACTTTTGGCCTTAACTGTAAATTATATTTATAAAAAACAAAAAAAGATGTCTCAATTCTAATATTCTAGGTGACGCAAATTTTTTGTCGAATCACGAATCATTACATTATGAACCCTTCAACCACTCCCTCAGCTTTGTGTAGTCTAATCTGCAGATTGTACAAGCTTGCTGATTATGCCCACGAGTGTGTAGATTTCAAAGAGCTCAGAGATTACTCATTGTACTGACATATCACCCACGAAGAGATGTGCATTTACATATGGCTCAAAACGATTAAGAAAATCAGAAAGGATATTTCCCCTGACTATACATGTCACTGCTGTGATAATGTATGTAGTAATAACGTATTTTGTCTTTTCCTAAAAGAGATAAGGTTAACTGCTGATAATGTATACATCGGTCCATGCCAATGTTGTACCTAATAGACTGGAGGCTTTTTTTAGGTAATCACCACAGTGATGTTGAAAAAGAAGTTGGATGTGTACCTTAAATGCTTTCCTTGGGATGGCACTCCATACCAAAATATAAATGCTGTGTTCATTCATACTGGGGGTGACTTATATGGACCTACAGAATACATTCAACAGCCTGCACCAACCCCCACCACAAACTCAAAGACACCTGCTTTTGTATATAACCCTAAAAGGAGACCTTTGAGCCAATCAGAGTGCTCCTCTGCCACAGACTGACCCAGCAGCCACTGAGGTGGAAGCCTGGCTGGCATACCTTCAGCTGTCTCTCGTGTTTAGGCTGTCAACATTCCAATGTACTGCCCATGTGACATATACAGTATTATATGTGCCTGAAGCTGTGGTCACTCAAGGTTTCCTGAACCAGTCCAGAATGTTATAGATATCATAGTTACAGCAATTCCCTAAATTAAGATGGGGGTGACTTCCTCTGATGAAACATTCCCCTTTAAGGAGTCATTGGTTTTCTCTAATTCTAGATTTTGATTAACAAAGGAGGTTCTATTGTTTTGAAAGGATCCATCTGTGAGAAAAAAAAAATGCATACATGCCCCTTTACACTTTAGCCTGAACAATGTTCTTGTATGCTAGTATCTCTTTTTTCTCACAGTAATGTATTTAGCAGTTCATTCAGCAGTTTCCCCAAGCTTTTCTTATCAAAGTTTACCATGTTTTTTTTTTTTTAATATGCTTTAGCATACTTCTTTGGGCTTTACAGTGCTTACCGATGCATTACCATGCTCTCACTGTGTTGGATTGGTATACATTTACTTGTCAAAGGGTTAGATCTACCAAAATAACCTTACTGTTATAGAACACCTACAAGTTCCTCACTGATATTTACCCAGCAACTGTTAAGTGTGTCTTTTTTTAGGTAAAAAAAAAAAAAAAAAAAAAGCCACTCCTACATTCCTTACTATGCATGGGCAATTGCATAGACTGTCTACATACAGATAACTCAGAAAGGTGATATTAACCCATGACCAATCATATATAACCCTAGAGCCTTCATATTTGAGGTAAATGTCTATTATTAGTAGTAGCGTCTCATTTATTCAAGTACATCAGCATACTCCTGGGCCAATAGCACCACCCTGTTTTCAAAGGCCTCTTGTCACAGCTCAGCAGACACCCATTTGTGCACTCTTTATAGACACTCTTTTTAGGGCTTTCCTGAACAGCAAAGCCCGCCTCCAAGCTTCCATTCTCAGGGGTTATTTAAAGAGCTGCCCCATCTCAGCTGTGTCCCTGTGGAAGCATCTGTCTTGTGATACAACTTGGTGAGTGTCTTTGGAATACTATTGCCTGCACGGACTGACTAAAGCTTTTCTGTTACATTTTGCACTTGACATAACTTAGAGAACATAGGACTTAAGTTTAGATATATTAAAATGGGGTGGGGAGGGGGGTGGGTGGTGTAGTAGTTACTGCTGTTTGAAGTTGATTTTTAAATTGAACAGTGTTATAAAATCCAGACCCACTAGCTAGTTACATTAATTAGTTGCTGAAGTTGGTTTTTTTTTGGTGTTAAAAATGTAAGAAAAGCTAATAAAAACGAATACCCAGGTTGAGTTGTTATAGAGGAGTGAGTATAGATGTATGATATTTTTAAAATGACACCTATTCAATTGCGTTGTTCTAGTTAGTTATTATTTTGTGGTTAATCCCCCAGTCCCAAACAAGCCTACGTTGGGAATAGGAAGATTGTATTTATTTTAAATACCCATGGCTTGCAGACCAGGAAAACACAGCACTATATTTGATAGCTGCTTTCAGATAAAACATCAGAATCATTACTCTTTTATGAAACAATACTAAGTGATTTATTTTGTCATTATGTTCTACTTGGCAATTATTGTTCAGCGTGAGTACTGCATGTGTCTTTTATCCCAGTAAACACTAAATATAATATCTAGTCTAACAGATAATCTAATGGAAATTGAAACTACTGATTTTGTACTGGGCTTTAAATATATTAGATGTAACTTGGATAGGAAAGACGTACTCCACTTCTTTTGGGGTGGCATGAAAAGTGGCAAAGAAAATGCCTTTGGGGCAATCTTAAATGGAGATTTTGCATTCCCCATAATATCTTCAAGATATGTGCCGGTGCTATTTAGAAGCTAAGGATTCATTTTGTCTTTGCTCTGCTTCCCTCAGACCAGCTCATTACAAACTAACCATGTGTGACGAAGACGAGACCACAGCTCTTGTGTGTGACAACGGCTCTGGACTGGTCAAGGCAGGGTTCGCCGGAGATGATGCTCCACGTGCTGTCTTCCCCTCCATTGTGGGCCGACCCCGTCACCAGGTAAAGATCAGTCAGACAATGCACTCTGATTGGCTGATTGTGAAACTGAATATTGTTATGTAACACTGACCACTTTATATTGTAACCAGTATGTTACTGCTCAGCTCAGCAGTGACTTCAACACGTTTACACATACCTGTATGTTACACAGTTTCAATTGATTAGAACATTAATGAACACTTTAATGATGTGCAAAGTCTCTACAATTTGAGGATAGAATGCCTTCTCACTACAGAAATAGTACTTTGTTTACATTGGGTATGCAAATGGTACACGGTATGTTTTTTCATATTAAAACAACTACATTCATTGGAAAAGAGCTCCCTGCATAGTAAATAGCATTTAAATTATTTTAATTATGAAAAATATATATGTACATAAAAAAATTAAAATTTTTAAATATTTTTATTTACATGATTATGAGTATTGTATTTAGTCCTTTTTTTGTGGAAGCCTTTTCAAAGACTTCTCAAAGACATTCCCATGCAGCACCCCTATTATATGCTGTTCCTCTTCCTTCCTTCACTCCTCTTTCTGTTCTCTCTACCAGGGAGTGATGGTGGGTATGGGTCAGAAGGACAGCTATGTAGGAGATGAAGCCCAGAGCAAGAGGGGTATCTTGACCCTGAAGTACCCTATTGAGCACGGCATCATCACCAACTGGGATGACATGGAGAAAGTGAGCATCCCAAAAAACTTCTTAAATCTCTTCTCCCTTAACCTTTATATATAGTTTGAGTTTAATACCATCAGATAAGAAACATAGTCCAGGGAAAAATTCAGTCCAAGCTCTGTAGAATGAATCATGTTTGAGAGCAGATCTCATCAACCGACTTGTAAGCTTATCAAGTTTGGACAACATAAGCTATGAACAGCATTCCTGTACTGTATTTAAAAGAAAAGGTTTCCATGTTTTTGAAACCTAACAGATCTGGCACCACACTTTCTACAATGAGCTCCGTGTGGCCCCAGAGGAGCACCCCACCCTGCTCACAGAGGCCCCCCTCAACCCCAAGGCCAACAGAGAGAAGATGACCCAGGTAAGCACTGCATCAGTAATAGCATTTAGAGCCTGGTGTTGATTCAAAGCGTTCTGATTGGGTTACTTCATCTTTTGACTGCCACATGGTGGTGTGGAAGGTGACTCATGCAATCAGGCGAGCGCAGGTTAGTGACCTGGCTGTGCCAAGTTGCAGATCTTCATTTTGTCAAAATCGTTTTTGACTATTAAAATAAAGCATGACCTACCCTCAGTTCATTATGAGTGATTATACCATAGAATAAACAACAGTACTTACATTTTGGATAAGTATTGATTAATTAATGTAGTACAATAAACATGGAAATCTCAGACATTGAAATGTGAGAGTTGTATTTTCATAACAATTTATTGTATCTTCTAGATCATGTTTGAGACCTTCAATGTCCCCGCCATGTATGTTGCCATCCAGGCTGTTCTGTCCCTGTACGCCTCTGGCCGTACCACTGGTAAGTATCCCATAGAGATTGCATTTGTGCTTCAATAGGACTAAGAGAAAACAGTATTTGCTAATGTAAAATCATTATTGTATCCAGAAGTTCACATGAAACAGGGCTAATCATACAAGTCTGAGCTGTACTGGTTAATCAATTGATCAAATCTATCAATTATACATAATAAAGTAAAACAAGTAAATATAGAAAAAAGTCATTTTCGTTACAGATTTTTATTTCAGTATCAAAAAATCTTACTTCACTGAATATGCTATATTATACTGTATACTGTTATTACAATTATATACCATATGTGACTTTTCTTTTTACAACTGGTAAGAACACAGCATCTAGATGTTTAAAGTTTTCTTGACTGTAGTTTACCGCTACAGAAATAGAAGTATTCCAGCAGACTTGTCTGATGTATTTTTGTGTGCCTGCAGGTATCGTGCTGGACTCTGGAGATGGTGTGACCCACAACGTCCCCATCTATGAAGGTTATGCCCTGCCCCACGCCATCATGCGTCTGGATCTTGCCGGCAGAGACCTGACTGACTACCTGATGAAAATCCTGACTGAGAGAGGATACTCATTCGTCACCACTGGTGAGGATCTAACACAGAGAGAGGAAGAGTCTTAAAGCCAAGTAAAAGAACGATAGTCCTCATTCAAACATCTACAGTAAACAAGGGCATTTTTTAGTTAAATAATAATTATAGCAATGAAATTAATATAGCCACTGGGGTTAAGGAGGTGAGATTTCAATTGTACACCCACTTCCCTTACGAGCAAGAGTATAATTCCTGCACATCTTACACCTGTCTTTATACTACCCCTTCCCTAGCTGAGCGTGAGATTGTGCGTGACATCAAGGAGAAGCTGTGCTATGTGGCTCTGGACTTTGAGAATGAGATGGCAACTGCAGCCTCCTCCTCCTCTCTGGAGAAGAGCTATGAACTTCCTGATGGCCAGGTCATCACCATCGGCAACGAGCGCTTCCGCTGCCCTGAGACCCTCTTCCAGCCTTCCTTCATTGGTAATTATCTCTGCAATCACCACCAGTAATCTGCAGTTACCACACTTACAGACACAAGCAGACTGACTTAGCTCCAACCACTAAGGCACACAACCTACTGTTCCTCCCCTATTACCAATAAAACACAAGCTGACTCTAACAGCTGGTTTCACAGACTTATCTTATTTTAGGTGAAGTAGTCCAAGACTACTGTTAATCAGGGCCAGTCCAAACGAATGTATTGAGACATTGATTCTTGGTGTAATACATGTAATATGTGAACAACAATAGGTGCATTATGTATTATTAAACAGCAATATCTCACCCTCTGAATAGGTATGGAATCTGCTGGTATTCATGAGACTGCCTACAATTCAATCATGAAGTGCGACATTGATATCCGTAAGGACCTGTACGCCAACAACGTGCTGTCTGGTGGTACCACCATGTACCCTGGTATTGCTGACCGCATGCAGAAGGAGATCACTGCCCTGGCTCCCAGCACCATGAAAATTAAGGTGAGATATAACTGAACCAGAGAAATAGGATTTCACATTAAATCTAAAATCTAAACTTATAAGAGAAGCGTTTTTAGGGAATTCCAGCCCCATTGACAACAATTGTTAACTAGCATGTGCGGCAGATGGTGATGAACCTATAAAGTATATTTACATAGATAGCTGGACAATTTAAATATGGGCATAGATTGTAAAGTAATATAATATGAATTATACATAGGTAACTAATTGAATCTTAATTAAAAATGTAAAGAATCTGGTTTACTGTAAAATAGTTTTTTTTTGTTCTACTAAATGTTATTTTAATGAATGTTTTATAGCTGACTTGTAGATGATCTCTTATTATTTTTATAAACTTATTAAAAAAAACAAAAAAAAAAAAAAAAAAAAACACAAATAGTCCTGTTGAGTTCAGGGACTGTTTCCTTCACTGTGTTACAGTAGACCTTACTTGCCATGATGAACCCTGACTGCAGCAATGGCTTTTGTCTTCCAAGGATAGTAGTTCATAAGCATCCACTGTAGATCTCCAGGGTTTAATAAGGGAATTTGATTGGTTATGAGAATCCGAGGAAAGCCACTAAGCATCAGTTCTTCTGAGCTGTTGTAGAGATTATCTCAGTGAAGGGCATTCTAAATTGGGGAGAAACACAGGGATCAAATAACGTCAACCAGTGATTTGGGTTAATCATCCCTAAACCTCTCTTTTTCTTGTGTAGATCATCGCTCCCCCTGAGCGTAAGTACTCTGTCTGGATCGGTGGCTCCATCCTGGCCTCTCTGTCTACCTTCCAACAGATGTGGATAAGCAAACAGGAATATGATGAGGCAGGCCCCTCCATCGTTCACAGGAAGTGCTTCTAAACCACTGCTCCATTTCCACCAACCCATCCTGTTACTGTATATACATGTACTGTTGTAATAAAATGCTTTTTAAGGTAGACAATGTGTCTGCTTTACTTTGCATTAATGATCCTTACAATTTAGTGTAAATTTTTCTCAATTGATTCCACCTTTACTAATAAATACCTGTGACTGAAAGCTTGCTTTTTTTTTTTTTTTTTTTAAACAGCAATTTTTTGGCTACATATATAGATTTCAAGTAATGTGAGCGAGTAGCCTAACTAGAGTACACATGCGATTCTTGTTTAAGCATAAAAGTGCATTTAAATGAAGTACAGTAGTTAAGTGTTACTGAACAAGCTGTAGGGTTTAGAACACAACACATTACTTTATCTAGCTTTCTGCTTTGTTGTACATATTCCTGCAATATATTTTTACTCTTATTAACATATCCCTGAGGATGAATCCGTTACGGACAGTTATTTTTGTTTCATATCAGTTATGCATCGGGTCTTCCCATCAAAATCTCTTCTGAATTCATAACATCAGCTGCTAAAATCCGACCTGTTCGATTAGAAACATTTAATTGGTTCCTGAACTCCTCTCCCAAGTTCAGCAGGAACAGATTTACAAATATACATGACAAGCCCCATAATACGGCAATAAATAAATCATTTTGGTGGGTTAGAGGAATATGAACCGGTAATAAAACCTTAAGCAAGAACTCTACATGCTAAGCAACACAACAGTGTTTAGATGGACAGCAGTTTCCACTGCCTAGGCTACAAAGTGTTCTGTGTGACACATTGCGAGTACAATATAAATATCCATTGGTTGGAGGTATGGCCCCTGTACATTTTGCATCAGGCAGGGGTCTGCAAAACATTGCATATTGCACATGTTGTATTGTTCGAAATATTAAAAGTAATCCAAACACATTGCATTGTCACATTCTGACAATTCACCCTTCATTCATTAACAACCAAAAGGTGAGAACCTGGAAAAAAGAACACACAAATCTAGGAGCAAACACAGATAATGCCCCAAACAACTTTAATAGCTGAAGGCTTCCACCCGACTCCAGCAAAAAGCATGTTACAGAAACTACTAGGGATGATTGATGAACAATTTGCCTACAACGGATTATCATAACTCAAACACAATAAAAACATTTGTGGCATTTAACATATTGCCATTTTAATGTAGTTTCATAAATTTTAAATAAATCGTTAATTTAATGAGAATCATACTTTAGAGCGTCGCTATATATTGAAATCTGTCCATATTTATATATATAAAGAGAGTAGGAGACCATTATCTATTCAGGGATATCATGATATTTAAAAAGTTCCTGAGATGAATAGATTGGGCATCAAAACCACGAACACCAATCATTCTGAATTTCTTCATCTGTTTGAATATTAGTCACCATGCTGGCCCTGTGTTGCCAACAACAATGCAAGAAATGCTGCAGCAGAATTGCAGGTACAGTAAGACTTCAACTATCCATACAGGCTGGGAGGATGCCAGTGTGGAAACCTGAAGAATACATAATTGGATAACAAATAATTCACCACTGTGATGAAACCTTAAGTGGGGCAAAACCCAGAGAGAGAGTGTGTCAGCACACATGGGTTAATAAATGAAGGCAGTGGGTGATAACAGCATTCTGTATTGTACATCTATGTAATCTTCGGTAACAGGGCGGGATTATTTTCAAATCTTGGGCATTTCCAATTTCACAAATTGAGGAAAGTATCTCTTCTGCTGAAAGTGAAGATTTCACTTCTCAAATTCTCCCTCACATGACAAGAACTCTCAAACTACACACAATTCGTTACTATATTAAGTCACTAGTACAAGCAACAGTAAGGCCTGCAGTAGATGATTAATGCAGAGAGGTGCTAAAATGCAAGCCATTGAAGAAACAGGCTAGATGGCAGATGCAGTTTTATCATTTTTACTAGTTTTACCGCAGCCACAAAACTTAGCTGAGGTTGTATGGATTTCTGGTTACTTAATTAGGCCTCTTACAGTAGAAACATTTCTCAGACAATTTTTTTTTTTTTTTTTTTTAACATCGCAATGACACATTAATGCATAATTATGTATAACAAATAATCTAAGTTGTACATAAAATACATCAAAACAACAATGTCTGGATCCTACTATATATTAGAATTGTACTCAAAAACCTGGGATACTCTTAATATTCCTGCAGTGCAGGTGCAGCATTCTTTAAAATTTCATAGAAGTGTTCCATTTGTGCCCTACACTGTTGCAGGGTATACCTAATGACTGCATAACATGGAATGACAGCTCCTTTTAAAAGATCACGACCACGTGATGGGCGGGTAGCAACATGTACGGTCATATCCTTAAGGATACATATGCTGTTTTGCCATGCTAAAGGACGTTAATTTAAACATCAACCTTTATATAAATATGCTTTTTGGGATTTGTTAATTGACCTAGTTCTGATGTAAAAGCTATATAAACTTTTTTTTTGAAAAAACCCTTTATAAAGTAGTGATAAAGCAACAAAACAAATGTTATGAAAAAGTATTTTTTATTATTGAGTAGCACCCATCAGAATTGCATATTTACAAGGTATGTCACACCTACAAGTAAATGAACTAGTGTATGGAGGTATATCTTAATTCACATGTAAATATACAACTCTCGAACATTCAATTTTCATTTATTTTATATATAAAAAAAGGGGACCATCACTGTACAGCACTACTTCTAAAAATTGTTTCTGAATGTAGAAATGACTGGAGCAGTGGTATTCACTTGCGACTCTTGAAACAGTCCAGGATCTTGTTCCAACCATGACCTTAAATACAGAGCTGAAGTTGCCCAGAGACTTCGGACTTCAATGAAGTGTTTAAAAGACCTGGTTAGAACAAGGTCCTGGATTGAAAAGGACTGGAACAGTCACACGCAAGTACCACTCCACTACAGGATACCCTTAGGACCTCTAAGACACAGGTCTCAACTACAAATCAGGATGTTCAAGCACTTCTGTTGGGTGCTACAATTGACATCTAGTATCCATAATGTAGGTTTTCGTTTTTTTTTTTTTTTTTTTTTTTTTTTTTTTTTTTTTTTTTTTTTACAGCAAGGAGGTGCTGTAGGCAAGAAACCAACAAAGAATTGACACATAAAAACATACCTATCACATTCTAAGTTAGACCTCTTGACTTCCATTTAAAATAGGTTCTTGGTTAAACCTTTTCTTCTGTGAAGCTGGAGGTGTTTCATTAGTCCATTTTGATGTACTGTGTTATGCAATACAGAAACAATGCAAGGACCAAAAAAAAAAAAAAAAAAAAAAAGGAAAAAAGTGCAACTCTGCACAGTATGCAAATAGACTTTTTTATATATTAAAAAAATAAAAAAGCACAGGTGTATCCTTTACATCAACAAGAGTCTGTTCTCTCCCAGGTGGACAAAGTCCATGATGTAGTTCATAATGTATGACTGAGGTCCTAGCCCAATGACCGACACATGCAAGGTAAACTGCAGACTGTCCAGGCTCAGATCAGCCCCCTCCTCTTCTTGTAATCCTCCAAATTGAGTGACCTCCTGGGTGCACCATGCTTTACTGGTGGGATGTTGGAACTCACTGACAAGGATTTAGCTTCTATGGAGGGAAAAATACAATAAACAGGACTTGTTTATATTAAAACAAATAAATTGACTACAAAATGAGTACCCCTAAGAACTTCTAATTTAAAACAAGGAGTATGCAAAAAAAAAGTAGGCTTTTGAATAAGGCTCTACATTTTTTTCCCATTGAGGAAACATTTAAACCTTCTTTGTAAACTATTACATGCATTTCAATATATTTTTTTTTACATAATGTGTTCAACTACAATGCATCACCCCCATTATATCTTCACCTTTATTTAAAGTCATACTTATACTTCTCCATACAGTAAGTAAACGTGCATTCACCAAAGCGCCACCTAGTATGTGGAGCAATGAAGACTAAATATAAAATACAAGGACGTCCACCACAATACTGTCTACTTCATTTAACCCCGGTGTATCATTAGAACTACACAAACCAAATTGAAAACTTAAAGATAAAGAAAAACAACAAAAAATGTGAGTTTTAAACCAGATCCCTTCTCACCTGTGTTTGGAACCTGAAGGTCAATCTTGACATCAAAATCGTGAACTTTGAAAAGATCCTCAGATAGGTCACTATTGGTTTTGGCAACGTCTTTATCCTTACAACCGAGACCCTGAAGGAGTATCAGGCAACACATAACAAATATCACAAAGCAAATGGCAAAAAAAGTTTGAAGATACATTTAACATAGCTTTCGAATTATTAATTTCATCATTTAAAACCAAAGTTCAAGAATTTCCCTACCACCTTAAAATAACCTGCACATAAAATAACCAATGATTCTACATTTGTAACATATACAAACTGCAATGTAATAATTACAACATAAATGATCCTTTCAAGTTGTCCCCATCGCCCCCCGGGGGGGGGGAGTAATTTCACCACATCCTTAATTTCATGATCTGTGGACAGATTTAATCTAGAAACTTGAACTGTGTCTCATTTTATAGAATTAAGACTTGAGGCCCAATTTTGATGATGAGGCAAAACAAGTTTTAGTGACATACTTTGCCCCGTCCTTTTCCGTCTGCATTACTGCAAGTGGTCGGCATAACTGTCGGGCCTCACTTGCATCTTGGCGTTGAGCGATTTCAATGACAGTGCAGACTGGGTTGACTACCTCTCAAACTAACCAAGTAAAATGTTTATTTGAAATGCAGGCACTGTCGATCCCATTACAAAAAGGGAACAGCAAGTAGTGAAGGAGTGAGGGAGCAAGCGAGACTTTCTCCAAACAATTTTCTGTTAATTTAAAAAAATAAATAAATAAATAAATAAAAGATGTGCGAAAACTTGTGGAACACGTTTTCATTAATTCCGCCAGCACCCGGCTCACATTTTACCGTGTTTATACAAAATCAAGCCCTTGGCATCTGAAACCACAACACTCAGTCCTTTCATTCTTACAAAGTCTTGGTCATCATAACGCTAATCAAACCCTGACATTCGATTCAGTAATTTTAACTCAAATGTGTTTAGTTTCGCTGGCATTTCAAAACACATTAACTACGGTTATAAGCTACCTACCATTTTACTTGTTTCTTGAGGGTTGTCTGGTGTGGAATCAGAGCCATATTTCTGGTTCAGATGAGCAAGGATTGCAGCATGAACAGAAGGATCTCTGGCCTGCAAATAAAGAAAATATACAGAGGCTTCTGTTTAATGTACAGGTGTCATCAATTGAGGCACAATTCTAAAATCTACAAAATGTAAAAAGTTCATTTTTGAACATGCAACAAAAAAAAAAAAAAAATCACTTCACTGCATTTTAGAATTATTTTTATTTTTTTTTAACCTCCCGATTTTCTCCCCAATTTAGAATCTCCAATTATCACTGCAGCAATTCCACACACAACTCAGGAGAACTGAAGGTTCAGGGGGCGTCCTCCGATCCCATGGCCAAGCCAGCTTCCTATTTTACACCCAGGAACTCGAGAGCAGACGTCAGCAAGCTATCGGGCTCTGGAGGACAAAGGCCAGCCTGCAGGCATCTGCCGGAGCTCACTAGGAGCCTTGTTTTCATCTTGTTAAATCTGAGTGGTACCTTCTTCGGTGTACACCGAAAGCACTAGCCAAAATTGTTTGTCTTATATGACTTGGTTTCTTTCAACTTAGTTTTACTTCTGAATTCTGATTGTGTTTCTGAACTGCAGGAAATAAATCAAATATAAAAAGGTAAATACGTACATTGGACACCATGGTGGGTTTGCACTGACGTCTTGTGAAGGGATCCATCTGTTGGTTCTTTGCATTTTGCCCCTCAAGCTGCAAAAGTAAAATAAATAAATAAATAAATAAATAAATAAAACCGATTAAGAAAAAAGGTGCAAGTAATAAATGTTTTTTTCCCTCTGCTGTGTGCATGGGGAAAATGTCTGTCAGATGCCATTTACAAAATTCAAAATATTTTAGTGGGCAATGGCAATTAATGGCTTTTATAATATTATTTTAACCAAATATAACAAACAATGATGATAGATATGACAGTTTTCAGTGTATTGTCATTGTTGCAAACAACTAGACGCAGCCTGGGCTCACGCCTGAACTTTTAAATTGCTAGCTGAACTGCAAAGCAAAAGCAGCATGGGTTTGTAACTGCTTCCAACAATACCCACAACCCACCTCAAAACACAATGCTAACCCTTTAGTTTTTCATGAAACTAAAATGCTTAATTACCACAAGTGCCTTCTCAGACTCAACAATGTTCCAACTTCTGTTTCTTTGGTTAATGTAACTGGAAAACAAAACAGTATTTAGGATTTTAAATACATTGCAAAATTTAGATTGATCTATCAGAATCAATGCTCTGGCACACATGTTCTCTGACTAGGTACCATGAATAGTGCCAATAAGGGAACTGACACATTGCATCTGTGGATACTCAGTTCTATTCCAACCAGCAAAAGCAACCTGCAAGCATTACAAAATTGATTCAAAACACACAAACCTGCCCTATCGTTTGCATTGACAGCAGTATAAGCACCCACAAAACAAAACACCACATTATATTGTGGGAATTTACATAAACAAATATTTTTTATATTGCAGTCAGAAATCATTAAATATGTCCTTGCTGTGACTAGGGACCTGTGTTTCGCAGCTTTTTTTTAGTCCTTTAACCATACAATGTCAATACAGCCTCCACAGTAAGCTAAGCAACGAGCAATCATTAAACAATCATCCCACCACATTAACTATCTGAATTGCTTCTCCCTTTACTACAAAAGTACGCATTAGCAAATTAATAAAGAGAACGCTGTAGATAGCGATTGACATTTATTTAACCCTTACATCCCTGTGAATACCTATAACAGGATTTTAAAAGGATGTTTTTTTCCAATATTTCAGGAGAACAAGTACAAATACCTTTCTAGGTTTTAATTTACCAGTACACTTTTATGCAAATCATTTGTTAAAATTAATTACATTTCCTTGCTATCTGGTTCAGAAGGGGTATTCTTTTGTGGATTTATGCTGCTCTGTGAAAATGTATCCATATGAAGAATCTTTCAGCATCCATAGAATTGGTAACAGCTGACAAATATCTTTTAGCTTTTCTTTCTAAACTGGGAAATAGTTACTCTGCATTTCCCCAAAATTCAGTCAAAGAAATTCCACTATCGTTTGTATACAACTGTACAAGATCCACTAGTCCCTTACCGTGCATTGCTATCAGGAAGAGTGAAGACTCCAGGTGGATACTGCTACGTGCAATCTCCCAAAGACATGCTTTTTGATTTTGTTGGTGCATCCATTTTTTCTAAAACAGTAAGTCTCCAAGGTAGCTTTTTTTTTTTTTTTTTTTTTTATAAACACATCAATTTCTTGAATGGCAGAATAGTCCCTCGTAATTAGGGGGTATTTTCCAATTGTTCAGAATGTAATGTGTTGATTCCTTATTCTTTCGATCAGTTTAGCTGGAGTGGCTACACTGACATCTGGAGGTTTAGGACTGAATTGCAGGCTAGTCGTGTTTTAAATTCTTCCATGAATTTCACAGGGCCCTAGTAATGAAGTAAACTACAAGTCTCTGGGTCAGTTAGGACCCAATACATCAAATGTGGTCAACCCTCTAGTCTGTTTGATCGCCTTCAAAAATGGTCTTTTGGAACTATTGCACACAGCGTGAAACCTTTTGATATTCAAAACTCTCACACATCATGAAAACAAGTGCAATTAAATACACCACCACTCGATATATCACTGGTGTCAGGGTTCAATATAAATCCGCTATACTGTATATCAAGGGCCGCAATATAGCGAGAGACCGATAGAAAGCCAAATAGGCTAACAAATATATACTGTACAACCACTCCCTTATTTTATCAGGGGTGTCAGGATCCAGTATAAATCCTTTACACAACCTGCTTTTCTCATTTTTCATATAAAAAGCAGCACACCGTCTTAATTTGTACAGCAGAGGGCAATTCCTTCTCATCAAATTCAGTATCCAACTGATTTCATGAGTCTTCCTCTCTTCTCAAATGTACAAACCTTCTGCATTGAAAGAATCCATTCCCAACATAGGAAGCTTGCTGCTAGGGAGCCGACATCACTGCCTTGTGACTTTTGCTAGTGCATTACTGCCGCGAGTGAACACCTCTCTGGCTAAAATAAAAACCGCTTCAGCAAGTAGATATTTAATTTGCTTTGTGTTACTGTGCAATGTATGTGTATATGATAACAGTACTGTATTCATGCTTTGTTTTAATTGTTTTATACAGGCAGTCCTCGTACTTGACACAATTTATTCCTGGAAGTCGCGTTTTAAGTCGAAGCACATTTTCCCACAGGAACAATGTTATAAATTGGAGTTACGTTCCTGATCAGACAGATAATACAGTTTTACAGAAATGACCAGTTATATTGTACTCATGCAAATATTTACTTAACTCTTTACACTCATCCCAGTGGTTACGTGCATATTACTCAGACAACTACCTGGCTTGTTTAAAAGTACAGACAAGGGGCTTTTCAATGACGTATTCAGCGTGTGTATGAGGTACTCCTAGCAGGAAATACGGTCGCCTTAATTTAAGCCCCTCAACATGAGTTCACAGCTTAGGTTTCGTTACTTAACGGCAAATAAATAAATAAATAAAAGTTACATGCATAATTTATTTTTTATTTTTTTTACGCTAAACTAAGTCAGGGACGACCACGACAGGTACTGCAGTTCGGACACCGAGCATGCGCACAGAACGCATGGCTTAGGTCTTGCCGTGTCGTAAATGCAGTATCGATTTCAAAAGTCGAAGCAGGGTAATAATGCAAAAGAGTCTTAAGTGCCGTGCATCGTAAATCGAAGTGTCGTAAGTCGTGGATCATCTGTATATTCCAAGTGCTTATGTATACTGCAACCAAGACATACGCAGTTACAGTAAAAATGGGGCGCTATCTCCAGGACTGCGATATATCCCAATCCGCAGTATAGTGAAGGGCGCTATAAAACGAGGGGTGGGTGTTGGTGAAAAAGCTGTCAAATTGCCAAGTCAGACATTGTGACTACAGTAGCTGTTGTCAATGTATCCTTGGTGGCACTTCTTAAAAATAGTGAAACACCAATGCAAGCAAATACCAAAAAGATTTCACCTGATTAAGAACAATTCTGCAATTAGCACTTGCTCCACTTGCCCTTCGATTCCAACAACAAAAATCAAAAATTACCCATCCTTCGGATGAGACGTAAAACGGAGGTCCTGTTGTAAGTGACTCTGCAGAAGCAGTTGTTGATGCATACTTCACCCCCTAGTCTCCAAATTGCATTGGATAAAAGTGTCTGCTAAATGACAAATTCATTACATTGCTACTTAATGTTTGAATTCTTGAAATTCACTTTTGATCCTTTGAGATACAGTAAGAAAAAGCTCCTCTGACCTGATGGCAGATATATTTTTGGTTCTCTGCCTGTCCAGGGCCTCTGCTCTCTCCTCCAGCTCTTCCAGCTCATTCTGAATCCGCTTCACTTTTTCAGAATCTGCAGACTCTTCTGCCATGGCCTAAAGACAAACACAATTTCAATGAATTGTAGTTTCTTAAATTAAGACATAGTTAGAAACTCACACTAGACATGCACCCTGTTCTGGGTTTCAGCAATCCCATTGTTAAGAAAGATCATTGAAATGGCTAAGGCCCACATTTATCCAAGGTGTATAAACACATGATCCAGATCTATCAGAGAAAGTGGTTATGATACTGGTAAAGCAAGCGATGACTAAATTATTTCTTTACTGATATTATATTTATAAGGGTGTTTAGAAAGTTTAGACGCACAAAATCATTGATGTGGTAAACTTACTTTCTAATCACCCTGTACTTTTAAAAACTATTGCGCATCACATTTTTGCATGTAAACACATTCAATATTTCAGGGTGGGCAAGGCAAGAGAAACTTGGTGTCAAAAAGAAAAAAGTACATAAAAAATGTGGTCTACACTTTTGTGGTTGAATTGAAAAATATATTCGTCTTCCCTATATATTTACCTGAAATACATGGACTTCAGTAATGTCAGTATTTAAAAAGACGTGAAATGGGGAACAACCTTTTCTTGTGTACATTTTTTTTTTTTTGGGGGGGGGGGGGGGGGGGGGGGGCTAAAATATAGCCATTCAATCCAAAAATAAAACCAGTGTTTATAGGATTAAAAAGACAAATACACACTACATACTTCAATGACAGAAATGTCGATTACAGCCATGTAGCATCTATAAAGACACCAAGTCAAACAGCATGGTCTGTATCACCGATTGTGTCCAGAGGTTAAAACAATGCCACAGTGAAAGAGTACACTGTAAAACACTGGTACTAGAATGTACATAAAATTAGAGGAATACTGCTGCATACCAAACAAAGACAATAACTGTGGAAAGCAGATACAGCAGAAACCTCAGAACCTCAGTGCAGCAACCATGTTACGACAGAGTTCAACTGATTGTCTGCACCACACTCAGACTGGAGGGTTCAGAAACCCCCGTCAATATGTTTCCTATTTCTTTTTTTAATAACAGCACATTGTTTTAACAAACCCCTTTGCCACAACATTCCTTTTCATCTTACCTTCTCCTTCAGAAGCTGGGTTTTCTTCATGGCATAATTTGCAGGTCCCTTACGAAACCTATCTTTCTCTTTTACAATCTACAAAGAAGAAAATAAAAAACAATGCATGCGAGTTTCTTTATATTTAAAAGTCATGTTTGCAAGTCTCCGAGCCATCTTAGTTCAAAGGTCAAGGTCACTGGTGTATCAAGTAAATGAGACAAGTTCACAAACGTTTGAATTTCTACTCGGGTCAATGCATACAAGCCAGCACACAAATAGGAACAGTCTTCTTTAGCTGGAGAACTACTGTGGAGAATAAGGATGAGAGACTTCTCATTTATCTAAAGTCATACCATACAAGTAAACAGAAACAGGAAAATCTGGGTACAGTCAGGTATGCAGCTAGTGCACCTGGGCCACTAGCCCAACCCAAGCCCCCTCTAAACTCTCTTACATCTTCAATGTCCTTATCATTGAATTTGTGATTGACTGCTTCTTTAATGGCATGTTCCTTTTTGGTGATTTCATCCAAATTGGGGACCTGCATTCCTGCGATTATCATCTGAAAAACAAGATTTTATATGTACCTTTCAGATTTGACAGATTTTCTCCACCAGTATCAATATTTATACAACATATAGGTACACACTTTTTTCTGATAAAATTACATGCCAAGCTATTATAAAAATTTTTTAAAAAACCCTTGTTAAATGCTTTCATTTTTTTAACATCCACAAAACATATAATTTTGTATAGCCTCTTTGAATTCTTTGTCAGATTCTAACAGTAATCGGGGATGGGAATAAGACTCCCCCAGAGCACAGCAGTTTGATCGATGCCTAGTTAAGACACAGTGGCTAACCAAGCTTGTATTAAAACCTGAAATGGATAAAACTGCTACGCAATAGAAGTCTTATTTCCATCTCTGATGTTCTTAGAAACAAAGAAAAATAAATGGTAGATACAAGCATTTATCCATTCTAAGATTCTTTTGTTTTAATTTAACTGGCAATGCAGCCTGTACAAAGAGTACAGCATGAACTTCATAACGAATTAACATCGACAAACTTCTATATCAGTCCATAAACGGTCAAAGCAATATGACTCAATATTCTGCAACAGGTTACGTTTACTCTTTAAAAACTATTTAAGTGCCAGCAGACTCCCACTCAGAACCACAGTGTATTAGCTCTAAGTTGATACAGATTACCTTGTTTTCTTGGCTCTTCTAGAAAAAAAAAAGTATTTTTTGCTGAACTTGTACCCGTTTCGGTCGTTTATTTTAATTGTAAGATTACTAAATTAGCTTGTTTTATAGAAAGTGCATCCAACCAAAATATACTTAAAATATGCAGAATACTTTGAGACACTGATAAATATGATTTCGATTTCTTCCGAGATGTCACAGTAAATGTTTACCAAAGAACTCTAAGTTTCAACCAGGTCACTCACCGCCTCTTTCCATTTCATGAACTCATTCTCTGTAAATTCCTGGTTTGAGACAAACTCCAGCCGGAACACTCGTGTATCGTTGCCATGCCTGGCAAACAGAGATAGAGAAATTGAACACAAGATCATTTCTACCTGAAAACATTTTTCCCTTAAAGGGAAAAAAAAAAACTTAAAGGATGGGTCTTACCGTAACTGTAGACCTTTATTTGTCCTAGTGGTTCCTAGCTGGTAAACTTTCGCCGTTTCTACAACATCAACAATTTCAGCAACCTGTAAAGATAAAACTGTGTTGTAAAACCAAACCAGGTTCCTGGTAGTACAGTCTCTACTAAGAAGCAGAAACCCAGATTATGTATCTAACTTGTTCAGCATCTCTTGCAGTAGAGATCTCCCATTCGTTCAGTCATACCAAATTCTGCCTAAATGCTTGCTTTTCACAAAAAAAACCCAGCATGTTTTCATCCACTGGCACAATTGTAGACACAAAATTAACATGAAAAAATGACCAAGACTCCAAACCTTTGCTTAAAAAAAAAAAAACCAAAAAAACTAAAACGCTTTAAGTTATTAAAGTGAATGAGGTTCTCTAGGTATACGTAAAAAAGCATCTGATAGGCATCCTTTACACACACTGAACTAAAGATGCTCCTTAGCAAGTTTCATCACAAATTGACAAGCAGTTCTCTAAAAGAATGCAAGACATAGGCGCACACATACAGAAGCCACCTCCACTATATTCCCTGGTGAGAACATGTAAGTCCAACAGGGGATAAAAATGTATCTTGGGCAGGATTGGGAGGTCTAAATAAAACTCAATTTAAAAGATACAATCTAAAAATGGTTCAGCCTGCTTTTCTGAGGCATGACACTATCCTTTTTAGTTCTGCCTCACACACCAGTCCCCACATGCAGTCGTGGGCCATTTACTGAAATCAGAAAATACACCCTGTATAACTGAGGACACCCCAAGCATTCACCTCAACCACCTGAAGGGCATAGAGCAAACAGAGTACAATTTAAAACTGTTGTCTGATAAAACTAAACTTTCATCTTAAAAAGAACTTGACATAGTTAACCCTAATCAATACTTTAATCGCAGTACTAAGTACTACCAAAACTAAGTGGAGAATTACAGCACTGCCTGTCTTGACTGTGTCACATGGCAGCAATTGTCAATTTGCCTAAATTACTAAAATGTAGGCTAATGTAGCCTACATTTCATTTCCATAGTGAATCCCTAATAGATAATTGATCAAATATCTATTTAGCCATGAATAGTTTAAAACACAGCACAGCTAAAGCACTGAAATGGTGGTCCATGTCTACTTTGTAGGTTTTGGTTGAATTTCCTGTTTATCAAACTAGAACGTGTGGCAATTTGATTTAGAACACGTTTTAAAACGTATTTCAAACTTATCCTAACTTTTTTTTTTTTTTTTTTTTTTTTAAATACCTAAGGCAGGGCTCCCATCCCTAGACCTGGAGACCTTGTGTCTTCTGGTTTTCATTCCATCTGAGGTCTCAATTTCTTAACTAGCTTAACTAACTAACTTAATTGAACTAATAATTAGACGTTTTTAATTGTCTCAGCTCCTAAAAAGTTGGAGTTCAAGTTACTTATAAAATGTTATAGCTAATTTGAAATCTGCAACTCTAAGAGCTGAGAAATATCTATAAATGTCCTTGTTAATGTCCCGAAAGGCTCACAGGTGTTTGTTGAGTTCAAAAATAACAAACAAGATACGATTTGTTGTCAAAAGAATGCGTCAGATCTTAAAGAAAAAGGTAAGAATTTCTTACCCTGTATACTGGTTTACTGCTACTGTTTCCAATGCCTATCCTCACGAAGCAGCCTGTTACCGTCTTGGCAAAGAATGGCATGTGACACCAACGCTCCAGTTTGTGACGGGATAGCCTGATTCTGTTCAGCTCATCCGGGAGGGAAACTGGTTGAGATTTAGGCGGGGTCTCTTCTTTCCTATAAGAAAACAGAAACAGCTGATTAAGTAATTTTACACAATACTGTTAAACTTTTTTTTTTAGTTCTAAAACCCAAGCTTACTCTTTCCCCTACAAACAACAGATTTTCTGCAGGTTGTTTACAGGAAAGCCTGATGGACAGATATGCAACACATACTTTCTCTGACCAGCTCACATGAAGAGCTCCCCATTAGAAGAGTGGCCAGATTTATTTCCTTCTGATGTACTCCACAAATTAACCACCACACCTTTGAGAAATCCACTTTTAACATTGTATTTTTTTTTTTCTAATTGGCTTTGTTTTGATGGAGTATAAACCTTGCTTACCAAGGAAGGTGCAAGACTAAACTTTGTAGATCTATACTTTCCTGGCTTAACCCGTTTGTCAGTTACTATGAGGATTTGTGTACATGTTTCTATAGTTACGTACTCTTCTTCCTCATCGGATGAGGATGACCTTGAGGATCGATCGCTCTTCACACTGGACTTATCGTCATCCTCCTCCTCTTCATCATCCGAGTAAACCTCACTTGTTTTAAGCGGCTGCTTCTTTGATAAAAGTTCAACTACAAAAGGACAGCAAGACATCAATAAAAATCAACACAATAAGGCGATATTTGTTACTCCGATTTTGACTTAACTGGATGCGTTCAGCAGGTCTATGGAACAAACGAAGGACCCATAATTTCAGAGCTATGTGGTTGTAGTGCAAGTAGTCGTTTAACCTTGAATTAAATTACATTCTCTTTTGACAGAACAGTTTCACAGATATAGCATCCACAATTCCCTCTTCTCTAGGCACTCCCCCTGCCTAATGGATGTTAAGCATTTGAGCTGGGGGTGATGAAATTATGCAATATTTGCTACATCTATCATTCGAAAGTGATTGGAACTCGGGTTGGTTTAGAACAAAGTTATTAAAATGACTAGTTGTTCACGGTTTCACTTTCTGCCAGTGTTACATGGCCCATTATCTCAGGAACTAAAAAGTCAGATGCTATAGGTTAGCTTTTAATCAAACATACGGCAAGTCTGTTTTATCAATTAGGCGACATTTCAACTTGTATCTGACTTCACATGGAATGACCCAACAGAATATCATGCAACACGAAACAGACCCCTGCAACAGATTTAAACTGTGTAATGTATTACTGTAAAATGACAAACAAAATAATCAGAATACAGTGGAACATTACACTTACATACATGAAGTGATGTATGACAAATATTAGTTTGAGTTATCCTCTATTAAGCTCCCTTTTACTGAATGCTTAAGAATGGGCAACAAAGAAACACTGTATAAAGCTCTAACCAACAAGTACCTGTTCTGTTTTTCTTTTTCTCTCTTTCAGCCTTTAACTCTTCCATGGCTTGTGATTTCTTATCCAGTTTCTCATCCCGCTTAGATCTCCGCTCTTTATTGTGTGACATCACCTGAAAACAAACACCTTTCTTATTAAAAAATGAATAATTTAAAAAAAGCAAAAAATTCACAAGTTATGGTGCTATTTATAATCCTTTGTTGCTTAGAGATTAAACTGCAACAAGGGCATCTCTTATTTTATTTTATAAAATACCTTGGGATCTCCATCAGCTTATTCAGTACAGCATCAACTAAAAGCACTTTCTACAAAAATTTACTTATACATTTGATGTACAATAGCACAAATGACGAATACAAAAGCTAGATTGTGTATCAACTGAGTATAAAACAAGCAAGAATTAATTTTTGGATACAAGAGACAAGATTTCTAAATATACACAACATTCCTGACAGAATGTTTTAATTAATTCCTTTGTTTGGGAGGGGTGAATGCTTAAATCAGGGCTTTTGGAAGCATCTGGCAAATGAAATTAAAGTGGACTGTCGCCTTAACAGTAACCATTGCAAAGCTCCAAAAGTTACTTACCACTTGAGTGTCTTGAATCTGAGAGACCTTCTTCTTCTCTTGCTGCTCCTCGTCCTGTTTTTTCTTCTTTTCTTTCTTCTCTTTCTTCTTTGCCGTTTTCAGTTTCTTTTTTATTTCAAACCTAGTATGGATTAAGTAAATAAAACCCTTCACGGTTAAAAATGCAGAGACTTCAGAAAGACTACCTTGAACACATTCCCCACTCATTTGGTCTAGAACTGAGCACTGGGCGTGCGGTTCATCATAATAATTGGGGCTAACAATGTTTTCTATGGTATTACAAAATGTATAGTTAACAAAAAACATGTTTATTTATTGAAATGATTCAAATGTATAAGGCCCATCAGCAAGAAATGGTTGCGCAAACCTAATCTGCATGAAGCTCTGTACTATTTGGTGTTTCACAAGCAAGATAAATATTAGCAGCTTTAAAAGTAAATATTCAATTGTGTATGCTAGATTCAAAATGCTTCATGCCCGGTAGGTACCGCAGAAGGATACCAGCCAACTAGTCCCAAAACCAGGTCGGCACTAGCACTGTCTGATGTGCATCAAATAAGACAGCGGTCATCTCGGATTACGCAGGAAAATCTGCTCAAACCA
Organism: Polyodon spathula; assembly: GCF_017654505.1. NCBI lineage: Eukaryota > Metazoa > Chordata > Actinopteri > Acipenseriformes > Polyodontidae > Polyodon > Polyodon spathula. The sequence goes on from NC_054545.1 coordinate 15,378,451, forward strand.
TTCGTGAAGAGCAATTACAATCCGAATCATTATTTCGCAAACCTTTACAAAGACAGCAAGCAAATTAAAAGTGAACACGTTGTATGTATTGTGTAAAACTACTGGATATTATACCAATAACATTTTCTCAGTTCTTTGTGCATTGTGGGTTTTTTTCACTGCAAAAACAGAATGACCAGCAATGTAGTTAATATCCACTCCGCAGCACGGTAGCTAAGTCCGAGATGACATGCGTCTGACAGTGCTTGGGCCAAGCTGGTTTTAGGAGGAGTTGACTGTGAGTCCAACAGAACCGTTTCACAAATAATTCTGGTTTATCAGACAACAGAACGTAATTTACAGCAGCTTCACCTCCTCTTGAGCACCTCTCTCTTCTCAATTCTATTGAACAGCTCCTGCTCCCTTTCTTTCTCAGTCATCTGTTCCAAACGTTCCCGGTCCTCTGCGTCTCCCATCAGATCCTCTCCATAGCCATCGTGAAACTCCTCATCCTCCGAGGAGGACTCAGAGTCCGAACTGGAGGACGAACTGTTACTGTCAGAGTCTGAAACTTCACCTGCAAACACAAGACAATAGATAAGCCAACGCAGGCAGAAGAAAAAAACCAAGCTGGTCTTAGACTTGCAATATACACAAATAACCATATAAAACAGAACACAAAACATAATCACCTAGTACAAATCTTTAAAATCTAAAACATGTAAAAGCTTTCAAGGTATTTAACTATTGACAGCACTGAAACCAAGGCTCCCTGGACACTCTCCCTTGGTCACTCTCACCTTCCTCTGGAGCAGAACTCTCGGCTGAACTGTCTCCATCTGAACTGCCAGATGACGCGGCTTTGTGAACTTGTTTCTTGGTTGCTCCTTTCTTTTCCCCTCCTTTCCCTGGCTTAACTTTCTTCTTGGCCTTTGTGCCTCCCACCGTCCACTAGAAGCAAAGGAAGAGTCCATTCCATTTAGAACTAGAATGGATTACTTGTGAATAAAAACACATTTCCCCAGGGAAAAATGTCAAGAGGAATGGTAACTGATGGTTTGTAAACATTGAAAAATGTATTTGATGGTTTTAAAAATGAAGTAGTGTATGGGCAGCAAGCTTACAAAAAAACATAACAGCAAAATATTTAATTTTCAATTATGCAGCACCTTTAATGGAACTGTGTACTAAATGTTAAGGTATTATGAAAGCATGCCATAATATGGTATTGTTGGTTAAAACAATGTAAAATGATTCTTTGCTGCACACCACCTGAATTGGAACATCGAGACCATTGAATACAGCTGTGAACCAACTGTAAAGACCATGTCACAGTTTTTGGTTTAAGCAAGCACTTTAGACAACTGGACAAGACAAATCATACACAGTTCACTGGTATTACAGCAGAATAAAAAAAAATGCACATCAAGATTTATGTTTTAAATAATAAATAAATAAACACAACCAATTACTGCACTTAAGATATTCACTTAAAAAAGTATTTTTACTGTAGGTGCCAAGCTTCGGTACCTCGTCATCACTGTCTGAGGTCTCCGAGTCTGTCGATGCTGATGGTTTGCTGGCTGGCTCCTCCTGTTCCTCTGAATCAGCCCGCTTCCTCTTTGCCAACGACAGCAGCTCCTAAGAGAAAGAAAGAGCCAAGAGATTACAAAAGTGCTTAACAGGAGACACACTTGTGAGTTGACACGCGCAAAAAAAAAAAAAAAAAAAAAGTGCAGAAGAGAGCGTGGAACAAAATAGAGCTTGTGTAAACCTTCAGCTATCATTTAACCATAAAGATTCCAAAAGATCCACCCGTTTAAAACTTGTGGTGACATGCACTGTGACCTGGATTGGTACCCTGTATACTTTTTTTTTAAAAAAACATCTAGGGAAACAATTTACATCCAAACTAGGGTTGGGCTGTCAGTTAAGCCTCCAAAACAGCAATCAATTAATTGGGCACAGAAAATATAAATAGACAGGATATTCTGCCCAGCCCCCTCCCACTGATTTTATTACTTTAACATCACTGCTGTTCAGTAAAAGCTTGTGCACAACAATGGAGAGCGAGGGGTGATTGACTGTGATATAGCTTTGCGCGCTGGACTGTACAGGAGTACCGCCATAAAAATGTTTTATCAGCTGTGGGCAGCATTGATTGGTCATCAATCAGGAAACCCTGATGGAGCATGCAGCCCAATCTGAAAAATATATCGTAAAAAAACCCACAAAAATGTAATAAAAAACAGTATTATTCCCAGGTTAAACAGTTCATTTGCTCAGTTTTGAAATTAAAAATTAGTGTTAGCATATATCTTGTATGTTTCAAACATATTCTACCACAGCACTTCTCTTACACTGTCTTGTACACTAGTTATTCAGTACATATTTTACTGAAGCACTACAACCGCTAAAGGTACTCCCCAGTGCTTTCGATACTACACCCTGCCCCATACAGGGCAGCAGCACCATATAGCGTTACTACTTATAACGATTGGGTAGCGATTTGAATACAGTGTTTGTTTACGTAATACGCACTACACAAATCTGAAGATCACGTTTTGGCATGCAATATTTAACGTTTGATTTGTAGTAGTCACACACTTTCAAACAGTTGACGCAGCAAACAGAAGGAGGAAAAAAATAAGTGCATGAATGTCACCTAACGAACTTCCAACAGTTTAACCACCTTTTAATTCACGGCTAGCGAACAAACCTTCGAACACATCCAGACAACTAACTTATCAATAATATTAGTCTAATCTGAAATACTGCAACACCAGGTTCGAGAAAGATAAACCCCAAATGCACAGTGAAGCGAGGATCACAATAGGATAGGTATCATTATACAGTAAATTGCGTGTGAAAATTAAAATTATTGTCCAATTTGATAGTGCTTGAAATAAGAGTTTGGTCAAATAAGACTCATGCAACCTGCTTTGTTTGTGTTTTCCGATTCATCTTTTAAAATATTTAAAACAATAATTACAAATGCCAGTAAATAGTAAATACACTTTGTTAAAATCTATACAAATTGCACAGTTCTGGAAACATGAACATAATACCTCCATGAATCTATACTGTTCAAATCCCTTAGAAAGTAAAACAAGTAAACAGAGTATAAATGCTGAACTAGACTAGCCTTATCGATTCATGTACAGTAAAAAAGCAGCAGAAAGACCAGAATGGATATTAGTGCTAGCATATTAGCTTCCCTGCAGATAACAGGATTAATGCGACTTCACCTGCAGAGGAAACCACTGGACCTTTAGAAGATTCAGAGTCACAGTTTTTTTTTTGTTTTTTTTTTAATGAACACAGTAATGTGTTACATTAGGGAATACAAACAAACATATTCTTTAATTTTAACCATGAAGCAGTCCTTTTACAATTGTATAGTGTTAGACATTTTGAAAATCACCACTTCCATTAATAAAATTAGTTCAGCGGATAAAAAAAGTAATTTCTGGCAAAGAACTGATTCTGCTAGTACTAAAAACGCTGCTAACATTTGCAACTCAATAGTGAAAAATTCAAAAGTTAAGCATATTTAATGCTACATTTCTAAAACAAACAGGCTACTGATGTAGATGCCTTCCTCTTACCTGCTATTATAACAGAATTCTGTTTAAGCGTATTCAAGCTAAACGTCTCTGTCAAAACAGTGCCCCAGTGCACCTTAAATAAGAGGAGATGGCATTTTACTAGCAAGAGGAGGCCATTCGGCTCATCATTCTCGTTTGGTTGTTAAATATTAGAAAGAAAGTAAATTAGACAAAAGACAACCACTCTGTCGACTGCAGTAAACCAAGTGTTTTTTACTGATTTCATGCTGAACCAGTCGCAGTCTGCAGTGGCGGACTTTTGCAGTGTGACTCGGAAGCTTCTAAAGGTCCAGAGGTTTCCTCTGCAGGTGAAACGTCACATTAATCTTGTTATCTGCAGGGAAACTAATGCTAGCACTAATATTCATCCTGGTCTTTCCGCCACTAATGCATACAATTCAAAACGCAGGACTTTCACAGCATTACATACACATAAAATACTGATTGCCACAATAAGCAAGGAACATAAAAACATAGCTAACATTTGACATGAAGTAATTTTAACGACACATGTCTGCCAAGTATTTTTTGAGCTTATAGAAAATGCACTTTAATGACGAAATAAACTAATCTTGATCACCCTTTACCGCATTCCTGTTTTATTTGTCATTTTTTTAAATACAAGTAATATGCACTGGTATTAACCCACTTAAACAAAAATAACTTAAGAAACAGTAAACTAAAAACGTAAACTTCAGCAAAGAGATCGGGATGGCGATTTGGAAGATGCTTCAACAAATTGATTGTGTTTCTTCCATTGTTTTACACTTCTTTAAAACACTTTAGAGATTTGGGCTGTCCGCCTTCAACCAGATTGTTGTCATCTGCCCGGAATTCTAAATAATTCCACACCAAGTTTCTTTGTTGGCATTCGCCAGGGCTGCTTGAGTAATTTAATTTTCTAACTTCTACTTCTGCTAACCGGAGTAGTGAGTAAACTGAGTTTGTATGGTTTTTAAAACCACAGAATTACAGAGTTTTGTTTTAAAAACAAATAATAATAATAATAATATATTATAATAATAATATATAATATTAATAATAATAATAATAATAATAATAATAATAATAATAAAATAAAAAATAAAATAACGATACTTGATATTATTTTACCCCGATGTTAACTATCATGGGATTATGGTATCATGATATACCGTATGGACTATCGAAATACCGGGCAACACTCGTATATACCAATAAATATTAATGGCAAACTACAGCATGTTTTGCATTTAACTTTCAGCACACCCCTATTCATTACATCAATAGATTAATTTGTTAAACAGAAATGGGTGTCATTGTGAAAAAGAACAAAGCATCCCTGGTTGCATAATCTAAGTGGAATACTGCTCTGATGAACGTGTTTTCTTTTTTTTGTTAGATTATACTTTCAAAATTTAAGGATCTCTGAAGTAAAACAAACCCCTCCATGCATTGAATGAGTTTAACATGTACAGAGGTTTAACACGTGGCGTCGGTGAACACTCTACCTGTTTGAGGTCTGACTGACATAACGTGACTTTCGGCTTGTGTACTAGGACAAACGTCCATAGACAGTAAGCCGTACCATACCTTTCTAAAGTCTTGAAATGGTTATTTTCTACAGTAAACCACTTGTAATGGAAAGGGATACTGCAGATAAACATTGAAAGCTATATTGAAATTGGATGCTCCTGTGAGCAGGTCGGTTTATTTATTAAGGTAGCTTAATTTACAGCACATGCATTGAAATTAGTTTAGGTCCTGAGTTCTAGCTTTACAGTTTTTTTTGCTGACATAAATCTAAGTGACACTTTAAATTAGAAGTGTTCCCTCACCAGAAACTGTTTTAAAATACTGCCACACATCTCCTTTGAAGCCAACATGTTGACTAAACAATTTCAGTTGTATTCAGACATGATTTTAGTAAATAAAGTTGAATGTCTTAATACGTTATTTTATTATTTCTATATTGTGTCTAATTGTATAATACATTGGTATGCAATAACACTGTATTGAGCTTATTTGTCAAAACAACGTGTTTAATAATGCTACGTCCGATTCCCGTGGCTGCACAAATGCAGTTTGCTTTTTCGGTTTTACCAAAAACCAACTGGACGTCAAAAACAACCGAAATAACTGATAATAAAATAAAACCACTCAGTACCAACTTGCAACCCTAATCTTTTTTAAAAACAGCCAATGGAAATTATCTAAGAAAACAGTATGAATACAACTGCGTACCAATCACGAATGACAATTTGGTGTACTGTATTTATAAAGCAGACACAATGTCACATGACTTCAGTATGGCACCACAGGTTAATGCCATGGTCACCAAATAATTCAGCGCACATGTTTATGTAAGACTGTAAATATGCCATTACTGCCTCGGATCATTTGAGAAAAAAGGCCACAGGTTTGCCCCAGATATGGCACCCATCAGGTAACATGTCAAAGTGACGGGTACTGTTGGATATTGCTCAAATAGTTTCCATAACACAGATTGTAAGAAGTTGCTGCTGAAAAGGCTGGAGATTTCAGCAGATGTAGAAGCAGCAGCAGAAGCTTTTCAAATCCATACACTTCGACAAAGACGCCTAATTATTAAAAAGAAAGGACCTGGTTAAAATGAGGTCATAGACCCACAGCAAACTAGGCTAGACACAGTATATGCTTATTATGAGACACCAAAAATGGTAAAAACATTGAAGTTCAGTAAGAAAGCAAACATGCAATTAAAATAAAAGGCTAGCTGTAGTGTACACTGGAAAAACCAAGGGATGCAATGATGAGCACACTGCACCAAAGAGATTGCACTTTGAATACTGCATTCAATTCTCGCCCCTGAATTACAATACAATAATTGCAACCTCATGATATGCATTTTGAAGTTTTTAAAAATCCAGTTTGAAATATTTGCATAGCATAAATCAATCCAAAACAAACAAGGGAAGACTGGGTGCTGTCAATAACACCAATAAAGCAGTTCAGATTTGTTTTCCCTTTGACATGGCTGTTTAGAAAACTTTTAATGTAAAAAAAAGTTGTTTTTTTTTTTCTTTAAATCACATAAGGGATTTCAAACTCAAAAGGCATGGCCACAGCTTTACACAACATCAGTTATAACCTCACTGAAAACACATTGCATAATGCAGATTTAATATTTGAAGTAACTCTACAAGGGCAATTTGTGAAAATATTCCTGAGCTACTTGTTTTGGAAGTCTTTGTGGCGAAATGCAGGTTTAGTAATGTGTGCACTGTTATAGAAAATGTATCAAACATCATCAAGGGTACCAGCAACATCATTATTATTTCATATTATACAGATGCACGTGTTTGTGGTGACGAACACATTCTGTCAAAAAAAAAAAAAAAAAAAAAAAACTCGAAGCAAAGACGAAACGTTCACCATAGGTAAACCCATTTTTCAATAGTCGGGTGTGCATCTAACTTCAACTTTTAATCACCATCTGAATACTGAATATTGAATAATGAATGTGTCTCACTTCAGCTGGGTCATTGACCCGGGTAATAGAAACTGCACCGACACACTGACATGTATTTCTTTAAGTATCTGCTTACCGTCATGCAATAGTGTTCCCGGTTAAACAAAAGCCAAAAGTAATTATATTTCTATGTTGCTGCTACTGTATGTGTGCCTGTAACTGGTAAAGTGGGACATTATCACATGCCACTCAATTTTGGATACTATCACTATCATCGTGTACGGTAAAGCAACTTCAAATATGCTATTCATTGCAAAAACAAGGTTGTAAAATTATATATCAAGTGAATGTAATAATATTAAAACGCGCCACTCTGCAAGTTGCAAATCGAATGCCATCACAAGGTAGACTAATTTTGTTGTATTGTTTATGTAACATACATACCTAAATACTGTTGCTTTTACTACAAAAACGTGAATATTTATATAGTTCACGTTTTAAATATTTTAAAATAAACCGGAGGAAAGACGTACAGCGCAGCCTTTGGGCGCTTTATACCGCAGACACCTTGCTTGCAAATGCATCCTCTCCGGACCAAAAATCACTAGCCAAACCCGAGGCTTTTTGGGACGGCCTGTTGTACCGCGGCTTCCTTTGCAGCCTAAAATAAATACTACAAAAAAAATCACCATCGTAAAGCAGTCAGTTCCTTTACCTGGTCGAGGTTGTCGTCGCTTGCGCTGTCTTCGGAGTCAGAATCAATAACAACTCGTCCTTTCCGTTTCTTCGCCATGGTTTCACCTGTATCGTTGCAGAGCGTACAGCCTGCCTGAATTAATTCGGATAGATTCAAGAATCCAAGCCTTTTCACAGCTGCCCTTACGCTCCACACAAAGGCGCTGTGGTATACCTCGAGCCTGCGTACTCCGCTACGTAAACTTCGCGCCAGCGTCGTTAAGTTACTTTACTGACGTCACAGGTTTTCTTTCTGCAGGCTGAAGTCAGCTGGTGGCCATGTCGGTGAAGATAACATAAAAATCCAAAGTTGCTGTTCTGAATGCACTACAAAATAAATAAATAATATATAGATAGGATATTGGATATTACGAAATTGCCTCTTGCCTGGCGAGAACCCATTTGTCCGCATAGATAGAAGATAGATGTCAAATTATTATCTTTACTTTAGCACCACCTAAAGGCTAAAACCTGTCATTGTTGCGTGGGGCTGGCCCAATGTTCTGTGCATATTTTACAGAGTTTGACTAATGTATTAATCGTATTAATATTTTTTAAGCCTGGCGTGGGGAAGTTTCAAATTGCAGATGATGGTCTGTTAATGTCAATTTATTAGCACATATAACTGTACGTTTACTTCGAGATTATTCGTAAATCAACAATCTAGCAACCGACTCGTTGCACTGTTCGTTGTAGTGGGGGGAATATTTCGAGTAGCTCCGTTTTCCATTCGGACTGAATAACACGACGGGCCACTTATAGAATTTCAGTGTTCGGGTCAGCTTGTAACAGCAATGTATCTATAATAATACAATATAAAAACACGAGCGTATCTGCAGTTTAGTATACGAGGGATTATATTTATTAAGGTACAATATTCAGTGGTGTGTGTTTCACTGATCGAGTCCGGATGCACTTCTCATTCGCAAGAGAAATCCATGTGACCTTAATTTGGAACGTAAGTAATTTGTAGAATATGAAATTAAAATGTGTAATTATATTTTGGGCAAATGGTTTGTGCTTTGCAGAGCCATTTGTGTCATACAATTAACTCTGATAAAGCCAAGGAAAAGGTCATTCTAGTCCAGTGAGACAAGGAATTTCGTTTAAGAAATGCACGCAGAATGGTGTCCGCAAGAAAAAGATTATCCGAATGTTCCGCTCTATGGGTCCAACTGACGGACAGCGCCCCCTCCCGACTCCTGAACCACTTGAGTTGTTCAATAGCTCAAATTTAGAAGTGTCTAAAACTATCACTGTTAAATGTGATAGTTTTACCTCGGTGTCATTTTTTGGGATCCTTTTATCGCTAGAAACTTTTGTCGCATCAAGTGTGCATGCAGCATGCTGGAAGCAGACATGTTTTCTGCTAGGACAAGCTAATTGGTGTTACAACAGTGCAAATGTCAAAACCTCTTAGTATGAAACAACACGGGCAAGTAGCATGTGTCACATTAGAGATCCATTCTAGCTTGTATATTGCTAAAATTGCTCTCTGTAGTCTCATTATTATTGCAGAATATATTCACACAGCTTATAAATTTAGTGGATCATGACATTGTTGTCTTTTTTTGTTGTGTTTTTTAATTGTCAGATTATGCTAGATGTGAATAAAAAAATATGTAAACTACTGCAATTGGTACTAAACCAGTGTCCTCAGTTAATGCTGAACAAATGCTTTCTGCGATAGACCACCATTACTGTAAATTTCAAGGTAATCAATCTTGGAAAAGGTTTGTGAATCAGAAAATATTTTTTGTATGCTTTGCTGTAATTTTTCCATTTGCTGCTTTTGTGTTGCTTCAAATTTTGCTTCTTTTTTTTTGGTCAAGGACAGAGTTGACTAAAGAAAGACAACCAAATCTGGATTCTTTCCTGTGACAAACAATACCCTTTCCAGCAAAAAAACTAGGGGGATTACTTTTGTAGACAATGGCTTTGGTCACAAACAGACTCATGTGTATTAAAAACAGTCGTGCATACCTTAAAGCAAGCTTGTACCCTCTGTCCAATGGGGTACCCCCTGAACAGGCGCACACCCGGCGCTATCGCAGGCCTGGTGTGCCACCAGAAAACATTCCTCCCTGGAAGAGAATTAACTTGAACTTTGCCAAGGGTGTAGAGGGTGTGAAAAAGCACTTTGGCCTCCTGAAAAAAGAGATGCTGGATCGTTTCGAGGGACCAGAAGGGAGACCCTTGAAGGAACACATTCTGGAGCAGACGCGGGTGATCTGGGAATTCCGGGGCCCGGAAAGCCTGGCACATTGGGTGGCGTCTTCAGACAGGGAGATTGGAGGGAAGAGTGAGGCATATATGAAAATGGGTAGAAACAACCTTACCGTTCTGCTGTATGGGAACCTCTGCACTGAGGTTCCCAGAGATGGGGAGACAAGATATAGTGGGTACTGCTCACTACGATCGAAGCAGTTACTGGTAAGTACAACATGGGCTTCCCTCACATGTCCATTTGTGAGTGCTAGTAGAGCAGTTTTGTTGTTTAAGGGCAAAGTACTGTACAGGAGTTCTTGATGTGACTTCTGGACCCGAACATTGATGTTATCATTCTCCACAAAGGATACATATCCCCAGCTACTGGATAATCTTGCTACCATCTTTATTTAGCACAGTGTTAATACTGAATTTGATGACAGTTGGATAAAGGGTTCTCCAGAGTAATGCAAAAAAATGTAAGTGTGATATGTGGAGGGTCAGACAGACACTCCCTCTAGTCCCCAGGAACTGTTATATTCAATAACTTCTGCTACATAGTAATACTAAGTTTAATTATAATTGAACATGTGGTTATCCAGAGATATGCAGAAATGTAAAGTGTGATATACCACTGACATATCCCCTTATAATAACATTTACCAGGTCTAGATCATACTCCCGTTCTGAATCAACAGAAGTTTTCTGTTCCCACAATTAGCCACTCATTTGCACTAAGTGCAGTGCTTACCAGAGGGAATTCTCTTTGCTAAGTGCAGTGCTTACCAGAGGGAATTCTCTTTGCTAAGTGCAGTGCTTACCAGAGGGAATTCTCTTTGTTAAGTGCAGCGCTTACCGGAGGGAATTCTCTTTGCCCTGGCTGCGCTCATGAGGAAAGCTTAAGAAAGACATTCCCGAGTTGAGTTTTGATATTTGATGTGTGAAATAAAAAGTATAAAAACAATATGGATTGTTTAAAAATATATATTGCTGCAATAGAGACAGCATTAAATACCGCAGAGGGTTTCTGTAATGCAAAAGACAAACCGATGCAAGCTGTATTTCAAAACAAAATAAATAATAGTTTTTCTGTAAATCTGAGGTGCAACGTGGACTGTTGTTTTTTTTTCCCCAATAGGGTGCTTTTGATCGTAAGAAGCACCATGACTGGTCCAGTTTCAATTCCCTGTACCTGCGTATTCGAGGAGACGGGCGACCGTGGATGATCAACATTGCAGCCGAAACATATTTCTCTCATCAGAAGGACGACATGTACAACTATTTCCTCTTTACTCGGGGTGGACCCTACTGGCAAGATGTAAAGGTATTGGATACCAGATATTTAATATATCCACAGCTGGGTGTACAGTTAAATACGGCTGATGTTGCCTCCATATTCATAGCCATCTGATTTAAGTTGGGTATATAGACATAACACTTTGAGTTCTTGGGATATAATGCAGTGATCTAAACAGCACCACTATTTAACTATTGAAATATAACCAAACATGGCATTTGACTTGCTTTCAAAGAGAAAAATACACCAGAGATTCACACAGTTTTTTTGTGCTTTAAATAAAACCCATTGTTTTAATATTTGATACAGCTGTATTCTATGATTTTCTTCATTTTAAAGTGTTACAGAGCACTGCAGCATTTACAAGAGACACATTCTGTTACCTTTGCTGTGTCTCATGTTGACATTTTTCAATTACAGGTGATGAGCCATAAATCAACTGGGTAACATATTCCCAACATTTGCTCTACAGAGTTCACCAGGAGAAAAATAATTTATCTTATAAACATTACAGTGCATCATCCTCCCTCCTACAACAATGCTGGTTTTGTGTTCCCGCAATACACCACTCACTTCAATCAGAGCACCAGCATTGTTGCAGGAGGGAACATAATCTGTATACACTGCAGTGTTGACTCCACTGGCTTGTGTATTAACAAATGTTTGAACCAGCCACTTTACCAGTGCTGGTTACTTTAATTTAATTTAGTTTCTCTTCATTTCTTCTTCCAATTTTAGATTCCATTTTCAAAGTTCTTTCTTTCCAGCCGTGGGAGAATACAAGACAGCCAGCATCCTCTCTGGTTAGACAAGGTAAACTATAGATGTTTTTGGGTAAAATATGTTTTGCATAGTATAGACAGTAGATCTCACCCACAAGACTGCTGCAGGAGACAGCACAAAGTCATGCAAATGATAATAACAAATTTGTCCAGGTATAATTTAAGGCTCTATTGCATAGCAGTGAAATAAACTACCCAATGTTGTCAATTCATTTATGCACAGAAGCAGGATGCGTATTTATTTTGAGATTGGTTTTACTTCACTTACTGCTCAACTCCTGTAACACCATAAAAAGAAAAAATACTATAATTACAAACCACCATTACATTTTTAATGATAAATGTTTAACCCTGCATAAAATCCAAACGCAGTACTAACTGGCTACAACCAGCAGTGAAGCTACCAGATGTTTTTGACCAAACTGGACGTTTCGTATTCGGTCGTATTTGAAAATGTGTAGCCTCGTATTGCAATGTGTCTCTCTACCCCTTTGCACTAACGTCCTGTGGTATATGCGAGTTAAGTTTTTGTAACTTGAAAGGCTGGTTTTTACCTTTTGAAATTACTAAAATACAACCTTCTGTTGATCAGTTTTATGTCACGTATGAGGATGGACAAAGTTGCATAGGGGTATAAAATGTCATAGTACAGCGTTGGTAACAGGAGTGTGATTTACATGGAAATAGTCACTAGAGCCATAGATCCTGCTTTATTTTGATTGTGATCATCGCATAGAAGTTAAAATATAATGTACATGTTTTTTATGGAGTGGGTTTTGGACTCTCTTTCCAGATCAACACTATTGGCTTTACCCTGGGTGACAAAGCTGATGGGCCATTTCAGCTGGAGATTGACTTCATTGGTGTGTGCAACGATCGGGCACACACAGAGGAGTTTGCTTATGAGAAGTACAAGAGGAATCCGGAAGTTTAACTTCTCATATTGACTGAGCTTTGGGAAGATATGCATGTAAAAGTATTGAAATATACTCTATATGAACAGACCATTTGCAAGTGTATTGGTTTTCAGAACAGGTCTCTACAAGGTAAACTTGCAGAGGGGCAGAATCAGATACATTGATGTATAGTTAGAAGTGTTTATACATTTACAAGAACATTCTCTATATACCTGTATACTGTGAATATTTAATGACCTTGGCTGAATTTCATAAAACCTGTGTAAACAATAGTACATCAACATTAAAAGAAACTATGGTACTTATCATTCAGTTTGCATTACTGACAGTAGTTCTTTGTTGATATGGTGCAGATCTTTAAGGCTCTTCAGAATCTTGGCAATGCAAGAACCTCTCCCCCATGTCATTCTAGGTGCTTGGATAATGAAATTATTTAGCACAATTACATTTAAAATTTCAGAATGACAAGAAAAGATGGAGAGTATAGGCTGTAACTTGATTCCACTGTTGATTGATACCATATCAGATTGTGTATTGTATACCTCATTTAATATTTGTATCCTACAAATATATGACCAGCACATACACTACATTTGTTGACATTCAGTTTCATTTGCCACATATCTGCAGAGTTCTGCATGCAGTCTAAATCCTTTTGGATTCCCACACCCCTAATCATCATCAGTGTAGATAGTGGTTCAAGCACAGCACCCCAGAGTAGATGGACCCAGCTAGGAGCTTCTCCTCTTACGAGTTATATACCCACTTACATGTACTTGTTTTCAACTTCACAATTAGTTTTCCATGTGGCACTTAATATGTTTGATCGTTGAACTTTAAGCCATCCATTTTTATATATTGCAAAGGGATTTTGCACTTTCTTTCTTTTGTAGGTCTGTACACAACCACCATTCAGATTAATGGAGTATAAAGCCGGGCTACTTAGTAGCACTGGGGCATTTGTTACCTATCCCCCCCCCCACCTCATTTGCTTATTAAATATCATGGTTTCCTTTACAGAGAACCAACCACTGCAAATATATGCAACTTATTTTAATGTCTTACAAGTGCAGCTGTGCCCAAAAATGTATCAACTTCATTCAGTTCACCTAGAAGATACACAGTTCACTTTACCTACAATACCCATGCACATGTCTAGTTTTATACCATTTCAATTAAATCCGCAACTGGAAAGAATTAGAAGACAATCGTGTCTAAAAACAATTAGTCATAGATAAAAAGAAACAGATAATATTTTATTTTTAATTGTACAAAACTTTTTTTTTTTTTTTTTTAATAAAGTCTTGACTTTAAAGTGGAAATTACATTTAAAAGTACAAAATGCAAGACACAAGACTCAAAAGAAATACTATTTACAAGTCTTAGAATTAAGTAAAAGACTAACAATTACACTAACAAGTTTGATAAGGAATCAACTGTGATAAGTGAGCTAATCAGCTAAAAAAGATGAAATAAAATGGTTCATGAAATATTATACAGAATTGGCCATTAGTTTTTAGAATTATTTTAGTTCATGGCCAGGCCTCTTCGGACACCAATAAGTTTATCTTTCTTCTGCTTCCTGTCCTCAAAATGTTTTTCTCGTCTCTCTCCCCTGGGTGGAAAAATTATAAAGGTGATTCTCTATACACATGTAAAAATGTGTGATATCTAATGCGAACACTGCTGCAACATTCATCCTTTTTAAAAATAAAACTCAAACTGCTCTGCTGAAGCAATGAGGCTAACTTCAAAGCAAACGCTGCTCAGGTGAGCCAACAAGAGTTAAATTAAATTAGACAGTTAAATCTTACCATGCATGCAAAAGACAAATTCTATCGATAACAAGGCACTATCCAATCCAATCCCCCTCACACACACCAACAAACTAGGGATGGGAATTTTATTTATTTTTAAATTTAATTGTCTCCAGTTTTTACACCGGTTTTCTCACCAATTTAGTGCACCCAATTATTACTTGTATCCTCAGCTCAACCCTTTTTTTTTGTTTTGTTTTTTTTAAAACTGTAGCGAAGTCTTTGCAGTGTTAAAACATTATTTGCTTATTTAAGTGTTCGTTGTTTGGGGAATACTAAACCAGGGCTGCTGTCAGTATACATCATAATGTAATACAAAGAACAACACAGATCTGGCGGCTCCACTGCCGACCTAAGTCCTCCCTACCCCGGGCAGCATTCAGCCAATTGTGCCGCCACCCCAGTCGAATCCCGGTCGGCTGTGAAGGGCCTGGACTCGAACCTGCGATCCCCAGGCTTTAGGGCACTTCCTGCACTCACATGGAGCGCGAAAATGGACCTCCCACTTGGGAGCCCCTGGGATGGGAATTTTAAAACGTTAAACTCTGAAGAAGTGGTTACTTCTTCACCATTTTGAACAATATGCTACGATCTGTAACCGATCGCTATGACACTTTCAAAAATGGTTTTTTTTAAAAAATTATATAATCAAACAGTTTGTCATCGTGTAGCCAACTGCTGTGGTGCCACAGTACCACGGATGTCATCCCGCCTATAATATTTACTCCTTCCCCAAAATCGTGTAACGGAGGTTGTATATATAACTCCTTGTGTTTTTTTTTGTTTGTTTTTTTTAAAACAGTAGCGAAGTCTTTGCAGTGTTAAAACATTATTTGCTTATTTAAGTGTTCGTTGTTTGGGGAATACTAAACCAGGGCTGCTGTCAGTATACATCATAATGTAATTTAAAAGAGTGTGTGTACATATGGTTTAAATGCTGACACCTGCATGGCATTTAAACATTCATAAAAATCGACCTAAAGCACACCCCTAAAACAAACAAATCAATCCACACTGTCCTTTACTTAACTGCTCACCTTGTTTGGATGGGGTGCTGTTTATAATTTTTCTGGTGTGAACACACACTTGAATTCAGAGGTTTGTTCAGTACTGCTTTGTTTTCTTTCGTAGCTTCCAATGGCTTAAGTTTGCCTTTATCAGAGACAAATAAAGGCAACAATTATGGCACAAGAACATTAAAAAAAACACAGTTCAATATACGATCTATGGCATTGATGTAAAATTTTACTAGAGTTAATGTTTTACAGAAAAACTAATTTACAGTTTACTATGGCTCTTTCCACCCCAGTTCACCCAGTATACCTTTGTGAGGCTGATAGGCAAGTGGTCGCGCAAGACTGGCCTTCAAGTCAAATACAATATTCTTTTTGTTAGTCCCTGGTGTACCAGCTGTTGCTCCTTCAAACTTGAATGGTGTAGCCACTTAAAAAAAAAAAAGTTTGGGTAAATTGTTCTGCAATATGTTAAATGAAAAAATGCCTCAATAGAAAAATGTATGCTTTTCAGTCATTACAGAGTGCTGAGTTAATCACCTGGCAATTTGCTATTTGAACTTGTTACCCCTAGCTTGTCAGTGCTTGGCTTCACCCTTTTCGACTGTCCTGTTGGAGTTTTAGCAATCTCAGTATATTGGGACCTCCGGGATGGGGTCCTCACAACAGAGCGCTTGTGCTCGTTATCCTTTGTTGCCTCAGAAAATCTTAAATAAAAGAAACCACACACAAACACTTATCTTAAATTCTGTGCAAAATTTAAACTTAAATGACTAGCTAAACATTTTGTTGTAATAAACTGAAGTGAAGCATTTAAATGGAACGCTACAGAGCAATACGCTAACCCAATTTCTCTCTAAAACATGGCCCTTTTTAAATGTTTGTCAGTTTAACATACTTGGACACTCAAGAAACAATGAAAGCTAGTGAACAAACCCTAAAGCTCTTAAACCCATCCATCGTAAATAACAATTCTGACAACCAAACGGAAATCAACATTGGACCAGTAAAGTATATATTATTTAACAATGGTTTTAACTTCCGATTTATTTACCTGACATTAATTTTCCTGGCTGAGAGTACAGTTGGTTTGAAAGTAGTTATCACACTTGTGTTGAGCTTATTGGTAGAAGTACGTGGTGATCTGTGCAGATTAGAAGGAGTTGCAGTACGTTTCTTTTCCTGAGTCTTTGGGCTAAACAAGGAGCTGCTTCGGTTTGAAAGGGACTTCTGAAAAAGGAAAATCATTTTAAAAATGCAGATACCTTTTACAACATTTTCAGTTCACCCTGTAACTAGCAAACATGTTATGTTATCCAATTTACCATGGAGTTCTGGCCTGGAGTTCTTCTCTCAGACGGTTTCAAGATATTTGCCTTCTCAGACATAATCTAAAATAAAAATACATTTAAAAATCTATTACTCATTTAAAATAAATAAAACCACATTTAAAACAACATTCAATTGCAAATGCAGGTAAACCTAGAAAACAAGTAAACACATATGACATTCTCTTTTAAATGCATCTGTTTGGTTACTGTCCTCATTTTGACTTTTTTTTAAATTTTATTTAACTAGAGCAAAAGGCCTAGTTATTTGATTGACAACCAAGCAAATCCAAACCTGCATCTGGATTAATAGGTATATACTGTAGACCGAGAAAAGAAAAACAAAAATAGCACTTACTTTGACTTCTTTCACAGAATTTTTTAAAGCTTCTATTTGCTTGTTCTTCCTCTGAATGTAAGAATCAATGGACTCCAGCCTACTGAAATGTGCTTCATGCAGCTTCTTGAAGTCTGTAGGTGAGGGAAAATGCAATCAGCACAATTATCACACTTATTTTCCACAGTTAAACTCACTCTTTGGAAACTGACAAGTTTAACATTTGTATGCTTGTTAAATAACACATGTCAGGGGCACCCCCTGCCATGGCTCTAAATTCAAAAGCAGAGCCCTTAACATAAAAAAGGAGATTTCATGAACTATGCACTGTATGTACGTACATATAAAAATGTATCTTTGAATACAGACAGAGGGACAGATTCCTTTATATACCCCCAGATTCAGATATGTTTCATCACCATGATCTACAGGGTTCTACGCTTTCTTTTTTCCTTTAAGTTAAAAAAAAATGTGAGAACACACTTAATTACTGCTGTGACATAACCCAGGTACTCGAGGACAGCAGATACATTTGGAGTCTTACTTGGAGTTGTTGGCTTCATTATAGTTTTTCGATTTAGAAGCCCTGCAAGTCGAGGAATCTTCCCAGCTGGATGTACTGTCTGATGTTTTTCTACAGTAAACATACAAAAATAAACATATTGTATATATACATTAAAGACATTCCAACATAAAGGCTCACTGATGGTGTGTAATAGTTAATGAGGTGGATAATTTCAGGCAAATAAGCACTATAGCAGTTAAACAGATTGATGTTTGTCAACATTTGCACAAATGGAAAAAAAGTCCTCTGCCGTTTGTTCTGCTGATATTATCTACGGATTGACCTTATGTGAAATGTATTTAAAAAGATAAAAATCGCTCATTACCTTTTTCGATCACCTGCTCAGGACCAGTCTCTGAAACTGCACATTTTTCTCTTTCATTTTCAGCTGTCACTTTGATGGGTGAGTTTTCTACCACCTCTGCTTCAGAATCACTAGAAACTGTCTCTGTCAGGCAGTGTTTCCTCTTGTTTGGGTTTTGTCCCACAGTCTGCTCCGTTTCTCCAACATTAGCCTAAAGGTTTGGGAAAATAAAATTAGGATTTAATGTTATATGTAATTAACAGGGTTTTTTTTGTATATATTATTTTATCCAAATTCTTATCCCACACCTTTAAAAAAAATACTAAATGAATAGGGGAGAAGCCCCAAAACTTTCAACCTCCCTTGATCAACATGTAAAAGCCAATCAGTGGCATCTTCTGAGACAATGTTACCCCCGGCACAAATATAGTCTAACCCGCTTATGTTTATAACCAGTTTTCCATTAGTACTTACATACAAATGGAGCATACACTTAAGCTGTTACTGTACCAGTAACAATTCATTATGGTACAGTCTTATGTAATTACAATTTGTTGAGGCTTAACTGAATTCAGGCCAACAATTCATTTGTTTAGTTTATTCACTCTGTGCCTGCAGGGCCAGCACAAGTACATACAGGCAGGATATACACTTAAGATATACACAAGTGGAGTAGACTGTACCAAGATACCATAAAAGCAGAACATCTTGACAAAGGGGAAATTGTTAATCTTCTTGCTTCATTTCTCTTATTAAAAGACATTTAGGTCAGACAGGCCAGAGAAAAATCTGAACATTGTTTAGTAGCTGTTTTTAATAAAATGTTATAACTGTATATATTAAACTCCAGCTGTACCATAATTTACATTATATTGCTTTGTTGAAGAGGATTCATATGGTGTAAAAACCCTTATCAGTTGTGCTACACAATTAACCCTAAAAATCTATATTAAAATATTTGGTAAACGTTGTCAGGATTAGGAATTATCTGAATGTTTATAAATTACCTAACCGATTACTCATATTTCCACAGCCATCCCAAAACTGTACGAAGAAGACAATGTTCCAGAGAAAAAGCAACCAAACAAAAGACCTTACCGAAACCTGCCAGTTACCTTCGATTCATTTTCAGCTTCTTTTTGCAGCTCAGTTTTCTCTTCTTCACGGTTGTTTTCAGGATTGCTTTCCTTGGTTTTGGCAGTCTGTCTGCCATGTCTACGGCGTTTAGTTACAAATACTGTAGTTTCAATAGTCTGCTGCTCCTGACTGAGGTTTAACCCACCACACTCAGTGGAAGAAGTGGTATCCATATTGATATGTTCTTCCTGTGGGTTAGTGGAGACAAAAAAAAATCTCACCAGGTGAGAACTTAATCCAACTATGAAAAGCACACAACATACAAAGGAGAACAAACACACTGCACTACAGAGTAGGTGTATTTATATAATTATGATTAAGGACAAAACAAAAAAACACTTCAGTAGAAAATAGCCTAGTGCAATCATATCTTAAGTATATAATAACTGATTATACTATTGGATTTTAAGCCATAAGATGCATCTGAAGGACATCAGTCTTGAGTTTATATACGGGTGACTTAATTATTAAACATCAAATCTACATTTCTTCATGATCAGGGGAATACTGACATTAAAGAGAGGCCATCACTACTGCATTGGCTTTTAATGGACTTGCCCTGTCAGTGACAAACAGTTGTGGTCTACCATAACTTGTTAAATGTAACCCAAGGATTATATGAGATCTCTCTATTCCTTTTCTCACATGTTCTCTTGAAACCTCATCCTGCTGGGGCTTTTGAAAATGCTGCTTCAGAGCTTTCAGGAGCTTTTCAGCCTATGGAGAGAGAGAAAAAAAGTCATGTTAATACAGCACATCACTGTAGGTTCTTACCTGTTTATCCAGTTAAAGTAACTACCAAAGACCCCACAACAAAAACTAATGGGCTAAAAGTGATGTTGCAAGTTTAATAGTTCAGCATAGAGGCCTGATTATGCTGCATTTGAAGCCCTGCATTTGTCAAGTGATGCCAACTCTGTTTACTCGGACAGAATGGACAATATATATTTGGATAAAAGCGTCTGCTGAATAATAATAATAATAATAATAATAATAATAACAACAACAACAACAATAGCAGTTGTGGACAAACTAACAACACTAGCTGGGACAAAGTTCTGCCACAAGATCAAGTCACAAAATGTGCCTCGATCACAGAAACTTCTCCGACATTTAAACCCACTTTCCTCAATTGCTAGAAACAATACTGTCCACCAAAATTAATAACACTGATCAAGCATAACGTTTTGACAGCAAAAGAGATTCCCGTTATGGATCGGGGAAAATTGTTGATTTGCAAGGCTCATATTTTTTACAAATGACCAACTGGGTTATTTGCCTTAAAGAAAATGCAACACAAATCACTCGTATCTAAAAGGAATCACCTCAATGCTTTTTAGCAACAATCTGAACAACTTCTAGTAGGATCGAAAACTCAGCTCAAGAATCAACTATTGCTGCATTTAACCTCGGAAACTGTCTGCTGCTGCCTTCCCCCACTGAAACAAAGCCTTGGTGTACTTCTGGATAATAACCTCTCTTTTGATGCCCAAATCTCCTCTGTAGTCAAATCCTCCTTCTACCACCTCCAAAACATCTCAAAGGTCCGACCCTACATTTTCCTCCCAGATGCACAGATACTCTGTCATGCATCCATCTCCTCTTGACTATTGCATCTCTCTGGTTCCGTCACGCGCCATAAAGCGATTGTAGCTGGTTCAAAATGCCGCTGCTAGGATCGCTACCAGTTGTAAAAAAACATGATCACATGACCCCCTGTCTTGCCCAGCTGCACTGGCTACCTGTAAAGTTCTGAATTATTTTCAAAATTATTCTGCTTGCCTACAAGGGCTCTCATCGCACAGGTCCAGAGTATCTCTCCAACCTGCTGACCCGCTATGTCCCCGCATGCAAGCTCAGGTCCTCTGACTCAGGCTTGCAAGTGCACCACACTCGGAGCGCGCTCTTTCACTGCAGCGACTCTCAGCTTTAGTACGTGTGGCTCCCACAGTCGCTCGCTTCAAATCAACTGTCAAGACCCAATTATTCTCTCGCTTTCAATGCTCTTTAAAGCCTGATATCTGTTACTAGTTGTTGTCTAAATTGCTATTTCAGGTTTTTCACTCCATCTTATTTGTATGATTATGTATGACTCACATTCTAAGCAGCCACAATATTTAGAATTCGCATCCTAGCCCTTTATTTAATGTATTTGCATTGTAATATGCCTGTATTTAATGTACTATGCATTGTTCCTCACTATCTTGTAAAGCGCTTTGTGATAGTGGTCTACTATGAAGCGCTATGTAAAATAAATATTGATTGATTACCACAACAAATCTATTCCGACCAAGCCCCATATAAAATAAAAACATTTTTTTTTTTTAACAAAGTAGCATTGGTGCTTTATGTTGAAACGTAGGATACACTATTTATTTATTTAAAAAACAAAACAAGCAAAAAAACTAATTCACAGTACATCACTGTTTGGAAAATTTTAGTTCACTTGACTAGTAATAGTAAGAAACTATTTAGAATATTTATTTAAATGAATAAAGATAGCCGCTGGTTGAACTGAAGGTCAAGATAAATTGGAATATAAAAAAATATATATGATTGTATTGGTTTAGCTGGAAATTAAATGATGTGTTGTAAAAATGGGCTCTTATCCCCCTCTTCTAATCTCATTCAGCGTGTCTGAAATTCCATGCAATTGTATTATTCTGTTAACTCATACTGAATTGCATTATTTGGACAACTATGAACTGTATCCATGTGAACAGAAGACGGTTGGTTTATCATTCATACTCGTAACACTAAATATTTACTGTACCTTCATATTGGCTTTAAGACCAACATCCTTTGCAAGTCGCTGCAACTCCGCGTATTTCAGTGACTCCAAATCCATGTCCATTTCACTAATATTTGTATGTTTGTAATGGAATTCGGTAAACAACAAAACCCCGCTCCTGCTAGTTATTCTGTGAACACGTTACCATCTGAATCTACGCGCCAAGCCGTTACAGAGAACAAAATTCAAAAAGTCAAGCTGACCACGCTATTGGTTGAAATGGTCTTGCTTGTACCCAACCCACACTTGCAATTGTTGGTTGCGTCATGATTGAAAACAGGAAGCAAGCGCTGTCTTCGTTGTCTCTGATTGGTTTGAAGTTTAATGACGGAAAAACTTAAGGTTCAAGATCGACTGGGCGGGCTTGGTGTAAAATGTGCCTGAGAACTGGAAGAGATGGCTGTTAGTAAGAGTTCGGCACAACGCAATATAATTGCCAGGTTATCCAATATCATTATAAACACAGAACAAAAGACCCCTCGAAAAAGTGCTTGCATTACTCCTGTATTTGGAGGTACTTGCGAAGAATCTTTAGTCGGTGAACACACAATTAGGCAGAATGCTGGGGAATATTTCATGCAAGACCACGAAGTGTCGGGGACTGTTTTGCCGAATGTCACTTATGATGTGTCTGATGAGCTTTCCTGTGTTAAAACTATGAGCCGTCAGTGCTACAGTGAAGTCGAAAAGCGGCATTTTCGACAGGGTGACGACAGCCTCCTCGTTGGAATTTCACAGAACGCCACTTACGAAGTACCGAACGATCTCCAGACAACATCCCATTCTGTTTTTCTCTGCAGTCAGTGCAATACAGTGCTGGGGGATTCTCTTAATACGTGCGGAGACGACAAACGACTGAACGTGATCATCTGCCTCAGTAAGTGGTTATCTATATATGTATATAACACGAATACTGTGCAATTTATGTACGTAATTGTTCCTATTATTTGTATTTGCAGCCTCGTTTTATACAAAATTGTGACTGCGCTTGCTTACTTCCTGTAGTCTGGTTACTAGTGGAAATTACTACTAACTATGTCCTTGTGTCTACCCTGGTCATTCTTTGTGAAGGCTAAATGGGTTCAGTTCCCTACAAGCTTTCTTCATTAGCCCAGGGGTTTACCCAGCAAGTCCAAAGCTGTTATGTCATTGTTTGAATGTATTCTCCCCAGTGCATTAAAGTGACGCCTGCCTTGGTGATTTGTACCCTACTTCTCTGGACTCTAACAGCATCCAGACTACCCCAAAAACGTCTTTGTCATAGCATGCATGCTCAAGTTCAATATTCCTCAATTTTTGTGACAGACATACAACAGACCTAAGCATCCTTGTAAGGGAAGTTTGTATACATTTGCCAATCTGCTGCCCCTGCAAAAACTAATATTGCATAAACCATTTCAGGTTGCAATATATATATATATATATATATATATATATATATATATATATTATATTTTTTTTTTTTTTTAAACTCCTTGTCCTGTAACTATTTTTTTTTTTTAGAGGTTACCAATGATCTGGTGGTAGAAGATGAGCTGCAGTTTGGACTGCAAGGAAAAGTCTCTGGATGGTAAGTGTCTTGCATGGGGTTCTTTCTGTCTCACTGAGGCCCATGCTAGACCTATTCATAGTCAAAGTTTCTTGCATTAATGAAGGAATGGGTTGAAGACATACTGACTCAGGTGAGATGTATTACAAGTTGCACAGATTGCTGACACCTGATCATTTTAGCAACACTTTTCAACAAGGTAGTTCTCAAAACCAGAACTGGGTGCAGGTCAAGTATAATCACCACCCCCAGTATATGAGTTTTCTCAAAATAGGTCACATACAGTAGTGTGCACATTTATTAGAACACCCCATTGCTTCTATACTTTTGATTTGTTGTGCATGTGAAATTTAAACCACTGCAAATCTCGGAACATCGTCAACATAGACAAATTAGTTGTTGTCTAATGTAATTGATGACTATAATAGGCATGTGCAATTCCTTTAAAACAGTAAGAGAACACAGCCACAAATTGGAATATGCATGAGACTTCTTAGAAATTGTTTAACATACCTAATTAAAGCACAGAATGCCTATATTGTTTCTGACAAATTGAAGTTCTCACACTGAGGTTTTCATGCAGGTAGGTGTATAAAGGATATAAATGGTGAATCTTGAGGTGTTCGAATAAATGTGCTCACTACTGTACACCACATTACCTACTGGCTCATGCGTGGTAAATGATAAATTAATAAAGGGTTGTGCTTCTTGTTTGCAGTGTCTATAAACCCCTGCGGTGTGAATGCTGCCAGTCCGTTGTCGGCATGGTGCTGCACTCCACTGCCAGGGCTTTCACCTCTCTCAGGAACCTCTTTCTCCTGCACAAGGAGAACATCAGCTGGTGAGTATACTGCATTAAAAGCAAGGCTCATTTGTTTTGCTTTTAATTTCACCAGATTTCAAGTGGGCTTGCTTTCATTAGGGTATGTTGCATCAAATTGCATTTGGATCGTTTTTTTTCCATTTAATGTCCCTTACCTTTTGATGTTCACAAACCATTGTGATATATCTGGTACTGGATTTTACGTCTACAAAAACTTTTGGCTGATCTAGTCTGTGTTACCTAGATCTGTGGCAACTAGAACAGAAGCTCCTTAACACTGGCTTATAGTACAAAAAACAAATACAGTAATTGCATTAAGAATGCCCATAATGATTGCACAGCTGTTTACTCAAGTATTTTCTAAGCTTTAACTTTAAACTTTCACTGACCAAAAAGTTCAATTTTATTATTTGTAATGATACAGTATTAATGAGAGCTTGTTGTCAATCAATTCTTATTATCTGTAAGGTGAGTTGTTTTGCAACTACAGCATTTTTTAAAATTTTTATTTCACAAAATGACTACTGAAAGTGTATTTGAAAATGGTGTTTTTAGATAACACCTTAAACAAGTAGAGTACATGAGAAAACCAGTAAATGGCAACACACTCGTGGGTTGGTGGGGTGTAGTGACACATGTTTTATGTCTTCCTGACAAGTAGAGGGGGAGCCTGCTTTCCTCAGTAAGGATATTCATTGGAATTATGTGAAATGAACCCCTAAGCCTGACTAGTTTTGCTGACCTCTTCCACTGTTTTTTAGTGTTTATTGTTATGTTAATATGTCATAATATTACTAATATAAGTAATATTATTAATTATATTTATAGCTATGTTTTGCAGTCTAGAAATATGGTTCCAGCTGCTGAGATGAACTTTGAACTCAAAACTTCACAGATGGCTATTAAAGAGGTATTTATTATTCGTCACACTGTGTGTGTGTGTAATATCTATCTATATATATATAATCATGTATTGCAATATATATTTGAATATCACAAGTTTTAATCCAGTATATAAAAAGCAATAATTGTATATTGTCCCACATATTACACGTAACATTTTACTATATACTTATAGAGCAGTACACTGTGGTGTGATTTATTTTAAAATCAGTTATATAAATGTGACAATAATAAAGCACAAATTATTTTTTAACAAAACAAATTTTACTGTCAAACGACACATAAAAATGAAAGACCAACCATACAGACCTATTTCCTACTGGCACAAAATTGATATTTTGTTCATGATCAAAATTAAAGTAATTTAAGTTTACAGTATTAAAACACCTATCGTGACTTTTATAATTGAGAAAAATAGCGTCCCCACCTTTTAATCTAAAACAATGGAACCCATTTCAGTATGAGTGGTATCATTGTAAATTGTAACCCTGCATGTAAATCAGTTGTGCTCAAAAGTGAAAGGATAACTTAATTTGATCTGTTTATTTTTTTTTCCCCCAGTTAAAGCGGGAGCTTGTGGATTTCAACAACAGGCTAGAGTTAGTTGAACAAAGATTAGGCCATGGTCTTACACAAGATGCCAACCGTACTGTGGAGATAACCCGGAAATAACCTCTCCTGAGCCAGCCCTGCTTCCACACGGGTACAGCTCTTTACCCATCTGCTGTTCAGTTCCATAGCCACACGTTCTTTTTGTTGCTGCCGTTGTTTTAATAAGTCATTCAAAATAATAGGTTTCCGCAAAATACGTTGCTGTCAAACTGTACACAAAAAGGAAAGACCAATGACAGTCCTATATCCCACTGGCACACATTTGAAAATAGATTTCAAAGTTTAAAGCATTAAACTTATAATTGAGTCAAAAAGCATCCCCACCTCTACAAATGTACCCATTTCAGCGTGAGCGCTATCATTCTAAATTGTAATCTTCCTCTAAATTTGTTTTGCTCAAAAGGGAGAACTTGGTCTATTTATTTTCAGTTACTGCTGTTTACCCATCTGCTTTTCAGTTCCATTAAGTGCTATCTAGTTCCATAACCAAATGTTTTATTGTTGCTGCTGTTTTAATAAAATGTAATTCTAAATGTTGTTGTTTGATTTTTTTTTTAATTTTGAAAATGTATTTGAATCAATCTGAGCATGTGAATGATTAAGCACATTAGATGTACTGTAACATAATACTGTACCCAAATATAGATATCAATGACAACCTATTTGAAAACTCTGAAAAACTATTACAGCACGTGCAGTATACATACTGTCCAGGTATACCCAGCAATTCAAGGATTGTATTTTATTTTTACTTCCACTATGTAAACAATGATTGTACTGTAGATGTAGCATACCTGCAGGACATGTACGTATTCATGCAACATACTTGTGCTGGACTGCAAAGCCAGATTTACATTGATTTGAATGCTTCTACAAATCATGCCATCATTTCAGAATCGACAGGTTCTGGATTGTAGAGGGTATCGCACTATTCACATCAATAGGCATTTGATCAGGGCCCAAAGACTACAGAATGCCGGTATATGGAGGTGCTGCATTAGACAGGCTTTACTGCAATTGTTTATCAAAGCAAATGGTGCAGCAACTGGCATGTACACAGTGTCCTAAACAAAGTAAAGCGAGACACAACCAGACTCTAGTGCACAACTGGCACCATGCTGCTTTTATTGCTGTAGAAGTTTTTGATACACAGGTTACAGTTTTACAAATCCATCTCAATATTTAAATCCATGAGCTTTCTTTTTTTTTTTTTCTGAAGTGCATAGTTTAACGCAATACAATTAAAATACATAAAACAAGCTAAAGGAATAAAATGCTTAATTGGTGATGCTCCTTACAGAAATATACAAAACTGGAATTCTGATGTATACTGTGCTTACTTGAAAGAATAATTTCTTACTCTACACAGTGCAGGGTGGTGTTTAAAACTGATGTAAAATCACATACACATCATTCTGTTGACATACAAAAAAACTATTTGTATCGATATATGTCGTACAAACAGTGATACAGAATGAAAACACGTTAAATTCTGCAATTCTGATGCCTTAAATTATTCAAATGTCACTAGCTATGGCAACTGTTTTCAGAAATGCTTTGTTGTTGCAGTTAAAGTCAAGGAACACAAGTTGGTAAAATCATGCTGCATTTCTTTTGGCATTAAACTGTTGAACATACAACTAGAACCAAAAATAAAAGTACTAGAGCATGTATTTATAAGATATTTCTACCAATTAGCTCTCATGACAGTAATAGCCAGAAAGCGTTCGAATAGCTTAACATGTAGGCATGTCTGAAAGAATGAATGGCCGGGTTAGTTTACCCACCACCTTAAACACATTACAGAATTCTTCATAAAGTTGCAGCAATACGAACTAAATCCAGTCTGGCTAATCTCGACAACCAGTACAGAACATATTTGTAAACACAATAAAGCACTTTTCCTACAGCACATAAAAGTGACAGTTATGCTGCAGAAAAACAAAACAGAATTACTTGGAAATGTAACCAGCCAGCTTTGTGTCTTTGTCTCTTCCACATACCTTTAAGCAATGCTTTTAATTAATTCTGCTTAGAATTAAAACCGACTTGTCACTAAAATGACACACATAGTTTGTCACACCTTGTTCTGTATGTTTATAAAACAATACAACAATAGCTTTTAGAACACAGTAGATCTGTCTAGTAGTGATGGGACAAATTACTCAATAAATGTGGTCTAGCTGCTTTGTGTCTTGTCAACATACCTTCTGCAAATGCATACACATACAGTTTTGTGTCACTTATTTTCAAACCTTACAACTTAAAAGTATTTCCAGACAACAGTGACCAAGTTTGTATTCATTCCTATAACATATATTCATATATATATATATATATATATATATATATATATATTTTTTTTTTAATTAAAGAAAACCAATGCATAATGGATGTCTTAATAATACACATTCTACTGCACAGAAGAAAGACTCTCCTGGTATTTTGAAGGGGGTATTAGTCCCAAGAGATTTTTTTTTTTTTCAGCTAATTCAAAATGAAGGGAATACTCGTTTGAATTTTGATATTTACACATGAAAAAACCCATGTTGTTCCCAGCTCTACTATATGAGGATTTGCCTTTGCATATTTTACTTTAGTAATAACCTAATATAACACTATTGTAACATGCATAATATAAGAGGACTATTTCACTCTTTCTTATTTCCTAAATCACTTTTAAATATCTGCCTATATTTTCCTCTCAGAGAAAGGACATAAGGAAAACAACATGACTAATACAAAGCCCAGTACGCTTGCCCTAGTAAATTAAAAGCCTACAGCACTAAACCACACAACCCTCACATTTCAGTGGTAAGATGACAAGTCGGACAATCAAAAAGACCATTTTGTTTACAGGTAGTATATAATATCTATACAAATACCATAAACTGCTCTTTCAAAATTCAAACTGATTACATAACCAGAGGCATTTTCTGTAGGCAGACTAAAGTAAGCATTTTGGCTACTTTTTGTTAACAGCAATAAAGCCAGCCAACACATTTAAGCATTTTACCTTTAAATGCGTTAAGAATATGATTATTTATCAAACACGTGCAAACAAATTTTAAACATGACAATCTTTTAATGAAAATATACAGATTTTACTGTACTAATTTGAAGAAAACAGGAATTTGTTTTCTTTTTTTTCTGCTCGTATTTCAAGGAAAATTGCATGTTATATTTGACATGTGGCCTCAAACTGCTGTAAATGCTACTAGCACAGGATATCAGTTATGCCAAAATGCATTATACCCCATCAGTAGTTGGGGGAGTATGATGGGTGTAAGCATCATTAACACAATGGCAAAAGAATCACAAGAACAATTTGGTGTTTGTTTTTTTTTTTAACAAAGGGAACAGTATTTTTGTAATTACAGCCTACAACAGGCAACAGAAAATGCCACCCGCCTGTAATCTTTCTCACTAAAAACATTTTTACAACAGTTTAATACATTTATTCATTCTGCCTAAATCATATATATTTCCATTCCGATACTAGTTCATGCATAACATTATTGCTTCTAAAATTCTATTAATAGTATGGCTTGATTTGTGCTATCGACATTCCAAAACTTGAGGTATTTTGCATTAAAATTAGTTTAGCTAAGCAGTAATCTACTATGCAATACTAAAACTATTGTGTTAGTATTTATTACAGGTAACACTAAATCCAACGCTCACTGCATATTAATTAAATGTTGCATCCCTAATTATCAAGGTTGAAACACTTTTCTACTTTCAAAATGTATGTTTTTAGTAGTCCAACGGAAAGTAGCATCTCAGCTTTGTTTAAAAAGAGATGCTGCATTGTATGTTAGTAGCTCAATCAAGTTTCGATTTCTTGTTTAAAGTTATTCACATGCAAGCAACGCTAACCTCATGCATGGCCACTAATATGGCACTACAGCCTGCTATTAAGCTAATGCACATGGAACTATACATCTTAAAATGGAAGACGTGGTGATTTTGTTGTTCTCAAAACAACTTGTCACTTGTTTCACAATTATATATAAAAACATATTGCACATGCCCATAAATTCAGGTGAAATTTTAGGGTGAGGAAAGGGGAAATAAATGCAGTACAACAGTATCGTGGCTGCTTCCATTAGCTGGGGAGTGGGAGAAAATAAGAAGATTGCTCGTTCTGTAGGGTTGGGACAACTGAGTACTGGGACACTATTGATCATTTATACACATCATTTATTGCCTTGAGGATTTTTCTTTTCTCTCAAAACTGTCAAGCCATACTTTCTAACATATTTTTAAGTCAAATGTATATGCTACACTGTCTTCTTAAAAATAATAATAATAATAATAATAATAATAATAATAATAATAATAATAATAAAACATGTTTTTTCATAAACTTTTTCTTACATAGCTCAGTTTATCAGCCTACCTGCAGTTTGTGTTTAGTTTTTTTTTGTTTTTTTAATATTGATTTCTGCACCTAATGACCAAGTCAAGAACAAAGTATAAAGAAACCACACACCAATTTAAAGTAAATCATTTTGCATTGATTCACAATTGCAATATACTTTAACCTTTGCAATGGGCAGGCTAAATCATATAGTGTCTCCAAAATCAAAATGAGGACACATTTTAAAATAAAGGTTATAGCAGTGTTTAAAAATCAGCAAAAATTGATTTCATTTTGATTAGTATGAAGAGGCAACAAAATCTGATCCTGCAGTTTTATTTGGGCATGGTCTTCAGAAAATAAGGTACATTCCCAGCATGTATTGTAAATTAGATTGATTC
The DNA here is from genome assembly GCF_017654505.1 of Polyodon spathula. Taxonomy (NCBI): domain Eukaryota; kingdom Metazoa; phylum Chordata; class Actinopteri; order Acipenseriformes; family Polyodontidae; genus Polyodon; species Polyodon spathula. The sequence goes on from NC_054545.1 coordinate 15,409,350, forward strand.
ATGCATGTAACTATGGCAGGAGATTCATACTGAAAAGTATGCATTGCATTGACCATTGCAAGTCAATGAAAGGTTATGTATTGCAATCTCTTTTTGTAGGGCAGTATCTGCAACTGCTGTATGGGAATATGCACAGCAGTGATTGTTTGTGTCTGATTTTGTATTTTGCATGTTTAGATTTGATTCCCAAACAATATTGCTGAATATCCAGTGTACACCAGACTTACACTAAAGACATCAAATCAACTACAGCTTTAGGGGTATGCAGTGGTAATTATACAGTAAGCAGGTTTAACTGTACTTTTTCATAAAGAAATGGGTTCTGGTCCAATTGGATAGAAGGGCAGGTAGGACCTTCGTGGATGACCCCTCTGTCTCAACAGAAGTAGCAATATTCACAGCATTTGGAAGCAGCCCTCACAAGTTTTAGACCTGTACAAGAAACTCATGGAGAAAGTTACAGGGTTTAGCCATGCAAAGCTTTAACATCTTGCAGCTTTAACTTTAACATCAATCTATGCAATTCAGCACCCTGCTCTTGTACCACCCTGAGAGATCACTGTACTGCTCAATCATTAAAACTAGTAAACTTTGGAAAAAATAGTTCTGCTAAATGGTGCATGGTGAACTACCTTAAATGCAAATGTTTGGGTGTAGTGATCACTTTATTTATTTAATTACTTTGAGAGTGCCCTCAATTTTCTTATCAATTTAGACTGTCCAATTGTGCTCCCTCACCACAGCAATTCCCCACACACCTCAGGAGAAGGGAAGGTTCACTGGGTGAGCTATCAGCCTCTGAAAGACAAAAACCAGCCCCACAGGTGTCCTCTTGAGCTCACTAGGCATCTGGTCAGTAGGGTCCGCTGTGGTGCGATGAGGTAAAACAGTCCCTAAGGATTTTGCCTCCCTAAACCGTGGAAGCGCCAGAGCCAATGCGACGCTCCCTCCAGAATCTCCAGTGAAGACCACATAGTGCCCGCTTTTAACACTTTTCTGGATATTACTGCAGCAGACACTGGATATCAGAACTGATCTCACATTTTGCCTGTGTGGATTCTGATTTCCAGGTGGTATTACTGAATATCCGGGGTTTTGTAGCAAAGACAGTTCTGCTCATTAAACCCTCTGCGAGTCACAATGAAAAAAAGATTACCCACGGCAATTGTGGTTTGTGAATGAAATACATGCCACACAAAAATAGAATTTGGAAGCTGCTGTCTAACAAATACAAATGTTTCATTGGATGTTTGTTTCAGAAACACACTGTGTTTTGGCTGGCTATAGTATTACTGGTTTGGGCTCACTTTCTCAGGTGTCCCTTCTATGTTGTGGCATTTCTTAAACTGAGGGACAATTACTAGAGCTTGGTTCTATCTGACTAGAACGTTTAGGGTTGGTGGTTTTACTAAAATATGCTCAAGTTATTGCAGTAACGTCGCTCATGGTAAGGGAAAATGGACAGGTGATGGAAAAGATGACTATATGGACACTCACTGGTCTGAGTGGACATAGAAAAAATAATAAACTAGCATAGAACCTGGGAAGTTTTTTTTTTCTCTGCTTTTAGTGAACCTTTATGTTTAGGACACACAACGTAACTAGCAGGGTGCAAGACCAAACAAAGTAATTATACAGCATCCAAGGAAAATATATTCTTTGTATGGGTCCCTGTATGAAAATACCTGCAATCCATTGAAGCCCTTCATTTATATGTTCTACATGTAATTCTGGGTCAAAAAAAAAAAAAAAAAAAAAAAAACACTTAAGCGGTAAAGTAAAGCAAAAGACTGGAAATTGTGGACTAGGTGGCGGGTGATGTTGGCTCATCGCTGGAAAGGAGTCTTGTTTACAGCTTCAACAGAACCAAGCTTTCATTGGCAGATACTGCTAAGGCATCAGGACCTGAATTAAAACACAAATGAGAAGCATATATTATCTACAGTGACATTTTCACATGTTTAAAATTCTAGCTAATGACCAAATAAAACAATACAAGGACAACCGCAAAGTACAAATACAATAAAAACATTTGTGGTTCAAACTTAAATCAGCAGCATAGGGATAAAAGAATAGAGTAAATATGTATATCTATTTATAATGTGGTCTGAAGCAGAAGCATTGGCAGGAGGTTCTAAGCAATTCCCCAAAACAATCTTTAAAATCAGAGAGAAAGTATCACATTCCATCTTCACCCGATGAAGGAAACAGTTCCTGTCTTCGGGAGTTTTACTTTCCTGCCTTGACAGACTAGATCATTATAGTCTTTATAGAATTAATAGCCAACAGCACCTAGTGTTCTGCCACTTTGGACAAAGTTTCTTTCTTTTGCTAGCAAAATGCTGCTGTGCACTAGAGGGCACTGTACAGCAGCTCCCGAACTAGTCAAAGCATCTTAACACATAACTTATCAAAAAACTAAACAAAAAAGACAAGATTTGAATAATTCCGATAAGAACCACGAAGAATGATTGTAAATACAATCAAACAACAAAGATTGAGTAAATAAAGAAGAGTTGAAAAATGAAAATATTGTTTGAAGCTTATTATTATTTTAACATGTTAAAAAGAAAGCGATAAAAAAAATAAAAAATGCAAATCAACCTCGTCTGCCTGACACTGACACCCGAGTACCGACACACACAGCTTCTGCAAGTCCAGCAGGGGGGCTTTGGGTTGTGAGCAGAGAAAGGAATGCTGCAGCATCTGCAATAAAAATAAGTTAAATACATAAATAAACTTTCAAACCCAGGTTTAAAAAACTACGTAGTGCCACACTGTAGTTTAGCATCCCATGCAAATACAATAGTGTTCAGCTGCATGATTTCAACCCAATGTACTCACTATGTAAGGTAGTCGCTCAACCTTGTCACATGACCCTGCATAACAATTGTGCTGCTAGCTAGCCTAAATAGTGCCACCAGTTCATAAAAAAAAAACCCAAACATGGTAGACCCTCACCTTTGCTAAAGCTGCCCGGAGGTGTTACCGAAACTGCACTTCTTTTTCGTCCTATCCTTCCTCGTCGGTAGGGAAATCGCTAACAGTTACACCACTCTCGCCGCCATTTTACCCCTTCTGCCGTGGCCTGGCAAACAAACCATCTGCGCTCCAGTTACTGCGCAAGCATTGTGCAACTGGGAAGTCATCCGTTAACGCCCGCCTCACGGAACATTGATGAACAAAAGAGTGGACACACGGAAAAGTTGATTAAAACCCACCCCTTCACTGACCGCATAACAGTCTCACGTTTGCATTGGTTCTTGTCTGTCTCAGGAATATTACGTTACAACGCGTCGTAACGCGTGAGGCATTTTTAACTTTGTGATCACACACACAGAGAGAGAGAGAGAGAGATCTGCTTTGCAGAACCTTTTTTTTTTATTTCAGTATTTTGATGTACTAGTATAACAAACTATGACTGACTATTACTTTGTATAAATTATAATTTTTTGAACGAATGTAAGAATTGGTTTTCTGTGGTGACATACGTGTTCTTTCAAATAGCATATATCTATAATCGTTTACGTGATTTATTTTAATTGCATGTATACACTGAGTGTACAAAACATAAGGAACACCTTCCTAATATTGAGTTGCACCCCCTTTTGCCCTCAGAACAGCCTCAATTCATTGGGGCATGGACTCTACAAGGTGTCGAAAGCGTTCCATAGGGATGCGGGCCAATGTTGACTCCAATGCTTCCCACAGTTGTGTGAAGTTGGCTGGTAGTGGATCTCTACTCTGAATAGCTCGTTCCATCTAATCCCTCAGATGCTTAATTGGATTGAGATCTGGTGACTGGGCAGGCCAATGCAGTAAGCTGAATTCACTGTCATGTTCGTGGAATCATTCCTGGACAATCCTAACCTTGTGGCATGGGGCATTATCCTGCTGAAAAAATCCATTAGCAAATGGATACAATGCTGCTATGAAGGGATGCACCTGATTGATAATGATGTTCAGATATCCTGTGGCATAATAAAACGTTGCTCCACTTTTATCAAGGGGCCCAATATGTGCCATGAAAACACACCCCACACCATCACACCACCACCACCAGCCTGCAGTGTCGACACACGGCATGATGGGTGGATGTTCTCATGTGGTTTTCTCCATACCATAGACATCTCATTAGGGTGAAACAGCAGGAACCGGGATTCATCAGACCAGGCAATGTTTTTCCAATCCGCCAGTGTCCAGTGTTTTCGTTCCTTAGCCCACTGCAACAGCAGTTTCTTGTGTTTTGTTGAAAGAAGTGGAACTCTGTTAGGTCGTTGGCCCCATTTGTGTCAAGGTACGACGAGTTGTGCATTCTTTTACGGGTCTTTTGGCACCAATGTTGTACTGGACTGTCAGTTGACTAACTGTAGCCCGTCTGTTGCTCTGCACAATTTGTGTCAGCCTCCTTTGGCCTCTTTCATCAATGAGCCATTTTCGACTACTGGATTGCCATTGGCTGGATGTCCTTTGGGTGGTGGACCATCCTTGATACACACTGGAAACTGTTGAGTGTGAAAAACCCAGCAGCGTTACAGTTCTTGACACACTCAAACTGGCGCGCCTTGCACCTACTACCATACCCCATTCAAAGACACTTAAATTCTTTGTCTTGCCCATTTACCCTCTGAATGGCACACCTACACAATCCATGTCTCAATTATGTCAAGGCTTAAAAATCCTTCTTTAACCTGTCTCCCCTTCATCTACACTGATCGAAGTGGATTTAACATGTTGCATCAATAAGGGAATATAGCTTTCACCTGGATTCACCTAGTCAGTCTATTTTGTGGAAAGAGCATGTGTTCCTAATGTTTTGTACACTCGGTGTGTGTGTGTGTGTGTGTGTGTGTGTGTGTGTGTGTGTGTGTGTGTGTGTGTGTGTGTGTATATATATGTGTGTGTGTGTGTGTGTGTGTGTGTGTGTGTGTATATATAAACTGGAACTGGATCGTGAATTCATTGCAGTGAAATAGATGGCTGAAATGTAGGTGCTTTCCTTTATTAAAGGTTAATATTAAAACATATTTTTGAGAAGGACCAGGATATTAAAAAAAAAGAAGACATTATTTAACATCCATCAATATACAGTCATGCGTGAAGGTTTATCAGACCTCAAAATGAATAGAATTGCGGAATTCAATTTTATTCACCTATCACACACACACACACTGGGTTTTAAGAGACCAGTGCCCTTCAACAACTTAACATGAATATTATTAATCTATTCCTGATAGTTTAAACTGTAGGCTATAAAATAAAGTTTATACAGTTGGACCATGCAAATATAAAGTAAACAAAAATGCAATACATTGTAAAATACAAATGATTACATCTAGCGAGAGATTACAGACACTGTTGTGCAAAGTACAAGTAATATGTAAAAATGTGCCCCTCAAACATTAACTGTATATAGTCCTTCCGACTTGAAAACATTTACACTGGCCATAAAAGAGTTAACTGCAAGAATGATATAATGACACAAGTTACTTGTATCAACCAGTATGACCTAATGTCTAGATCGATACTTGTAACAACCCATAGGCAGTCCAGATATTGATAGAAATCCACAAGTTACATGTATCAACCTGTGTCACTTAATAACTGTCTTGACACTTTGTTGCAGTATAAGTACTTCTAATAGTCCACAGATGGAAATGCCTGGCATTCTAAATAGCCTGATATTTTAAAGAGGCTTGGTAGTTTTTGAGGTATATCGATCAACAGCAAGATCGAGCCATTTTTTCACTCCAGCAAATGATGCACAGGCGCGGCGCTAATTGACGAGTTCGGCGCTCTAACAGCTTCATTGCTCCGCATCACTAGATTTACACTAGATTTACTCAGCTGTGAACACGCACAGAAAACAAGACAGGTTGTTTATAATTATGTTTGCTCTACCTGCCTTTAAAGCTGTGATTAACATTGTTAAACCACTTCCATTTCTTCATTACATCCTGGATATCGGACAATGATGAATCGAACTGAAGCATTTTCTAGCTGTACATTGCTTGAACAAATCTGATGGCGTTCCTCTCCCTGTAAGGAAGATGCAGTCATGACGCCACACCGCTTGTTTTCATCAGATAAATACATCATGAACTTAGGGTACTCTTGAATTCACGATCCAGTTCCGGTGTACATTTGTATGGTAAACTGATCATCTGTAAGAGCAGAACATCCCAAAAACTTAACTGAATTTTGAAAAGCAGAATTTGGGATGTTATCTGAAAACCAAATCGGTGCAGAATTTGGGACGTTATCTGAATATATATATATAAATTTGAATCACTAAAGCACAACCTTCCAGAGAATACTATTATATTTTGCATGGATGTAAAATCCTTGTATCCAAGTGTCCCTCGTAAAGCACTAGATAATATTCTAGATAAATCAATACCCACAGCAGAGGTGCTGAACATGATCAATGTAGTTTTAGAAAACAGTTATTTTACATTTGTTGATAAAAATTACAAACAAAACGATGGTACAGCAATAGGATCTAAATTAGGAATGTATTTTGCCAGTACATACATGGGGAAATGAGAAGAAAAATTACTTAGAAAATCAGAAAGAGAACCTTTAGAATACATTTCGGTTTGTAGATGATATTTTTGGGGTTTGGACACATGGAGAAGAAACTCTTTTCCAGTTTCACAAAATGGCAAACAAAATACACAGTAATATTAAGGTGGACCTGCGATGGACAAGAAAAGAAATAGAATTTTTAGATACTGTAGTAAAACTTGAAGAAGGTTCAGTTGAGACTGACCTCTTCTATAAACCTACTGACATGCACCAGTATTTACACATGTCCTCTGTACATCCAATACACATGAAAAGGGCAATCCCAAAGGGGCTAGGAATAAGAATACAAAGAATATGCTCTAAAGAAAGTGACTATGTAAAACAAAGACATATATTAAAAACAAATCTTAAAAAAGAGGATACAAAGAAAGAATTATAGAGACAGTTAAGAAAAGTGGATAAACTAAAAAGAGATGATCTACTAGATTATAAAAATAGAGATAAAAAGGTCAAGAGAGTCCCATTAGTAATGACGTACTCAAAACTTTTGCCCAATATTTCTAAGATAGTTTGGAAACACTTGCGTATTCTACATAATTCAGAAAAATTGAAAAAAGTGTTTCTTAAGGCCCCAGTTGTAGCATTCAAAAGAGAAGCTAATTTAGGTGATATTCTAGTTCACAGTAAACATAAAAGAATAATTGACAGAATAGGTTCTACAAATACTTGCACTAGTACATGTAAAGTTTGTAAATACATGGACAAAAGTAGAAATATAATTAAACATAAGAACACCACATATCCACTAAAAACTAATACCTACTGTAAAAATAGCAATGTTGTTTATGGAATAGCCTGTGAAAAATGTGATGAAATAAAATATGTTGGAGAGACTGGAACAACTTTATATAAAATAATTCAGAACCACCTTTCATTAATTAGAAATAAAAAAAAAATGAATGAACCAATAGTACAGCACTTCACCAGTCAAGGACATGACATAAATGATGTAAAGTTTGTAGTATTAGAACAGCTAAAATTAGACAATGCGACATATAGAAGAATAAAAGAAAGTAAATGGATAAATAGACTGAACACAATTATGCCAGCGGGACTCAACAGAAAAGAATGAACTAATTAATTCCAATAAATATATAAAAGTTAAAAATAATTAAATAAACAAAATTAATTCAAAAGTTGTGCATGCTGATGCGCTGGGGATACCATATCAAGGCTGATCCTCAGAGCCAGCATTGCATGATAATATAAATATAAGTTTATATAAAATAATGTTAATTAGAATTAATATAGATTTAAAGATATAAGTAAAAGTGATGTCACAATATAGAGAACACCATTACATCATGTAAGAATAAATCATGGATTTGAATATAAACAATAACAAGTAGTTGTCATGCCGTCAAACACCTATAAATACCTCCAATGTTTTGATTCAAACACAGGCTCCCTTGAGAAAGATATGTACAACATATCGAAACGTTGGGCAGCTGGCTCTTTGAGCTAATATATATATATATATATATATATATATATATATATATATAGAGAGAGAGAGAGAGAGAGAGAGAGAGAGAGAGAGAGAGAGAGAGAGAGAGAGAGAGAGAGAGGTGCTATTTGAAAGAAAAAAGTACATCACAACAGAAAGCCAATTCTTACATTTGTGCATATCTATCTTCGCAGAATTACACAGCGAACAATGTATTTGGCAGTGCACAGATGAATCTCGACCGAAGGACCGAATGTAATAAAAAAAAAAGTGTGTTCTAGAAAGTTCTAGAAATGCGTTCGAGTTCATCTTTGCCCTTGCCCTATAATAACCCCGTATCTTATATAACTTGATTTTGTCACTTTTATATAACTTGTTTTTGTTAGAATGTTCTAGGGAAAGGAATGGTTTATTCAGAGGGCCGAGCCTCGAGGGAGTGATCTGGCCAATTACTCTCTCGCATGCAAAAGCCTAACTTGGTAAGTTATAAAGGACGGGGTTCTCCTCTGCTCTGATGAGAGTCAGCCGTGAGGATTAGCGCGCAGTCCTGCTCGGTAATTTCTTGGAGACAGCTGCTTTCTCTTACCAGGGTCGAAGGGCTCTCCCGATCCGCTTGGAAGGGTAAGAATTAGTTCAGTTGCGTCTCATGGATTGTATTGATCTGTGATTAATATAATCTTTGTATGTAACCTTGTTGGGTTGTGTCCCGTTAGGGATATCGTTATTCGCAGTATAGCATCTGTGTATGTAACTGCGTGTGTGTGTGTGTGTGTGTGTGTGAAATAATAAAGGACCTTTTAAAATTACTCTGTGAAGTAATTGCCTTATTTACTTCCACATCAACTTCCTTTTAAATTTAAAGTAATTAAATTTCACACAACATTATTGGCGTTGTCGGCAGGATCATAAAAGGAAGTTTGGACGTAAATAATCACAATGTTTGAACGCAAGAATAAGGAGCTTGAGCCTGAGGTGCTGCCTGAATGGGATGAAACCATTTATAGTGATGGGGCACAAGAATTAAGAAAGGGCGGAGGGCTGCCAGAATCTTCGTTTAAACTATTGAAACAAGCAAAACCTGAACAATTAACGACATGTCTAAAGAAAGTACCAGTTGGTAATAAAGATCCAATACGAGCATTGCAACGTAGATTATGGATTGTGTATACGGCTTACCGCATTAAGGATGAGGAGTTGGAACAAGTAAAAAAAAGGCAAGAACGGCAAATAGTAGAATTGTCTGATGCAATGGGACGTGCATCCCTTGCACAGGCACAGTGTGATGTTTTGCGAGGAAAATTACAGCAAACGACAGGAATGGCAGAGAGGGCTGCGGTGTATATTGCTAAAGTTAATGCTAAAAAAAAGAAAACGCCGAGTAAGAAAAAGATCCGTGCGTTCCTGGCTAGTGCAAATGTAGCAGGGTGGGATCCGGAACGATGGGATGGTGACATTTGGAGCTCGGACACGGATGACCGGGACTATATTTGGGACCCGGATAATCCTGACCCAGATCCAAATGATGAACCAGACCTTGAATCCAAACCACCCCCTTTGCAAGCTAAACCTATTGTTAGACGCAGACAAGTTGCTGGTCCACAAGGCAACATAATAACTGCTCAATTGTCTACTGAGGATTACACACAACAAGAGCGTCTTGATATCAGAGAACGATATCGTCAAAAGCAAGGTGAACCAATTGATAAATGGTTGTTACGGTTATACGATACAGGAGCAGGAAATGTACGTGTAGATGTCGGTGATTACTCTGAGTTTTTGGACTTGAGCACAGATCTCATTATTAGACAGTGGTGCAGAGGTTTTCATAACCGAATGGATGGAAATAATGGTGATACTAATCTCCTTACTTTAATGGCAGAAGGAGCAAATGAAAAATATCCTACATTGCAAAGTTGGCCTGAAATGAGGGGTTCATGGGGAACTTTGAGTGAATGCATACAGCGCTTACGGGAGTTAACTATGAGAGAAGCTGTGTATACCGGACACGCGCATGAAGTAGATGAGTTCCCTTTGACTGCTGGTGCACGCGCTGCTGTAATACGAGACGCGCCGCCACCATATAAGGGAGCCATACTGGCTTTATTAATATCAGAAGTGGGCACAGAGGTAGGGAGAGTGGTAGTTAAAATTAGAGAACTGGGTGACTTAGGAGACTGGAGCACACAGGAAGAAAAGAAAGAGAATACACAGTGGACATTCCGTGGTAACTACTAAGGGAACCAGGGGAACGGGGGAGGTGGTAAAAGAATCCCTCGAAAAGATTTGTGGTCTAAATTAATACAAGCAGGGGTGCCAAAGGAAAATATTGACGGAAAAACGACAGAGTGCCCTGATGTAGCTGAATGGGCACACATAAAATCGGGACATCGGGGAGTGCAAGCTACACGTGAATGGGCACGACAGCGAGGAATTTATTTGTCAATAGATGAAGTAAAATCGGCTGTGTTACAATGTGATACTTGTCAGCATTTCCGAAAACAGGGATTACCACAGATCATTCAAGGTCAAATTGCACGAGGGAAAGAACCGAACCAAATCTGGCAGATAGATTTTATTGGACCCCTGCCAGAATCCAAAGGATGTAAATATGTTTGTACTGCAGTAGACACGTTTACGGGAATTGTGGTGTGCTTTCCGTGTAGACGAGCTAATCAATTTAGTACACTCGCATGTTTGAAGTTAGTAGAGACTTATTATGGGACGCCATTGCAAATACAGTCAGATAATGGTACGCACTTTACTGGAGGAAAAGTACGTGCGTGGGCAACAGACAAACATATTGAATGGATATATCATATCCCATATTATCCTCAGGCAGCGGGATTAATTGAACGTATGACTGGGTTATTGAAAATGCAATTAAGAAAATTAAGTAGTGACAATACGCTGAGAGGATGGAAGGATCGATTGGTTTTAGCAGTTCAAATATTAAATAATCGACCAGTGGCAGCAGGACAAACTCCATTGCAACGCTTAGTGCACCCCGTGATAGATGACACAGTGTAAACAGGGCCCCATTAAAATGTGGAAGATAGACCCAGAAGCGTCAATTCCTATTCGAGGCACCCCAGGATCAGAAGGGCTTGATTTAAAAAGCTTGCAGACTTGTACGTTAATACCACATGAAGTAGTGAAAATAAACACAGGGTTAGGATTGGAATGTCCGGAGGGAACTTACGGACATGTTCTTCCTCGATCAGGGTTAGCATTAAAAGGAGTGATTGTGATGGCAGGGATTATTGACAGAAATTATCAAGGACCTCTACAGGTGGTATTGCAAAACACGTCAGAGGTCCCAATTGTCCTAAACAAAGGAGACAAGATAGCACAATTACTGATAAAACCATATAATATGAATGATGTCACAGAATAAACCCTTAACTAACACAGCTAGAGGAATAGGAGGGTTTGGGTCCACGGACATTAATGGAGCTAAAGTGTGGGTACAACAGGCGGAAGGACCGCCACAATCGGCAGATGTGATTGCAGTAGGAAAAGATAATACGGTAGCAATAATGAAACCTGGTGAAGAGGGCTGGGAACATGTCCCAGCTACTAAATGTTATATAAGAGAAAACTAATGAGTTGTGAGTGTGTATGTTTGTTTGCAGATTCACCATGAAGCACTGGGTATGGTGAACGAAGGCGATATTGGCAGTGGTGGGGATGCTGCAGGCCTGGTCTCCAGGACATCAATTAACAAAGCTGGATCGGGTCACGCTGAGCTGGAATAACTACACCAAAACCCGAACCCAAGATAACTTCACCTGCAATGGTAATACAAAGTGTTCATTCGCCAACGTCACTGGGACACTGTGGTGCTGTAAAAATTGCAATGTCGACAATCGACCGGCGTGTGTGGTGACGGCAGGTACCTGTGTGAATGTATCAAGTCACGTTTCCCTCTGTGTGGCAAATCGTACCTCACTTACATGCTTACAAAACATTACTGATCAAATATGTCCTAATAAGACGATATGGATAATGAACGCTACCAAGATAACTAATCGCACCACATATTTGTATGACATCTGGGTTATGCCTGATCGACCAAAGAATATGAATGCTCATGTAATACCCCTCATACATACATGTACTCGTATGGCACATCCTCTAGTCTCAACTCATGTGCACTTTACGATTAAGTTTCCTCCACTTCCTGAATGTACCTGGCGTACTAAACGTGCCTGGTATGATACCCTACTGGGGGGAACAGGGACTGGACTAGGACTCATGAACACAATTGACGGACAAGTAACGGCACATAAATTGCAAAATGTGGGCTATAATACTCGGATGGCCCTGGATAAAATTGTACAGTGGATGCCCGACGGTGCGCTCATGCATGTGTATCAAGCGTACTGGGACCGAGTAGCATCCGAGCTGGTCATAGACATAACTAACGTAACTCTACAACAGTGGCAGAACATTACCAAGTGGATGAACTGGACAGAATGTACATTACAAATGTTATATGCATCTCATCAACGTACCAAAGTACAATCATTGATTCTACGACAAAGTAATCATGAATATAAAAAATTTGGAATATTTCAGAGTTATGGGTGAATGTGGTAAAAGAGTCTACTATGTGTAACAAAACTATGTGTATAGGGAGATATGTTACGCATAATGTAACGAGAGTGACGCCTGTATGTAAGTACTATGTGCATCCTATAATTGCTGGGGGAGCTCACTGGTATCTTCAGGTTACAGGCATGTGGTTGGATACACATACTAATCAGACATATGATTTACTAGATTGTGACAAGACAGACCAAGGCATGGTTTGCTTATTAAGGACAGGATATACTAACCCGTGTTTTACAGACGGACAGGGGTTGTGTGAATGGAGACGTGAGCCGTTGAGGGAAATTTTGCACGAAGTTGGCCCTCATAAATTATGTGTAAGTACGGTGCATGCCCATCCACAACTTACTTATGTGCCTTATTCTGGGTGTTTATCAGACATATATCTTTGGCATTGGGGAAATGATACTTATTTGTTAACCAATCATTCTCAGCAAGAGCTTCTCACCAGGATCCAGTGGGAAGTTCTGCATTCAGGAATTCACATTTCCCTGCAAAAACATCAAGTATTGCTGAATCGATCGTCTGAATTAGTTGACTTAGCAAAACAACATCAACACAATGCTACTGTATTAAAAATTAGAACGATAATGGCACAAAATACCATCTTAGGGTTAGGGAAAGTTATTGAACGTAATGCACAAGATGCATGGTGGTCCATATTTGAGGGATGGTCACCAAAGGCTAAAGGAACATTAACTATATTAATCCATCCCATCTTAATATTATTGGGAATTGTATTTCTTCTGTGTGTATGGCAAATATGTTTATGTATCTATCTTCGTAGAATTACACAGCGAACAATGTATTTGGCAGTGCATAGATGAATCTCGACCGAAGGACCGAATGTAATAAAAAAAAAGTGTGTTTTAGAAAGTTCTAGAAATGCGTTCGAGTTCATCTTTGCCCTTGCCCTATAATAACCCCATATCTTATATAACTTGTTTTTGTCACGTTTATATAACTTGTTTTTGTTAGAATGTTCTAGGGAAAGGAATGGTTTATTCAGAGGGCCGAGCCTCGAGGGAGTGATCTGGCCAATTACTCTCTCGCATGCAAAAGCCTAACTTGGTAAGTTATAAAGGACGGGGTTCTCCTCTGCTCTGATGAGAGTCAGCCGTGAGGATTAGCGCGCAGTCCTGCTCGGTAATTTCTTGGAGACAACTGCTTTCTCTTACCAGGGTCGAAGGGCTCTCCCGATCCGCTTGGAAGGGTAAGAATTAGTTCAGTTGCGTCTCATGGATTGTATTGATCTGTGATTAATATAATCTTTGTATGTAACCTTGTTGGGTTGTGTCCCGTTAGGGATATCGTTATTCGCAGTATAGCATCTGTGTATGTAACTGCGTGTGTGTGTGTGTGTGAAATAATAAAGGACCTTTTAAAATTACTCTGTGAAGTAATTGCCTTATTTACTTCCACATCAACTTCCTTTTAAATTTAAGGTAATTAAATTTCACACAACAGTGCATAACACGACAAATTACATAAAGTAATAGTCACCCATAGTTTGTTATATTAGTACATCAAATACCACATTATATTTGAATTGAAATGTTCTGGAAAGCAGATCTCTCTCTCTCTCTCTCTCAAAAATGCCTGCAAGCTTTCCCAGTCGTTGAGACGTCATATTCCAGTGACAGACAAGGACCAATCAAAACGCGAGACTGTTAGGCGGTTCCATCCCAAAAACCGGACCTGTGTCTAGATACAGTACAATATTCGTATATAGGAAACGCGACACAGGCAATTTATTTAAAATCTGAGGAGTTCAATAGTTTCCCCTATAAGTGCACACATTACATTTTAATATCGTATAGATAGACTGAGGACACTTTGGTTAACAGCTACTTAACAACTATAGTTTACTAACATGTTAACACATGATTTTCTGTTGCAGTATACTGTTAATTAGGGTCATCATGCAGAATGGTTCACATATATGTATTGAATTTTCATTACATTTATCACAAACTCCTTCCATCCCTATTGCATCTGGATAAACCGTTGGTTATACACATTTGTCATATTCATACAGATTAGTCTGAGGGACACTGTATGTGTGTGCACTGGTTCTGTAATGTTGCACAGGGAGGGCAACTATCCCTGGTAGGAAGCCTGCAAGTTAAATTAACTGAAGTAGTATGCAAAAAAGTTGTTCAAGATGTATGAATTATAGAATTTGAAAGCTTACATATTAAATATTAAATTGCAAGTTTAAAAAAAAAAAAAAAAAACATTTAGGTGAATTCCTTTTTTTTTGTTTTTTAAACATGTAAGTTGCTGTTTTTGAGGTGTGATATTTGTTAGTATGGCCTTTATACATTTCAATTGAGGCTCACAGAAAGGGGAAGTTAGGTTTACCCATGAATGTTCAACTTTTTTCATAGACAACTCATAGCCTATAACTCAAAGGACAAACTTGGCTATCGTGCAACTGGTGTCTGATTCTTAGTTCGGCAATTAAAAATTGTTTAAAAAAAAAAAAAAACTAGCATAAATTCACAGCTGTTACCAGCAATGCAAAATCCTGTTAATTTGTTTTCTATTTAACAGCTGAAAATTCCAGAAGCTGCCGCTGAGCTGCTGATCAGTTAAAGTTATTGGAATAAGAACAAGTACAACTTTATAAGGAGGCACTGAAGAAGGTGCTAGGCGAAATGTTAATCTACTTGAGAATCAAATTTACATTACATGGGTTTATATATTATTTAATTGTTGAAGCATTGCCTACATGTTTGGTATATTTAATTGATTAGATAAGCATACACAATGGGGTTCTGGAAATTGGTATTTTCATGGCAACACTATAGATTTTGTTCTTGTGCACTATACACTCCATTAAAATAAGTACTTGCAGATACATTACCCAGTGTAGACTCCCACCCCATCAAAAAAGGAACAAAATCAGTGCCACTATTTCTAGGTTTAGATATTTATTAGCAAAATTATAGGTTAGCCTTTTGGCATAGATTACTGCAAACAAAATAACAATTTTTAATACATATTGCCAAACATACAATTTGCCAACATTTTCCCTCATGATTTCCACGGTACAGTCTCCTGTGTAAACTCCTCAAGGACCATGGATTTGCATTTGTAAGATATTCTTCTCCTCGGAACCTAAAAACAAGTCATAGACGAAATGACAACACAGGGCACATAGATTGGGTAGCAGGGCATAATTCCAGGTTTATATTGCATATCCGTGTGAGCCATTTAAGCGTGAACTTAATAAAACACATCTGATTATTATGAAGAACATGTACTGTACAAAGCTCACAGTAAAAACTGGAATGATTCAATCTGCAATGCAATTGGAATGTTATATTGTGTACCCTAAGGGGTGTGTTAAATCTAATTTCTTTGCTCCACAAAATGGGCATGATACCAAATGTAATGACCGACAGCAAAATATACCATACTAACAACAATATTTTAATGTGGTTAAACAATATCTGTATTTATTTGCATGTAGTTCACCTGGAAATTAAAAAACCCAATATAGCATTTATCATGCAATCAGACCAACACCATAAGTGTAACTCATTGGAACTCTTTCACTTAGATCTTTGTTCCTGAACAGCAGCTAGTGGTTTATTTTTAAATAAGGATTTTGTTCACATTGCATCGATAAAATATTTGGCAATTGACTATTGGTGACCAAAATTATGCAGTTAGATTTTTTTGCATGTGTGCATTAATGTTGTTTATGAGCTACATGGTCAGAGAGGTTATTTGTTATTTGCAGGGTGGAAACCTGGCCGCTATGACACAGACCTACCCTTAGTAGCACATGAGCTGAGGCGACAGTTTGCTTGTTTTTTTTTAGTTGTTTTTTTAAGTCCTGTTCAAGCAGTTGGAACCCCACGGGACAATTTTAAGATTAAAACTTCTAAATTATGGAAAATTAAACAATATAAAAAGCACTGCTATAACAAAACTGTCAAAACCTCAAAAGGAGGACAAGCTGATGGGTAAGGAGGGCATCAAATGCTTCCAATTTTTTTCTGCAATATTTTTTAGGGCTAGCAAGAAGTGCTTAATAGGAACCTTTCCTCACACAAACAAGTCTTTTATCAAGTACAGCAGAAGAACGTTTTGAAACCTTAAACAAACTTTGGTGGGCACTGTTTACATTCCAAAGCACACAACCTTCCTTTGTTACACATGGGGCAGCACAAGGTTGAAAGTCCACATACATTAAAAAAAGAAAAAAAAAAAGAAAGAAATTGCATTTATTATTTTCTTGGGTCTGTATGATACACACACCAGATGAAAAGCCTGTTTTATTTACAAGATGATGTGATGCAACTCCTCAGCTAAATGCAGACATCCTCTTTCAGTGAAGGAATCGGATGCTCATTTTTTGCTCTACATCCACCTTTTCTAAAACCTGTAAAAAATAAATAAAAATGCTTGAAAATGTAAAATATGATTGTTCTTAATTTTAATTCTTCAACTCTGGAGGGAACTGAATGTCACTTACAAACACAGATCTCTGATTTGTATCAGTTCAGTTTTATCAGGAAGTAGCTTATGTTCTTGTTTTGGCAGCACCCAGGATGACCATTATTATAATGATGGTATATTAAGGAATCAGCATAAATCACAAACCCGCTATTTAAAAGATGATGGAAGATCTAATTTAGTAAAGCCCTTACCAATCATGGTCTGAAAGCGTATAATATACATGTAGTCATTGTCAGTGTCAGAAAAACATGCTGTTCAGATAAATTCTTCTGAACTTGCCAAACTGCAGGTTGGAGACAGTGCTTGAATTTCAATCACTCCAGGTGGAAGTGTCAGCCATTAGAAGCTTGCTTTAAAATGTAGGTAACATATCATTATGGCTATGACAGATTCAAAGCGAAGTTAAATCAAACCTTTCAAATCAATTTTTTTTTTTTTTTTTAAGTTACTGCTTTCTTCTATGGCTTACACCGAAAGCAACTGTACACATATTCTGTTAGACTTTTGACAATGTACATTCTGCTAGCAAGGGGTTTCATGAAAATAATGACAGGTTTCTTCCAGGGCCAGCCTCAAAACCTCATTAAATCAGCCCCAAATGTATATAAATTACACATTTTCACAGACTGATGTAATGTTCCACTGGCTGATATATCGCAATGTGTACTCGATCACTAGGGTGATGTATAAAAATTCACCTTTATGAACTCGGTGAAGGAAATGGAACTGTCGCCATCCTGATCTGCCTCCTGAATGGTCCTGTCAGCAATGCTGCCCAACTGGTCATCAGAGATGTTAACACCAACCATCATGCGCAAGACCTGTAAACAACAACACTGCTATTTACTCCACTGTGATGCTGGCAATAGAAACAACACATTAATTACATGCAGGGAACTGTTAAATATTGATTTCTAACAAGTAATTACTGGTGCTATACACTCTTATATTTACTGCTACTATACACAGGACTGGCAATTATTACATCAAAATAATAACACACCAGCTCTGTTTCAACCCTAACATTTATAAGAAAATATCAACACATGTTCTTTCATTGAATCTAGCTGCTCAAGGGTTATAACAGAATGTTTGCTCAACCAACCACCTTTATAGTGCAAATTTGCTTTGGAGTTCCTCCAGTAAGTGGCCCTTTAAGAAAAAAAAATAAAAATACCTTCAACTGTGTGACTTTGTTTGTTTTTCCATTTTAACCTCATGGAGAATGCCAGGTATGGCATTGTTAAATGAATAAGAGACAGACTTAAGACTGAAGGAGAACAGACACTTCTTTATACAGACAGCTGTGAGGGTAAGAAACGGGGTACCTAGCCATTTCGTTAATACTGAATCATCGTGATAGTTTTATGATCAACCACCTACAAGGAACTGGACAAGCAAATGGTTAAGACAAAAACGTGCAGTTCAAATTGCTGGGTGTGTCATGTACAGTAGGCTATTACAAGTGCTACCAAGGTAACGGTCTTGGATGAGGTTTCAAGTTTTGATGACTATGTAACCTAACTCTCTATACAGTATACTCTTATACACTTAAACAAGGGCATCAATTCTGGGTGTGACTAACACAAATGTTCTCCTGAGGTACACCGTACCCTCTTACTCACGACATGAGTACAAAGCAGTATGTAATTAAATATGTCAATGTAACATTGTTCAGCAGGTTTCACTCGACTTTATGAAGCAAAATGAGTTCATTATATAGGGTGATGCAAAACTTTTGGCCATAGCTGTACATGTCATTCCTAACACATAGTATTCAACTGCTAGGTTCTCTGCCACAGCTGTAGATACAAAATTAGATCACCACGACCAACATGCATGTTCATTTCCAAAGCATGCATGGGAATCTTATCCTGCTTCAGGCATGCAGACTTCTTTGACCCTTTAAGGACTGTAATGGTGTAAACACGATAAAAAAGCACTTCATTTCTTTGACTTACTGGGCCACCTTACTTTGCAGTAAAGTTTGTAAATGCATATTATTGGACAGGAGAGGGATTGAAATTTACTGTCAGATTGTTTTGTTTTTTTCCCATGTGACGTCACTAAGATGAGCATTTCATTCTCAAAGGGCTAAGACAGTTTATAGCAGCACGCAGAAAAAAAACATCACAGTAACTTGTTTACAGCTAATAAAAAAAGGAAAACACTGTAAATCCAATTTTTATGACTGATAATTATATTAGAACATGTATTCTGTCATGTGTTTTTACAACATTTATAAATATCAAGAAACAAGTGGACATAAGGAGATAATGTTTCATGAACTAAATTTATCAGGTATATATATATTTTTTTCTTATTACTGATAATAATGTAATGACAAATATTATTTTTTATATATAAATATATTTATTTTGAGAAAAAAAAAATAGTGTCAATTATTGCTTATAAAGACCATGAGAATAAATGTTTATTTTGGTATTGCAATCACTCAGGTCAAGAAAACCTGCAGGAAGCATTGTAAGGTTCCTCAAATCATAGAATAACATGTTTACATGTATCACTATGCACAATAAATAATTTACAAAAAAAATCATGTTGAAAGAAAAAAGCAAAACGTTTTTACGGTTTCTGAAGTACTTTATAATGTTCCCCCAAAAAAGAACACCAGTAACACGATGATGGCCAATTTTTATAGGATGAGAGTCAAATACAGCCAAAAAAAAACCTTGGTCCTGGGGAAGCATCCAACTAAAAAACGCCTGGTCCATAAGGGGTTAAAAATTTAATCAAGTCAAGAACTAATTCAAAACACCCCCAAATATTGTCTTTACTAAGTTTCATCACACCTGGATGAACAGGTCTCAGTTAAAAAAAAATAAATAAATAAATAAATAAATAAATAGATCCAGCTTCAAACAGGCCCCCCCCCCCCCCCGGTATGCTTTTCTTAGAACTGCATTGAACTATTTTAACTGCTTTTTACTTATTTGTTTTTTAAATCTTGTTCTTTATTGGTAATACTAAATAAACACAGCTGCCAAAGGGAAAGGAGTGCCACGCATCCCACTGATATCGTTACACCTTTAATGTTAATAAACCTGCACCTGTAAAAGCTCATCCCGTGATATCTTGTCATCCTTGTCCAGGTCGTAAAGACGGAAAGCAACTACAAATAAACAAAACAACGAATGAATCGATAAATAAAAGCACTGTCAGCTTACTGATAAGGAACAGAATATTTGCAAAACTCTGAAATGGGTGATATATGTGTAAAGTTCATTTTCACAATATTGCACTGCAATAATAAAGCACAGTCAGGACTACAGTGATGTTCTAGGCTGTGGATATACTTGGTTTCTAAATACTTACAAAGCAGCTTGTTGTTTCTGCTGTTTAGTGGTTCAGAAACATTGGGGTCTTTGTTCTTCTCATGGTCATCAATAGGGCGGAAATGTGCCAACGTCCGCATGAACCCACGGAAGTTCACCTGGTCCTCTCTGTGTTAAGTAATTGTGATTTACAAATTCAAATACCACACAAATAAGAACATGTACTGTAAAAGTTGAAAAAACAGAAACCAAGTATCCTGACCCCAAGTTCAATTTGAATAATTTAAATAAATAAATAATAACACAACATTGTACAAGCATTATTTAACTTAGGCTTATTTTAAGAAGACTGACCAAGATACATGTTAGTAGTGTTACTGAACACACTGATAACTCTATACAGGACCAAGTTTCACAATCAAACAGGGAAATGTACTCAACAACACAGCAGGTTTGCTGGTTGCTGCTGTAATGAATGACTTACCCTTCTGGAAAAAAAGCATTGATTATTCTGTCTCCCAAAGGGTTAATAGCAAGTTCTGGTATTCTTTGGAAATCTTCACGGCTACAAGAAAGAAATCAAATTAACTAATCACTTAAATATCTATTGTATATGCATGGTAAGGAGCTTAATGCATCAACTAGGCTAAGTGGGGAGGGCATGAGGCAAAGTGGGGAGGCAATTCAAGGGCAAATGGAATGCCGAGTCAACACTCAAAAGAGTATAAATCAAGGATGTTTATGATGAGTTGGTACTGTATAATGAAGTAATGAGATGACACTTGGTTTCTGTATTAATAAAAGAACAGTGCATTTTTGGCAAGAGTCCAGCTAAGAACAAACAGACTAATCCTAGGGCTACAAGGTACAAAGATCATTTGAGGAAACTGAATCTATTTTTCCAAGAACTAGAATGAATTCCACAAGACTTAATTACAGTTTCCTAAAAGGGAGTTGACAACAGCTGAAAATATTTTAGTCGCTGCACAAAGACCTGAGCCAGAGGACACAGGTGGAAATTGAATGGGTTGCAGGTATGAAAATTGGTTCCTGGAAATGTTAACAAATACATAGATTAACTGCTAGATCAAGTTTCTACCTTTTGTTTGATGACTAACAGTCATTGCAGATTCCAGGTAGAGAACAATGTAAAATTGATCTTTGCAGAAATGGCAAAAATATATCCATCTATTCATACCTGTAATGGATGTTTACCATTTCATGGGTCCTTTTTGCCATTTTATAATGTAGACACCCATCCTTTAAATGACCATTACATTACATTTCAAATTAAGTTAACCTTATTTCATTCTTTCTTACAAAAATGGTACGAATTTCAGAACACTAGAAAATGGACTGCGGACTGCTAGTACAGTATTAAGAGTTTCATTTAATTAAAGGCAGTTAATATGTTAAAACAAAGCCGTTACCATTGTTTTATATGAAGAAAAAATATATAATGCTTCTGTTATACCACTGAACATGAATAAAACATACCTTCCCCAACTGTCAGTCTAATTCCACTCAGCACAGTAATTAAAATAACGTCATGCTTTTAGAATACTTGCACAAGCCCCAATGAATACTTTTTAATTAAGGGTAAGTACATATTAAATATGGAAGCAGCAAATGCTGGCTGTATGCAGAGTAAATACACAATCAGTTGTAATGGGATCAAGGATCAACTGACTAATTCTTAATGGACAGTAGAAAAGTTGGGGAGGAAACACCAAAAACCAGAACCCCTACACTCCTGACTGTGAATTTAAACATTTTGTTACAATACCTCCAAATAATCTACCAGCAGGAGTTTTATGCATACCATAGTGTCCCATTTTCTCCTTTATCCAGGCTGGTAAATCGGCTGTACAGTCGTGTTATCTGACTGTGGGAAACTGTAATTGAAATCAGAAAATAGATGAAATTATAAACTCCTACATCCTACTACAAAACTTTTTTCTGCATTGAAATTCACTTTGTGAACAGCAAGTACAGTTTTTCTACGGGCTATAACCTTCCTTTCTTGCATTGCTTTCCATACAAATTATCCTTAGAAATCAGTGGCTGTCTAATGTCTTTTGTTCCATTTTTCTTTAATGAAACAACCTTCTGCAAATATATCCAATAGTTTCTTTAATCTAAAATACATCTGGTATTAGCGACTCGCTTTTTAGGAACCTCTATGATCCAGGTGTTCATTCTCAACTATTGTAAAACAACAATATACTCAGGAACAAAGAGTACCAAACACAACCACCTAAAGTCCAGTACAATTGGAAGGTATCTAGACTTTGTACTGCAAGCTGCTTATTAAAAGGTTTAATTCTTAAAAGAGTGAAACGAGGGTCAGGATGTAAAAGTACTTGAGTAACTCGTTTGGCTGGTATTAAACAATCTTAGTCAATGTGCCAGGATTTTTTCTAATCCTTTTTGACAAATGCAGTGTTCATAAAAATGGAAGGATAAAGATACCTTGATGAGGCATTTACCCACTGCATCAACTATTCACTATTATGAAGCACATGTTTGTGTAGAAAAAAAAAAAAAAAAAAACACTTATCAGCATAATCAAAAAATCAAAATCTTAGCCCTGGCAGTGCTGAAACTGTTTAAAAACTGTTTAACCAAGGAGTACAGAATTGTGACATTCCTAGAAGATTGGGAAACATTGGTTACACAGTAACTATGTGCAATCAGACCATTACAGTACAATAAACCATTTTTCAACGTTATTGATACAAGGCCAACTTTAGGTTTATTTTGGTTTCTTAAACCAGCTAATGTGGTTTTCAACCGTAAGTTATGCTGATTGTTATAACCTTGACAGAAAAAAAAAAAAAAAAAAAACACCTCTTGCTTGTTTGATAACACTGTGTAACAAATTATTTATTTATTTTTGGTTCCTGGGTAGTAAGTGTTATTTCCTAATTGCTTATGCCTCAAAAGTATAGAAAATGGCTATTATTCCCCACAAACTTTGCTTTTGTGACCAGGACAGTGATATTTTGAAATATACCTATTTTCCAGAACATTCCAGATAGATTCAGTGCTGAGTAAACCTGGAGTAACTTCTAGAACTTTCTAGAACTTTCCAGTAATATAAATAGTAGTATAAATACAGGGGCCTTAAGCCCACCAGTTCAGTTTAGTTCCAGCTGCCTAAGTGGATACATATCTGCATTTTTTTCTGAGATGGCATCAAGAAGCTGCAATGGTGGCATTCCTGATGGGTCTCCAAGGCGGTTTTACTAAGTTTCCCTGCTATCTTTGCCTTTGGGACAGCAGGGACACCAAGGCGCACTACCACAGGCGGGACTGGCCACAGCGGACCGAGTTCTCTGTGGGGAGGAACAACGTTAAGTGGGAGCCACTGGTGGACCCCCGAAAGGTGCTGATGCCACCACTGCACATCAAATTGGGCCTTATGAAACAATTTGTCAGAGCTCTAGATAAGGAGTCGGCAGCCTTCAAGTACCTTCAAGACTTCTTCCCTAAGCTGTCTGAGGCAAAGGTCAAAGCCAATGTCTTCGTTGGACCACAGATAAAGAAGATCCTGGAGTGCAATCAATTCCCCAAGAAACTCACTAGTAAGGAGAAAGCGGCTTGGAACAGCTTTGTCGCAGTGGTTCGGAGCATCCTGGGCAATCACAAGGCCGAAAACTATGTGGAGCTGGTTGAGACTCTGGTGAAGAACTACGGCACAATGGGCTGTAGGATTTCCCTCAAAGTCCATATCCTTGAAGCTCATCTTGATAAATTCAAGGAGAACATGGGAGCATACTCGGAGGAGCAAGGCGAGCACTTCCACCAGGATATACTGGACTTTGAACGCCGCTACCAAGGACAGTATAACGAGAACATGATGGGAGACTACATTTGGGGGCTGATTCGTGAAAGTGATTTACAGTATAATCGTAATTCCCGAAAAACTACTCACTTCTAAATCTTTTGTAGTCATTTTTGTATTACTTTCGTATAAATACATGTTCATATGTTGTTTTTTTCTGACTTTATGTGAACGAAAAAAACGTTTTCTCATTGGAAATAGGTAAATTTCAAAATATCACTGTCCTGGTCACAAAAGCAAAGTTTGTGGGGAATAATAGCCATTTTCTATACTTTTGAGGCATAAGCAATTAGGAAATAACACTTACTACCCTGGAACAAAAATTGTGTTATATAGTGTAATCTGCTATTTATTTAGATCAGAAATATTTGTGACAAAATAAAATCATCCCTGCACACACGTACTTAATAATAATAATAATAATAATAATAATAATAATAATAATAATAATAATAATAATAACAGCAAAGTACATTACAAAATCCCAATTCTTGACGGTGAGTTTTAGATTTAATAACAGGTACAGTATACATTATTAGAGGCACGATATGTATCCTCTCAAATAAATATAATAGTAATAATAATAATAATAATAATAATAATAATAATAATAATAATAATCCATGCTTCATACATCTGCCTACACATTCTTATAAATTATTTCAAATAATAAAATAAAATCTTGATAAAGTTGTTTTATTATCATTATTTTTAATGTTGTGATATACACTACAAAACACAGTAACATCGTCATAAGCAAAGGCTCACTGCCCCATATACCCGAGTTTTGCCAAGCAGTACTAGGCTAATCCAAGGATAACATCTCCAGTGCTAGGCCATTTCTAAATGCTCTGCAGTTGCAAAATGATTCTACTTACAGCCAGTTTCCTTTTTAATCTCTTCAATTTCTTCATCTCGAAGCAACGTTGAAGCTCTCGATCCCATTATAAGAAATATCTGTGTTAATGTTCTGTCCTGTCTGTGCTGCTACGGACTTGGCGAATGACAGTTGGCGCTCTGTCTGTCAATTCAATGAGTGGATATGCGTTAGAAAGAGACTCGTTTCCTTCTGTCTATTTACTCTCGGCTGTAGTAGATTCAGACTTTTGTAAATAGTTTCCTTACTGTGTACTTAGGATCCATTTGCAAAACACTAAATTTCTCCTTTTATTTTAAAGAAGAATTTCTCCCCTTTTAAGCAGAGGCAAGCATTTCCTGTTACGACATTTTTGGTGGGCCGGGCTATATAAGTCATCGATATGACGTCCCGAAGAAATAAGAAGGGACGCGCTTCTTACTGAGCTAAGGTGACACCATAATATTTTAGTTGTTTTGTTAACAAACAAACAAGCAAATTAACAAAACAACAACAAAAGAACAAACACACAATAGTAATAAAAGATTTGCACCAAATAGTTTGGACGCGACAATAAAACCACGACACAAATAATTGCCCGTATAAATAAATATAAAAAGTCTAAATAAACTACATTAGAATATACTTTTTGGAAAATCTAAGAATTGTGCATTTTGTAAAATCGTCGATATATGTTCTTGACACAACTAAGTTTTCTATTCAAGTCCTAGTTAATTATGTTCAGAAAGGTGAACTCTGCTGGCTGAGTTGCGCTACCAGTATTGGCTAGGTGCGTGGGGGCAAGCCGATCAAAAACTTATCTGCAGGGATGCACATTTATAGCGCAAAGTCAGCAGTCTTGCCCCGACCTTCAGTCCTAGTCGATAAACTCAACTTCACTCAACTTCTCGGTAAATGTATATTTGCATGCCCTATTGAAATTACTCGTCTTACTTAAGCCTTGACAGGACCTCTGGACCTATTGTTGTTATTCTGGGTTCTGATTAAAGGTATGAGGACGAGTTCAAATCCAAGCCTACTAAGCAAGCAATAATTGAATGGACAATTAAGACAATGCCGTACATACCCTGGCGGCGGGAGAGGCAATTAAACCTTTGTGTTATTTACATTTCAAGACACCATTTTGGCATATAGTCCAATCCTTTACAGAAATGTCCTGCAGGAATGTTTTTATTTTATTTTTATAATTCATATTTTATTGATTTTTTAATATACAATCTAGTAACAATACTTTTTTTTTTTTTTTAATTAATCGGCATGCATACAATCGAAACATATTAAATAATATCACAATGTTTCACAAATGCTGCAGTCAATAATACATGTTTAACTCTGATATGATCCTGGTATTAAATAGGTTGGAAAAGTGGTTGCAGTAAAAGGATACGATAACTTTATGTAGCTCATGTGTAAATATACATAGGTATAGTATATTTATATTATGTTAAAAAACTGGGGAGGCAGTATCCTTCTGGGAAGTTTTTTTTTTTTTTTTTTTTTTTTTTTTTTTTTTTTTTTTTTTAGCTATGACGAGTAACATAGTAATTTAGACTTTACTAACTTGGAGAGTAGATAAGTCTCCTAAGATTGTAACTAAATGGTTGCGGGGGATATGTATTTGTAAACTATTAGAAATATGCCTAAATATTGTGGTCCAGTAATCACGCAACTCACCACAACTCCATAACATAAGGAAACAGTATCCTTTACCAGAGTCACATCTCCAGCACTTGTCATCCTGTTTCAAACCGCGTTTTATTAATCTAATAGGAGTATAATTAATTCTATTTATAATTTTATACTGAATGGATAGTAATTTGGCATTGGGTGAAGGCAATTTTATATTTTTATTGATATTATTCCAAGATGATGCAATTACTGGAGTTAATAACTCCTCCCATTTTGACGAATTCTCTAATTTGTATAACTTGGATACAAAAACATGGGAATTCAATTGATTTAATAAAATAAAAAAAATAAAAAACAACTCTCCAGTTTAGTCTGATTAGGGTTCCCCAGCGCATCAGCATGATAACTGTCTGGACTGAGCTGCTAAAAAAATAATAAATATGTATTTACCATTTATTTAACAAACATTTAATTTTAAGCAATACACTAGAATACACAAACAATAACGAATAACAAAAAATAACTTTAATAATTCAAAAGTGAAAAAAAAAAGGTTCAAAGTACAGGTAGTAATAATTTATTCAGAGCATTATTGGTGAGGATGATTCACCATCTCTTGATTAAACACTGTTGTAATGTTTGCCTCAAAGTACTCCGTTTGAACAAAATACTGTACACGTACGTTTAATCAAACTGTCTTTTGATCAAAACGAGCTTGGAATCAACATGTGGAGAAGACTCTGTGCCAGTGCTGTGCAGATTCACTCAGACTGCGAATACGCTAATCAAAGCGCGTTGCTCTGCGATAGACCGAATCTGGCTGTGGCGCCAGCATAACTTGTTTTGTTATCGGCCTTGCATATTATCATTGAAAAGCTTAGCAACACATGAGGAAGTTGTCAGGAGATGAATTTCCAATTTCTCTCGATTTTGCATCAGCTTTAGAAGAGCATTGGCTACTCCTTTTCTAAAGTTGTACTTTGTGTCTATACATGTACAGCATTTACTGGCGAAATAGCTTTTGTGCCAGTTTGACTAAATAGTGCCTTTTATCCATGAAATTATACTTTCTGCTGACTACTGTTTCTTTTTTAATCAGATTGTTTTCTTCATTTTGGCTACCGAATAAGACACTGTTTACAAAACAGGAACATGTTTTATAACTGGTTAACTGAAATTGCATATGCAATTAAAAGCATTTCTTTTTAAAAAATAATAATTAACACCAGTCACGTATTTGTATTTATTTATTTATTTATGTTTTTGTAGCACATTCTATACAGGCCATTTGTTGACCACCTCGTGGCTAAGTGTTGGGGTCCTGATATTTGAACTGATGTTGTCCAATCAGAAACGTGGATCGAAGAAAGCGCTGCAGTTTGAGAGGCGTTAGCAGGAAAGGTCTGAGAGATGGGATGGGATGGGATGGGATGATGGAGACAGGGATAGAAAGGAAAAATAGCTGTTAAATACATTGTTAAAAAAAAGAAAATAATGTAGAGGTTATGGAATGTACAACGAATAGTGTAAAAGATACTGAGTAGAAGCAAACGTAAACGAAAGTGATAAAAAGAAAAGAGTAGGGTTGGGGGACCAGGAAAGATCGCAAGCAGGGAAAGAGGGTTTCTTTGAAAGTGATAGGGCTTGAGTAAGTTGTTGATTGTTGTCTGTGTGTATTGGCGGCTGTCGCAGAGTGTAGTCCGTACAAGGTGTTATATTTCATTAAAACCCCGCAGACGGGGATAGTGATAAAAAAAGAAGACGAGACAGAAATGTTCAAAAGGCAGGAAGTGGTTGAAAAATTCTGGTTTTAAACGAGTGAGGATCGGATCTGTTTGGCAGAGGAGAGCTCCCACCCCACACACACTGTTACTAGTACTGTTAAGTAACCTGTTCTTCTTTAATAATGAAGAAGGTGTCGGATAGGAATGTAATACGTTTGGCAATAGTACAACAGCTACGGGGCTTCGGGATAAAAATTAAAAACTGGAATAAGAGCAGCAGCAGCAAACTGACAGGATGCAGCGGGGTAAGTGCAAGGCTATTTAAACATAGTGTGACAGAACTAGAGGACGCAGTTTACATTAGTATTGGCTCACGCTTTGCCTTGGTTGAAATGTGGAATGTTTTTTTTCTTTTTAAATTTGATCCACTTCTGGTTGACTCAAATTATTCTGATCTAGGCTGTGTTTACCTGTTTTTTACCTGCATGTTTTCACAAAAAAACAAACAAAAGAAAACAAAACTTTTTATTGACTTGCTGTAAAATGCACCAAATCTGGCAAGTTTTATGTCTGCGTCTTCATAGACTGATTTTTTTTTTCTGAATATCATTTAGATGTCCTTAAGTTTTACCCTAGAAAAGGGCGAAGGGTTTTGCCAGTACAGTGTGTGTAAATATAATATAACCTATAATTTAAGTCTGCATTGTATAACGTCTTATATGTTTGACTGATCCAATGTCATACTTTCCTGGAGTTATTCATACTTAATCGCTACTGTATATGCAGCTTTCTGATAAGTTGTGTATTAAATTGAAATTTTAAATCTAAAACCTTCCGTCCTTCAGCTAGACACAGCTGGTGTGTTATGTTTCGACTCTGTTTTTCTGTACTGGCTGTTGCAGTTAATGTGGGTGCTCCTTACACAATGGAAAAACAGTATTTCAACATTTTCACCCTCACTGTCACGAGTCAACAGCAGTCGTTTAGCTAACTGCATTATGATTATTAGTGTAAAATGTATGACCTTGCACACAGTGAAACTGCCACATTTCGAATACAGTAAACACAGCCTACTGCATTTCTGTTTGAACACTGTCCGTTTGTATACTTGTCTTGAACATCGATGTTTTGCCAAGTTTCCGAACGGATAGAATCTTGCGAAGTTAGGGGTACCAAACTACAATATTCAACATTCAGTCTGTTAGAATGTGTAAACTTTTCCACAGTTTAAGTTTAAAATGTTACTCAAATAACCAAGCCAGGTGGAGATTATTAATTTGACATAACATTTTGCGTCTGAGGTTGAGTTCAATCACAGTTACTTTTACTAAAATATACTGTGCATGTTTGTAGCTTGTATTATTTTTATGTAAACCTGTGGCACGCAACATTAATTTTATTAATGTTTGAATTCAGCAGAATTGAAGTGTAGAATGTCAACCTAATATCAACCAGGTTGTTATGAAACTATTAGCCAGTGCTTTGGTTTGTCTAGTTTTGGAGAAAGTGATTTTTATGCTCCATCATCATTTAGCCTAAGTACCATACTGAATGTTTTGGACATTGATGGAAGCAAAAGTTTGCCTATGGCTATGCTATGCAAAAGATATTGAACGGTTTTCTTAACTTAAATATTCGGAGGTTTTTTTTTTTCAACATGTTCTGTCTGGTCTGGACTGGGGAAATATGTGCACAACTATTCTTTGCAATTCTTTTTTTTTTTCCTCCCTCAGTGTGCCTCTCTCACAAACACCAAATCACTGCTCTCTCCCACAGTAGAGGTTGGAATTATTAATTGTCCAATTAAATCACGTGGAACACTTGCTAAAATGTATTAATGAACACATCACAGCAATTAAATGCTGACTCCTGCTGGAGATGCATATCCCTGCCAGATTTATTATAGCAGGGTTGGGCATGGTGGACTATGCCATTCTTTAGAGTTGTGCATATACCTAGAGAACTGCTGGCTCAATTGTGATGAAACTTGCAGAGGACATTCTTTAGCACAAGTTAGGAAGGGGTACATAATTCCATGGAGGTAAATCAAACTTTGCTTATTAAATGTGCACACTGAGTGGATGTACAGTAGGTCATAGTTTTCATACTTACCAGTGTGTGTCTAATTCTGTATTCCTAGCTGGAGGGATGAAATTCACTGACTTGCGTGATCTTTAATGGTTAGACGAATGTAAGAAAGTTGTCTCTAATATATGTATGTTATGTATGTATAGATAGATAGACACAAATTATTGATAATATTGCCATAATGAATAATTCAAATTCTAGTGAAATAGTACTTCTTCCACAACTGGATTGTGGTTCCATCAGTACAGGTTATATCACTTTAGATTGCCATATTGTTCACAATGAGAGCATTAATCTGTTGTATTCCCTCCTCATTAGGGGAAGATATTTGGGACCTCTTTAGAGGCTTTACCACAGCAGAACCTGGCTGATTATGGGAGAGTTCCTTGGTATGCTGTTTTCTCATTCCGTTGATCTAATTGAAATAGAATGCTTATGAAGTTAAACCACATTTGGGAACAGTCTTTTACGTTTCAAAATTCAAATAAAGTTTTTCGTTAACATGTTTGGAAGCTGTCTAAATGTTATCTAGTTGCATAGCTTGTAAAATAAACTGTTCTCACTAAAACTATGAATCTATTGACTCCTCAAAAGTCTTGGCATTCTCATTAAAAAATGTGTAAAATACATGTAAATTGTACAGTATCAGTTTAAATGTTAAAGTGCAAATCTTACTTGTAAAAACACTTTGTTTTTTAGCTTTCTGGTTGATGCTTGTGAAAATCTCACGCAACATATCGATACAGAGGGACTGTTTAGAAAATCTGGGTCCGTTGTTCGACTTAAAGCATTAAAGGTAATATGCAGTGAAGAATAGTGCATAAAGTATTTAATAGTGTACTAGAAACTCTTCCCAAATTACTCACAGATGTTTCATGTTTTTAATTACCCAATGAGTGAGGATATACATTTTCTTTTTATACCTTCTGCATCATGATATTTCTAGCAAATCAAAAATGTGATCCCCTGTGGTTATTTACTTTGTGCAATAAACTTTGGATGCAGTTACTCGAATGAAACAAAGGTATCGCTTATACCTCTTCAGGTCAAGCTGGATCAAGGTGAGGACTGTATATCCTCAGCACCCCCATGTGATGTTGCTGGTCTTCTCAAGCAGTTTTTCAGGGAGCTACCAGAACCAGTCATTCCCACTCACCTACATGAAGCTTTCTTTAAAGCACAGCAACTGCCAGCCGAGGAGGAGCAGAGCACCGCTACTGTCTTGCTGTCCTGCATGCTCCCCGAGAGAACTACAAACACCCTGCGCTACTTTTTTAACTTTTTGAGAAATGTTTCCCAAAGGTTGGTGCACTTCTCTTTTATTTATTTATTTATTTATTTATTTATTTATAACCTTCCTGTGTAACTTTTTTTTTTAACACTAACATAGTTAAATGACAAGTCACGGATCAGCAGTGCACATGGATTTGCTAAAATCTCTTGCTGCTACAGCAGATTGGATGTCATTGTTAGTCGTAGCATTCAAGATCTGCTGTAAATACACAACAATCTTGTGTTTTTTACCTGAATTAAAGTGACTTCCACAAGTGACAATTAAAGGGATGATGACATTTCTTGGTTCTTTTTCAAATTATTGTTTAATTATGCTTATATTGATCAATGCGTTATTTTTATTTTTTTATGAAACTAAATTGTGCAATGTTACACCTAACCTGTTGACACAAAAGACAAACTTCTCTAATGGCTGATCTCACAGATAAAATGTAGCCAAGAATAGACTGAGGGCAGGATCTAAAAGGTCTAGTATTGTTTTTAGTTGAGTTCTAATATCAGTAGCTTCCATAAACAGAGATTGCACTACCTGCCACAAGATGGTTTTTGTAATGGCATAAAAGAGCGTTTTTGCATTAGTTAGGCTATTAAATGCAGTAAAGATGTATCATGTGTCATTTAAAAGCTTATTTGTGTTATGGTTTCTTAGATCAGCTGAGAATAAGATGGACAGCGCTAATCTGGCTGTAATATTCGCTCCAAACCTTCTGCAATCGAGTGATGGAAATGAAAAGATGACGTCAAACACAGAAAAGCGTCTGAAGCTGCAGGCAGCTGCAGTACGCAGTTTTATTGAAAATTCACAACACTTTGGTAAGAGTCATAATTAGGCATCATCATGAGGCAGCTGCTATGTTTTTGTGAACCTGCCGATACTCCTCCTCAAACTATGTGAGATGTTGTCTTCATATTATTATAGAAACTCCTTGAGCAAAGGCTACCCTTCACCTTGGCCTAAAATCGGGGGTCATGTAACTTTTTTTAGTACTGGCTTCATAACCGTGCATCAATATCAATTGCACAGACCACACCGTTTGAGATTGTCTGTATAATTGGAACACTGCTATATTACATATTAAGTTAGTTAGTTAGTTAGTTTAAAAATAAAAAATCTTATTTGTCTTTCATATATTTATTTTGCTTCATGTTTTTGAACCATTCATTCCAGGCATGGAAATAAGACTCCTATTGCATAGACGTTTCACCCATTCCAGGTTTCTCGATGAGCTTGAGCTGTCTTATTAAACTCCTAGTAAAACCAGGGATGAATTAAAATACTATGCAATTGGAGTCTTATTTCCATCCGAACAATCTGATATGCCTTTCCACTTACATTATGCTCTAAGGTTTTGTTTTTGTTCCATAGTTTGCTTAAATATGTCACCCAAAGTGGTGATGGTCTAAAAGTGATGTGATGAATGCTTGTCTCATTTACTACCATTATGTCCCTCCATATTATTACCTGGTGCTTGTAGTGCCTTATAACTTTGGGGTTTGGGGTTTGTTATTATACTGCCACAGTGATCATTTAAAATAATTATTAGGCAGTTTAAAAAAAATCATGGTTTCTGAATTGAGGACAAAGGAGGAGGACATTTATGACTAATTCTGCTCTCGCTATAAAATTAACTTCTCATCCTTGCCATGTAAATATTCTGTATTGTGAAGGCTGAAAGTGTGCAGTTATACAAAGTCATTTGCTTGGGTTGGCAAGCCATTGAATAACTGGTGGTGCTTTCCTTTTTTGAGGTTGTGTGCCGGATTTTATCATGAGTAAGATTCCTGCAATGTTGGGAGTTGATGCTGGTAGTTCCACTCCGTCGCTGGAAAGTTCAGAGGATGGAGAGAGTGAATTGTCAGGAGTCAAAAAAAGGAGAAGGCGCAGTGTTGGAGGTAAGAACAGTTTGGATATATCTCTTTAAAAAGGATACATGGTTAAGGTCACCAGTAATGTGTGGTCAGGGTAACATTATCTAGCTGTCTGTACGTACGTACTGTTATATATTTTGGGATTGCAAGCATTTTGTTAAACTGCAAGTTAGGCAGGGTTAGGGTCAGACTTTTTCTTTTAAACTTCAGAATATTCAGTCAAAGAAATCTTGGAAGTACGGGAGTTGGAGACAGTTGACCCGTGTAATATGTTGCACATACAAGGTACACAGCTGTAATTATATACGTCAACTTCAATCATGGGGGTATCTTAATAGGAAATTGTACCTTTTTGTCGCTGTAACTTGCCAAACCTTTGCATCTCGGACCATTTCAAGTAGTGATGTCATATAAACAGGGTTATGCACTGCACTGTATGCTAAATGTGTTGATGGCCATGCTGTAGTTGTGATGTTGAGTTCCTCGGCCATAGAGGCAGTACATTTTCAAATGGTTGGTTTCACAAACCCTAATTAGCACTAATCTTACCTAATGTTACTTCAGGTAAGTTGAAAATCTGTGCTAATCGGGTCTGTGAAACCAGCCATTTGAGTTGGACCGAACCATTGTCTACTTTCCATCCAGGCTGTAAATTTGCTTTTACTAGATCAAGTTAAGCATGTAAACCTGGTACGACGTGTACGTGCAAAGCCTGGGAGCCAAAAAGCTTGTCCACTTTACATTGTACTGCATTGATTACACAAATAAAACACTTTTGTAACAGTTAAATCCTATTTTTAAAATAAAAGTTCAGCAACCTGATAGACTGGCTTGATATCTTGCATTCCAGATATGGTTAATGGAGCGCTGCATAAGTTTAAATCTAATAGAACCCCCACAAGTACTCCTCTGCCAGATGGATCAGGTAGGTGTGGTGGTCCAGGCATTTGCATCCTCTAATAAAGATGTAATATATCCCTTCTAAAGGTCCAAATATTTTGTATAGTGACCAAACATACCCATGGGCTACTTTTAGCTGTGGGGAGCAAATTAAACTGTACACTAAGTTTCAAATGTACACCCTGGTGTGTGTTACAGCTAGAGTCAGGAATTAGAAATTACACTATATTTTGGCTGTAACAGTTTCGGATGCTCAGTTTTTAAAAGCCTGGTATTCCTTCAAATAAGAATAGGTCTTCAGACCCGTTTGCCTTTTAAAAGGGATATTTCATTAACAGCTTGCTCTGTAAGTGCTGCTTTTTAGTATGAACTGCTTTTCATTTCTTGTGTGGCTGCTTCATACAGTGATGGCTTGATTGGATTACTCAGGTACCAGAGTGTAATCTGGAATTACCATGGTTAAGTGAATGATTAAAAAAAAAAAAAAAAAAAATGCATTAAACCAAGGTTTTAAAAAAACTTTTCTGCAATAGAGAATCCAGATTACCAGCACTTCTAAATGGACCTTCTCAATTCTCATATCTAATCAAAGAAACTGCAGTTGTGTACTAACTGTGTACTGCCAAGGAAAGCTCATATTTTTGTATGTTTGTGCTTTGATGTACTTTTTGATTGCTGTTTTGTTTTACCTACACAAGCTATACTGCATTGACATTGTATCCTAACAGATAACCCTTACTGTTGAACAGGATTGATAACAAAAAAGCTGCATTTTTCTACTTGTTTTGCTCATCACCTCCCCCTGTTCAGTTCTGCATTATGAATTCTATTATTGAAATAAGCGCTCTCTCTCTCTCTCTCTCTCGTATTGCAGTTGCATATTATGTTTACTCATAAACCTATCAATTGTTCTTGCAGTCACTCCTGTGATTCTAACTCCAAGTTCTAAACGGAAGCTACTGACTGACTCTGCTCAAAGTTTGGGGTTTTCAAGCAAGAAAAGAAGATCTTTGAAACACAACCTTGCATTAGAATTTCTTCCAAATAAACTGTTTGGTAGTGGTTCTACACCTGGCTCAAGTAAGTGTTCGTCCTGTACCATTTTAAGGACTGTGGTAGTATTACACAGTATAGTTCAGAAGGAACTCTGAAGTAAAGGCTAGCTAAGGTTGCTTAATTTGCTAATTATATGTTGGACAATGTTTACTGCAGATGACTAGCAAATGACTGAGGCTGATGCTTTTACCTGTTGTATAGCAAACCTACTATTTACTTATGAGTATAAAATGAAATCTTAAGCACATGCTCCTGTTTTTGTTCCAATAACCAGGTGCAGCATAAGGTGTTGCTTCTGCCAAGTTTGTCAGAGTAGTTTTAGTGCCAGGCCACATGTTTGGATATTGAAATAAACTTGTAATCAGGCAAAAAAAACGGAACATTCCAAAACTATATTCTATTGCAGTTTGTTTCTTATTGATAGATGTTGGAAGGTTGACATGATTCACTTTCTTTTCATTACAGGCCAGTTAAATGACACAAGTCCCAGTATATCTCTAGAGTCTTCACATGGGACTCTTACCCCTTCTGCAAGAAGTGGTGGACTGGCAGCCAGCTCTGCAAAAAGAAAAAGTAAAAGGTTTGAGAGCAAAAAAGTTAACAGGTAACACTAAAAGAATGCATGGTAATTGTTTTCACATTGCGCACGTGGTCTTATGGTGGTCCTCCCAAACACAAACAACTTTATCTTGCATTTATAAAATAACTTGGAACTGTGTAGTGATTTATAGTAATGCCTTTTCATTGTATTTTCTGAAAGGAAGGAAAGTCAGCAAATATTACAAAACCAATAAGGCACACTTAAACATCTTTGAATTTAGTTGTTTTGCTAACTGCAATGGGATAAAATGCATTTAAAAAAAAAAAAAAAAAAAGTGCAGTGGAGAAGCGGTTCTTCAGGGTTTAAACTTTAGACAGATCATTTCTGGTACAGAAAGGCTGACAAACACTTAGATGTTGAAACACTACAATGCTGTTATGGTCACCTGTCATTTTAAATTAAATGTATTAATGGTTATTTGACCTTATGTAAAAGCAGGTGTGTTTTTTTTTTTTTTTTTTACTGCAAATGGTTGAAATAGCTTTGTTTTGCAATATTGAACCTGTCCTGTATTTGTTTTGGCAACTAAAAGCTTTAACCATTGGTGTATCACATTCTATTTCATGTGTGATCTGTCAGCTGGTGCTAACCACTTTCCCTACTGTATTGCTCTCCAGAGTGGAATCTGGAAAAGCAGGATGCTTTTCTCCAAGAGTCAACAGAAAAGAAGTAGTGCGCAAGTCTCTGCGTCTCCGCTTGAGTCTTGGAAAGAGCAGCAAAGATTCTGTAAGTTAATGTTTTAGTCCTTGACTCTTCTCCTGATTCTTATAAACATCAAGCTTCCATCAGAAGCTTTCAAGAGAGTCTTGTTAAACATTTGTAACCTGTACTTATGTGGATTTAATCTAATTATGACTTTTAATTAAATGTTGACGTTCTTTATATTTGTACTTGGAACAATTATTTTCAAACATCAGTATTTCTATAACATTGTTTATTGTAAAAAATACAATGAAATGTTAACCACATTTGTTTTAAGCGTGCATGCAACTTTTCTAAAAATGTTATGAAAGGGAATGACGGAAAATGTTGGACGTTCTCCGTCTGTAAAAATATGGACTTTGCTCTGCACCTATATTGGATAAGCTTTTGAAGCAGCTCATTTGCACAAATCTATTGACTGTGGACTATATAAAAAAAAATATATATATATATATATATATATATATATATATATATATATATATATATATATATATATATATATATATATATATATATATATATCTATCTCTATCTCTGCAATGGACATTCTTGACAGCCCTCGCTGGCTTTGATGTGAAATGCTTCTCTGCTGTATGGACTTAAGTTAAACGATGTAGAAGAACACAAGTTGTTTTTGTTCAGCTCAAAGATTACTTTTATTTTACACTCTACATGCAAAAGTGATGTTTCCTCACAGTAAGTCTTACCTGTGCTTGTATACAGAAAAGTGCTTTTAAACTATACTAAAACAATAATTAATCCAAAGAAATAATGTTAGTCATTTTATAACCTGTTATGCGTTAATGTTTTTTTGTGTAATATGTATATATAGAGAGAGATAACAATTCTGAAATTTCCATTCCCCACTGTTTAAAATGCATTCGTTTTTGTCTCCTCCATGTATTGCTTCTAGGAATTCTATAGTCTAAATAAGGATAATGTAATTAACTGGTGCTAAAAAAGACATAGAAATTAATTTATAATGTAGAAAGAAACATATTTTAATGGAATTGTCTTAATGTTGGTGAAAAGTGTTTGCACTTTAATATAGTTTTATGAATGTTTTCAGGAATTGTTTGTATGAAAATGTATTGTATAAACATTTTTGTTGCCAATACATCATATATATATTGTTTCTTCAATAAATTGCTAATTCATTTGAATTAGTTATTGGTTAATTCAGATGCTGAAAAGTCTACCTCCTCTTATTTGAGTTTTTTTTTTGTTATTATACAGTAGTTTTAGAAAATTGAAAACTGCAGATCCTTTGTGTTTGATGGCTAGTTAGACATAAATGAGATGCCTTTATTTCTGCAGAATGTCTTGTCAAATGCATTTCCGGTGGCTAAAGGATCTGAAAACGTTGGCTGGCGTCTTGCCACTCAAGAAACTAACATCAGTTTTGGGTTGTCAGAAGAATCTACCTTTAGTCCTGTTGTAAGAAGGAACACATTCACAAGAAAGGGTATGTGTAATCAGATTTTTCCTTGATCATAATTTCAAGCTTAAAGTAGTAAGAATTGGTCCAATTGCATTTTGAGAAGTAAAACTACAACAATCTAATGCACTTGTGTAGTTTGTATCTTAAGTTTGCAGCAAAATGTAAAATTTGACATGCAATGAACAATACATTTAGCATAGCTTTACTTTTATTTTTGTTAAAATAATGTAAACTCTTTACTATAGTTTATGCAGATGTGAACTATTAAATGTAAAACTGCTTTAGCACAAGTGAGAGCATACTAGTATAATGACATACATTTTACTTGTGTTTATAAAATTGCCTATCCTTTTAAATTAACATTTTTATTATTTTTTTTAGATTCCAAGTACATCAGTAAATCTGAAGAAAATCTGCTCACCCCCCAGTCTGACGAGAGGGCACATCATAACTCCTGGAATGGAACCAGCCATGAAGAGTCCCAAGACTTGCACTCTGAGACCCCATTGGGCAGATATCTCAACAACTTATCCTCAGAGCCTGCCTTAGTTGCTAGAAAGCCTCCTGTCATTGCAGGTGTTCCTAGGAGCCTCTGTCCAGGCTGTAGAACAGAGAGCCCTCCCAGTAATGCATCTTTTGCAGATGAAAATAACTTGAGTGAGTCAACCTTGCTTAAGATCAAAGGGGCCTTCACTGAATCTAGTAGTGACCTGCGTTCACTAATAGGCGACAGCAGTTCCTCAATGGATAATTTCTTGAAAGAAAGAAATTACTTTGTGAAGGAAGATACAAATGAGTCATTGTTGAGTTCCAGACATTCAAGTGATGTGAAGGAGACATGTTTAGGCACATCGCCTCAAAAACAAATGGTTCACCAACAGATTGAAGACTTGTCTTTTGTAGAAAAAAATATTGTCGCGTCATCTCCTGGAAAGACAAATGCCAATATATGTCATGTAGAAGAGCCACAATCTCCACAGAAACCAGTAGAACCAGTGTTTAAGTTAAACGCTACTAATGATAGTGATACTGTTGCTTATGAGGTGGAAAGCATAAAGGACAGCTGCCCTTTGGAAGCTCTTTGTGACTTTAACAGTCACTCTGCAGGGAATGTTACCGTAGAAGCTAACCAGTTAGAGCACAATGTTTCCAAAATCGAGGTTCAGTTGCAAAAAATAATAAAACCACCTGTTGGTGAGGCTTTAGAATACATTCAACCAACTGAAAATGCAAGAACAACAGAACAGAGTCCACATGAAGAAATATCTGCTGAGAGTTCAGTAATGCTCATCTCTAACACCTCTGAATATAAGTTAAGGGTAGCAGATCACATTCAAAGGTTTAATGTACTTTCTTTGAATAGCCCAAAACCAAACAATGTTAAGTCCCCTCTTAAATTTAAACGCACCCCAGTGCGCCAGTCTGTCAGGAGAATAAATTCGCTGCTAGGAGTTCGGAGACCAATAGAGGGCAACAACAGTCCATCAAAGATTGGCTCTCCAGTGGTAAAATCAATGAGTCACGAAAGTGGGCTATCCTTATTTGTTGAAAAAAGCCTGCACAACTTTGAGGAGCCTGCACACTGCATGTATGTTTCAGAGGACAAATGTGGTAAAAGGCCTTGCCAGAATACATCCACAAATTGCTCTGTTCCCTCATTAAAACCCCAAATTTACAAAGTTACAACCCTCTTCCACCATCAGACTAAGCATTCTGCGCTTGGCGATTTGACCAATCAGGCAGCACCAAAAGAAAATAATCCAATTGTAAATGAGACTAGAGTTTTCACTGGCAAAGCGCAGGTGAAACCAGACAAATCTGTCTTGCTTGAGATGGCAGAAAAGGAAAAGCGTTGTTACAGAGGCTCGCCAAAAAATCCATTGCCAGCAAACAAGCTGTTATCGGCCACTAAACCTATAGATCTGTAATAAACTACTGTAAAGTAAACCTGCTGTTGTGTGCACTTGAGCGCCTGTTTGGTTAAATGTTGTCTGACAATAACAACTTCTACATTTTGTTTACTTTCTTTAAGATTAAATTATTTTCTTGTGTTAATACTGTACTCTTGCACGGTTCGGGATGTTTTGTGCGACTCCAGTCTTAATAGTTAAGTGTTGAAGGACTAGAAAGTTTTTGATTGAGCTATAATGTGGCTGCAATTAGGTAGTAGGTTATGTAAACAGAGGCTAACTCTGTTTCATTAGTGAGCCATACCTTTTTTGAAAATGAGCTTTACCATTGTAATGTGGGGAGACGTATGTTAGCTGATTGGTGAACTGCCCCATATAAAATGGTTTAGGCATAGTCCTGTAAATTGATAGGGGATAACATAGGGCAGCAGCAGTAGTAATTCACAGTTAAGGATCAGATTTCCTGAACTTGTTTTAGAATGGACTTGTTTTAGAATGTTTTAGCTTTTTTTTGGGGGGGGGGGGGGGTTTTATTTTGCTATTTAATATAATCTTTTGGAAACTCATAATTTGGGAGAGGAATGTGAAGAGTTTTACAGACTGTAAGAAATGTTTTGCATTGAGTGACCAAAACAAATGTTTGGTGCTCAATTTAAAATGATGCAAAACTTGCAATAAAATCTGTATGCAATATTGATTTAACCTGTGAGTGGTGGTGGTCATTTATAATCTCACATGCAAGCCCTTATATTAAATGATGAAAGAAAAACATGACATTGATAGTTGCTACACATTTAACTGTTTTCACTTCAGTATACCTACACAATCTGATAGACCACCATGCTCACTGAGGAAGGCAGGCATGATTCTGTATTATATATTGACTCTGGGTTCAACTGAGTCAAAGTACTTGGTTTTCAGCTGCCTTTAAAATATTGCTGGCTATCTACTGATCTTGACAAGGGACAGGGATATTCTCACGGAGCAGAAATTTCCATGGTGAGTTTTAGGTGTTTCAGACATCATCTTTCATGTAAAGAAATTGATTTGGGAATAGTTTAGGAAGTAATGTTGATGTATTTTCTTCAGGATCCCCTGCCCCAGTTTGGGACCTCTGTTCTAGCTGACTCCTCCTTGAGTACATTACAAAATAAAGCTGGTGGATTCTTCCATTTTGCATATGTTCTGTTTTCAAAGTATTACTCTCCGAGATTTATTAAGATTCTACATAAAAGAAGTGCTTCTACAGGTGGCCATGTCAGAATACCAATGAACTGACCTTTTCACAATTGGTCTCGGCGAGGTTTATATTTGTATCTGCACAGGGAGATTGTATTGACGGTATTGGTTGAACTGTAATGCTAAAAATGATATGGTAAACTTGTATGGACAGTCCTCTAAACCTGCTCTTAATCACAATAGAAATAGTCTTGCTGCAATTTGTATGTTTGAATTCATTTTTATGTGAACACTCAGCATATTAATATAATATACAGCATAATAACCTGCTCTGCATCATCTTTGGCTTGTGCAATGTGTAATGCTTTGTGTACATTGATGAATCTGAATTTTAAGGCATTGCATGCTCTTACTTTTTTTTTTTTTCTTCATTCCAGTTTTTATTCATTGATGTATATTGATGGTTACAGGAAGTGATGTATGAGAGAGATTTGGTCTTTGAACTCTGCCCTCAAGTGTGATGAATCCAAAGCAGATGCTCTCTGCCACATCACATAACTGTCCTTACAATGCACCCTGCCAGTGGCAGTGAGGATTTGACCAATCACATGTCCATATCTGTCCTCCCTGTGCTTAATGCAATCATACTCCAGTACTACCTAAACAAGTGCCAGTAATGAACACAACTGAATTACACTGGAAGGTTAAGTAAACTGCACTGTACATCAATAAGCTATTGTATAACTGAGTCAGATACAAGTCAAGTCAAAATCATGACAACACAATACCTGTGATTTGAGTACAAGCTGTTATTGAATATCTTTTAGCTCGTTTGTACTTGGTCTGCTTTTATTGTGTATCTTGTTTCTTCCCCAGCATATGCACATATTTAAAATGCTACTAGTTATGGATAAAATGCTGCATCTAGAAACATTTGCACATGGTGTGATTGTAGCTACGCCATTAAAGTGAGTTTGAACTGCATCACAACTATAGTATTCTTTGAAATATCTGCATAAATACAAGATTGGAACCAAATATTCTTTCAACAAACTCCATAACTTGAGTAAATAAGGTAAGAAACACACCTCCGCAGTACAAGCTGAACGGCTGCAGTACACGCCGTTAGTTAACGTTTTTGAT
The DNA here is from genome assembly GCF_017654505.1 of Polyodon spathula. Lineage (NCBI taxonomy): Eukaryota > Metazoa > Chordata > Actinopteri > Acipenseriformes > Polyodontidae > Polyodon > Polyodon spathula. The sequence continues at coordinate 15,452,027 of NC_054545.1, forward strand.
TAAGCAATTCAAAGCTAAATTATTTCTAGCATTATCGATGTTTTTTTTTTTTTTTTACAGAAAACAAAATATACAAAATGCCGTCTGTTAGACTGCAGCTGACCATTGGCGTTTTACCGCTATATCAAAGAAATAGGTGAATCTGCGTCTTCATTACAGCACAGCCCCAGAAACACCTGCACCCAGAGTAGATCGGTGCTGCTGTTGTCTTTGCGCATGGACCAATCAAATTGCTTCTGATGTCACCGAGCACTGCCGCCTTAGCAACAGCATAAATTATTCACACTAAACCACAGGCAACATCCCTGCAGAAAGAACAGTCCTTGCCTCAGTCATTTCTGCAGCCTGTTCTTTGGTAAGTACATTTTAATTCAGCGTTTCTAGAGTAAACGATGCATTCAATCTCTGTGCACACGGTAACAATAAAGGTGTATGTGTGTGTGTGTGTTTTTTTTTTTTTTTACCCATAATGATTCCAATTTTGTACCATTTTAATGTTCTTTCCTTTTAATTAAAAATTTCTTCCCGGATCAGTTCTGTGATGCTGCGCAGTGAGACTGTACTACATGCTATGACGTTAAAGGAAGTAATTAAACACAATGCATCATTGATTTTATATGGATTAAACATCTGCGTTTAATAAATAAATAAATAAATACATCCAAAAATTAAATTTTACATATGTTGTTTATAAAGAGGGGTGTATTTCGTTTCACATCAATTGTACGCACCAGTTACATTATGAGGTAAAGGGTCAGTGTTCATTTGGCAATATAACCCAATGTTAAAGATGCCTGTAGCACTACAGTACATTTCCAACTGCAAGAGATATTTTTATAAACCGTTTTTAGGAGCAGCTCATTTTTAAGATGGTAACCCGTTGTGGTGTTTGTGTGACTGATTACGTTGTGTGTTCCTACGCCAGGCCACCATGACTGTCCTACAGCATGCTGTGTTTGTGATGGTGTGCGGTGGGGCTCTGGTCTTCTGTCACAGCCCCAGAACTCCTGACCAGGTGTCTGATGCTGACATCCAGCGCCTGCTGCATGGAGTCATGGAGCAGCTGGGCATCGCCAGGCCACGGGTGGAGTACCCAGCTCACCAGGCCACCAACCTGGTGGGACCGCAGAGCATCGAAGGTACTGATCTACTGCTCAACTACACTTCAGGAAACTCAGAATTCAAATAAAATAGCACAACAATATCCCCTTCTGTCACTGTGCACAATTGTACCATGTTAAATGTCCTATCAATGTATCTATTTTATAATGCATACATAGAGTTCACACAAACTGTTTTCAAATTTCTGAAAATTAAATAAAAACAGTGTGACCGAAGGGGATATTGTCCACAAGGCAGAGCTAAGGTATGATGTCTGTATGACAAAGAGGAGAACTCAGCAAGATGTGAATAGAACCCCCCCCCCCTCACCCCCAAACACAGACATTATAGCAGCTGCAGCGCCCACCCAGAACAGAAAGCATGTGTGTTTGCTGCTGATGGCAAGCTGATTGAGTCCACATGTAGACGGTTTATTCAGCCTATGTTTTAATGCTGTGTTCATTGTAATCATTGAATATTTTGGCTGAAGTTGAGAAGTACTACTGTCTTCCAATTTTGTTATAGTTATTGATAGAAAAGCCATTGCTCTTGACGCATTATGATGTGATTTATATGTTACCACAGTTGTCAGTTCCAGGGTCTGCAATGTTATTTTGTTCATTTTATGTTGGGGTTCTGGAAAACGTTAGGTGTCATTTTTGACATTGCGGTTCGGTTCACTTGGGGGCGTTGTGAAACTGAATGCACATCAAATGAAGTAAACAGATCACTACTACTAAAGTTACTAGCAACTTCATATCATCAATGTTATAGAAAATCATCTGGATCTTCACTCTTCACTGTGACCTTTGACACAGCACAGCTTCCACAATCACACATATTGCTGCTCTTTGTAAACACAGTACACTTTGAATTATTGTTTTAATGTTTGGTACACAACTACGTTCTTTGATTTTCTTTAAGTTCCATTACCAGTGTAAAAATGAACCCTTTCACTGCCACATTGCTACTACAGATCACAAACATTGACAGGGCTGCCGTTGCATAGCACTTTCACCCGCTCCAGGTTTTACTATGAGCATAATTAGCCAGTGTATAGGTAAGAAGCTGAAGTGTGTCCTGTTAAACTCATAGTAAAACCAGGAATGGATCAAACTGCTATGCAGTGGCAGTCTTATTTCCATCCCTGCATTGACATAGGTTTGTTATTGCCCGTTTAATCATGGTCTTTATAGTTGGTACACAGCTGTCATTAGATGGGTGTCCAATAGAAATTGACCATTTCTTTGACACATTTCTTTTTTTTTCACATATTTTACTTTGTTTACAAACCATTCGATCTGATATTATATTCGCCTTACATTATAACCCATCCTCCCATGTCATACTACAATGTTTATCGTTTTGATTTTTCCATTAAAATATATGGTGCTGACAAAACAGTGCCAGTCAGTCATACCTAATAGATTACCATAATCTCTCCCATGTCTTTTAATTTGTGTTTTATTGTAATAAATTCCTGGAGAAATAAAAAAATATATTTAATATAAAAATGCTCTTCAGAAGAGTCGTTGTTAAAAAAATAATGTTCAGAATTGTTTTAGCTACAAGGACTCAGACTACCAGAAGCAAATCACGTCTGTGCTAGATACGTTTGCAAACATTTTATTGTTTACAAATGAAAAAAAAAAATTATTAAAAATGAAATACATGTTTTAACGTGTGCCTGCTTTTATTTAAGAAAATCGGAGCTCAGCAAAGTGATGGTAATGCATATTAGTTAAGATTTAGTAGAATTATTTTAATAGTTTTTTTCTTGCCAAAGACTGATTTTGTACAAATTAGTTAAACATTATTAAACAATTGCAGAAGCGCTTGAAATTTGAGAGCTGTCCAGTCTGTTGCCTCAATCAAAAGGCCTTGCTGGTTTATTATTGACTTGGTAGGATATCTATTTCCTTGGTAACAGAGACCGACTGTCAAGCAGACTGACAAACAAAGGGTACAATTTAGTGCTTTTGAAAACCTAACCATTCAAACAAACATATGGCAGGTGTTGAAGCTATAGGGCTTCCTTTTTAGCTTGGTTAGCAGCAGCATGGATTAATAGTTGTTAAATTGCATTGATAATTATAAGCGCTGCATTTTCCATAAACCACCAGAATAACTACGTGGATGTAAATGCACTGAATGAATTTAACCAGTTAATTGATTTGTTCTCTTAATGCTGAATTCTGGTAATTCTTACAAAGGATACAAATATTTAATTGTGAAAAGTCCAGATGCAGCATTAAACAGATGGGCACAGAAACTGCACCTACAGTGTATAATGTAGTGTCTTGTTCAACATGATTGTTTTAAAATGTAGGGTGTATGGGATAGCTGGAAATGCTGTTGCATGTTACACTCTATCTACTGTAGATAAGTAGCATTCTGCTTGGAAAAACAGTTTTCTCAAATGTGTAGCACTGCTGACAACTGGATTAATTTTTTCTGCATAATTACCAATATCACTGACCTTGAGGAAATTCGACAACTAAACGCTCAGTTCGGCTGTGAATAAAGAAAAACATGGGTTTGTTTGACATGCAGACTGGTTTCTGGCTTTGTGGAGCCCTCCACAGATGTACTGTGCACAGCCAGGACAGGAGACAGCAGTCACCAGCAAGTAGCTGCAGGGAAGCAGTCTGTCTGGCGTCGGTGCCCACGCATTGTGAGTGAAGGTTGGCTGGGATACAGGGCGACTCAGAAGAAATGACTCATTTGTATCAAGGTGTCCTTTCAAAGTTCCTGCTACCAAAGTCTCACTAAGCCTCTGAGTTACAGTAATAGCTAAGGGTTTGAAACCCTTTCTTACACCATTAGTATGGCAAACTTCCATTAATATAGTGGAGCAGTCTGTAGATGTGTTGGAGAACTACTGCCAAGAGAACCTGTGATACAAATGGGATAAGTATGTTCTTTATCATGGCTAGAGATAGGAGGTAAATCCTGTCTTGGGGATTTAGTTTATGGTTGTCTACTTTTACATGCCACTGATGATTTCATTTTGCATTTGTATTTTCTTCTTAAGACATACTGCCGGCGGTCCTGATTTCAGCATTATCATCACACATCTTTTTACAGCTCATTACAAGAAGTATTGAGGAATAAACTTTTGGCTTGTATGTCAACTAGCTCTGCATTAAATTGTTAAAGCCGTAATATTACTCTGCAAGGTCTTCATCACGTTGCACCCACACCATTGTGACAGAGAGCGACTGCATTGTGATGTTACACACTGACAACGAAAGGAATGACTCTGTGTTAATGCAAACGCACACACACACACACACACAGTGTTGGAAAGTAACGCGCTACAATAACCTGATTACATTTTTCAGTAACTTGTAACTGACAGTCCTTCTTCAGACAGGTAATGCAATGTGGCAAGAGATTAGATATTCTGTGAAAATACGGATTTACTTTTCGTTACATTTAAAAAAGAGACTACAGCTGATGGACAAAGTGGAAATCAGAAAGCACTGCAACAGTGCAGGTCAAACCTTACATGTCACATGAACTTACTTTTCATATCGTCTTGCTTGAAAATGGCCTCAAAAGGAGGGAACGTGTGGGCTCAGTAGTTGGATCTTCAAAGAATGAATACTTGGAGATGTAGCCTGACCAAACAGTCCTGAGAAGTGACTATTTCTAACTTTAAAAGTAACTTCCCCAACACTGCACACAGAGCAGAGAAATTAATTATCTTGCTGTGTAAGCAGTTATTGAGAGAAGACACATATTGCAATAAACCAACAGTGCTACAGTATAACAGTATAATCCTTCCACCCTGTGTGTGTATGCACTAACACAATCATTCCTCAATAGAAGTCTGATGAAAATGTTTGATTAAACATTTCCTTCAACATTTTAAAACCAGTGGAAATCTTTAAAAAAAGGCATTTAACAGCTACATGCCTCAAGGGGGCAGAAGAGGAAAGCAAATGGTATTGCTCATCAAACAATATACCACAATACATTAAAATACAGTAATTTATAAACAGAAAAAAATATTGGTATATGTCTTATATAAATGGCATGCTCTAGTTCGACTTTCTTTGGATAAAATAATAGAATAGAAATGTAGCAGTGCAGGTGCAGTTCTTTGGTACATACAGAGTGGAATACATATATTATTAGACTTTCTTTGATTTTTCAAAAAACAACCTTGCAATTAGGACTAATGGAGGCTGAACAACTCTTTAACTAACTAACAAACTAAGTTCACAACTCATTATAACCCTGATGAAGGCATTCACTGAAATGTTTGTCCACTGAAATGAAAACTCAGCATTGAGGAATTAGTTCATCACTTCTCTCTGGCAACAGACTAGATGTGTACTGTGTTAATGTTATTGTACTGTACAATAAACAAAAAACAAAAAAAACAGCATCTCTGCAGTTTTCTGTATATTTCTTGAACTATTCCGACAAGCAGATACCTTCTCAGTTTGGCAACAGAAAAGCAATTGTCTTTATTTCTCTATCAAACTTCTAACACGCTAGAGAAAAGGCTTTTCATTCTTTGCTAATATTTTAAGGATACTGTGAAAAAATGTTGCTGGCTGTGCTGTTTATGTGCTTCTAGATGTGCAAAGAATAGCAGAATGTATTTGTTAAAGATTAAATATATTAAATTATAATACAATTTTGTTTTATTATTTTGTTTTATTACTTCTGTACTGTTGCCCTGGCTAGCCATATTCAGCTCTTTATTTTGAAAATAGTTCATGTCTTGGCAGTTGCCTTGTGCTTTGATCATATGGATGCATTTTTGGCAGATTTACTTAGTTTAACTTCCTGAAACCCAGAAAATTGATATTTACCGCAAACATCCTTAGTGAGTTTAAATTTAAAACTTGGGGTTTTCTCTAGCTGCTGCCACATGGTAAGCACTACATCTAGTGTGTTCTATTGAAATAAATTGTAAACCTAAAGGTTTGATACACTGCCAAAATAAAATAGCTTTTTGTTTATACAGTATGTAGTTCTTTTGAGAACAGTATAAAATATTTTTTATATGATTTAAGACAGTTTGAATACACATTGCCATGTGATTTCATGCAGAATCTAACCCAGCCCTTTTAGACCGTACCCGAATTATTATTCCCCCGCACCTGGTTCCAATCAGTTTACATTTTGAAACGTTCTTCTTTCCATCCACTAGGTGGAGCTCACGAGGGGCTGCAGCACCTAGGTCCCTATGGAAATATTCCCAACATTGTGGCAGAGCTGACTGGTGATAATATTCCCAAGGACTTCAGTGAGGATCAGGGCTATCCCAATCCACCAAATCCCTGCCCTCTTGGAAAAACAGGTATTTTCTGTTTTTCAGAATTTTTCTTAAAGTCACATTTACTTGGTCACCCCGTGAATAACACCTCTCTTCGTCAAAGATTTTTACTGGGTCGGTTTTCAGCAGTAGAAACCCATCAATACTAATATCTTGCTTCATATTAAATCTACCTGTAAACCTACCTAAAAAATTTCAACTCTACTCTGATCAACTCTACTGTAGTCCAGTATTGCAGAGAAGGTCAATATTTTTTAAAGATAAGTTAAATATCTTTTACTTTGTTCAATTTGTGCTGTAGATCAGCTTCCCGTTTTCATCTCCTTTTGATGCTTTATAAAAGGATGCTTCATAAAATAAAATATATTTCTTATTTATTTTAGAATATATGCCTGTTTATTTCTAGTTTTGTAAAATTAAACAGATTCTTCTTTACAAACATATGGAGCAACTAAAATAGAAAGTCAGCATACACCAAATCTTCATTTAAACCAACTATTGAACAAGACATAACAGAATTATTTCACCCCTAGAGCTGATCTTTACAGTGCGCATACAGTCATAAAAATGGCTTTCTTATGAAAATCATTTTTAGGGCGTTTAACTTAGGGGGTTGTTTTTCAGACCATGTTTAAATATATTTTTTAAATTTTTTATGTTTAAATGTTATGCACCATTAAAGTCCTTATCAGAATTCCATTAGAAATCAAAATGTCACCGTCATGCAGAACAGTGTGCAACTTGCTATCCAAAGGTTAGGTCTGTCAATACTAGCCAATCAATCACACCTTTTTTAAACAGTGCTAGGTTTGAAGCGCATCAGTCCATTTGTATTGAACAATGTGTCGTTTGTTTTCCTGACTTCATACAAAGAGTAGTCTGTAGGATTTTGTTGTTTGCACATTTTTTACTTTGATATGCTGATCATATTGACTTTTCCAAATGTATTTCTATAGTATGACAAGCGCTTAAATGTTCTTGTGAGGCGTGTGAGTAAAAATGGATTTTCCAGACAGCGATTTATGTGTAAAAAAAATAAAATTTTTTATTTAATATTACACGGAAAAGAAAAAAAACAATAAAGAAGGATGTGAGGGAGGGAGTGCTGGAGTAATCAAAAATAAAGGAACGGAAGCCTCTTAATCCTCTTCGTGATCTGCTCAATCCAAAATGAAACAAAAAGGAATAAAAACAGAAAAGAGCAAAGTTAGTAAGGCCTCCGTCCGTAATTAAAAGTAAACAACACAGTCCAACCCCGCACGTACTTCCCTCCAGCCTTTCCCCGCCTCTATTCCTCAGGACCAACCCCGAATACAGTAGCACGTTCTCTTTAGTATGCAAACCCCGCCCTGGTAGTCAGTGGATCACCAATCCCAGACTGACAGGTATCCTTAACTTCACTTGACTCCAGTGGCTGGAATTTACATACTCGTACTTCCACCCCTCACCAAGGTGCCGCCCCTCATAAAGATGACTTTTGTCATGGTCACAAGACCTTGGTAAGGGAAGTCCCGAGTTGGTTTGATGCCTTCTACTATTGGGAGGCTGAATTGCAGACCGAAACCCCTTTGACTCATCACAGTTCTGTTTTTAAAACTTTCCGCAGGTTCATTTAGATCAGTTTAATAGAACACTGTTTAAACACTACCGACATTGTGCTGTAAGGTTGCTTGTGAACGTAAAGGAATATATTTACCTGAAATGTAATCGAGCATTCTCCTAAGGAGAGCTTCAGTGCTACTGTGTCATAAACCAGCTGAGATGCTGACTATGTATTTTCATAGTTATGGAAACTCCTTGGTATTTTAGCATGGTCCTAAGAAGACTTCCATGTCGTGTGACTTTTTGGTTTCGGAAAGATGTAGCATTATGCTGTATAATAATGGCTTTATAACTGTATTCTGTGATTGTGCAGGTCGACTTCTATAGAGGGTATTGCACAAATTAAAAACAAACCCTTTTATGACAGTTTAACAAAGCTGCCACTCGTACAGAACTCAGCCTCTCAGAACTACATTTCCCATCATCCTCCTGCTCACATATGTAACAGTTGGATTCACCAGTGAGCAGAAGAATGATGGGAAATGTAGTTCTGAGAGGTTCATGCAGGTACGTGGGAAGCCATCTTGAGGCAGGGAATGCAATGTAAAAGTTTTAAAAAGTGGTCAAAATATGTTTTTTTTTTTAAATTAAAACAATACACACACCTTATATAAACAGTTATAGCAACACATAGGAACATGTACCACAATAAAATAAAAAAAGGTCCTTATGTATTCTTTAAGATACGGATAAACTCTGCATGCTAAGTGTGTTGGAGACCTTCACATTGACATAACATATAGTCATATTGGTAAAGACTTTGAGATGTTGTCTTACTGTTTGGCTGTATTCAGTTAAGATTACCGGTGTTACACTTTATTTTACAGATCTTTTTTTACATGTGCTGTGTACATTTGACCTCATGTTTACAAACTTTTAAACCAGATTTTCCATTCCACTTACACTATGCCCCCAGGGATGCTTTGTTTTTGTTCACATAAACTCCTGTTTCCAGTATCTGCTTTGATCATTATTTGCCTGGATTACAAACCAACTTCTGAAAAAAAAGACTAATTAATACTGATAGTGGTGGGGAATCATTGTAGCGTTGCACTAGAGCCTATGCACATGCATAATATAAAACTATAAAATAAAAATATGTACGGTGTAAAGCCCCATTAGTACATATTTCACAGTTTGGGCAATTTACTTTTTGGAACATTTTCTCTGTTATTATCCTACTACCCTTGGTATAAATAAAATGCTTGAGATAATTAACAACATTTGAAACGTAAGAAAAAATCTTCCTGTTGCACAGCTAAAACTCAGTTTGCTTAAAGCATTTCTTGTAACAGTACAAAAAAAAAAAAGATTAAACATTTTCTGGTATATCACAGTGTGTGGGCCTGACAATGCAAATTACTAATTTTTTCTCAAGCCACAGTTAGTTGGGACAATGATCCTGCATTGGTCAGGTAAAGACGTGGACAAGAAAGTCATTGTCAGACAGCATCTCATTAATCTTTGATTTGCATCAATAGCAGTCACTGGTTTGGGCCAGAAAGGGTGCTTGGGATGCTTCCAACTGGCAAGGTCTGATCGTGTTGAGAGATTTGATCCTGGTCATGCCCCCAGGTGAACCCACAGTCATTGGATTAATACGCACCTAGAGAAATAAAAATGTAGAGCTGTAATGACTATGAACGTGGGACCTCTAAAACTCCACAGTTGGAAAGGTTTCAATTTTAATTTCCTTGGATAAAGTCCTATGATTTCAGCACCTAAAAGTGATTTGGTATTACACTTGTGTGTTAGTAAAATCTATCGTACATAAGGCAGCCTATGTTTCAGGCAGATTAAAATATGTCGGTTTTATCTTTGATTTATTATTTTTGCTAGCCATCTAAAAAATATAGTGTCACCTCACCACAGTAGCTCACAGGAACCCATTCCCCTCTTTTCATTTGCCAAACCTCCAAACCTGAGAGGCTGATGTTACCAAGCTACTGGGAGAAAACTACCTGGTTTCAGGAGGCCCCGACTAGTAGGTGTCTCCAAAGACCAATGAGGCAAAGCCAGATTTTTATTTCGTAACCTGCATGAATGCAAAGGCCTCCCTCGTGAGCCCCCAGCCAAGGTTGGCAACTCGGCATAGCCAGCATTCAAGCCAGCAATCTCCGGATCACATCAGCTTTCTTTTCACTTGGTTGTGCCTTTACTGTATGAGCCACTCTGTGGCAGATTTGTAATTTCCACTAGGGTCCTGATTCTTCCCGGTGCTGTTAATGGAAGCGCTGAAGCACAGGACCATGCAAAGAGTGAAAAAGGGGCAGAGATGGAATTTGAACCCAGGATCTCATAGATCTTAGTCAATGTTCCTTACACTTGTATAGCGCCTATGAAGATCTCCCCCCAATTTTGATAGAGAGTTTGAATACCTTGGTGACAAGGATATAGTGGGGGAGCCAGTGAGTACAACAGTACATACATGTGTTCTGATTATTATTATATATAGAGGCTGAACCTCTGATGAAACCACTTGGGTGTTTGTTAGAAGATGCTATTTAGATGATGGGGGGCCTACTTTGTCATGGCACAGAAGTAATTGTCCTTACAGAAGGATGTACAGTGGCTTTCAAAAGTATTCACCCCCCTTGGACTTTTCCACATTTTATTGTGTTACAACATGGAATCAAAATAGATTTAATTAGGAGTTTTTGCCACTGATCAACACAAAAAAGGTTCATAATGTCAAAGTGAAAAATAAAATCTACTAATTGTTCTAAATTAATTACAAGTATAAAACAGACAATAATTGATTGCATAAGTATTCACCCCCTTTGCTATGACACACCTAAATAAGCTCTGGTGCAACCAATTGTCTTTAGAAGTCACATAATTAGTTCAGTGAAGTCCACCTGTGTGCATTTAAGGTGTTTCACATGATTTCAGGTTAAATACACCTGTCTCTGGGAGGTCCCACAGCTGGTTAGTACATTTCCTAACAAAGACTACATCATGAAGACGAAGGAACATTCAATGCAAATCTGGAATATGGTGCTTTTGAAGAACCTATTAGGGGTAGGATATAAGAACATTTCCAAGGCATTGAATATTCCCTGGAGCACAGGAAAGTCCATTATTAAGAAATGGAGAGGATATGGCACAACTGTGAATCTGTCTAGAACAGGCTGTCCTCAAAAACTGAGTATCTGGGTGAGAAGGGCACTAGTCAGGGAGGCCAGCAAGAGGCCTATGGCAACGCTAAAGGCGTTACAGTCTTCCACGGCTGAGCTGGGAGACACTGTGCATGTGGCAACAATAGCCGGGGTGCTTCACAAAACTGGCCTTTATGGGAGAGTGGCAAAAAGAAAGCCATTGTTGAAAAAAAACTCACATCAAATCAAAGCCTAACACTGCACATCATCCTGAGAACACCATCCCTACCGTGAAGCATGGTGGTAGCAGCATCGTGCTATGGGGATGCTTCTCTGCGTCAAGGCCTGGAAAGCTTGTGAAAATAGAGGATAAATGGATGCAGCAAAGTACAGAGAAATCCTGGAGGAAAACCTGCTGAAGTCTGCAAGAGACCTGGGACGGGAAGAAGATTCACCTTTCAGCAGGACAATGACCCCAACATACAGCCAAAGCCACACTGGAGTGGCTTAAAAACAAAAACGGTCAATGTCAAGGAGTGGCCCAGTCAAAGTCCGGAACCTCAATCCAATTGAGAATATGTGGGAAGAGTTGAAAATTGCTGTTCACCAAAGGTCTACCATCCAACTTGACGGAGCTTGAGCAATTTTGCAAAGAAGAATGGGCAAAAATTGCAGTGTCCAGATGTGTAAAGCTGGTAGAGACTTATCCAAATAGACTCGTGGCTGTAATTGCTGTCAAAGGTGCCTCTACCAAATATTGACTCAAGGGGGTGAATACTTATGCAATCAATTATTTTCTGTTTTGTATTTGTAATTTATTTAGAACAATTTGTAGATTTTATTTTTCACTTTGACATTATGGACTTTTTTTTGTTAATCAGTGGCAAAAATTCCTAATTAAATCCATTTTGATTCCATGTTGCTAATAATTATTTTGTTTCAAAATCAATAACCTGCTTTAAGATTTAATGTATACAATAACTCCCTTTTGTCTTGCCACTGTACTGATGTGTGTGATTGTGACCGCTGTGTCTTGTCTTGGGAACACAGCTGTGGACGGATGTTTGGAGAACTCCCCTGACACGGCAGAGTTCAGCAGACAGTACCAGCTCCACCAGCACCGGTTTGACCCAGAGCATGACTACCCAGCACTGGGCAAGTGGGTGAGTGCTTTGATGTTCACTGGTTGACCCATTGCTTTAGAACTTAGAAACTTTTCTGTGCTTCAGTGAAGTCCTGTTGAAGGTACAGCATTTACACCAGCCTAGGCCAGAGTAACCTTCTCTATATGTTGCAATGAGACGTCTGACTATATCTTTTGATAGCATATTAAAAGAGAAGGCGTTGGAACCAAGCAGTTTTTGGTTTTCCAGGTTCACACAGAAAACACCACCACTATGTGGAAACAGTTATACAAACTGTGGTAACACATTCGTTTTTTTCTCAGCATAACATTAGCTCTACAGATCAAATCAAATCAAAGCTCTACAGATCAAATGCTTTCTTCCTAGAACCATTGTATTTGTATAATTGCTGATGACAATAAATACCCCAAAAGCGCAGCAAATTCTTTTTTTAAATTATTTATTAATAGCTACAATAATGGTAGATTCTTTGTGTTTTTCCATGTATTCATTGTGGATCCATACCAAACCAGGCACTTCATTCAACAATGAGATCTATAAAAATCTGATTATCAACTCTTGTTTTTATCTTTTGCAGAACAAGGTGCTTCTTTATGAGAAGATGAAGGGTGGATCAAAGAGACGCAAGAGGGTAATTTAGTTTCTTTACTAGGAGTTCTATTGCGTTACATACAGTCTTTTTGTAGGATACAAACCATCATATTTAGTTAGAAGACAACATTTTGGAACATTTTCAAGTTGTGGCATCCAACAAGGTGGAGATTGGGCCAGGGTGTGCCAAGAATCTATGGCCATTATACACAGGTGTCCTTGTAGGTCTGCTTGCAATTCATTTATTTTACTGACTTGGATGGGTATAACCAGGATCCAAATGAATCCTTCTCATAGCATTGAGGCGCTCAGTGGGGTCACCACACACCTTGCTCGGCCTGTCGGTTGAACTCCATCCAATTTAGAGTTTAGGGAACTAGCTAACATTTCAAATCCAGTATACCTCCAGTGTGACATTGGAGTAAGAGGTGTAGTTCTGAAGTGGGGTTTACATGTGTCAAGGTGTATTTTTTTGTGCCTATTAAAGGTTAATGGTTGTAACGTTTGCTAAACTGAACGATTTTCTCCATAACTTTTCAGAGCGTGAATCCATACTTGATGGGGCAAAGACTGGACAATGTGGTGGCAAAGAAATCCGTTCCACACTTCTCTGAAGAAGACACTGGCGACAATAAGAACTAAGCCAAGCACCAGCTATTATTTATTAATCATATTGCCATATTGAGGTTAAAGCATTAGAAAATGTGATTTGGAATTGTGGATATAAAGAGGATGTGCGTGCTTAATGTGTGCTTCTTACAACTATGGAGAAAACAGCAGTGTTCAGTTATTTTTCGCAATTGCTTAATGGAGACTAAATAATATTTGTATGTAGTGGCTAAGCGAAGTAGTAAAGAATAAATCTGTTTTAGTGCACTTTCCCAAGTAAATGTGTGTGCTTTGTTGTAACTAAGTTAACCCTTTCATGCATGGTGACCTTGTGGGGACAAATAACAAAACACTTTTCTCATCTTTACATTGGGACATATGGAAACCACAAATCCATGATAGCCTCATATGAGGCTCCCCCACCCCCCACCTCCCACCTCATCTAGCTATTGTCAATATTTCTTCCAGAAATGCTTAAAGTTAAATGTATCTGATGCCAGATTTTCTACCATACTATATTCTCACAGATGAAGAGGTTTTACACACTGAGTGTATGACGCCCACATGTCTGACAGGCGCGTTGTTCTTCAGCACCTTGTATTACCTACAGCTCTGTTCTGGAGTGCCGCTGTGTGCCAGCAATGCGATTCTTCGCAGAGGGCAGTCAAAGCAGTGTACTAACCATATGTTTACCACATGTGAACATTAAAAATACAAGACGATTTTCAAAAATTATAGGCAGGAGCACCGTCAATAGATGATTGACGGTTTTAAAAAAAAAAAGTGTCCAGATTTGTTTTAAGGACAAACAGTAAGATGCCGGTTTCTGATTGGAAGAACGCAATTGGCTGGCTCAGTATGCTTTTTATGATAAATACAAAGCCATTTTGAAAGACTTTTTCATTTATACTGTGTAGTACATAAACTAGGAACTGCAGACATCTTTATAAAGAAAGAAACAGAAGGCTTTATTTTGACATGACGTCAGTAAAGAAAGGCATTCTGCTTATGCCATAAAATGTAGCCAAGTATATTTAAAACTTGCCTAAGAAATCCCGACCAGACAGCAACCATGCCGCCCAATCAGTGTTCCATAAAATACATTTTAGTTGAATACCATTATTTTTACAAATTTAGATATTTAGGTGTATGCGTATTGAATTTTATGTTGCAGTTATTAATTAATTTAGAAACCTAGATTCTAATTTTTAAAAAATATTCATGTCATTAAAAAAAAAAGAAACATTTAAAGTTTTCATAGAATAAACGTATTTAGCAGTGCAGGGGTTAAAGAATTGTCCCCTATAAAGTAATATACCACTTAATATGCCAACAGGAGGCTGTGTGGTCCAGTGGTCTTAAAGACAAGGCCTTGTAACCAGGAGGTACCCGGTACTGACGCATTGTGTGACCCTGAGCAAGTCACTTAACCTCCTTGTGCTCCGTTTTTCGGGTGAGACTTTGTTGTGACTGCAGCTGATGCATTGTTCACACACCCTAGTCTCTGTACGGTGCCTTGGATAAGGGCGCCCGCTAAATAAACAATTAATAATAATAGTCGTAATGCATTCTTAAAAATGAACAGAAACGCCCACAGAACCCAAACCTCTACAAATTAATTTCAAATGAACTCGTTAAATATTACGATTATTTTTTTTTTTGTTACATGAAAACAGTATAAGCAAAACAGAGCAGTTGGGGGAAAGGGGAATGATTTGGCACCGAATGTTCGAGTGCAGTTTCCTAGAACTGGAAATTGTTTCGGCATCTCTTTCTTTACTGTGAATTTCGTGACTAGATCAGTTAAGGTGGCGTACCTTACACTATAGGGTTCACACATTAAAAAAAAACAAACAAACAAACAAAAAAAAACGTATTTGCTTTCTATAATAATACAATTAGTTTTTATTATAAGCCCTGCATTAGACTATGCTAAACAACATTTATTCTAAAGTAAAAACCTCATAGGTTTACTTGCTCCTTTTTGAGTTAGCAATTTATCGTCTTTGCGAAATCACTGTATTCGAATTTTTAACTTGCTACCAATAAACGAATAAAACATGTTAGCAGGTACCATTAGCATGCTTCCTTCACGGAGTTTACAAGAAAACAAATCTAACTCATCGTTTTCCTTCCCATATAGGTTTAACCAATATGTGTAATTTTTGTTTTCGTTTCAAGCATCTTTATTGACATTGATTTGATATAATACTCTGAATCCATATTCAAATCTGTTAGTTTTAAATAATCGCTCCTAGACATATTGAATTGCTTTCACGTTTTTAAAGGTATAAGATTTCAAACAACAAAGCAAAAACTTACTGTTTGGATCCGAATAACCTTTGCAATACGAATAATAGTTTGCAGAAGCCCACTTACATCGACGGTGGCGCAGGGGTTGGAATGAAACATTGCAAGATAAGGTTATTTGTAAACGATCCTGTTGTGTTGACATACGTGGATCTCGGCAATGGTTCTAATTACACTTGAGTAGCTGTATTAATCTATTCTCCTTTTAATTAGGGGGTCAAAAAGTTCGAACTATAATTAAAATAAACTTTGTTTTTCTTACCTCTGTTAAGTGAGGTGTAATCAAAGCTTTGCCACCCTACTCCAAAAGACAAACACAGACAGGCGAAGCTGTGTTCAGCTAATTCGTTAGCCCTGCAACTGCAGCACTGTCTAATACAAAACAGATTCTTCACACCACACACATGAAGCTGATTAATAGTGAAACGGTTACGAGATGTAGTATTCTATACGTTTCAAGACCAATAGGGAATGTGTTTACAGTACTACCTACCATCAGCGATGCAAATGCGGAATTTTATCCGTTCCAAATGAATTCCAAGCTTTCAGACCGGCAAACAAACTACCAGAGTAGATTATGGGATCACTACTCGGACTGTATTTGTATGATTTATTCTAAATGATAGTAAAGAATGTGTGCGCAAACTAAAGCAGCATTTTGTTTTACAGCATGTACTATTTTGCTGGCAGACTCATTTGCTCAATGTCAAACAGTCTATACAACAACAATCGATGTCTGTCTAGTTTTTGCACAGTATTTAGACAAACGCCTTGGCTAACAGCTCACAATACCCAAAACATTTAGTCCTGCGATAGTGTAGTTTACCTAATCATATCGAACCCATATGAAAAATAACACACAAACGCAGTACGCGAGTGATCCCCCGTGTTCCAACAATGCTTGCCCCGAGGCTTGCCAGTATATTCACTATCGTGGCACAGTCTGGCTTTGCTTGGCAAGAGGTGCCACTGAGAGAGTAAAGCCAGTGTGCGCGATCGCTACAGTTTCCTCCTGTGGGTTTGAGAAAGTGTTAAGGGGGCGGATAACTTGATTGTTCTTTGGATCGTGTCTAGCCAATAATGTCAAAGGAGCTGTGGCGCATCTCTCAGCTGGCTGACATTTAAAAGGGAGACAGTCCGGCGCTGCTGCAATTTGTACCCTGAACCAGACTCTCCTTCTATGGAATCATTGGTAACTTCAGACTTGTAGCACTGCGCCGTTTCAATGCTGTGAATGACCACATCCAGCCATCTCTCGACTTGAACAAGAGAACAACAACGCAGCGTTCGCTCACAAATAACTTTCACCGCAGCCTCTGTAAGTCCTAAGAAGAGACAGGTGGGTCATTGTATGTTTATAATTGCGCATACAGGTAGTTATTGTAGATTAATTATTCGATTATTTAACACATTTAAACCCTTTACAGAACTACTGTAGGCAGTAAGTATTTCAGTAGCCTATTGAACGGGGAGTGACTGTGTGCAGTACAACCGCTATAGCTATGATAGTATTTGTAACACTCCACAATGTTTACTGGGCTGCCCTGATCTTTACGCAAGCAAGCAAAAGGCGCCCAAGACTCCTGTACCACAAACATTTTCATCTCCGCCGTCATCTAAAATGGAAATTGATGCACAGTAGACATTTGGAATAATTGAGCATAACTAAATATAACGTACAACTTAAACCAAAAGTTAAGAATTAAAGATAAACCTTACACAACAGAATTTTAACACACAATGTGAAAAAAATACGTATGTTTACCGTAAACCTACCTTCATACTGACTTAATAAAACTGTATTTGTAGATTAATTCTAGTGCAAGTTTCCGTTTGATTAAAGTTACATAATTTGTTTAACGTATTTTAAATTTAATATGTAGCGCCTTTTACCGTAATTAGAAAAAAGTCAATATTAGGTCAATTTACAGTAAAAATACGCTATTTTTATTTTTTTACATTGTATTACTTATGAATGCAGTTTTACACTGCAATTTGTATTGTTGTAACAAACTATTGAAATACATATTATATTTAGATCTATAGCTGTAAAAAATATTTATAACTTAAACATTAATATATTGAGTATTCTTATTATTTGTTTTCACTGTAATATCTTCCACGCAATGCTGTTATATGTTAACGTTTTTGTTTTGTTTTGTTTTGTACAATTTCTATTGGACAACTGGAAATTAACATGATGAATAAGTGTCTGTTTATTCGGGAGCCTGTCTATTTTATGCCGTCCTGTTATGTTTAAAAGATCCCCGCCAGTTACATTCTATGCGCTAATTCTAATTCGAATCTAGCAACGACAGGCCTCTATTTATATAGGGATACTTACCAATTAAATATTTATATAAGCAGCGCTTGAATAAACTACGGGATGTTAAACGTTTTATTGTGAATTGTAGATCTATGTGATGCCAAATACAGAAAAACGCTTTTAAAACATACATACCTACATCATTGTGATAGAAGTTAATATGCTATACCGTATTTTTACGGGAAATGTGTCTTATTATTATTATTATTATTATTATTATTATTATTATTATTATTATTATTATTATTATTTGTTTTAAATTTGCCATTTTCGATTAGTGCATAACACGTTTTGTAAAAATCTTTACAATACATAGAAATTATTATGCCTCCGTATTTGATATTACTTAGATGTTTATGTCAAATATAATTCAGTTATAATTCCATATTAAAAGACATTTTTTATGCCATAAATAATAATTTTATTATTTATTATTATTATTATTATTATTATTATTATTATTATTATTATTATTATTATTATTATTATTAAGCCTGCTCTTAAATATGTTCTGCTGTTACAAAATATTTTTCGCTTTACTTTATTGTTTTAAAGATTTTTCTGTATGTATTATACTGGACAAAAAACAAAAAGATAGATTTAATGTATTTAAAAGAAAAACACACATTACCGAATAAAAATCACAAGAAACGTATATTAGAACGATACATAATGTACAACATTTTTTACCACAGTAATTTGAAGTATAATCCTAAATTACACTGGAATTTATAGTATATAACTATACACTTAATGAAACGTCGTTGTTCATTGTATCACAATTTATATTATATTAAGTATTATGTTAATGGTGAAATCGTCAAAAAATACCATTAGCATACATTAACTATTTCAGTGTCATTAACCTTTAATATATTGCATATTTATATACATAAATTAAACATCAATACTATGAATCGAATTCGCAGCATGCATATACTTGAAATCATCAGATTTATGTTTCATTCTTCAGCATACTGACACACTAACAAAAAAAGAGAGAAAGGACGTTTTTAACATTTAGAAGAAAATGCCATACACATACCTACTTTTACAGTTCGTTTTCCATGTGACTACTAATAATATAGCCTATAATTATGGGTAAAGCAGGGTAAAGGCCTTCATTATTTTTGTGTTTTTTGCAGGATGATCCGTGGTGTTCATTTTGTCTGTGTCCTCATCTTGGCGTTTGGGTTACTTTTGGTCCATGGTGAGGGAAAAAAGAAGAACAGAGGTTCTCAAGGAGCGATACCCCCTCCGGATAAAAGCAAACCCAATGAGTCCGAACAGCACCGACCTCCGCCTCAGCCTCAACCAGACTCGAGGTCAGGGGGAATGGACTGGGGTACTGCCATGCCCGCTGAGGAGGTGCTCGAGTCCAGCCAAGAAGCTCTGCACGTCACAGAGCGCAAATACCTGAAACGGGACTGGTGCAAGACGCAGCCGCTGAAGCAAACTATCCACGAGGAGGGCTGTACGAGCCGCACCATTATTAATCGGTTCTGCTATGGCCAGTGCAATTCATTCTATATTCCCAGGCACGTCCGCAGGGAAGAAGGCTCCTTCCAGTCTTGCTCCTTCTGTAAACCCAAAAGATTCACTACAATGACTGTCACTCTCAACTGTCCGGAATTGCAGCCCCCTACGAAAAGAAAAAGGATCCAGCGCGTCAAACAATGTCGTTGTATTTCCATAGATCTCGACTAGATCACCCGTTCTACTTTGTCAGATTATTTGAGGGCATACAACTCTGTATTGTGTATAGGGGGTCCTTGATCAACAGCATTTATATACATTGTAAAGGGACAATACGGGGATTGAATTTTAGAAACGTTATCTAATAAGAACTATTCTAAACTAACCGACAATTTCGATTAAACACAAAACTAATCCCCGAGTAATGAACTAACCAAGATCCTTAGCTGTGCCACAGGGCACTCAATATATGACCACATTCACAAAGAGTACAGCATTTGTTCATTGAGAATCAATAATTATAGAGACCATTCATTTGTTAGCCTCATTGCTATTGCTCAATTCCGCTGCATTAGCGTCTCCAGGCACCGAAGTTACAGGCTACACAGTTGCTTTTGCAAAGTCCTTTCACACAATGTGTAATGTACCGCGTGTCAGCATCAGCTCATTGATAAACATGTTGGCTAGGCTAACAATGCTTTGCAGCAAGCGCTCTGGAGCGGTGTGCCGCTTTGTTTGCTAAACTATAGTATCCATTTTATTTTATTTTGTTGTATTTTATTTGGATTTAAATATTTACTGGTGAATTGGTAGTTTCCACTGTGTGGAATGTGAATAGTTAACAATGGATATTTAATGTAATTATGTTTGAATTGTATATCGTTAATATGAATGTTATATGCTCTTATTTCTGTTAAATATAGCTATACAATTCCATTTCAATTAATTCACAGGGGGAAAATGGGTCTAATCATTACTCGACAGTGCACAAAAAACACATACGTGGATTCTAGCGCAGGGCTTCTCTATTAGGCGGTCCTGGGGACCCCCCTGTGGCTGCAGGTTTTTATTCCAACCTATCTCTCAATTACTGAACTAGACCCTTAATTGAATTGATAATTTGCTTAAACAGACCTTTTTACTTGTTTTCAGCTCTTCAACAGTTGCATATTTCAAGTCAGCTGTAATATTTGATAAGTAACTTGAACTGCAACTGTTTAAGAGCTGAAAACAAGTAAAAAGGACTAGTTAAGCACATTATCAGTTCAATGAAGGGTCTAGTTCAATAATTGAGAGCTTGGTTGGAATGAAAACCAGCAGCCACAGGGGGTTCCCAGGACTGAGTTTGAGAAGCCCTGGTCTAGCACAGGTGGTAGCTCTAGCCACAGAATTCTAAGCAAGATATTGTACGGATGGTACATTATTGGCTTGTATGTTTTGTCATAATATCAATAAGGGGAGGATTATTTTAAGATTAAAAACTGTAAAGGAGTATACAGTGTAAATAAACACACTTCTCTTTCATTCAAAATATGTAGAAGGGGGATATTGATTTGTATTATATGCTTCATTAGAAATGTGTTATATTTGGACCTGTAGCCTTTGTAGCAAGCAGGATTTGTATCAGTGCAAATATAACTACCACTACCGCAAATGTGAAATGGGTCTTGAATTGTTTTTAGTGGGTTCCGTGCTAACACAAAGCACACAAATAAAAAACACTTCTCAACACCGGGATCAGTTTTCTTCCTGCCGTGACTCCACCACCATCATCCTCGTGGATACTTTCTGTCGTTAAAGTATGTAATTTATGATGAAAACACCATGATAAAAGCAATGAGACACAGACGTCTCTGCAACCTCTACAATGACTTCAAACGACATCCATTGACTACATACTACACACTACACACAAGCGCTCTTCCTCTTAATATAGATTGCCTAAATAATGCTGTTGGTATTACTACCAGAATCCCTACATTGATGCTCCAACCAAACTAATGGATTGTGACATTTAGGGTCACTGACAACCAAATAAAGCTGTCACAATAACCTACACAACTATTATAACAGTGCATGGGTAAATCAATATTACACAGAATATCCATTTGGATTTATTATTCTCTTGGATAATAAAGCTAGTCTTATATGCGTCACAATCTTATAAGGAGGATATACCTCTTTCTGCATCATTTAAAGTTTGGCAGTCTATAGGCCGCACTTCAATTTTTACATATATCTAGAGAACCGCCTGTCTGATTGGGATGAAGCTTGAAAAGAACATTCTTTAGCACAAGTTTTTTAGTTTTAGTAAATCATGAATGTGGGGTACACTGAGGCACCTTTTGGTATGTCTGAGAAGCGCATGCAATTGTGATGAAAGTTGGTCTGGGCATGCTTCAGAAAAAGCTTACAAGAGAGTCGGAATCTGAAAGCATATGCGTGCAGCTGTTTATATGTCAAAGTTACATCTTTACATGTGCAATGGTGACTGTGTGGAAAGCTTATAGACCTATGCTTATCCTTCAAGGGAATCATTTATACACATATAAAGGTAGGAAGTTTATCCATTATCTCCAGAGTGCATTTATAAAGCCTCACTAATGGAACTTTACAATTGACATTAAAATTCTTCAACTCTTTGTGATCCAAGAAGCAAAAAACATTACTAAGGCTAATTGTAATTGGCACCTTACATGACCAAAGGCCTTATTTTGGCCTACAGAATGGTAACGAATAAGACTACATTAAATTACTTCATCTAGATTTTCAATGACATTTCACCAAATACACCTAGCACAATTTTTAACATTCTAAGAAGTGAGTTTGCGTTCAGATCTGGCCCTGGTCTTTATTTCTACACACAAACAATCTGTGACACATCAGGTTATGACTGGCTGAGGTTTCTATCACTGTCACCAATTGAAGGATTGTAGCCAATCGTATTGTGGCACAAGTTCTCCTGTTAAATCAGTCAGTGCAGTCATAACATCCTAAACCGATTATTTTAAATACTGTCTCTGAATGGCACCGCTAGTATCAAACAGTGTTATTAGTTGTCTTGCCCTTATCCAGACCACAGAAAATCCATTTGGTCTACATGATGTAGCAAAGACCACATATGAATATGACAATTTGGTATAAACACAAACGTCTAAAAGTGAGATATGAATTTCCAAGAATGCAAAGGCTGTAATTTTGAAAATAAATGGCATTGAAGATTTTCTATTATAAAATGGTTGGCTATTAATATATCCAAACATTTATTTCAACACCATATTTAAAGCTCACAGCTTCTTCTTACTTCAGATGTTTCATGCAGCAGACACAATTATTGTTAATCTCTTACAAGTCAAACTGAATTGAGGCTAATGACCAAATGAATTGTGCAGCTTTTGTTAACACCACATTTCAGGACTATGGACAGAGGAAACCTCAGGAGTTTTTATTAACCCCACGCTTATCCTGGGTCGTGAGTACTGAACGACAAGGTGAATACGATCAGGTCCAGTAAGATTTGATTGTAATACAGTGAAACCTTTTCTAAGGCTACCTCAGTACACAAGGCACCATGTAGTTAAGGCTTATATAGTTAGTCTCAATTCCATTGACTTGGTAATATCCCTTCAATATATATCACATTTTGTTGGCCCCTTGACTAGCCCTAATAGAAAGGTTTCACTGTATTTTGAATGAACCACAATAGCTGTGGAAAGCTGGGAGACAAGACTAGAAAGATCACAATATCTGCAGGCAGTATGTTTAATTGCATATTGTTACCTT
The DNA here is from genome assembly GCF_017654505.1 of Polyodon spathula. Classification (NCBI taxonomy): domain Eukaryota; kingdom Metazoa; phylum Chordata; class Actinopteri; order Acipenseriformes; family Polyodontidae; genus Polyodon; species Polyodon spathula. The sequence goes on from NC_054545.1 coordinate 15,475,364, forward strand.
TGTTGTCTTGATTTTTTTGCAATCCATTATGCAGAAAACCGATGTTTGGGGATGACTGAAAAAATGAAGAGAGTATTTTTAAACATCCTATTTTATTTGTTTACTGTTATGGATACATTCACCCTCTACTTTACTGCACATTGAGAAATACATTCTAGCAGATAAATACGTGAGTGTTAATGCTAGAGTGAATACAACACAAAGAAACAGAAACCATGACCTTTAAAAATGTCTGAATTCCAAACCCTATAGAAAAGAAAAAAAACATGGAATTAGGTGAAACTAAAGCATAGCTGGTTTAATAAAGACTATATTATATACAGTAGCATTATATATTTTCCAGTATTTATTTTATAATCATTTGGGTCCCATCATTAAGATGGCTTTCAGTTTATTATTTTGTAAATAGCATAACCCTGTTAAAAGTTAAATCAAACTTTTTGTTTAGTAAAATTAAGACCAATTTGATATACATTCAAGCAAGGAAAACTTCAAAACTTGAAAATTGATATGTACCTTTTCACACAAATGACACATATTTAAAATATTTAGTTTGAACACAACTTTGTAATCTACCATGAAAAAAGGGTTGGTTTGGTCTTTGCAAATAGTTAAAACACAGAAACAGTAATAAAAAAATAAAAAAAAAAACAGTAACATATTTACAACTGTAAAGCAATAGTCCTTTTATTGGGCTTTACTGACAATCTCCTGAAAAAATACAATGTTCTGTTTCTGCATCATTAGGGTACATGACATTTAACCACAACATCTTACTCACACATGGGAAAGCCTTACAATATGTACAAAAATACTTTTGTTATGGTTGAACTATAGATATTTAGGAGGAATATATATATATATATATATATATATATATATATATATATATATATATATATATATATATAATATATATATATATATATATATAATGTACACATCCCTATTACTGTAGAGAGATTTAATTATACAATATCCTTTTTGAGGAAAGCTAAGTGTTTTAAAGAGACCACAGAGAAAGGTTTTTAAATTGTTGTTGGCGAGAATTCAAATGCACTGGGGATCTTGCTAATTCTTTTTAGCCGATATTATTTCAAGTTATTATGGAAAGTTTCATTTTTTGATGTCAGGTTTAAGAGCTAGCAGGTTCTTGTTCTGACTGGGAATTACTGTAAAATACTAGAATAAAAGAATATCTCACTTCTCTTCCTACAATTTAAACCACCTGCAAACAAGACAAGAATGACATGTAGATGCATTAATGGATTGAACTGGGAGATGTATTTTATTTAAATGTATTTATATATCTTTATAAGTAATGCTGGTAGGAAACATGCTACCAAATTTTACATAATAATGCACAATATATATAATCATTTGTCATTCATAGATTTGGCAAAACACACATGATTTGGCCCATAAACAAGTATGTGTTGACTGGCTCTTTCATAAATACACAACCAGTACTCTCACCTCCTAAATCAGACTGCAAACCCTCCCTCTTATTCTCTCACTATAAAAACCATACTGCACATATGGACGGTAAAGGGTAGAGACCAATCCCAACTTTATATCAGACTCTTGTAATAAACCCGGGCAACATCTGAACTCCTAAGATGAACATACAAAAGTTTCACTAAGAGCCCAACATTTTCTTTGAACTCTTCATTAAACACACCTTAACTTCTCAGAAGTATCTAACAAGTATTAAGATCTCAAGATATGATGCATTCGTATTGCTTAAAATTATAGATAAGACCAGCTCAGCAGTGGACATCTTAAACCAGAAAATAACCTGGGAACTCTCATGTATGTTTGAGTGCAGTGCTCCACTTATAGAGGTTATTTATAGCAGGGCCTTATTACACTGATATAACAGCAGCCTGTTGGCCTCATAGCCCTAGGCCTTCCTAAGCATTTCTGCTTTCACGCACAATAAAGAAACATCACTGCCTGCTCTAAGCTTCTGAAGGAATAACTTTATGAGGGACTTTCTCCCCTGCTAACTATAAACAAAGGATATTTTAGTTGCCCAGTGATACCATCATGTGACTAGAGTTATCACATCAACTGGACAGAAGGATTGGCGCACAGCTAGCAGCGGGAGTCGCTTGAGCGTTGGTAGTCTGACAGCAAAGTGTTACTTTGTCAAGTCACAGTTCCACTCTCCTTGTCTTAGCTGGTGCTTACAGTTGCTTCCTTCTGACGTAGCCGTTCTTTCTGTGATGAGAAAATGAAGATCGGTTGCATGTTAGTACTTAATTTATTTCACTTTTGTCAGAAATTGAATGCTGTAAAATCAACTGCATGTATAAAATCAGAGAAAGAAAAGATATCGATTTACATACATAGATCAAATTAAAAAAAAATAAAATCTGAGATTGTTCTCCTATGCATATTACTCTCAAGGTTATCCTATCTATCTTTCATTGATTTGAAATGGGAAGGCCTGAGATTATTGTTGTCATGTAAGGACTTCAAACTGATCAAGCATAAGGGGAATTGCTATTGCAGTGTGGACAACGACTGTAGGCTAGCTTTGTTGTTCATATTTTAAATGTACCAGGTTTCTTTAACTACTTCTCCCACTAATTTCATTCTCTATGAGATGTGGCAAATACTATCAGTCCGTTTGCCAGCGGGTCTGAATGTGTCTGTAAACATCAAAAACTCATTTTACAAACATAAAGAAAGCAGTAATTGTCTGACTGTACACTGACAAGCCTGGGGCAGATAGTTTTATGACAAACACATACAAAATACTTCTGGCCTTGATTACTTCTACGTGTACATTTTATAAAGCACCCACTTTAGACATGAAAATAAATTCAGAAGGTATTACGTTTTTACTTACAAACACACTGAGAACCACTGAATGAGAAACCTAACCTTTATTTCAGTTTGATTCTGTATACTCCTTTTTAGTAATATTTACTTAATTATTTACAATCCTATTATCTTGAACACATATGGTTTTATTGAATTACTGTTTCTGTACCCAGTTTCTTTCTGAATATATATGGTGAAAATGCATATTAGCAGCAATGAAAGGCAGTTTACAGTTTAGAATTACATTTATATTATGGAACCTGTAACTCACAATGCTTGTACCAATGTAGGAATTAAGAAATGAATCCATTAGTGTAAAGCTATGGCCAAAAGTTTAGCATCGTCTAGAATTTTAGGATTGAGACATAATCGCTCTCATATATATATAATTTAGATCTTTTATTTAACATCATATATTCACATAAACTACAAAATGATATTGTAAAAGTGTACCGGAAGCCATAATAGTAGTACAATATTTCATGTTAGATTTCGAAATGTCATTTTCAAATTTTTCAAAGTAAATGGACAACTACAAAGCGGTATGCTATTCAATATGTTAACGTAACATTATTCAGCATGTTTCATTCAACTTTATGATGGAAAATGTGTTAGATGCACAGGGGATGCAAAACTTTAGTCCATATCTGTCCTGTGTTCTAATTCTAAACTTTGAGTACTTAATTGCCTATCTGTGTTGACTGAGTGCAAGTCAGAGGGCACTATTCTGGCTTAATGAAGGGCTGTTGTGGGATCTTATTCCTGGTCAGTTTTATGTGCACACATGCTTGCATTATTGTTTGGGGTCACTGTTCTATTGGAAGTGTAACCTCACCCCTCATTGCCTCTCTGTAGGCGACTGTAAGACTCCAATGAATTGTTAAGCAATCCTTTCCCTTCAAGACCACAGTAACTTTCAATGCATCTCCTGTAAACACTCCACCAAGACTCCTTTGTAATAGGAACCCTGACAGCGCTGTTGGCCCAACACTATAAGCCCTGATTCGCCCTTTTAAAGGCATTGGTTTGTGTAACCTATTTCAACTCAGTCTTACGACATCTTATAACACAAACAAAAAGATACTTCTAATTGAAATATTTTTTTTCTAAATATGAATAATCTTCTTTTGAGTGTTACTGGCTATAGTGGGATGATTTAAGCCTAGGATTACATTTCAGTTCTGACAGCGTTATCCTTATAGAGGCTTTGAAAAAGAACCAATTAACAAAACCAAAAACAACTGGGTGATAAATCTGGTTCGCAGCATTTTATGTTGTGTTATCATTAAATAATTATATACACAGTTTGTATTGTTTTTGTTACTTTTTAAAAGGTGCTATAAGAAAAGCAAAATACACACACACACACACACCCCCACAGACACAGACACACAGTTGTAGTCACATACCACAATGAAAATTAATAATTTCTAGTAATTTCTCAAAAACTATATTATATTATAGGAAAAAATCTTTTGCAGCAAAAGTTTTGCTTTTGTGGATAAATAAAAAATGTTACAAAACATAGATCAACAATTATTTATTTCAGCAATTCTTTTTGCAAAAAATGCTAATTCAAAAGTACTAAAATGTGACAAGGAACATTAAATTAATAGCTAGTTGAGGCACCTTTAGCAATAATAACCTCTTTTAAACGATTAGGGTATTTGTCAATGAACTTTTGGCATGCTTCTTTAGTGATTTTTGACCATTCTTCAATGCAAAAAATTGTTCCAGTTCATTCAAATTCTGAGGACTTCTCTTTTGCACAGCCTTCTTCAACTCATACCAAAGATTCTCAATTTTATTTATTTTGGGACTTTGACTAGGCCATTCCAGAACATTGACTTTATTCTTCTTTAAACGTTCTGAAATAGATTTTGATGTGTGCTTTGGATTGTTGTTGTGTTGGAACGCCCAGTTGCGCTTTAAACCAAGTTTTGTAGGGGAGAGTTTCAGATGATTGGCCAATATCTTTTGGTATGCTACGGAATCCATTTTACTGTGTATTGTGCCATTAGAGGAAAAACAGCCCCAAAGAAGGATGTTACCACTGCCATGCTTGACAATAGGTATGGTGTTCTTTTCTTTGTACGCTTCACCAGACTTTCTCCAAACATAACTAAATAGCGACGAAATAGTGTGACCAAATAGCTAGATTTTTGTTTCATCACTCCACAAAACCTTTGACCAGAACTCATAGCCATCATTCAAATAGCGTTTTGCAAACTTTAAGCAATTGTCCTTGTGATGTGGCTTTTTCCGTGGCCTATGACCATTGAGACCTTCTCCATCCAATACTCGACCTGTGGTTGAAATGGAAACCCCAGTCCCACTTGCAGCCAGTTCACTTGGAATATCTTTGGCGTTAATCTCAAATTGTTTTTAACCTTCCTCACAATTCTTCTACTTGTTCTTGGTGAAAGAACCTTCTTTCTTCCAGACAGAGGGAGCGTTGTGACAGCGCCATGAGTTTTGTACTCTTGATAATAGAAGCAATAGTTGCTTGGAAATCTTCTTGTATCCTTCTTCAGCTTTATGACAATAAATACGAGTTATGCCTAACCCTTTTATACTCTCTAATAGTGTTCACCTACAATCCAACATTTTCTTTTCTAGAATTAGGTTCTGCATTATCATATTGAAATTTCTAGCACCTTTTAGACAATACTAGCATAGCATCAAAGGGTATGAATACTTTTGAATTTGCATTTTTGGCATTTTCATTTATTATTTAAATAAATAATTGTAGAAATCTATTTCTTGTAACTTGTTTTTTTCCTCTGCAAAAGCACAACTTTCAGAATGAAAGATTTTTCCTAAAATTGTTCGTTTTCAAGAAATTTCTAGAAATTCTAAATTTCCATTGGGGTATGTAAACTTTTGACTACAACTGTGTACATATATATATATATATATATATATATATATATATATATATATATATATATATATATATATATATATATGTGTGTGTGTGTGTGTGTGTGTGTATAGATATATAATTGTTTGGAATTATGTTATTGCTGTATTGTTATTTTATTCAGTATGGTTTACTTAGGAATCTCTTTGTATAAGTGCTGTACTGTTGAGGTGTACCTGTGCTGGCACTGTGGGCACACAATGAATACCTGCACCCCACATACACACACAATCATTAGAATTCTATAATAAGTACATAATGTGTTAAGAATAGTTTTGATCAATACACTTCAACTTATTAAATATGGCTAATCTAAGATCTTTGTAACCTCCTACATCTATTGCGCTGAACTAACAGAATAAGTGGAGATATATAATTACCTGCATGTTTCTATTTAGCAAACCACAAAAAGCTGATAAAACTTTGAACGCTTGGCCAATTACAGATAAGATAAACAAAAACAAAAGCCACAGCTAAAGCCACACGCTAATAGCCTCATTGGTCCTGTCACTTAATAAGTTACACACATGCATTCTTACCAGACTATTGGGGCTTATCCTCTTGGTTTCAACCTTCTTTTCTGCTGTCATTTTGTGGACAGACAGCTGGGCCTCCTTGAGTCTGTATAGAAAAAGGGTAGCAATGTCAGGATGCTCTCAGCCACTCACAACATCTTTATGACTGTGAAGAGAAACTAACCCTCGGGGTACATTTTTTTTTTATTACAGCAAGCTAAAAATGGGATCTATTTAGACTTTTTCCTAAACACAGTGTCACATTTCCAAGATCAGCGTTGCTGCCATACAATCTGAAATCAGCTTGAGATTCTCATTTTATATTTCCCAAGTTCAGATTTTAAGTAGCGCAGTATATGAATTCAAATGTTTTTGCTTCCGACATTCTTTGTTAAAATACTTGCATTACCAGTACTTGTTATACCCATTGCATCACAGGCTTCAGCTTTAAACAATCATAAGCCACAGTGTAATAGTTTATTTAAAAGTTTAAAAGTGTATTAATGTTCTTAATCCCAATGTAAAAACTGAAAAATATTATTTTAAATAAAGCATTACATTTTTTCAAACTTATTTTCACTACAGTTCACTTAAGATATCAACACAATCTGCACAGGGGAGAGATGATGCTGAAATAAGTCCAACAATTTATGAAAATATAGTACCTGCATGAATACAAATGACCAGGGAACCTAACTTGTATCATTATTTACACCCATAACAACATTCTACTGAAAATTTACAGAAAGACATTGCAAACTGTCGAATATACAGAAAGTTACTAGTTAAAAAGCAGTCTATTAGTTATTTCTACCAACAGTGTGCTGTATCAGCATAAATATATGCCATCAATTTTCTTGTGTGTCTTTGGGGGAGTGTATGCGAATATAATTGAAACACATTGCAGCGATGGCCAAATGTTTTGCATCACCCGATAGAATGAACTAATTTTGCTTCATAAAGTCGAATGAAACCTGCTGAATATTGTTACAATAACATATTGAATTACAAACCACTTTGTAGTTTTCTATATACTTAACGAAAAACTAACAAAAATTTTAAAATGTGACATTGCCAAATCTAACATGAAATACTGTAATAATATTATGACTGCAGATTTTTCCAATTTAATTTTGTAGTTTCTTTGATTACATGATGTTAAATGAAAGAGCTAAATTATGTGCATATAGTTTTTTGTTAATTTAGTCTCAATCCTAAAATTCTAGGTGATGCAAAACTTTTGTCCATAGCTGTACAGTAGATAAACCAATTACATTCTTTAAATGAGTGAACCCCCCCCCCCCCCCCCGCCCAAAAAAGAAACTCATAAAGTTAGTTTGTACAATTTGTTACCTATTCTTCACAGGGTTATGTAGCACAGATTTGAATACTTAAAAGCTCACCAAGTTAATATTAACTCACTGAATAATGCTGGACATATTTCACAACACTAGATGGTAATGCATATTAACACAGTATAAATAACTAGGAGAAGCATTAGGAACTGTATTTCCTTGCACTGCTCAGTTGTCAGTTCAGTTTCACAGATTAGCTGAGGCTGAGGCAGGAGGGGGACTGCAAACAAGGGAGCTGGTTGTGGCTAATCATTGAATAGGAAAGCAATTGCCACCACATATGATTAATGGGAGATGAAATGTGTATGCAAGTTTACATAAATTATCCACTTTGTCCTGTTATTTAAGCTTAGTGGTTTAGTAAAGTGCTAAATGAGGCACAAAGTGTGAAGACCTAGCGGTCAAAAGATCCCTGGACAGCACAGAAATAATCAGGGATGAGAAACTAGCAATTAAAGAGGTAGTCACGACAGGAATCGAGCGGCAGGTATATATCTTTGCAATTAGAGAAAGCTGCATTTTTGGCAGTTCTATAGAAGTATTTTCTCATATGGAATGTGAGAACATGGTTTGCACAGTGAATTTTGTAAACAGGCAAAAATGGTGCTATGGGGTCCACATGTTTTCAGCTGTCAACTATAATGGTGTTAAACAACTCAAGAGACTCAGGAGCCAAGGAGGAGGATGCTTCATCTTCCAGCACTGGAGAGGCTCTTCAGACAGTTTCTGTTATTAGAACTTTCAATGTACAAAAGGGATGGCTGCAGACCTATAGGCTTAGAAAATAAAAAAGGAATATAGACTTGGTTTCCTTTATCATTACAAATCTTGTTTTATACATTGCACCAAATATATCTTCAAATGTCTTTACTTCCTATTTTAGATTATGCTGATGTTATCTGTTACATGTCCTCTAAAACCCTACTGATGAAACTTGATGTTTTATACCATTCTGCTACAAGTTTTGTCACTGGTGACAATTCACCACTTACGATCGACTTTTACAATCTGATTAATTGACCCTCTCTACATTCAAGGCGACTGAAACGCTGGTATATGTTAATCTACCGAACCTTAATTGAGAAACGCCTGCTTACCTGCATAGTTTCCCAAGGTATTAAGAGTTTCTGGTCGTACCTAATTTCAGTTTGCTGCAGCCAATGACTGGAATGAGTTTCAACAAAATTACAACGGTTCATATCTGAGAATGCTTTTAGCTGTAGGGTCGACTCTTTGCTGACTGATGACTGTTCCTGTCAAGTTGCTCAGCAAAGGCTGGACACAAACCACAAAGCAGACGGCTCAAAGACGAATATTTATAGCTCTGTAGTCGAGAGGTAAGTACAGGTCTTATGCTGAGGTCAGTATTATTAACTCATCAGCCGCTAGGTGGAAACCGATTACACCATGTTCCACAATATAAACTGTGCTCATGAATCAAGTAAAGCAATAACACGTCCACAGTCAGACTCACGGCAGGACCTGTTCCAAAACTGCAGACTCATTTTATATCCACTCAGTATTGCAAAGATCTTTACAGTAACAGGCAATGCGAGTAGCACAGACATTATTGCACTTTGTTTCAGTAACAGGGAGCTGTGAACAATCAAAAATCCACCCAGCATCAGTTGTTTAGGCTGTACTAACATGGATCACAACATTTAACTACTTCCCATCACAGCATTATATGGCTGATTTGAGTAAAGCAGCAGTGCAGGGCAAACGCACAATTTGGAGTTGCTTGGTGGTATATTTATGGCTATAATATAATACATCGTTTATATAATATCAACGTGTGGCCTGTTTTACAAAGTCTTGTTTCAAGTCAATTACAATTAAGCACTTCTACAGACCAAAAGAACATTTTGTAATTGCCAGAAGCACTTCTTGTGAGTGTAAACTACAGACGCTTTTGCGGTTTGCTTTAAGCTGCCCTCAGTGTTAATAACATATTTGTTTTTCCGATTTCTATAATAACCATTTTACAATTTGTAATACAAAACATGGTGCAGGCTTTTTTGATCAACCAATTATATGCGCCCTATATTTATATGCTCCCATACTAACAAGACAAGCATATTAGCAATGCAAACCTGACAGTCTTTCAAAAGCACTACCTTTACTAAATTTACTCTTAGATTACATTACATACATGTAATTACATACATGTAAAATATAAATAATATATATAAAGAGAAAGACAGAATTACGAAATCTTTATCTCAGCACCTTTTTTAAAAGCAGCAAAGTGATTCACTAATTTACTGACGTTCTGTGAAATAATGTATACAACATATTTCATACTAGAAAATACACAGAAAATGTTTATGGTTGTGAAAGAAAGAAAGAAAATGTACATGGTATGCACAAGATGGATCTATAGGTTGTGTTCAAACATGCCTCGTGGGACAAGAAGGCAAACCACTGGAATTCAGTGGAAGCGTGAAATCTGACCAGCTGTAAAACCAGTTTCTTCTAAAGAAGGCTTTCACTATCACTCATCACCACTATGAAGCTTGGACTCAGTCTTCTAATGATTACACCAGCAAACTCAGCCACAGAAATGTATTTCCGTTTTACCTACATCACAAGAGCATTGCCAGGGATTCCGTTAAAATTAGATTAAACTGGCTATAATCCACACTTATTCCAAGAACCTATGCATGTTGCATGCTAAAGTTTGTCTGAATAAGCCTGTATTTGTGCTGAATCTGACTAGAAATCACTGAATCACTGAAGCCCAATCTTTTACTATGCTTGACACATCTTCCTTATGCTGAGCTGTAGTAAGACTAAGACTACTTTACTGTGCTTTTATCATGGTGTAGCCCAGAATCTTTTATAAATTTAGGAGTGTTAGTGACTTTTGGATGTTCCTTTAAAGTAACCAATACTTTATTTACTCTATATAAATTAACAAGATTAAATCTACAGAAATCTTTTTGAAAGCCACCGAGAATAACTGCATGTGGATGAAAACAGATTAAAAAAGAAATGAGCAGGGGCTCCTGAGTGGTGCATCCAGTAAAGGCGCTCTGCATGGAGTGCAGGATGCACCCTATAGCCTGGAGATCACAAGTTCAAATCCAGGCTATGCACAGCCAACCATGACCAGGGGTTCCTAGGGAGCAGCACACAATTGGCCAAGCACCACCCAGGTAGGGCAGGCATCTCTTAGCAGGGGAATCCACATCTTAGAGCACATCAGTGACCCCTGCGGCTGATAGGATGCCTGTGGTTCTGCAGTGGAGCCTGTGTTGTCCTCCAACACTATAGGTCTGGTGGCCTCACTGTGGCTCCACAGTGCAAAAAATTATGGATTCAGAGGACACATGTTCTAGCCACCATTTTCAAAGTCATCATTAATTAATGTGAACCTGACAAAGACACAGTAGTGTCAAAACACATTGTTTGTTTTTATAATCATGTTTTAAACCAATAAAGACATATTTTTGAAGAAAACAAACGAGCAGGAGTCAATTGATCCTTTTCAAGCAAAATAACGACAGTGCGACCACAAATGTCTATGGAAACTCTTTTGGTAAGCCATCGAAACTGAAAGTTTGGCTGAAAGAATTTTGCACTTTTGCATTGCCGTAGAGATTTTACTTTTACTCTCTATATATATATATATATATATATATATATATATATATATATATATATATATATATATATATATATATATATATATATATATACACAAAACACACACACACATACCAGTACTGTTACACAGCAGTAAATCCATTCCAGGCGCTTTCAATGTTTTACTAATTTATTTGAAGTGATATTTTGAAAGAATAGAAAAATTAAAAAGCAGTGTGTTTTCCGCTGTGTAAAAATAAATTGATTGAGCCATTCCCCACTTAAAGAACTCACATGCCATGCACATTAATGGGGACTGAGCCTCACGAAACAGGACCTGGAGGGTGGTCTCTCGGGGATCTTATTCTGTTAATCTCTCCACTGTGTAACACCTTTATTGAACCCACAGGCTAATAATACAAAGGAAGGAAACTCTCTAACAAACTCACTGCATTGTGATGGAACATCTGTTTTGTCATTTTAAAATTCATTTTATATAAAACTGTCAGCTGAAATGGAAAACTATTAGCCCAAATTCTATCCGTGCAAAACATTTTGCTCAAAAACGTCAAGAGAAAAAAAAAAGACAAATGTGTTTAAATGGTTAACTCCCTGTGTTGTGCTGTGTTCTACTAGTTTCAGTTTTTCCTTTTCCCAAGAGCGTCTGAAGAATCAGCAATAAAGATTTTAAAAGTGCCTGGGTCCTCTTGTATAATATTTTACACTATTTCAAAGCCCTAATTGATTTATACAAGTCAATAAAATAAATGCTAAGAAAGCAAATTTTGTTTAGTTTCGATTTTAATTGCATGGTTCCCCTTTTCTCCAGCATTGGTTTCTCATTAAAATTATCTGGTTCTTTTACCGTTTGCACATAAGATGCAACTTACATTAGCATTCCTAATATTCCTCCTACAAAGACGAAGAACTTGTGTTCACAGCACGTTGTCAGTAATCTTGCTTTTCTGTAGGCAGTGTTGAGTGAATTGGGTTTGAAATCATTCATGTATAACATCAATGGGTAGCAGCACTATTTTAATAATAAATAGGACACAATGGCATATCATTTATTTTAATTCGAACTTCAAGTGGACTGATCTTAATTAGTCTTTAAACAGCTATTTTATTCTGTGGTAATTAGCACTCTAGTGAACCTGCTCAACATGTTCATGTATTATTAACACAATATAATCTGTGTAATCAGCAGTTTAAGACAAACTTCATCACACTTTTTTTAATGAAAGCAGGGACACACAGATGCTGACACTCGCTTAAATTGATTTTAAATTAAAAACAAAAAGAGTAACCCAAAACCCAAGTAAATAATCATGTCAAACCATAGCAAAGACTGATGGGACAAACAGGACCTTTTTATGTTTTGTTAGAAATCCAACTGCATATATACAAATGTATTGCTTAGTTTCAAATTAAACATTTGCATAAAACACAAGCATATTTCTTTAGGAGAAACACTTTTACCATTATTTGAAGCAGCATGCTGTTTTGACTGTGAACGTGCTAAGATGTTACTTTTGGCACACACTTTCACATCCATTTTTGCCTTTCAAACAATTTTAACGGCATACACTAATATTTCCCCCACCATAAACGAACATTTCTAATTAAAAAGTTTCTTTCTTAAGCTGTTTAGAACCTACACTATACAATCCTAAACAATGTATACAATCCTAAGAGAAAATTATATTTCAAACTATAGCTGTATAAATATGTACACATATCTGTCACAGTATATACAAATGTATTCATACAGACAGTGCTACTGTATATGTGTGTGTGTACATGCATGTGTCTGAGTGAGTTTGTGCCTCTGTGTGTGAGTGCGTAAGTGTGTGCGTCTCAGTGTGTGTGTTTCAGTGTGTGAGTGCGTAAGTCTCAGTGTGCATGTGTATTTCAATGTGTGAGTGCCTAAGTGTGCGTGTGTGTCTCAGTGTGCAATTGTGTTTCAGTGTGTGTGTGTGTGTCAGTGTGCATATGTGTTTCAGTGTGTGTGTCTCAGTGTGCATGTGTATTTCAGTGTGTGTGTGTTTCAGTGTGCATGTGTGTTTCAGTGTTTGTGTGTTTCAGTGTGCATGTGTGTTTCAGTGTGTTTGTGTGTTTCAGTGTGCATGTGTGTTTCAGTGTGCATGTGTGTTTCACTGTGTGTGTGTTTCAGTGTGTGTGTGTTTCAGTGTGTGTGTGTGTGTGTGTGTGTCAGTGTGCATGTGTGTTTCAGTGTGCATGTGTATTTCAGTGCATGTGTGTTTCAGTGTGTTTCAGTGTGCATGTGTATTTCAGTGTGCATGTGTGTTTCAGTGTGTATGTGTGTTTCAGTGTGTGTGTGTGTGTTTCAGTATGAGCTCCTTAGATCTCAGCAGCTTTAAGGAGTCCTCGTGGAACTCTCTCAATTTGGGGGATTTTCTTCCTCACACCAATAAAACCAGGAGACTGTTGCGCGATGTGGTGTCACACAGTTTCATGTCCCCAGCAGGATCCCTGGGGTCAGATGTGGTGTCGTAAATCCAGTGTAGGGCTTTGACATTGTGCTAAGTGTGGCCCGAGTCTTGGGGCTTTCCTTTGATGCCAGTGCACTTTAATAACTGGTAGAAGCAGTCACTTTTATTTGTCTTTACTGTCTGCAGCATTAACATAGCCTCATTTGGGCTTGTTCAGCATGAAAATGCACAAGAGGGAAGCAATCTGTTTCAAATTAAGGAAGCGCTCTTTTGGAGGTAATTGAAACGTATTAAAAATGGGCAATTTACCTGATTATGTGGGATTATCTTTTTTAGGAAAAAAAAGTTTAAAGCATGAAATAAAAGCACTAAAAATAAATATTACAGATACAATTGATGTATTTGTCTAGTATCACTTGAAAGTGTCTTAATAGATGACCACGGTGACTTTGCATATTTTATAAAGCTTCAACAACTCAAGAGCAATTAAGACATCTTCAGTTAAATGACTTATGTTTGATACCATTTCAAACTGAACAGGACAGGAGTTAATTAAAACTGGAGTAAACTCTTGGAAAATATGGCTCTAAATTTCCTTTGCTTTTCTAATGCATATACTTTACTTAACCATTCTTCTCAGTCCTTTTAGTTTTTGTTCACACTTTACTATGCTTTTACTATATAACTAATACAATTCCACAGCATAGTATTTGTTTAGTAGGGGAACATTACCAAGCTTGAAGCTAGAATTTTTTTTTTTTTTTTCACATTTTTTCACTAACCTTACCTTTCTTTGAAAATCTTTTTGTTCTCTCGCTTCCAAATGTTCTTGAAGTCATTACAGAACTCGAACCACAGCATAAAGACAACATTTGGAGTGATCTCCTTGTCCCCCGATTTTGGCTTCACACCAAAATATCGCACTGTGTCTTCAAAGCTGTGGGGAAAAGAAAACTGTCAACACATAAACCTGCTGGGGGAGCTCTCGGTTTCCCTGAGGGGCAGCTTGTGAGTCAGTAGCCAGGTCTGCTGTAATTACCATGACTTCCCCTTGGCTTCAGAGGCCTTGCCAGTAGAGTCTGCCAAGCATAAACTAACCTTCAAACACCTCTGAGCTTCCCGGGAGCACACACATGGACAGAAATCACAGTTCGGCCCTCCTCGTCTTTTCATTTAGTTATTGGCACATTCATATTTCCTTTCAGATGTGTGTGGGAACTGGAGAATTTTTTTTTTTTTTTTTTTTTTTTTTTTAACGAGCGTGCACTAGGCTTTCACCTCTGGAGACATGGGTCCCAATCCGTCTTAGGTTACAAATAAAGTGAGTTTGGTGGTCTCAGCTTCACCCACAGTTTCAATCATCAGATGTGTCTGTTTTTATCCTCAATGCTGCAGACTGCCTTGAACCACAGTCCTGGCGCAGATACCAGAGGAATTGAACCACCATTTACTGCCCTTCAAAGGAAAACCACAAAAGATTTAATCAAAGCACTATTGCCTCTCAATCTCTTTAGCAAAACTCATTGGGTTTTAAATGCAACAACACTCAGGCAATGACATATCTAAAAACAATTCACATTCCTACAGCAATCCCTAAAATACCTCAAAATAATAACGTACATTGTACACCTTTAATGGTGGTTAACCAGTTATAGAAATATTTTATCAAAGTCCACCCACTCCAAGCAAACAAAGCGCAAACGTCTAAATTATAAAAGTAAATTTACAAACAGCCCTACTTCAGCTTAATAAGAATGGCTATCTGCTAACCTATAGTACTTATGCATCAGTTTTTAACATTTAATTATTGTAATCATTAGCCCTACAAGGGAGTTATGCAATGAACTCTGCAGTCTTTGTCAATTTTAAGTGAGCAAAAACTAAACTATGTAATTATTTGTCATTCAACCTGAAATAACACAAATTCAGTAATATAATGTATGTTACTTGATGTACGGAGCGGATATATATATATATATATATATATATATATATATATATATATATTATATATATATATCTATATAGTATATAGTAGGGTTTGATTCAAATCCCAAGCCACAGACAGAGACGGGTCAAATCTGACCACAGTCACTCACTGTGTGACACTGAGCAAGTCACTTAACCTCCTTGTTCTCCATCCTGCAGCTCAGATGTTAAACCAATGTCCTATTGTAAGTGACTCGGCATGTAATGCACAGTTCACAACCTACCTCTGTAAAGCTCTTTGTGATGGTGGTTTCTGCTATATAAAGGTATTATATATACAGCTCTGGAAAAAATTAAGAGACCACTGCAAAATTATCAGTTTATAGGTAAATTACTATTTATAGGTATGTGTTTGGGTAAAATGAACATTTTTGTTTTATTCTATAAATTACTGACAACATTTCTCCCAAATTCCAAATAAAAATATTGTCATTTACAGCATTTATTTGCAGAAAATGACAACTGGTCAAAATAACAAAAAAGATGCAGTGTTGTCAGACCTTGAATAATGCAAAGAAAATAAGTTCAGATTCATTTTTAAACAACACGATACTAATGTTTTAACTTAGGAAGAGTTCAGAAATCAATATTTGGTGGAATAACCCTGATTTTCAAGCACAGCTTTCATGCGTCTTGGCATGCTCTCCAAGTCTTTCACATTAATGTTGGGTGACTTTATGCCACTCCTGGTGCACAAATTCAAGCAGCTCGGCTTTGTTTGATGGCTTGTGACCATCCATCTTCCTCTTGATCACATTCCAGAGGTATTCAATGGGGTTCAGGTCTGGAGATTGGGCTGGCCATGACAGGGTCTTGATCTGGTGGTCCTCCATCCACACCTTGATTGACCTGGCTGTGTGGCATGGAGCATTGTCCTGCTGGAAAAACCAATCCTCAGAGTTGGGGAACATTATCAGTGCAGAAGGAAGCAAGTTTTCTTCCAGGACAACCTTGTACTCGGCTTGATTCATGCCATATCTGCCTGATTCCAGCCTTACTGAAGCACCCCCAGATGAGTCCAATTTTCAGCTTTGACCAACACCTGGTCGTCTAATGGTTAGACGGAGACCTAGAGAGGCCTACAAGCCACAGTGTCTCGCACCCACTGTGAAATGTGGTGGAGGATCGGTGATGATCTGGGGGTGCTTCAGCAAGGCTGGAATCGGGCATTGGCATGAATCAAGCCAAGTACAAGGTTGTCCTGGAAGAAAACTTGCTTCCTTCTGCTCTGACAATATTCCCCAACTCTGAGGATTGTTTTTTCCAGCAGGACAATGCTGCATGCCACACAGTCAGGTCAATCAAGGTGTGGATGGAGGACCACCAGATCAAGACCCTGTCATGGCCAGCCCAATCTCCAGACCTGAACCCCATTGAATACCTCTGGAATGTGATCAAGAGGAAGATGGATGGTCACAAGCCATCAAACAAAGCCGAGCTGCTTGAATTTGTGCGCCAGGAGTGGCATAAAGTCACCCAACATCAATGTGAGAGACTGGTGGAGAGCATGCCAAGACACATGAAAGCTGTGCTTGAAAATCAAGGTTATTCCACCAAATATTGATTTCTGAACTCTTCCTAAGTTAAAACATTAGTATCGTGTTGTTTAAAAATGAATCTGAACTTATTTTCTTTGCATTATTTGAGGTCTGACAACACTGCTTTTTTGTTATTTTGACCAGTTGTCATTTTCTGCAAATAAATGCTCTAAATGACATTATTTTTAATTGGAATTTGGGAGGAATGTTGTCAGTTTATAGAATAAAACAAAAATGTTCATTTTACCCAAACACATACCTATAAATAGTAATTTACCTATAAACTGATAATTTTGCAGTGGTCTCTTAATTTTTTCCAGAGCTGTATATTTTTTTCTTTCCTGTATTATGTTGCTATAAACAGAGTTTAGGTGTTGCTCTTATGTTGAAGTTGCCTTCCATAGGTGTTTGTAAGTCACGGTAGATTAGCGTTTTTACAGACGTTAGCACCAGTGCCATCTAGTGAAGTTTCCTCATGTATAAATCCAGTATACTGTATTTGCTTTAGCGATAGCTAACAAACAGATTGATAAATAGATGGTACACAGATTTGTGTGCTGATGTCTCTCAGCTTGGAATTAATGGATGATCAGATTTTGGTTTTACAAATATGTTCTGTTTTCTGTCATGCACATTCAATATCTGAAGAAACAAGACTTGTTTGAGATTAGTTTTTTCAAAGTGGAAGCTCTACTAGTCAATATGTGATAGATTGTCTGTTTTGTACCAGATTTTCTATGACTGAGGTCATGCTACAGGCTGAAAACAAATAATTGGAAATATTAAAGCATGTTCCTCAATAATCTGCTCCCATCAACATGTGACAGGCATTACAGTGTGGATTTGTATGTACAGTAACATGCTGAATACAACTAAAACACTGGCATTGCTTGTTCACCACTAGAGCTCAGAGGAAGTGCATTATGACTGTGTGGTCATCTTGTGTCTGGCAGATTCCGTCCCTGTCAACCCAGCCACACATGACATTGGGTGACGACACTGATGATGTCACGTGATGTGCGATTAGTCAACTTCCAGTTTATGAAGTCGACTGTCACTTTTGGAATAAATACACAGAGAGGATGGCTATAGAAAAAAAAACAAAAAAAACACTGTGACCGATCTAAAGAATAGCCTTGGACAAAAGATGATTAGTGGGCATGGGAAAATCTGGCTGTTTTAATGTCAAAATCAAAATGTTTTCCTGATTCATTTAATTATTTTATATAAAACAAATTTTTTTTTTAAATGTTATGGGACGTAGTAACTATTTGTAGGTATTGTCCAGTATTGATAGAGACATTTTTAAAGCTTGGATTATGTAGGACACTTGTGAATATGGTCTCTCTTACCCTATAGTCCCCCTATTCAATGATGAGTATTTCTTTAGACCCATTTTAAATTATTTAAATAAGACCTTTTGTAAGTGCTGCATTTTTGACCTTTCAAAAGCAGAGTAAAGTTGTGTGTCACTGTTTCAAGATGTGACCTAACATTTTTCATGTAAGACATGAAAGCTACAGAGCGTCTTTAAACCAATAACAATAAAAACCCTGACAATTGAAATTTATGTCCTCAATAACCCACAGCTCATTTGCTGCATAACTAATGTACACCTGCATATCATGTGGGGCAACATTTAATGAGCCATAAAATGTGGATGTATAAGGAAACCTCAGAAAAAAGAGAAACATAAAATTAACAAATTAGAATTGCATGAGAGTCAAAGCACTGGTTCAGGTAGGCATGGAAAATATAGTTCTAAGGGGTTGTTGTTGTTTTTTTTTTTTTTTTTTTAGGAAAACGCATAAAGCGACAATATAGCACAATGGTTCTACCTATATTGTCTGATAAAAGCAGCCATTCAAAAACATTACTTCCTCAGGAGCAAGTGTGCTACTAAGTGTGGGCAGCTTGAATGTGTATCATGCCTCTTGGGTTTACTGAAAGCTACAGGAAAACATCTGAAGACTCTGAAAAATACTTTTGCCATTGAATTTTTGTTTATTTTAGTATTTCTAATAAAAGAGGATAGTTATTGTGCACTCACACTGCTATATGATGGTGTTCACTTATGCACTGACACAAAGGGTGATCATTTGGAATCAGGGCATGTGGAATGCTTTGCCTAGTGATTGATAATCACTTTTATCTGTTAATAAAGAAGTAAGAACTGTTTACAAGTTACTAAGTTGCCAATGTATACAGTACAATAAAGTACTTTGATTGATTTGCTTACAGCTCCAACAGCAATGTGATTATTGAACTTATGGAAAAGAAGAATTGATTATTGAAAAACATCTCACGTTCATACCAGTGTATATATACTCAAGTCTTGGCTCCATGAGGTTTAGCCAGCACCCAAACACACTTAAACTCTACTGCTGCCTGCAGTATGCCTGTCAAGAAAATGCTGTGTTAAACTGCTAGAAAGCAGGCTCTGTTCTGGTATTTGTGAATGGCTCTGTACTGTACTGTGAAACCCATTTAGAATGTATACATACAGAGGATATGAGTAAGAGGAACTACTGCATGAGTGATTAAATTCAACAGCGTGCTAATTGTTTACGCAAATCTTTTGTATCTTGCATCCTCAACAACATATTTTCTAGGTTGCTGTATTTACATACGACAGGACCAGTGTGACAGTGTTTATTATTCTACAACCAATGCATTTTCCATGCCAGTCTTACACAAATAACTTGACTGCTTTTTCCAGCACCACCTACACAGACGCAATGACGATTACAATTGCAAAAGAAAAGGTACCGGTAATGTATTAAAGGCATCTGCTTTTAAAATTCCAGGCCCAGTTCCAACCACAATCTGCCTCGAACAAAAGCCATAAGTTAGTGCTATCCTGAGGTTTAACCAAAGACCTGTGGATTGTGAATAACTTTCTGGCTTGCATTGGTCTTGGTGTTCAGTTCAAATGCTCTGCACTAATTTTCCTTCAAGTTTCATTTCAGAGTGTCCTTATCAGTAAGTGCTACTTGCTACAGACATATTTACAAATTACAAGCATTACTTATCTGATGTGGTGCCAACATGGCTCTTATCTCTACTGCGTATGTGGAATTACTACAGCCATCAATTATGGTTGGCTACCTTTTTTTTTTTTTTTTTTTTAACTGTCCAATGTAGCTCTAAATAAAACATTAGGATATTTATAAGATCATGCATGGGGGAAATAAAAATCATGATATGCTGTACACTGCCAATGGGCACTTTGCCAGTAAGGTACGTGACCTACCATAAATACAACTGTCTATCCTACACAAAATAAGCACTGCTTTAAAAGAAACTTGTCCTGTTTTATAAAGGCTTAGGCTTTGGAGGAAGGGCGGCCCCCTGCACACATCACCTCATCCTATCTGGCTTATCAGAGCAATATAAATACTGGATATAAATATAAAGACTGGTCACTTCGTGGTGGGGTTGTGAATCATGTGTTTGAATTAGATAATTTATAAATAGGAATTGTAAATGTAAAATACCTTCCTAGAGCAGTTTTCAAATGATCCTCTTCGACACTATGTTCTTGGCATGCTGAAATGAAAGAGGTAAAACACATGAAACAATTGAAATAAATTTGTTCCTGTTGTGAAATTGGAAATGCATAATTGTCAGTTATTTAAACTTACAAATTAGCAGAAACCAAACCAAACAAGAAAACCAGTTCCAGACCAGTTGCGGGGCATTTAAGCATTTAAACAGCTAATTTACTGCCCAGTATCTGTGACTGAGCCAGTTGGAATCAATTTGAAATCAGACAGAGACCAAAATGGTTTCAGTTGGAACCATCTAGCGCCAGTTAGGATTTCTCCAGCTCCTTCAGAGTGAGGATCTTACCTAACTACTGTCCTATTTAGATACTAACACACCTCTAACAGAATGAGACAGGTCAGTTAAGCAATAATACATGACAAGGTGTGTGTTGTTGTGGGATATGTCTCAGGTATGTTATAAGGCACCAGGTGAACCCAAATGTCTTCATGTAACCTGAGAAGTGGCAACATCTCACAACAACACTCACCCAGGCGTGCCATATGATTATACAATGGCTTCAAGGTCATTTGAAAATAAAAACAACAAATAGAAAATTGGATTAAGAGAACTAGGGTGATGTCCTGAGATATCGCTGCGCCTATGGCATCACAAAGTTCATTGAAATGAATAGGAGGACAATGCTTTCCATTGTATCATAACATTTATGTCCTAGTAAACTTATTACAATGGTGTCAATACAATCACAAGTATGTAGTATATCATACCATGCATAGCAAATGTTGAAGATTTCTTAAGTCAGTAACTTCGCAAATTAGGCATCAGTTTGGCACACTTCAAGGCCTAACTCAGAGGCTCTTGTTCGGCACACATCTGAAGTACTTCTGGCTACAGTTCCCCATCTTCAGCGAGCTGGCCCTGCTTAGTTACACATGCAAGTGGTATCTTGACAATCCTCCTCTTCATCTTGTGTTCTTCCCTTCTTTGGCCTGCCTTCCACTTTAGTACTACCCCTAATACAGGCATTCTCCCAGGATTTGGTCACAATCTGGGCAGCACCTTGGCTTGCAATCCAGCTTCCCAGTTGACGCAAATCATCTGTTTCTACCTTTACTGACAGAATTGACTTTTCACATCGGG
This sequence comes from Polyodon spathula, assembly GCF_017654505.1. Lineage (NCBI taxonomy): Eukaryota > Metazoa > Chordata > Actinopteri > Acipenseriformes > Polyodontidae > Polyodon > Polyodon spathula. The sequence goes on from NC_054545.1 coordinate 15,497,204, forward strand.
AAAAGACGTGGTGAAACAACTCTGTATATTCATAGCCTTTCGATTCCTTTGATCAGCTTTCTGAAAATGTAGTGTGTCAGTCTCATGTTCATGATCAATCTGTTTTTACTTGTATGTTCGAATGTGTGTGAATATCCCTTGTAGCCACTAGATCTTTTAAATTTAACCCCCAGCAATGCCAGCCTCAACAGCATGATCCTGCGATATTGTCTTTGCACAATATAAAAAAAAAAAAATCACAACATCAACACCTACTACTGAATCTTCTTCTAGTGGGGATTCACCTTGTACCGGGGAACCTGTATGAGGGCCTGTCTGAGTGTTTCTATTACTGCTGTAGCTGCTGAACAAGTGGGTTCAACTGAAGATATAAGCAATTGTTGATATTCTCTGTTGTTTTTCAAACTGTGAGCATTCTGAAGTAATTCAGTTTTGCGAGTGCTTTTGACATATTCCTAGATGGCAGACAGACGGATATTGTCATGGCATTCAGGTAACTGGCTTGGGTTCAAATCACGGATCCTGTCACAAGATGCAGGCAAAGGAGCTAAACCAAAAAAGAAAAGCTATAGCGGGCTCCTTCCACGTAAATGGAACAAATGGAAGGCAGATGTGCGCTCCTCATGCGTACAAGGTGCAAGAATGTATCTAACACCAGAAACAGCCTGGGATCTCAGATTTATTACATTTTTCCAGATACATCCCGTTTACAATGATGGGGGACCTTTTCGAACCAAAGATTTAGGGGGGCTGGGGTTCCCTAACTTTTTTACAGTTTTCTCTCTGGGACAGCAGTACTACGTGTGCGTGCTGGTGGTAGGGTCAGGAGGAAAGCTCTAATGGAAGGTAAGCTGTGCGAGAAGGGCCGTGACCAATTCAGTTTTCCATGCTTTAACTTTACTGGCGCCTAAGGTATCCCAGATCTGAATTAGGAAGTTTAGGTGTCATGAGGGCTCTGAGGAGTGTGTGTGTGAAAGGGGTTTTTCTAAACATGAAACCAGTAGTGGCTAACTAGAAAGTTATGAGATCTGCATGCTGAGAATGGCGATAAATCAGGGCATTAAAACTCTGCAACTTAACATGGGTGAATTGCACTTACGATTCAAGATGAAACCTAACCAAAGACGATTTTAATTCATCTGTATTTGGAGACTTCCACTAAAGGCATTTACTCTTTAAAAAGTAATAATTTTACCTCATTGGCTACTTTTATTAAAGATGCTTCCAATAATGTGTCTGAGCTTGTTGATAGAAATATGTGCTGCTGGGTAAAAGTAAAAAATCATTTGGTATTAATGAGAACATCATGTATTTCCAAATTAGACTATATAACATTTTTACATATTGTCAAGATATTTTTCCTAGTAAATCATATTGAATTCTATTTTTAGCAAGACTTGTATGCACACAAACAAATTTAAATACATCTTAGAGGTTTACTAATCTTATACTCAAGTACAAAGTCTGACTGCTGATATAACAAAACTTGCAAAGTTCTTATTGCTCATCAGGTTTATTTCAGTTTTGGCAAAACTCCCTGAATCAAAGCTGCAAAATGATGCTAAGCAAAACTGACAAGCACCTGAAAGTGAACTTAGCCGAGTTGAATTCCATTACATTTTTGTATTAGTTGCTGCACTGTTTTCTTTCACTTTTAGTAATATAAATTGTGCAGACAGTGGAGTGAAAGCTTAACAAATCTGTCCCAATGAGCCCCCTCCCCTTCTCTAGTCTGAAACAAAACACAAGGAAAATTTTGTTCATCGTGAGTGTCCTGCTTCAGCATTAAAACCACAGTGTGACTGCACAGCATCCACACAATGCTGAATCTGTTCAGCCCCCCACAGAGGAGGACCTAAAACCTCAGACTGAATATCCCTCAAAACATCATTTTTAATGGGAATAAACAAATAAACATTTTTTTGTATTTCTAAATACGTTCAACGGTGCTATTTTTAGTCCCATATTTTTTTTTGGTCATACAGCAGTACTCCAGTAATAGTAATAATAAAGTGCTGATTTTGAACTGGTCAAAAAAACACACTGTTTGTTAAAAATAAATGAATAAAAAATAAAAAATACTGGTTGTTAAGATTTCAGTTTAAGATTTAGACAGCTTTCTACATAACTTAATTGATCCATAAACTGTTAAAGATGAAATGAAGTTGAGCACTTTGTTCATCAGGAGCGGTGTTTAAAACAACAGTCAAAGTTAGTAACAGAACTGTCTTAACAGAATGAAGCATGTAACTGGCAGCAGTTCTTCATGGACAGAGGTGATGCATTCAAAGGAATGACACATAACACACCCTAAACGAAACCACGTGTTCTCTCTGTCAAAAACAGTGGAGTGGCGAAACAGACCAGGAAGACAGCAATCAGTTACTGAAAGGCACAAACCCAGGTATATGTATTGATACACAAGTTTGTTATCTTAAAACAAACAAAAAACAAACTGCTTTTTATTTAAAGGCGTGCTTTATCTATATTTTCCTGTTTCATTTTATACCGGTTTAATATCTTATTATGTGTGTTCTGCACTTCATATTTGTTTCCCATTCTGAAAAGACTCTTGTAATAGGCGGTGTTGTGTGATACACTGCCTTTACGGATTCTGTCCTGTCCCCTGTCAGTGAGATGAGGTTAAAAGCTCATTAAAACCACAAATGCAAAGGAGTCCGGCTCTTTTACATTGTGGTTAAGATGCTTGCTTGCGGTGCAAGGGAATGCCGTTCTGCGCCCAGCCTCTGCCCGATTACACTCCTCAGGGCTGACTGTGGGGAATCAGTGTTGCAGAGTCTTCAGATCACATAGCTTCACCTACAATCCCCCCCCCCCCCCCTATTCCCGGGTCATGATGGGAGAGATTAATCAAGCTGATTCCACTCTCGTTTGTCTGAGATTGTTTTCATACAACCCTGCAGTGTGGAGGTTTCACTGCTGTTGAAAGCCTGTTCGGACACCTCTAGCAGGTCATCCCTGAGACAGAGGTTTGAAGTTGTTCTATATTGCAGTGCATGACTCCTCTTTTAAAGATGTGGCTCCCCTACACTAATGTACCTCTGCAGGGCCAGGGCAGTGACTTGCTGTGGGCTCACAGCAGGACAGTGGAATACCTCATGAGATGAATTCTCAATTAGATTTACACACACTTGGTACACCGCTAATAACCACTGGCGTTTCATAGGCCCTCATGTTCCCTTTTATTGGTACACACCGGCTTTATTCTGGCATATGGTGCTTGGCGCCACAACATTTAAATACTAAAATGAAAACACATATTTGACAGCTCCTGTCGTAGAGTTCACGGTAAAGAATTTGTGGGATAAGATTTATTGCAGATTTTTTGGTACACATCTGTTTCTTTCTTGTGTTCTTTCATATAAAAAAAGCAATAGAGGTCATTCATAAAGCAGAAAGAATGCAATGGAAAGCCACGACCGAGGGAAACAGTTTTCAGAGGTTCGAAAACTGGAAGTGGTGATTATTTATCTGCGAACAGTGGCTTTGTAAAACAACTGGAATTAAAGGGTTTCCTTTTCTTGCACAATATCCACCGGTAAGATATTTCGAGAATACAGTTGTGTACCAAGTATAAATCCAATATCTCAAGGGGTCTTCTTTATTATCCATAAACCAATAACCCCGAAGTTGCAAACTGAAAAGGTTTAAGAGCCATTAGCAGTTGTAGTAGGGGAATTTTCAATTCATACAAGCTCACATGTAATGCTTAAATATAGAATACAGAAATTACTGCATTAAGAAAGTAGCACACAGCTGCAGTTTGACAGGGAACTTTGTTGATTTACACAGTTGAATTTAACAATAATCCACTGTAAAACACTATGTAAAGCTGCCTTAGCTGATTATTAGAATCTGAAGCATCAGTGTAGCAAACTCAGAACTGGCCCTTCAATTCTAGTTGTGTAGAAACGTTTCTAAAAAGCTGCAGTTACCATACTGTATTTTCTTCTTTCTGGCTTTATTTGTTGTTCTTGTTCCTACATAGCCTCTGCTGGAAACATATGGATGCAATCTTATACCAAGACACCTTATTTGCATCACTGTTAAAAGGAGGATTGTTTTCCAATATGTCTTGGCTAAAACAAGCAGTTTGTGTAATTCACTCTTTCATCTTTTTAAATGTAGCTATCATTGAGTCATGAAAATGGTTAGATCTGTCACAAACTGTTTGAAAGATAAAGTGCTTCTGTTGGTCTACAAAACAGAGCTGCACTTTAAATATGAAGTGAGTGAGAAAACAGTCTTACGCAAATGGGAACAGTACCGTTTGGCAGCTATTATTATTATTATTTGTTTATTTTAGCTGAAGCCTTTATCCAAGGCAACTTACAGGAGACTAGTTACATTATACTGAATAATGATATAGCTGAAAGTTTCTTAAAGACAGAATGTGTGCACTTTATGTACCTGGTGTACAAAAATACCATCACCTTCCTTTTTCCAAAGGATTCATAAGATACAGCATTGCTATTAACCAAAGAGTGGAGGCATGGCTACACTATTGTGGGAATATTTTAAGCTTTACTTTATTACACAATATTGTAAAATAATACACAATACAGTGTATACAGCATTTCCGTTATATTTTCTATACAAACATAACTTAAAGATTTAATTTTTGAATGGTTCTTTCTTTCTTCTCCTGCACCTCCACTACAGACAGACAGGCAAATAATTACAAATCAATGAGGAATAAACAAGTGCTAACCAAAGCTTTAAAATTCAGCCTTATTAGCTTTATTAACATTATCACTGCCTCCCTTTTAAAGAATTGCTAACCACCTGTAAAATTCACCTCTTATTAGATTATTAACATTATCACTGCACCCTTTAAAATAGTGCTAACTATCTGTAAAATCCATCCTCTTACCTCTTATTAGCTGTATTAACATTATCACTGCACCCCTTTAAAGGACTGCTAACTATCTTTAAAAGCCATTCTCTTACCTCTTATTATCTTTATTAACATTATCCCTGCACCATTTAAAAGAGTGCTAACTATCTTTAAAATCAATTCTCTTAACTCCTATTATCTTTATTAACATTATCCCTGCACCCTTTAAGTGCTATCTATCTTTAAAATCCATTCTTTGACCTCTTACTAGCTTTATTAACATGAGCTTTATTAATGTTATCACTGGTTCTGTTCCTTAATTGAAGGGTCTAAAGGGGAAGAGCTTGTATTGGGTTGCAGAAATGTAGGTCATGTCAATATATAGGGGTTAAAGGGAGACTGGCCAGCACTGCAAGCAGAGGGAGGGAGGAAGTTTATTCAGCCAGTACTGTTAGAATCCATTCTTCAGAATGTTTACCACAAACTGATAAATGGGTTAACAAAACAACATCAACATGCCCCCTGGGGTCTAGTATCCTAGTAGGAATGGTGCACGGAAAAGTGCAACGTGTTAAAGGAAATAGTGGTTACTCAGGTTTACCTAATATTGGACTTTTTCACCTCTCTAGTCAGCAGTACAGAATAACCTCAGGTTTAAACTGGTAATGTGTGTATTTCTGTTCTGCATTAGCTAATGAGAGGCTAATTTCAGTGCCCAAGTCTGTGAGTGATTTACTGGAGTTTATTTTACAAATAACACAAACCTGATTCAATTCCATTTCGGCTGAAAGAACAATGAGATCTCACATTGATCAAATTACAGTAAATTAATTTTAAACATCCTTGACTACTTATCATATTGAAACCCAAGTGAATTTCTGGCCTTTGAGACAACACCACCTTCACTTAAGAATTCAGAACTTTATTGTTTTATAAAAGAAAAATAAAATAAGGCACAGTCAATTGAAGGCTACTTCAGGTAAAGTTAGCTAATAAATTGTATAAACGTTCCCCTAAATGACTGACTCAGTGTACACTGTTATGAAAAATATAGTCTGATATTTACCCACATGCTTCACACAATTTATTTTTCCCCTATTACAGTACATTTCAGTTTGTCAATAATAAACCATATAATTCTTGTGCATTTACTCTCTATAGTGCATGCCTTCTATGTTTTTCTCTTTTATATCATCATATATTTGCATGCTAAAATTAGTTCCCTAAATTTACATGAATATGGTTTCCAATTAAATAGGGGAGATACACAGAAGAGCCCAATCCAGCCAGAAGGGATCTAATTTAAAACATACCTTTCTAAAACCTCTGACAAAACCACCATGTTACCGTTCCGTTGTGGGGAACAAATAAATTTCTATTGGGTTGTTACTTTGGAAGGTACAGGTACCTGAGACAGACATCTTTGGAATCCCCCTGATGAAGAGTGCTTTGATTGAAAAAGTGGCCATAATGTCAACACTGAAAACAAACATGGCAGAAACAGAACTTATAGTGCTGAAACAATACATGGTTAAACAGAGCGCTATCATTTAAAACTCGTGGCAACTTTGTCTTTAACTCTGCAAACGGAGTTGAAATTGACAATGGATTCCAATAGAGAACCCTTATGCTAAACGCAAGAGAAACCAACTGAAGGTTTTTCAAAATGTACTGATTCCAAGCCTCAGAAAGCAAAATGATTATTGAAATACAATGTAAGTAGTTTAAATGAAAAGGTTGAACTCTGAGTTTTGTGCCATTTTTAAAAAAAAATTATATTAGCGCTTAACTATTTTGGCAAGGCAGTGTATTATAGGACGGTAAACAACTTTGCTTTATAATCTTACTTTAAACCATCATTTATATTTAGCTTTCGTTTTAAAGAATACTAATAATTAATGTTTGTTTAAATTGATATCTTGCAGCCAACGAAAACACAGGATTTGGAGAAGGTTTTTATGACTAAAAGGAAAACAGGCTCCATGCCAAAGATTAGGAGAGCTACACGTTTGCATATCTGTGGTCAAAGCTAAGAAAACACATATTTAGCTTTCCTTTTAAACTAAATTTAAAATACATGTTTGTTTACCTAAATGATTTGTCACACTTAAACAAATAACGTTTCTTTCACACAAAAACATGTTGTTCTAAAAATATTTATTAGAAAGAACTGCTGGTGTATCCCTGGTGTACTATGATTGTACCAAATTAAACATGTTTAATAGAACAGAAGTCATTTTATAGTCTTATTGGTACCATCTCAAGCATGCAGCTATTTTTTAACACCTTGGTGTATGTGACCCCCAGTCATACACATTCTCAGAATAATGGGAGCCAATGTACACCTATTTTTTGGGGGGTGTGGGGGCTTGACTTAACTTTTTTAGAACATAAGAACGTTTACGAACAGAGAATGCAGTTCGACACATGAGTGCTTGTCCGTTTCCTAGTAGCTGACTGATCTCAAAGCTTTGTCAAGTCGGGTAAAGGATCCCAGTGATTCAACCACATGGCTAGGTAACCCATTCCATACCGTCGCCACTCTCTGTGTAAAGAACCCTTTGTCTGAATTCTATCTCCACTTAATATTAAGTTCCACTGATTCTGCTTTCTGTGCTGCTTGATTTGGGTTAACTTTGACAACTCCTTTCAGATTTTAAAGACTCCAATCAAGTACCATCTATTTATTTTGTGTTCTAGGATAAATAAATGCATTCGGTTCCTTCAAGCTGTCTTTATGTTTGATATATACAGCAATTTTTCACTTCTGAAGTTCTGCATTTCAATCTAGCTCAGTTATAACTGATTGAAAGGGAGATGGCTGGTTTGAACCTTGAACAACACTAGTCCAAGTCTCAACTCAGCTCACAGTTCAACAGAATTTCAGGGAGAGATACCTCTTTGGAGTCAGGCACATTGGTAGAATTGTGACACTTTTTTGGGTGGGGGTTTGACCTGGTGATATAACCACAAATATTTCCAAAAAGAAAGATGATGGAGATTATTTCCAACGTGTCACTCTATGAGCCAAACAGGCAAGCATGGGCTACTATATACAACAGTAAAACATAAAAAATAAAAAAATCTGGGATTAGTGTTTGTTATTCTGATTTATTTCAACATAGCCTGATAAAACTATATTTTTTTTAAAAATCCACTTAATCTTTAAATAACTGTAGTGTTTGGTATTGCATAAATACTTGGTACTACATGAAAGGTTCTGCACAGAGAAAGACACTCTTCTGAGCAGGAGGATAACAACTAAACGCCTGACAATTTTTTTTTTGTGTAAACATCCTCCTTAGTAAACAGATTTTCATCACATAAAAATGCAGAACATTTTTCTTCCACTCAACAGCCCATATATCAACCATTTAACGAATGATTCATATTGAAAAGCTGAAGTGAAAGCCGAGTGAGCTACAGTAAGTGGTAGTCCAGGTTATTTCCATGTCTTAAACATGAAGATTGGAATCTAAACTCCTCTGGAATCTTTACATTTGGGCAAACTTGTTTCAAACTCAATAACAAAGGTAGGAGACCATTATCAAGTCTAAAGCAACTGAACAAAGGTGTATTCCATAGCAACAAGACAGAAGTTGGGTATCTTGAGGAAGACAATAAAATAACTGTAACAAGCACAATAAAAACAAAGTGCATTAGAGCAGCATTACAGAGCAATGTCAACAGATCAAACTTGGTGGTCTACACAGTCAAACTGTGAACATATTTTATTTACAAGCATTCTGCTGGAGATTCCCTGCTAAGTTTACAGGAGACTATAATACATGCATCAGATTTATGGCAATCTGATCTTGTCAGTAATAGTGTGTTTGACTCTTTGAAATAACAATAGACAAACTCAACTAAAGAAATGAAAGTGTGGAGACAAAGACATAAGCCTTTCACTTTGGAATTACAAGGAACTTCTCCTATACGAATGGGGCTAGTTATTAAGTCAGCTTACTTAACTAAAATGCTTTTAGGATCTTCTCAAGAATCAAGTCAGTAACTATTTGAGTAACATTACGCATTTGGGAATGCTAATTTCCTTGTATAATAGTTACAATCAGTTTAAATGGCTCGGGGAAGGCCACAGAAAATCTAAACACATCTATACACACAATCAACCTGACTGTGACACATAGCACAACACTGTGGTTACAAAGACTGGAAGGGGCTTCCAATATTACATTTTATTATAAGAGGTGATGTGTTACAAAGAAATGGGTATTTTTCCTTTTCAAGTTGATTTTACTCACCAGTTTGAACAAAGGTTTCCATTTTCTCCTTAAAAGGCTGGAGATGCTCCTCTGATGAGTTTTTACATACCACTGCAATCTCTTTTTCACAAGCTGTAAAAACAATTAAACAAAATAAAATGCATTGCTTTGGCAATGAGCACCCTATTGGAATTGCTCTCCTGTGGGTCAGTGGCTGCACTCTCCCTTAATGGATTGAATCTGGGTCCTGGATCAAATCACAGAACACATAACCAAACATTTGCCTTGGTCCTGTGTCTTAAACGTCGAATACAAATATGGCTCTAAATTCATAAGGCTGAATCTTCTAGGTTAATCTTTTCCACAGTGCCAGCTTTGATACTGAATAAGGAATACCACAAGACGAACACATCGATGAAGACACTAGCCAAAACCATTGTCTACTTTGCTAATAACTTCATGATTGTGTTGAAGTTGAATGAAGGTGAGACAGAGGGGAGACAGACTCAAGGCTGTAGGGGGCATAAAAGGATGGCACAATGAAATAACTCCCAACACATTGTTTCTTTCATGTGTTTAAGAAAACAAACTGGTTCTACATTTCTATTCCTGTGGTTCCTCATATTTGCGGTCCATGGTATACATAGATGACTAACAATACTTCATTTTGCTGATATTGCAGACCATTTGGTACCAATTATACAGGAAATGTGTAACGCTGTGAAATCACTGAAGTGCAAAGGTACTGCTTGAGGCATCTGGACGTGAACTGAGCTCCTAGAAGTTGGGCTGGGGCAGTTAGACTTCCTAAAAGGCGATGGGGTGATGCTTTTCTTTCAGATGTACCCAAACCCAGCCTCACCAGCAAAGTGTACCTCATATCATGAGTAAAGGACAGGTCAGTGAACACACGTATAAGAATGAGGAAAGCATGGCTCTGCACATTTAAGTTACATTATACACACTGTCCTAGTCTAGCTGCATATCTCTCGAGTGGACACGCTTGGTTGTATGGAAGGTTGTATTTAATGAGGTCTGGAGCGCATTGATGAACGAAGGTCAGACACACACAGCATTTTACAATTCAACCCCTCTTCACCTCTCCCTACTGTTAAGTACCTAATATACAGGGATATCCAGCACAGGCAATAAAACCAACCCATCAAATTCGCCAGCAATCTGGAATCTTTAGGGGTCAATAATTAGGTAGGGTAGTTCACAAATCCTAATGTGGCTACTACCAAGCAGTGAGGTAATCCCCAGGCTCATAGATAACAGATTTACTGGAGATATCCTCTGGCAGCAGTGCTAGGGTCTTCAATACAGCTCAGAGACAGCTGGTCTGTTTGAGAGACTAAACCAATCAAAAGCTCAATAGTGAAGTCTGATTTTAAATAATTATAGTAAATCTTATCTAATATGTATTGCCATCACTTTGCAGATCTCACATTTAGTCACACGTGTATTTCATTTTTAGTAGTATTTTTTTTTTCATAGGATTTGAAACAATAAATCTGAAGAATCTTGCACTCTATTCTGTGCAGTACTTCCCATTGAAGAAGTGCATCTGACACACGCAAATCACTTCAGTGAGTTCTTGTAGGAAAAACAATTCTGAACATTGTGTTTTTCAGACAATGACTCTTCCTGAGCACATTGTTAACGGAACTAAAACCCAAACTGGAAGTTGACCAGAGGTACAGCACTGTAGAATCTGCAAGGAGCACTTGAAAAATATTCTTCTCCAAAAACTTCAAATAAATTACCATTAGAAAAAATCCAATTTACCTTTAACATAATGGCCCTGAATTCAAAGCTGTTCCGACCGTCGAGGAGGGCTTTTGTGACAGGATTTTAAGTTTCCAACTATTTTTCGTGTTCCGAGCAGAAATCAATAATGACCAGGAAGGATGAGAACAGTTGCAAACTCCCAATTCCAAAAGTATGAGGTATGTTATGCAAATGAAGTTGGTATGAAGTATATATATATCAACATGTATTTATTTATTTTATGCATTAATTTATTAATGTATTTTTCATTTTGGCATAAAATATCTATACTCTATAATCGAATACAGTATAACATTTTTTTTAAAAAAATAGGCTACAACAAAATAGGAGTTCTCTGACTTGTTTTCTCTTTGTCCTGATGTACTTGCCTTATTATTGTGTTATTTTAAATGTATCTTCTCTTCTTTCTCCATAGGGTAGTCTCGAGTCCAGTTCTAAATTACATCGCATCAAGTAGTGCGGTTTGTCAGAAGTGTGGACGCTGTAATACCAAACTACATTTTTTGTGTATCTGTCAATATCCCAAGTTGTTTTCTGATATGTTTTGCAAAATACTCAGAACTTATCAGTGGACATTAAAAGAGTTAAAAGAAAGATCGAGGATGAACAATTCACATCATTTGTCAGCTCTGAAATAAAATTAAGGGGAGCAGAATTAAGCTCAGGCAGGATATGAAGGTAAAAACAAAGATTGTTTTGTAATTAACAGCTTTTTTTAATAATGAAACTCAATTAGCTGAATTTGTTTGAAGGGACGTACCCGATTAAAAATAAAACCAGAAAGCTTCATACCTTACTTGTGTGTGTTTGCATTTACTTTTTCCAAATACTTGTTTTGTTTAGTTTTGGCAGTATGGACCTCTAATAAAATGGAGAATAACACATTATTTTAAAATAAAACACAGTGCATGGAGGGATACTATCGTATTAATTTCCACTTTCAGGGAAGCAAAATAAGCTGATCCCTGGAGCCAGCATTACACTTTAGCCATCAACACCAGGCAGAAGAATATCTACATCATCAGATGGATCACTGGGTCACATTAGTTTACAGTAAAAAAAAGCTGTGTTTTATGCCTAAGTAGGACTTGCATAAACACAACTACTGAATAACCTAGTGATCCTTGTGAACTCAGTTAGATGAATCAGCGTAAGAGAGTAAAGAAACTCAATGGACACAAGCCTGGAGTTAAATGGCCAAGAGCTTATGAGAAAACCACATCGGACACAGTAAACACAGATCTCTGTTTTGTGTTAGAAAGGTTATGTGGAACAGTCGAAAAGAAGCTGGATACATTTGGGGATACCATACGCATATGAAAGTGAGAGGTTTGGAGTTAAAAAAAAGAAAGGAGAAAGTATAAACTATTCCTGTAAAGTCTAGACGGCAGCAGGAGATTGAGTGTTTAGTTAGAGAAAGGAGGCGGATGAGGAAGCAATGGAGGAGAGCAGAACAAAGTCAGAAGGAGGCACTCAGTCTATTACAAAGGGTCAGAAAAGATAAGCTTGCAACATTGCGCAGAGCTGAGCACCTATGGAAATGCTGCAAAAAGAAGGAGTGTGAGAGAACTAACTTTTATAAAGACCCATTCAAATTTGCAAATAAGTTATTCATCAGGGAGAAAAATGGCACACTAAAATCATCTAAGTTTGAACTGGAGAGATATTTGGAAGAAACACATACAGATTCAAAAAGGCAGGCACCTATGTTGATTCCTTCAAACATCCCACCTATCAATCCACCAGAATACAAAATGGAGGACTGTGCACCTAGATGGAAAAAGTAGAGCAAGCTGTGAAAAAGGCAAGGGCGTCATCATCTCCTTGGCTCAATGGAGTTCCATACAGAGTGTACAACAGTGCTTCTGGAGTTCTACAAATCCTGTGGAAATTGATGAAAGTAGCATGGGAAAAACAGGTTGTTCCAAGAGCATAGCCCCGAGCAGGTGGGGCCTTTATACCCAAAATAAAAGATTCTACGAGTATCGGTCAGTTTTGCCCTATTTCCCTGTTAAATGAGATTTTCTTCAGCATTGTTGCTCAGGGATTGTCAGATTACCTATTGAAGAACTGCTTCATTGACACTTCAGTACAGAAAGCCAGTATTCCAGATTTCCCAGGATGCTTGGAGCACATCACTGTGAACTGGCAACAAATTCAAACAGCTAAAAAGGAGAGGAAGGAGCTCCATGTGACATTTCTGGATTTAACTAATGCATACGGTTCAGTACCACATGAGCTTCTTTGGACAGCATTTGAATTTTTCAGTGTACCAAGGACAATAACAAACTCTGAGATTTGCAATTTTGTTTTTCAACTTCAGAAATCACCATTACATGGCAATGTCTAACAACTGGAATATTGACAGAATGTACCATTTCTCCTCTGGCTTTTACCATGGCAATGGAAGTAATTATTAGGGTGTCAAAATGGGTAGTGGGAGGAAAATGCTTGACTTCTGAAATGCAATTGCCACCAATTAGAGAATACATGGATGACATGACCATCATGACTGCAACAGTAGCTTGCACTAATCCTTTATTGGGCAAACTAATCAACACGATTGAATGGGCACGAATGCAATTCAAGCCTATTAAGTCAAGGAGCATCTCTATAACTAAAGGTAAAGTAGTGGATAAGACGTTCTACATTAACTGTGAGGCAATACCAACCTTGTCCGAGAAGCTTGTAAAATGTCTTGGGAGATGGTATGATGGGGATCTAAAGGACACAGTTGGTGTGAGAGAAGTGAGACAACAAGCAGTGCAAGGGTTGAAGAGCACAGACAGCAGCGCTTTACAGGGCATACTGAAACTCTGGTGCTTTCAGTTTGGTCTACTGCCAAGACTTCTGTGTATGAGGTTTCTTTGACAACAGTAGAGAAGCTGGAAGCGTTAATCAGTTCATACGTCAGGAAATGGTTAAGAGTTCTACCCTCCCTCAACAGAGTGGGACTGTATGGTAAAGAGAGACTGCAGCTGCCAGTCTCAGCTCTAACCGAGAAATTTAAGTGAGCCAAGGTTTGATTGGAAATGACATTTTTAGAGTCATGTCATGTCACATGATGAATGTGTGAGGGAGAGAGCACCTGTGTTGAAAACTGGAAGAAAGTGGGCGGCAAAGGAAGGGGTGTAAGATGCAAAGGCTGCCCTTCATGGGGCAAGTACAGCACGGAAGTTCAGCATGGAAGAGGAGGCCTTGGTTTCAGTTCAGCTCCTCCTACAGGGCACAAAGCAAGGTCTTAACCAAGGATGGTTTACTTGGCATCATAACCAGTTGATGCAATGTTTGGCCTTAGCATTGGAAGACAAGCGCAACATGACGAACAGGTTGCCACCAATTCCAGCAATGACACATGAAGAACAACATTCCTCCATCTGGGGGAGCAACCACCAAGAAAAGGTATTAAAACCAATGGACAACGGCTTATTTTCCCCACCAAACAGTGCCACCACTAACCTTGGACCTGATATTCTCTTATGGTCTGGATCAGCAGGCCTTGTTAACAGTGCCATCGGAGGATGCTGTGAACGAAAGAAAGAAACTTCGGTACCCTCAACTAGCCGCTGAAGCGGAACAGGGAGGATGTAGAGTCCAGAATTACCCAGTGGAGGTGGGTTGTTGAGGATTTGTGGCACACTCCACAACCCAATTTCCCAGAGACATTGGATTTAGTGGTCAAGAGTGAAGAACTTATCTGAAGCAGCAGAGAGGAGCAGCAACTGGCTCTGGTTGAGACGAAAAGATTCTGGTTGGGGATCTCAAGCACAGTAGAAACTAAGCACTTTGATGGAAAGGAAGGTAAGTAAGCTGGGCTTGGCTGAGTGGTGAACGGAGAGGGGTGATACTGGGATACCAGAATCACCGTTGGCCCTCCTAAGATGAAACACCAAGAATGGAAGGTGCCCACTTGAAGACCCCAGAGAAGGACCCTATTCACAGTCCAGCAAGTTGTCATGCTGATGCGCTAGGGAGGCCACACTGCAGCCGTTGTGTGTGCTGATGCACCAGGGGGGCAAAATAGGCTGATCCCTGGAGCTAGCATTACACTTCAGCCATTAACATCAGGCAGAAGGATATCTACATCATCAGATAGAAGGAAACACAGATGGATTAGTTTACAGTAAAAGAAGCTATGTTTTAGTTGGTGCTTATCTTGGCGAGTCCACTATCAGCATGAAGTTGTACACTTACTCTAATGTAATGGAAATCCATTGTGCTGCTAGGAACTGTAACCAAACTATTTTAATAGTGTGTGCACATATTAAGCCTGATTAAACATGAAACAGTAGTTCAGTGTGGATGCATTGAGCTGATTAATTAAAATGTTATTAGTACAGCTCTCAAGATCAGTTATGCAGTGTGGACAGGGCCTTATTTGCATTATTTTGCATTGCGTAAGTCTGTCTGAGAATTATTATTATTATTATTATTATTTATTATTATTAAAGGAGAGTTGAAAATCAGAACCGTTTGCTCATCCCTATTTTAATATCACTTTGACATACTGGAAAAATCAGACTCCCTCAAACATGACCACTCTGAGTTGGCTCCAGCACTTCATACACATGCAAGTCATTAGTGCTGTCAACTTTCATTGGGTCTTTTAAATAAAACTGGACCCATTTGATTTTTATGATATAAAGGGGTTAAAGGAAAAAATAAGACATTTTCCACCAACAGTTTGCCAAGCGATTTCATCAAAACAAAATGTTGCCTTGATCAGCCAGTGGGCAAAACATTGGCACAACCAACTTTGCGTTTGTGCGTGTTTGTCATCCATTAGTATCAGTTTCCGAGCCAACAATGCAGTCAGCATGCCATAAGAAGCATACAGTTGTGAGTGTTATACTGGACAGAGCAATGTAAATATACTGTAAATGGCAATATCAAATAAAAAAAAACCTTTACTATTCAACTCAAAGCACTTACCACTGATTTCAACAAGCCACATCTTATGAAAAACCTTAATAAACATAAGCATCGGATGTTGGTAGTGACTTGAGCTCAATGTTACTCTGCACTTGTACTGCTACATGAAACAAAATTTGTTTTGGCAGCCTAATACAAAACCACAAATATTATAATGATATGATTAATTATTTACTTGATGTTTTTGTTTTTTACACCTCAAAGTGTCTTTAAATATATATTCTTGGAAGTTCAGCTTATTCCCAGTTTTTAAATTAGGGACAGTTCAAAACCACTGGGCTCTAAAGTCATTGTTCCCTTTAATCAAGTTGTTTGAAAGCTGCTGAAGTCTTTCCAGGGCAAAGGAACACTGACAAAGTGCCTATATTTTAGCCCACTGTCAAGAAGACATATTTACTGAACACTGAACTCCACATAGAATTAAAAAAGGGTTTATTTATTAAAGCATTAAAAAGAACTAGATAGAGCGAAGTTCTTAATAATACCACAGTAGACGCCCAGTGTAATGTTGCCAAGCAGCAGCCTTTCCTAGAAAAGAAAAAAAGAGCCCACTGCTTCTTTTTCTTTTGAGAATTTTACTTACACTAGCTGTGTGACCTGTTATAATGTACACTAGAAAACAACATCGACAGAAAACAGTGAAACTGGTTAACTGTCTATTCTCACTGCTTGAAAACATAATGAACAACTTTGTTATTAACCTGGGAAGAAATGCTTCATCATTGAAAGCTAAAGGCAGATCACAAAACTGAGATAAAGCCATTTAGTTATGTACTATAAAGGCTCTGTCTAATTGTTGAGGGATCTGCGAGTATTTCATCTGTGGTCTAGACAGTGACACACAGCATAGTGCAAACAACAGAAAACAATGGAAGAGTGGGAACCCATTCTTGAGGAAAGCGATCCATTTTCTAGCTTTATATTAAAAAGAGAACCCAGAACAGCAAGGCTATTATTTTGTGGCGGCTTTGTGTTGGAAACATGGTCTAGACAGAAAAGGCCACAAAAAGGAAATAAAAAAACAACACCAGTCATATAAAAATGACAGAAATGGGGGGGAATCTTTCACTACTAACACCGCAGAATATCCAGTTGCAGTACTCTGTATTTACAGGGTTATTATGGTTCTGCCCAGATACTCACAGCTGGCACAACCCCATCCCTGCAAACAAATACATGTGGTTCCTTTAATTGGGCAACCACAGCTAATCTGCCAGAAATTACTCAGGGAATCTACTTATTGGAATTGCTCACTTCAAAATGCCAACAACCCATGGTAAAATAACAAGTAAAAGCATGACAAGATTAACAAATACAGATAAAAAGAAGAAAAAGGCTTTGATATATATATATATATATATATATATATATATATATATATATATATATATATATATATATATATATATATATATATATATTATATATATACTGTATATATGATATGGTCTAAGGTAATTTGGCCTGGGTTCTGAATCTGCTTTTTAGTTCTAGTGGCCAGTCATAGATATATACAACACAGGCTAAACTAGCCACAATTTCTTTATGTTAGTAAGCGCCATCTAGTGAACACCTCCTGCGGATCAAGCTTCCTTTTTAATTGTGTATTGATTGTTTGAATGCATGATAAATAAAACAGTAAATCATTTTTCCTTGCCTCTTATTGGCCCAAGATTACCACTGCCCCATTAATATTTGCGAAGAACATAGGTTTGTTCTTTGCCTGTTGCTTTTTTACTTGAAGGAGGCTCTCTGACAAGACCATGATCATTGAGTATTACCAGAGTTATATTACCCAAGCATACCCTCAATTAAAGTGAAAAAACAAAAAACAAAAACAGCAGGGGACCAGTGAAGTTGGTTCTAATGCGAACAGGTGGTAAAATGAACGAAAGCCTTGGCTATCACGAAATTCCTTAAATAAAATACTTTGATGCTCTTAATCTAAGCTAACTAAAAACAGCAGCATTCAGGTTTCTGTACCCCATCACTGCAGACTATTTTAATCTAGCTTTTGAAATTACAAGGGTAAAGTGATTTTGATATTTTTGGCTGAGTGATAAACTTTGTGGTTTGTACAGCTTACTGTAGGTTTTTTGTTTACTGCCAACATGACTTACCGACTGCCCTCCACCTGCGATTCAGTCAGAAGTTATCTCTGTGTTTCCCCAGATAGCAGCTGTTTGGATGTGGTACAGTGATAGCTGTATAATACACACACATCTCTGCCTTTGTCTTTGCTGTTTGTTCTTTAAGTTTCCTGTACAATCTGAAGATCAGGAGGGATCTGTCTACAGTGGCAGTCATAATAGTCCCAGGTCTGAAGTTCAGTTCAGCAAGCACTGCCTATCAACATGGCCACAGATAAGATTACATCAAATACTGTTTCCATTTGAGTTTTGTGTAAACTGTGGATGTAGATCTCTGCGAAATACCAAACATTTCATTGTGTTCAGTCTATTTCAAAGGGTTTCTTTGATTATATAAAACAAACAGAAATAGGAAATGGCATTGATTAAGATGAACACTTATTCAATGCTTTAGATATTTTATTTGTCTCCTAACACTAATAAACACAAGTGTCATGCACCACAAAATCATTAAACCAGAATTTCTACCAGATCAACTTTTACATATTTGTAATGTTTACAATTATTCAAAGTGGTTTCTGGGGTTGCTCTCCAAATGTTTTTCCCATTTTCTAAATTTCAAAGAACTGCTTTCCAGACATCATTGGAATGGTCACAAATTGCCAAACCCACCATTGTGATGTCATCATAACTGACTGCGGCAGAATGGTGCATTGTAATGGTCCCTTACAAAGATTTGCATAGCAAAGTGTGATAATGCATACATTAGTGAAAGCATAGAAAAGCTATTGCAAACATTGTAAAACCCAGAGAGTTATGACAAAGCAAAAGAATGTGGTAAAACACGGTAAATGCACAGTATAACCAAGGGAAAACTACAAAATGACTTTGCAAATTTATCGTGGTTAACTTTTATATGTGGGTGGGGGAGGAGGGGGGCTGCCGTCTTCCATTTAGTTCTCCAGCAGCTTCACATTTTTACTGGACTATATAAATTAATTAATTAATTAAATTAATTAATTAGCATCACTCTTCCACCAGTTCAACTACCATGAAAGACTACATCATACTTGGATAAGTTTATATTTTATAATTTAGTCACTATGTACATATACGCATTCAATTATTATAATAGAAGTACCATTTGCAAAAGGAGTCAGTACCGCATAACGTATAAACCTACAACTGTAAACTGGTCCACATTTATTATTATTATTATGCATTTCTTAGCAGACACCCTCACCCAGCAGGGAAATACTGTATAGACTAGACTAGACTGAATTGAATCACCAAGATTAATAACTTTTTATTGCACAAACAACATGTTCTTTTGGAATACATATTTTGGAATCCTTCATGTTCCAGAGCAAGTGGTTATTAAAATTGCTTTGGAAGGTGAACAGAGATGTATGCATGACTGTGTGAAAGGAGGAAAAACGCACCCACATGATTGCTTAGATAATGACAGCATTTTTAGGTACAGTACCAATACACCATCTTTTAAACACGACTGCCGTTTACGGGTGATTATCGTATTTCCATCATCTTCATCGACTTGTTATACAAAGTAGGTACGAAGGGAAAGTTGGACAGGTTTGTACAGGCGTTTTTTCATGAGCTGGTATGACACAATCATCTGCGTGTGTCTGGAGCCCCACACTTGTTCTCGAGGTATTTTCTTACTGGCTGATATACCACATGAAACCTTACCTTGGTACCAGGTAAAGCTATACAAATTTAAGTCAAACAAACAACACTGAGATATAAAAGAGTTTCAGGTCAGGCCTGGTCTGCAGTTTTGTAACCCCGCTTCTTGCCCAAGTATGGCCCCTCCTGACCATTTCCATTAAAGTGATCACAACAAAAGAATTCCATACAGGTCACCTTTTGTGCACCTCCATTCATTAGATCTCAATACATGTTACTGTAAGCATGAATTTGTGTTTAAAATGTGGTACTGCACTTGGTCAAAGACACCTCTGTTTGTATCAAGGCTTTCAGATAGTAATGCACTTGCCCATCTGGAGGGTAAAATTGTCCCCACCCCTTCAATTGCTTCTTACCTATAAAAATCCAATCAGCTGCTTCCCATATTGACTGACATTCTTTCAACCAGTAACATGCTACGACCCAAAAGATACTGCTGGGGGGAAATGATTCAGATAATGCAAGTATAACATACTTCATGCGAAAAAAGATAGAGAAAATGAAACTTCCTTTAACTTTAAAAAATTACTTAAAACGTTAAATGTAAATAAAAAATAGTTTGCTCAGTCATCTAGAGACCTCGTCTCCACCTGCTCTAGCACGTAACACTGCACAGCAAAGGGGGTCATGTTAACATGCAGCATAAACAAACTGAATGCTTACTCAACAAGCTTATGAATGGATGCTTTAAATGAACAATGTCTAGATCAGTACTAGATTTTTATGTCAGTATGCTTGTGATAAGGATGTTTATGTACACAGATAAAATGTTATTGTCTATAACTTATCTACCTGCCCGAGACCACTATGAAGGCTCTTGATACATGTCATAAATTCTTGAAAATCGTCATGAGACAGACCCAGATAACACTCTTCCGCAAGTCAAGATTCACCATTTCCCTTAGCCAGGGAAAGAGCACAGGGTCATTCCCATCTCCAAGAGACTTGCCTGCAAGATCTTTAACAGGATGAAAGAATCTGATTCCCATGTTTCTAATCATATCTCACAGGCGCCAGGGCAACCTTTTAAAGACTCCAGTAAGTCTCAATATGAGAGGCATTGAAAAAACACAAGGTGTACTCTTTTACATTCATTACACAGAGAAGGGTTCGTGCAGGTGTGTTGCATCATACACCAATACTACTTAAAGGTAAACAACTGCTAACACTTACTTTAATATATATATATATATATATATATATATATATATATATATATATATATATATATATATATATATATATATATATATATATATTTGTTACTCCCAAGCTCTGCTTCAACCCCACCAACCCCCCAGTTCCAATGCTGTTCTTTTCATTCTGTCATTAATTGCTTGGTCTTCCAAATTACTTTACTTGCCTTTCAATTTCACAGGGTGTTAAAAATTGATATAAATAGAGCGCACACACTTAAAATATATTGAAAGCAGAGGGCTTGCAAGATTCTAAATTGACAAATCAGCTTTTAAGGTTTGAGTTAATCAACTCAAAATACCAACCGTTTCTGTCACCCTTATGTCAGCCATTCTATTTTTAGATATTATGCATCTAAATATATTAATTTGGAGAATCGATTTCAATGCAATACATATTATAAAAATATCATGTATCATATCACCCTACACAAATACATATGTATATGTATCATGCAACCCTGTGTGAAGTCGACCAACAATCTGTTCCAGCATACATGGAAACACAGAAAGGCAATGACACACGTGCTGTAGACACAGTCACCAGTTTGAGTTCGTGGCTCATTAACTTTCGCTCTTTACTATACTATATATAATGCACACTGGTGCAGAGCAGCAGAAATCACAATGCCTTCTCAACATCTTGCAGTGCTGTCAGTTACTGCATAGTGTTCCATACTGATACAGCATATGCTGTACGTGCTTATTCTGCTGTCCCTACCATAACAGACTGCATTCACAGTTATCTAAAAAACACAATCAATCAGATTGAGGAATGCAGAAACTACATAGACAAATGGCATGTGTACACCAACCAGCACCTTCTAAAATGTACGATTACAATCTAAGAATGCCTTCCAGTTAGATTATTATTTATGTTAAACGTACTTAAAGTATTAATAGTGTCTGGGTCAGGCAAACTGAAAAACATATGGTACTGGAAAAAAATGATGAGATTTACAGACTTACTGTATTTCAATGTATTTATATATGCATCAAACATTTCTTTCCTTAGGTGGTTACAAATGTATTAGAAACAGGGAAAGTCCAGTTCCATGTTAATAAACAGTCAATAGGGTTAACATTTTGTTACGGGCAATTTGTTAACATGTTTTGCACCTCAAATACAAACATGGGCAAATGGTTGTGTTCATATATATACAGTAGCTTCTCTAATACAGAGTGGGACTACACTGCTAGCCTGCATAAACACATGTTATAAAATTAACTTAGCTCCTCACATTCTTTATGAGGGACAATGCAGTTTTATTAAAATGATTATTCCAAACCTATTTTGCCAGCATATGCGCTTTTACAACCCGGCATGATTAAACTTTTCCTGTAAAGTCTTGTGGAGACTACCACATAAATGACAACACATGGGAGAACTATATGTGTGAAGTCTCTAATATGTGAAAACATTCATTATTGCAAAATGGGTTTGTTTTAGTGCGTATCAGTACCTGTTATGTTTCAGAGCTGTGCATTTTTATAGCAGTGTATATTAGGAGGAAGAAATATCAAATGCCTTCAGTCATCTGAAAGTAATATATTAGGCTAATAACTGCTGCAACTTTTCACACCCATGCACTGTGTACAGAGATCTGTGCTGGGCAATACGAACCCCCTCTTAAATTAATGTACCCTTGAGGATGCAAACAAAATGTCCTTAAGTAATATAATATTATTGAACATAGACTTTGGATAAAACATGCAAGAAACACATGTTATAACAAACATGTACTTTTATTTTAAAGCATGATACCTGGTACAACACCAGGTTAATAGAATGTCTGTTCTCAAGCCACTGGCTTCTTTCCTGTCAATCACCAATCACCTGCTTCCCATATTGACTGACATGCTTCCAGCCAGTAACAAGCTTTGACCCAGAAGACACTGCTGGGGTGAAATAATCCAGCAGGTGCAAGTGCAAACATAACCAGAGAATAAGGCATATACATTGAGAGCTTCCTTTAACCTAAAGTAGTACCAGATATTTTAAAATGAAAATACATGTGGAAGGGAACATGGCTAAAATGTATGTCATTATTTTGTTAGCTGCAATTACTTTAAAATTACAATCCAAGTCTCCTTTAGACAATGACCCTCCTGTCTTCCAATCACCAAAACCTGTCACTGGTGCTGTTTGTGGTTCATTACAAAAAAGATTCCAAATGATCAATGCCATGAGATCACACCTTATTGTCACAAACAGGACCAAAATGCTTATTCACAGGAATTAATTCATTATCATCTACTGTACAAGGGTTAAACTAATCTAGCCAACCAAGTCATCCTGGAACGAGGGAAAGGAGATAGGATCTAGCTATTTACTGTTTTCCTCAGAACAATTTGAGGGATGTCTTTCTTGGGTTTGACACGCAAACCACCTTTACCAACAAGCCATAAAATAAATGTAATGTACCCTGTAATACAGGCAACCCTGGTTAATATTGCTCAAATTATTTACATCTGAAGGACCGCCTCTGTCTGGGTAGCTGGCCCTGACGCTCCTCGGAGTCAGTCTCCACTAATCACATCTGGTTTTGTTTTAGATTTTTACTGGGATTCTGCCAGAAGCCTGAGCTCCTAATGGCCCACAATAAATTACAGTGACTCATCAACCTTCTGCTGGATGTGTGAAATCGTTGCCCCATTAAAACAAATGAAATTCGGGCACAGATTAGGGTTTATTACCAAACTGCATTTAGCCCTCCTCTGAATTAGCCCAGCGATTCAAAATTTCAATAAATGTTAATAGTGTAAACTCTCATATTTGATCATTCAGAAGGTGTGCGTGTTTTGTGTAAATGTGTGTGCGCAACTATGTGTGTTTGCTTGTGTTTCCTTCACTTACTTTTAAGCAGCTAATTAGTTTTACAAAGAATTTGCTCCGCTGTTTATTAATTTTTTTCCTGAATCGCACATTAAAGAATAGGACCAGCTCACTATAAAAACCAGCACTACATTCTGGATCCTTTACTTCTAATTCATTTTGACAGCCCAGGGGGAGTTTCCCAAAAGCCTAATTAAGCTTGTGAGAGGACCGTTAGAACAAGAATGGCAAGCACCAATGTCTCCCAAACTCCTTGTGTCTTTAGTGGTGTCGGTTAGTTGTGGACTGCTTGTCAAAAAGTGTCGCCCCAATTCTTTTGTGTCTCCAGATGCTCCGGAGCATCTGAGCTGTTTGTGGATGTTCACAGTACTACAAACTCCAACAGCATCCAGAGAGCACTCACACGCAGACACACTGTGTACGTGCTGATCAGAGTTTCTCTAATACTCCTGTAAGTGATGACTGAAAAACAAACAAAAAATCAAACCAATGACCGAGTGTTGAAAGTTATGTTGAAAGAATCCCCTTCTATTTGGATTCTATTAAACTATTTTGTTCTGTGTCTTTAATGGTCCTAATAGATTCCACTGTATTCCTCTGAAATCTCTGACATTTTACAACATTTAGCGGCATGTTGTTCATTTCTACACATAATAAACAACATGTTTTATCAATTTTAATTAGCATTTGAAGCTGTAAACAATAGCCTTCTACATACAAACGGTATTGTAAACAAATATAACTGCATGGTTGTGACAAAAAGCAGTATTACAAATAAACACGTACACTGACTGATTAATCACAGAAACACCTTCTGTAAAATGTTAACCTACTTTCAATAACAAATGTCGTCTGTGGTTGCATTTTATTTTTGTTTCTCTGTCATCCGTTTGTGTCCTCTCTGAGCTGTCTGTGTCAATTACTTTGTGGTTAGGAGGTTACCGAACACTCATCCAGGTTTACAGCAGATAGGATGGGGGGAACCTACACTTCTGTTCTATGACATTTTAAAATGGCTCCACTGCGACCTCTGATAACTATGTAAAAAAAAAAAGATCAGTATTAAAGAACTGTACACGTTGGCAAAGTATAAGAATGTGAAAGCTAACTTCTAACGCATCTCTCAGTTAAAGACAACAAACTTCACCAACAAACCATTGCTGTGGGGAAGGTGGCTTTTGTAACAAATGGAATTCTCACTAGCATACTGTGTTCTGATTGGTTGTGCAGCATATTATCTTGTGGTAACTGACTGAACATTTACAGTCTGACGTGGCTTAACTTCTACTGAGTGTAAGAAAAGCATGGAAAACTACAAAATTATTGTGTAAGTTAGTCATGGTCAACATGTTAAGGGAACATGTCATTCTTTTTCATAAACCAGATATGCATAGGTGCTGTATTCTGTAAATTAGCCTTTTGTAACACATAGCGTAATGTGAAGACATTACAAAGCTGATTTTTTTTCCCCTGCATACTTTAGCTGACAGATGTGCCCAGTTCTGTCTGGTTTCTTGTAAAAGAGCACGGTAGCAGAGCTGGAAGACCCCCTCAGGAAAGGAGATCAAACACAGATCGTGTTTCTGCACAAACTACCAGTGAAGAGGGCAGGCAGACCAGCAGGCTGACAGGGGCAAAGCCATTAGAGAAAGACTGAGCGCTCCTGTGTGACTGTGCTGAACAAACAACAACTAATACTTCCCTTGTAACGCTGACCCATCGTGGCCACCTCGGAATTCAGCCCATTTAATGGAACAAATACATTATTTCTAGACAAGGGCACCTCAAATGAATCCTCGAGTAGCAACCTTATCTCGAGCTCAAGCTTGTGGTCTTTCTGCCTATTTCCAAACTAGTCCAGATTGTACTGTTGCCTTAGGAGGTTAAGAACGATTTCCTTTTGTGCTTTTCCCAGCTACACTCATTTGACTGCCATAACTGAAGTTATCATTTTGGATTTGAATCCTAATTCTCTGATGTCTCTGACTGAGCTTAAACCACTTGCTTTCCGGGCTGCAGGAAGGCCAGCAAAGAGAAGCAGTTACATGACTGTAACAGCCTTGCTCTGGAAATTGTATATCTGTATAACTACAACCCTATATTATCTACAAGACACATTATCTATATGGTCGAACATTCAATGGTACACTACTTTTTTTATTTTTACTAAATACTTCAACTTCAACCTGGTATTTTACAGCATACAGGCACTGATTAATTCATTTTATTTAATGAGCCATTGTTCTCCTATTGAAGAGTAAGTAGCTTCAAATTACATTTACATTTTTTACTGTCCTCTTTATGATGTTTCCAGTTATTCAGAGCGATTCTCCTTGCAATGACTGAACATTGTTAGAATCTGGCAACTGCTTTGAGGTCAAAGCCCCACCTTTCATTAACTGCAATAAGATCCACTCGGGATGCTCTGAAACATCATACAAAGATAGGAGGACAGTTAAAAACCAAACCATTAAAATGTAATTTGGAGCAACTTACAATTCTGACGAGCAGGCGAGCAGAAACTGCAACGTTACCGTCCAGCTCCTTCTTCAGCTTCCTCAGGTCCTTCGTCACGTCCTCAAA
Organism: Polyodon spathula; assembly: GCF_017654505.1. NCBI lineage: Eukaryota > Metazoa > Chordata > Actinopteri > Acipenseriformes > Polyodontidae > Polyodon > Polyodon spathula. The sequence continues at coordinate 15,523,420 of NC_054545.1, forward strand.
CTTGACCTGCGCGGCCAGAAACAGGTCCTGCGGCTCTGGGAGGGGGAAGACAGTCTTCTCCGTTCCTGCATCCTAGGAGTGAAGGAACAGCGGGGTCTGTAGCAATCATCTAAACACCAAGACTCAGACACCTGTCCAAGCGCTGTCTCTGCCCAGCAGATTTTTATTGTTTATAGTCTTTAGGCACCAACCTCAATACAGTACAGAACAAAATCATGTATTTATATAAACATAGTGTAGTTCCACCACTATAGCGCCATGTTCAACCTAAGCATTCACAGCTCCCCTCAGAATCTAGCCAATGCATTTACTGAGATGAGTTGCCTATACAGGTTTTGGGTTTGGAGATATTTGATATGGTTTTGCAAGGGCTACAAGCGGAGAAATATATTTGCTACATCTTAATTTGAATACAGTGCTATCTGCTATTCTTAATTATGAAACCACACATTTTGAAAATGTTACTTAGAAAAAGGAAAATTCTAAAAATCAACATCTAATGTGTTTTCAAATTGCTCCTTGCTGCATGTCCTCTATCTACTCAGTGGATGTATGTTTGCAGACTGATTGAAATGTATTGTTTTTATAACTGTATTTAGACCCAGAGAAGAATGTTCCCTCTCTATTGAACTCTGAAAAATGATATTTGAAACAATTAAGCAAGTTTATTTCAGAACTGCTGTAACACACACACACACACACATATATATATATATATATATATATATATATATATATATATATATATATATATATATACACATATATACATACACATATATATATATATATATATATATATATATATATATATATATATATATATATATATATATATATATATATATATACATATATAATGTTTTAATTGTTGGTTTTGTGGCATTGTTTATGTGTGCATATAATCGATTGGTATTCAAATTAAGCATGTCTGAGTGCTGGGACCCAGTTTCTACTCTACATTGCTTGTTATCTACCACAAAAATAAAAATAAAACAATCCTGCAAAGTGCTTTCACTCTATAGAAGTAATATTACCTTGTCAATGTATCGTAGATAATATGAGACAACGTAATCCACCAAACTGGTTTTATTGTCCTAAAAAAGAAGACAACCCTTCTTTACATACAACATTTCCCAAAACTGCTGAGGGTTAGTGACAACATGAATGAACAACATGGATCTGTGTACATGTAGTACATTACATGAACATTTCACAAAGATATATGACAGACAGACTTAGCTTTTAGAATTGACTAAGGACCACTGTCCTAAATGGAGGGCATTATACCACACATGACATCAGTGCTGTCCTGTCTGGTTAAGGAAATCTCCTGATATATTTTTGATAAATAGACTGTACTGCTGTTTGTTTTAACAATAGTGCATATGAATGCTAACATGCAACACACTCCCGCTGATCAGGTCAAACAAACTGTCCAATACACACACATGGTACAGTGGAGACCCCAAGCACCAATGCTTTTGGACCGGGGTTTATAAACAATGCTTACCCTGCTCTTCACATCTTTCAACTTTGGTAAAATTTCCAACCCAAAGCCATCCGCCTGCCCTCTTGTACGATTCCCCCCGTTCATGTAGTTTCCGAAAGCCAGGATCAATCCTAGCAAGTCCTTGACACTGCGGGGCTCCAACAAGCCCTTATTGGAAATAACAAAAAGAAAACAAAACTGGACTTTATAAATATGGCAGTGTGAGAACCTGGGGAAATCATTCTGGTTTCACCACCATCCATCCCTAGTTTTCCTTGTCAACCTACTTCAACTAATTTCAAGTGTTCCTTGCGTGTATATCAGTAATCCCTCCAACAGTCACTTGGGGAAGTTTATTTTAAAAAGCAATCGCTTACTGTTTAAAGGTACGTGAACAGAACTGTAACTACTGACAGCAACTCATTACTTAGAAAACTGTTTAACTAGTTGCAGTTACAAATAGTTACTTCTCACACACAATTGACCTTTTACAGAGATATTTTTTCAAGTTTGGTCAGGCTGCAGCTTGAAATATTCTTTAAAGATCCAGCTATTGAACCCATTCCTTTCCTTCCTCTGACCCCATTTTCTATCAAGGTGATATGAAAAGCGTGTTGTGAGACCCGCACAGTTTGACTTGCACTGCTGAAGTGCTTTCTGATTATGCATTAGCCATAGCCTTTTTAAAAATGTAATGTAAAGTAGCTCGGTTATTTTTTCACATAAAATGTAATCCGTAAAGACATTTTACTGCAAAGTGTAATTTAATTATAATACCGTGTTACAGGTAAAGCGTTACTCCCCAACATTGTCTATAGTATAAGTCATACCTTGCAAACACGATCCACAATCTCTACTTTACGACGGACTAAAGCGATTCCCTCGGTGAATGCAGGCTGGAATATAATACAACGGGCTCGCCCAGAGAAATCAGGAATCTGAGATAACTCGTACAAGAACCTGAGAAGAAATACAAGTTTGAAAATCTGGTGTTTGCTGCTTTTATTTTTTTAGGAAAACTGAAAAATATTTTTAACATAATGTCTTAAAATTACAGTGCAATGAATGAAAAACACCTTTGCTGTACTTAAAAAAAAAAAAAAAAAAAAAAAGTTATGGACCCCACTCTGACTGGTCAAGCCAGCATCTAGTTTTAGTCTGTCTGCTACACAGATGAAAAGCCTGTCTCATCCTTGTGCCTTAGTCTTCTGTTTACACAAAACACAGTGAAACATTTGTCTAGTTTCATATCACTAATGACTATGTCATGACTAGGTGTTTATAGTTATAGATCTGTGGAGAGTATATATGTTAATAAAGGCTAAAGTATGAGACACATTGACAAGCAACCTAACAGTAACAACAAATGTAATAACAGCATCTCTCAAGGTGCTTTACAAAATAAAATAACTAAGCTACCACTAGATACAAATTGTGCTTGCAATATATTAAAATTTAAGTTTAAATATAACTTACAAATTTCTAAAATATTAAGAAAATATTCCAAAGAGCTTGATGTAAAATAATTTTGAAATGACTGATAATAAACCAAGTGGTGAATGTTCTGCAGCAGTCAGTTAGAGGCAGGTAAATAAATGCATTAATAGTTGTCTTGCAAATATACAAAGGAAAGTAGCTCCATGAATTAGCAGGAATTTGTAGGAACAGTCAAAGTGCCAGTGTGAAAAAATAAAAATTATATGCCTTGTACAAACAGTAAAGCCATAATCTAAACTTTTCGCTTTATTTTGGTAACCAGACGTACTGTAGAGCTGTTTTGTTATGAAATGTCTTCTTATGAAATGTCTAAGAATTCACATTAACATTAACAATGGCATATTAAAAATAAAAAAATAAAAATTAAAAAAAAAGTTTTTTGGAAGATCAAGAAGTTTTCTATAAACGTCAGTGCCGGGCAGCACTGAATCACTGAACGAGGTGTTTAGTTAATTTTTTTCTTTGAAATGTCACATAAACAAAACATAGAACTGTTAACATTGGACCTTTTTGCAGCATTCAGACTACCTTTATTAAGTGTACATACATTAACCTAAATAGGAAGACACTGAGAAACAAAATCCCTCAGAATCCCCAACTCTGGAATCTGTTATAAAAAAAGTCACAGTGACAGCTTTCAAGGCTTTATTTACTCAAGAAGAGCAATAAGGTTAGGCAGAAGCAAGACAGTACAACTAGCTAACGAAGGACACATTGGAAATGAGCATATCAATTTGCAGACGACTCTTACTGTTCTGGTTTGTCAAGCAGCTTCACTTCATCCTCTTTCGAAGTTTCGTAATGCTTCTTTATCTTATCCAGCTCATCACTTTGTGCTCTCTGTGACATGTTAAAAAGGACAGGAAAAAACAGGCAGAGACTTTCATTGCAATTGTTTACTTATGATGAGGCTTGAGTTCTGAGAGGAGTTAGGTCTGGGTGACCCAACAGAGCCAAAATGTTTCATAAAGTTGGGGATGGCCAGGTTTGGGTCATCAAGAATAAACTCCATTAGAATTGTAGTTTTGTAGTCACAGTGATGTGGTTTTATTTAACTGTGTTTAATTATAAGAAAAACACAGTGAATATACTAGGTGTCGTAATAAAATAACTACATTAACTAGTAATTAAAATTAATTTTGTTTATAACCAAAACAAAAACAACTTTTGTTTTCCTAATATTAATTGTTCACAAACCGTATTAATACACTTCATTTCAAGTTGATAGCACCAGTGTTTCTCATTTATTTCACACATACTACTGCATATGAGTTGCAAAATAATTTATTTTCAACTCTGGGTTCTGGGATATTTTATAAGCCACCCATTATTCCGTAAGGGATAAAAGGGCAATACTGAGAAAATGTGAGATAGTGTGCTGATTCCCCGTCTAGAATTGATTCAGAATGATTTGTTCTTTTGGTCTATAATGAAAACAGATGTCAAAGTCCCTGAAAATAAAACTGAAATCAATGCAATGTCTGCATGGAATAAAAATGTATGTGTGTGCTATACCAGGGGGGTGTGCAGGATAGCATTCCCTTGACTCACACTCAAGCCCACTGCATTTTATTAAACACCCACCCACAACTGCAATAAACTGAATACTTACATTTTCATACAAAGCTTCAATGGTTTCCAAGTCCACAACTGAGTTGTCCACAGTCAGAACAGCTGGAACAGTAAAACCCATTTATTAGACAGTTTTCTTATAAAATAAGATTATTTAAACCCGAGCATGCTGTTTTAATTAACTTGTGTGTGTGTATTTGGAAACAATGCTCATTTCTGAACAAAGTTTAGAAGGTTAAATACATTTAGTCATGCTATTTCCTTCGCAACATTCCAAGCCTCAATCCAACGGGATTTGTATGTTATTGACAGTCAGTACTTTGGTTTGATGGAGATTCTGATGGTCTTTTTTTGTATGCTGGTGTTTTAGCGCTCATAAAAGGTGTGGGAAAATAGCACTGGACAGCCAGACAGGAAGACTTGTCGTGGGGCAGGCTCCGTCTGAGATATGCCTAAAAGCTCCTTTTCACAATGCGCTGAACCATAACTGTCAGCGGCTTCTCCTGAGGTTCCCACAACACTACACCAAGAGTTCTGTCACATTTTTGTTTTGAGTCACGACTAGCAGGCAAGCATGAAGACAGTTCGTGTTTTACACCGGGCTCTGCTGATCCTGGTATCCGAAACAAGGTTCTTGAACCCAAAGTTTCAGGGTGAGGACAAGGTGTTTGAATGGCAGCCTTCTCACAGCACAGCGTCTCCTGCACACAGTACATTAAGCAACACGGACACGGATCACCAGTAAGAGCCTGTAACTGCTTAACCTCTGACCCCCTCAGCAGGAACCATCACAGAACTTCATAATGATCTCTCAAGGGACTAAAGGGAGGGAACAGCATTGCAGGTTTGGTTAGGCTTCCTCCTAAGATGGCCTGCATTTTCATATCAACCACTATTAAAACCTTCTTTTAACATTTCCTCTTTTTTAAATCTGTCTAATGATAAAACAATTAAAAAGATCAGTAAATTACAGGAAACTAGGGAGAATGGAAAGTGGAAGATGAGTACAGTCTTAATCTGTCTTTACCATGTCTTTGAACAAGCTGAACAATGCCTTATCTGGGCAAACAGTCGCTTGCTTTACCATTACATAAAATAGATACCAGGCCTCCAGGAGTTGCTAAAACTCAACAGTAACTGTAAATACTCCACTCACAGTTTACCAAATTTGCATAGTAATTGTTTCCCCATGGTTTTCCAATAGTTATATTAACCACTTACCATACCTCTCCATGCTTTACTATGCTTATTTGTGCTTTCGCTATGTTTATTTACCCTTTGGTATGGTTTAACTGAACTTTTATAAGGCTGGTATTGGTGAAGTTATTTTGGAATGTGCTATGTTGTAATTTTAATAGATCAGTTGCTTGTTTGTAAGAGACTGAGTGTGATTGTGTGTGACTGCCTCTGCTACTGTCTTCAAGGACCCGCTTCAAGAACGACAAGCAGACTCAATGGGTTTTCACCTTGGGTTTAGTCTTCATAGCTAAACTTTCTTTTAGTACAGCAGACTCATGGTCACATGGTTGGGGGTTTATAGTTATAGATCTGTTGAGAGTACATGTTAATAAACACTAAAGTATTGTGGCATCTAACTGAAAATGGTGACAAGCAACTGAACAGTAACAACAAAACTAAAAATCATAATAGTACCTTTCAAGGTGTTTTACAAAATAAAACCGCTTGGAGAATGTGCCAGTCAATTAGAGGCAGGTAATTGGTGTGTAAATAAATAATTACATTGTACATTTGCAAGACAATTATTAAAAGAAAGTGGCTCCATAAATTTGCAGGAATGTTAACCAAGGCGAAAACAGTGAAAGTGCCAGCGTGAATAAATCAAAATCATATGCCTCGTACAAACAGTACAGCCATAAACTAAACTTCTCCCTTTATTTTGGTAACCAGACATATTGTTGAGCTGGTCTTATTTCCATCACTGGCGTGATGTGAACAATAAACCTGTTTCAGACTGTAGGAAGATTTGTGTGAGGTATTATATTAAAAACTTAAAGAATTGGCTTCAATAGGCTATTTACATAGTTTTAAGATGATCTGATTTGAGACAAGGCAGGGTGAAAGCATGGTATGAAATTACTATTCAGTTTTGCTGATTAACTTTTATTAGGGCTGCAACTAAAAAGAGGCTCCTCCTGACAGCTTTACCATTGATTAACTGCTCAGAGCTGTCACAGTATGCTTTGGGGGATTGCTTTATAGTTATAATCACAATGTGATTTGTAGGTTGTCTAGTTGTGGCCAGGAGGTGACACCAAGTCTTTGCACAGTGACATCTCTCCTCTAACTGGCCACAAAGGTGATTTCTTCACATTGCAAGTGATAATGGCATCCTTCAGCTGCAGTTTAATTCATCACAATCACAATGACAAATTATGTTCAAATGTGACACCAAAATATGCAATGTTTCATGAAGAATGTGTTGGTAAGAAGCCAGGCTTTGTCAGACAGAACAAGAATATTTACCATTAGTCAGTAGTGGATTCGGAGTACATTTACAAATTTGCATCTACAGTAATGGTCCCTGTGTTTTGACTGTTGATTAAAATAAATGTTGATAGGTATGAAAGTTTACTAATGTTTTCCTTGCCTCTGTTTTGTGCATGCTTCAACTTTTCTCGAATGTATCTTTTTGGCCGCTTGAACAGCAAATAATGATCTGACTCCCTTGCATCCAAACATCCAAGTATTCTTACTGCAAGCTTTGTTTATTTTTTTTTTTAAACGATGGATTTTACCTCTGACGTAGTTTCCTGGTGTACCAAAAAAGGGTTCCCTGAAGAAACAGTTTTTTTCAGAAAAAAGCACGTTCTTTAAAGACGAGTCATGTGCCGAGGTCTGCAAGACCACAATCAGTTTCACAAGAAATATAAGCACTGATAAATCACCATGTTGAATAATTTGTTTCAAATGTTATTTCAAAAATAGCACTTTGCTATAGTAATGTTATACTGTGTAATTTTAAGGTTATTAATATGATGATTATTAGCTAGACATGCAAGTAGATTTTATTTGTAACAAGTCCAGCTGTTGTCTTCAATGAATTAAGATATTTGTGGCCACTGCTACTTATAAGAAGGGCTTATCCTCATAATCACAAAGGTAAGAAAGTGAAAGAGTGAATTTACAGGTTATAAAATAATTGTGTAAATGTATCTGATTATAGCCAAAAACATCTATGACACTAGGAGTGTATTATAAAGGTTTGTTGAAGATTAGTACAAAACCAAGCCAGTTATTGTGTTTACCATGTAGAGTGTATACAACAGTTTCTGCCCTGGCTGTAAAAGCAGTGATAATCTTCAAGGCACAGTGCTTTTACATTACCATTTATAATATAAGTCTGTATTTACTGTACTGTATACTGAGTCTATGTAAATGGGGCAGTCTCTTCTGGGTATGGACGTGTCTGGAAACTTATGGGAAAACAAGCTTTACATTCCCTTATAAATTTCAGCTCAGTAGACCATATAACTGTGCACTCTGCAGTCTGTGTATACCTATTGTTAGTGTTCTCTTTAAACCATGAGACGGATATGTAAACACATATAACATTGTATATGGTAATGGTAACTTACTGCAGCAGCATAACATGTACAATAATAAATACAGCTATATTCATCATTTAACAGCGACAGCTGTTTCTGTATGTACAGTATGTAGGGTGTATGTGCTATAGCATTGCCAGTAACATGTATTTTTTTTTTTTTTTTTTTTTTTAATTATGGCATGAATCCATTGTGATTTCTGATTGTTTTCAACCCCTTAGCAATGTCAAAATTACCTTCTAAATTGTTTAGTTTTTTTACTCTATGGTGGGTGTAATATGTCAGAGGTAATTCGTGTTGGCCCTGCCTAGCTTTCCAGTGCTCTGAGGCTGAGAAACTGTTACATTGCAAGAACAGGGCAATGCATTATCATCTAATAAACTGCAGCCAAAAAGCAATGCAATGCATTGAACAAGGGGAAAATTGCACGCAATGATGGTAAACTTATTATTTTGTTAAACTCGTAAGACCTATACATAATGCCTTTTAATAGTTAATTAACAACTCAACTTAAATAAATGGATAAATCAGTTTAATACTTTAAGCCACCAGAAAAATGAATGTCAGAAAATTCAGTCAATTTTCACGCTAAACAATTGAAAGTTAGAATCTCCAAAATCTTCAGAGCGCATGTACACTGCTTCATGCTGAGATTAGGAAAATAAGCTGTGGGGTGATTTTCACATTTTATTAAAATGGATTACGCACGCCTCAACAGTCCGTTTCTCAACAATCTACCTTGAACTGTTCAATAATGCATCAAATGAGCACACAGTGGGGATAGGTGTGCAAAGTTCAGCCTAGATACCCCAGCATGGGCAGATGAAAGGGCTGGGAATGTGGTGCCACTCCACTTCTCACTCAACACATCAGCAATAAGGAGCCGCGCTCTCCTGTGAGTTTTGGTGGCCGAAGCAAGTTTACCTTCATTCTGTGGAAACTAACCAGAACCTCACCCTTTAGTGGCTGTAATTACATTCAATGTCAGATGTATTTTTAATTTGCCAACAGCTCTGGGTAAAAAGGGCTGATTCTTTAGAAGTTTTTATTAACTGGCTTTCCTACATTGTCAGATTAGGTTGTCCATTTCACCTACACCTCACATTAAGTCGAAAGGAAGTCGACACATGCTGTGAAAAGCTGCTAATTCTATTGGTGGTTCTCTACTTTAAAAAAAAAAAAAAAAAAAGAAGAAAAAAATGCTGTTTGGCCAAAAGTGTTTTTTTCACTTGTATATGACTGGTAAATTAAGGCAAGCGTTTTTATGTGGCTCTATGGCATCTGCACACAACAACATTAATTTATATAGAGAAGGATCATTAGTGCACTGTTGTACCCATTAGGATATAATAACCATCACTGAGGACAAAAAACAGATCAGCTTCACGCACTTAGACTAGCAGGCGCATGCATTAAAACATTGGCTGAAGAAATTCACATGATTTGACCTCTCTCTATTGTTTAGTGTTCAGGTTTGTTCTCCTGGTTTCTATGGCCTGACACAGCAGATTAATCATGAGAAGCTATTTTTGATTTTACTCGATGTCCAAAGAATTCTCCACATGCGCGGGATACAAAAGCGAACAGATAAAAAGCTGGCTGTAGCAGTATTTATTGCACTATGACAGCAACCAAAACAGAAATCCATTTGCCAAGATTTCCTTTTCTAATCCGGAAACTGTTGTAAATAACAAAAATAACAGCTTTATTTTTTCCTGGAACTAGTTAGGATCAGTTACATTTTCAAGTGGATAAGAATGAAGAGAAAGGGTCTGTACAGGAAGTAAAGAAAATGTAATTTGCATTTGGCAGGTCCAGTGAGGAATTTCACCAGCAAAGTTGAGCACATGGAATTTGACCATGGCAACAGACTCCCACTTGGAGTAACACCGTGGACTACAGGCAGTGCCAGCCACTCACAGCTCTTTAATCTCATGAAGTCCCGGCTTCCAGGCTTGGGCTGTCTGATTTTTCAGGGTGGATTCTTGCCAGTAATCCATTCTAATGTAAAGCAGCTTTTGGTTCTTGACGGTCTTTTACAACAATTTTGTTGCAAGCACAAATATTCATTTGGTTTTCATATTGTTGCTCCCGGTCATTTGGCTACATAAAAACGTTTCCATTTCATTTAATTTGATGCAGTGGAAAGAAATGTACAGTGTAGGTACATAATATTAACATACCTCCCTACCCACAATATAACCTACACAATGAGGTGTCAGTACTGTCCTCTAAACTATGTTGAATATCTTCATGTCCTTATTGAGACAGATATCAAAAATCCTTTGATGAGGAGTACCGTGCTTGGAAGTTTTTACAGTTCAAAGTTTAAAAAGCCTCTAGAATGTAAAAATTGAAAAGAAACAGCTTAAAGCGCTGGAAGAATACTTGGGTAAAGAAAACACTATAGGGTCAAATATCAAGATTGACCGACGCAGCGATAAACTGCTGGAGGGTAAAGCAGTGCTCTTACGCAGAACAGATTTTACCTGATCCTGAATGTATTAACTGGACCAAAATTAATGAAGCACGGCGTAAGCTGCCACATTTAAATGCGCTGCTCTTTTGGAGTAGTCATTTCAGCTTCTCCAAATGAGCTTCCTCGTATTGTTCGATCTAGGTAGCTTATTTCTGTCTAGTCTGAAAATCTGTGCTACAGGTGGCCCATTTGAAAGGGAAGGCTCCGATTTTCAGAACACCAGCACTGCCTGTGTGTGAGCGACACCTGGTTCTATGTCAGCCCTCATTTCCTCCAACAAATCCAAAATAACGCTGCTGCTTAGCTTGTATTGAGCTACAATTTCCACCTCAAAGAGACCCTGCGGATGCGGACCCTAAATACTCTCCCTTCTTCTCAGCACTCTCCCTCTGTTCCTGGGGTGTTCAGGAAGGTTGGGAGCCTGTACTCTCCATCATAAGAAATATGTTATGACTGCAAAAACATCACTCTTTTCTGTCAGCTGCTTTATGACTTTTTCTTTGCACCCAAATAAGACCAATTTGAAATCGGACTTATTTGTGGACCCTTTTAGAGCTGGCACAGCTGTTCTGCTGCTTGATAAATATCATTTCAATATCACAGACTTCATTTTAAAATAAGCCCCACCTACAATTTGCCCATGCATATAACTAAGGCTTGACATGACGGTGTAACACGGCCTTAACTTGCCAAAAGTGTCATGATGCATACGGGCAATTTTGAGGCAGGTGTAAACTCGTGCTATGGCCTTAATGCCGTCACAAAAGCTTGATACATAAGCCCCTATACATTTTTCAACTAGTACCATGTTGCTTATTAAATGGGACATACAAGTATTACAAAATATCCTACAAAAGTTAAAAGAAACACATTAAGGCATCATTCATATCACAGCGTTGTATCTCGAAACATATTGCAGACTCGTTTAAAATTTTTAGTCACACATCAAGGGTCATAAATCAACTGGGCAATACTTTTCTCAACATTTACCCAGGAACATTCGCTAGGAGAAAAATTGTTTTCTAAGCATCGCAGTGCATCAAGATCACATTCCCACCTGCAACAATGCCAGTTTTCTGTTCCCCCAATATGCCAATTATTTCAATCAGAGCACCAGCATTGTTGCAGGAGGGTGCATGAACTGGATACACTGCGATGTTTAGAAGAAAAAAAAAAATCTTTCTCCTGGCGAACATTCCAGAGTAAAAGTTGAAAAAATGTAACTCCTTAGTTTATTTACCTATGATGTGTGAATACAGAAATATCAAAACTATCTTAAATAGGTTGAAAAAAAATTTATGCTATACGGACAACAGGGGATACAGCAAAGATAAAGTAACATGTTTCTTGTAAACACTGCAGGGGCTTCTGTGACACTGTAATATATCATTTTAGCTTTATATAAATGAATTCCAACAGACATTTTCACATATGTGCATGAGCAAGATTATGGCATATCTATATTCAGCCATAACCTCAAAAGCTCTCACATAGATAGTCATAAAGTTGGATGTCGCAGAATTTTCTAATGTTGAATTCAGATAAAACAGAGGTTATGCTAGTGGGATCACAGAACCAACTAAAAGGAAATGTGGGATTACATGAGCTTGATCCTTGCAGTCTCTCATCAAAACTTAAACTAGAAATTAAGTTTGGGGGTCATCTTTGATCCTGATCTGTCATTTGAGACTCATATTAGGGAAGTTAAAGTATCTTTTTAACATTTGAGAAATACAGCCAAACTTAGAGCAATTATTTCCGTATCTGATACCGAGAGACTAATGCATGCCTTTGTTTCAATTAGAATTGATTATTGTAATGCACTTTTTTCTAGTGTCCCAAAACATGTGGTATCCCACTTGCAGCTTGAATACCGCCACTAGAATTCTAAGTAAAAACAGAAAAATTGAACATGCTACCCCTGTTTTGGCCTCTTTATGTTGGCTCCCTGTGCAGTATAGAATTGATTTTAAGATTTTGCTGTTAACTTACATGGCCCTGAATGGATTAGCACCTAGTCATTTGTAAGAGTTACTGACCCTGTATCTTCCAAACTGCACTCTGAGATCACAGGATGCGGGGCTGCTGGTTATTTCTAGGGTTAACAAAAGCAACACAGGAGGTAGGGCTTTTTCTTGCAGAGCTCCTAAATTACAGAATGCTCTAACTTTGTTTGTCAGGGAAGCTGGGACCATTACAGTTTTCAAGTTAAGACTAAAAACACACTTTTATAAAATGGCTTTTTAATCTTAGTGGGTTTTAATGTAACTTTTAAAATTGCTGGTTTTGTATTATTATGTGTATACTGTTATTTAAATGGTCTGACTGTGGCAGTTGTATGTGTGACATGCTATACAAATGTGGTTTGTTCTTTTTTTCTGCTATGTACGGTATAGTTCTTTGCGATACTTTTGTATAAAAAGCGCTATATAAATGCAATAAATAAATACATGTTCAGGATGAACTTAGACAACTGTAATAAATGTTACGATTACATTTACGGTCGAATTAGAATGGAATTGGAACCTGTAAGCTGTGGCCTTTGTTATGTGCTGCAGGTTGATCTGACCCATGAACTTGTAACGAATCTCCTCCTGGCTGACGAGTTAATAATACTGACATCGGCAAGACGCATACTCACTATAGAGCTCACTCTTAGATGAAAGGTAAGATGTTCACGTTTCAACCGTGTGGATTGCAGTTTGCATCCAGCCACTGCCTAGCCTTAGGGGGAATTATCCTAATCCTTGCACTTTAAACAAGTAATTAAATAGCTGTGCTTTTTGCATTATTATTGCTAAAGCATATTGCGAGAGACGTCATTAACTAAAGTCATTCCATATGATATTGCTTGGATGTATAATTGTTGTATTGTTTATTATTGAGTATGGATTACTTAGGTCTCTCTTTGCATTAGTGCTGCACTGAGATGCACCTGTGCTGGCCCTGTGGCCACAAAGTGAAATAAATAAATAAATAAATATCCTGGGGACCTGGTCTTGGTTATGATCCCAATGTTGAAGCTCCCTGAACTGGGAGGGGGAATCTAATGAATCTCCTTCTCGCAGCTGATGAGTTAATAATGCAGACATCAGCACAGGACACATACTCACCTCTTAATTACAGAGCTCACTCTTTAGTTGAATGATAAGATGTTAGTCTTGGAAGTGTATGGTTTGTGGTTTATTTCTAGCCCTTGTCTTCCCATTCAGTTCAATGAGCTGTGATGTCAATTAATTTCAATGTGATGGACTGATTGTGAACTCACCTTGCTGAATATCCTTCATGTCTAGGTGCAGACTAGATATCAGGATCCCAACAGCTTGAGAACGCTTCCCATCCAGAAGCTTAACAATCTAAAAGAGAAAGAAAAACAATGACAGCTGTCAGTATAACAGACTGGTAATGATATAAAACATGCTAGCTTGTGGTAATATAGGATGGCTCAAAGCAGCCTTTTTTTCTGCTAAAAAAAAACAAAAAAACACCCAAAAACCCGCTACACATAACTTGCATTGGAATTGGAGTAGTAGATCCTAGTGTTTCAATGGTTGACTATAGTGTTCTTCTGTGCTAAACATGTTTGAAAATGGGGACTCAACTTTTCAACTTTCAGCTTTTAAATTGCAGAAGCACATTTGCAATTTGTTCAGCCTTGATATATTGGCCACACAGATCAAATTATACACTCTAATCTGTGCAATTCTCAATTGAATGTCAGTCCTCCAAAGTAGACATAGTGCTGAGTTTCATATATCATGGTTCTCCTCCAAGTAACATTTATGTTGGTTTTAAAGTATAATGCTTTTCTTTGATAATATGGCCAATTGCTTTGAATTATATGATCTTGTTTTTAACTTTTTTTTTTCCTATTGTGTTTGGCTACTGCCAGTCTATATGGGTATACCATGGTCATTTTTCAGTCTTGCCCATACTTTTCCCATGATTTGACCTTGCAATTACCTTAATTCACCCTGGTTTGCCATGTTTTTAATATGCTTTACCATACCTCTCTGAGCTTTACAATGCTTACCTGTGATTTACCATGCTTTCACTATCCTTTATTATAATTTGTTATGCTTTTACTATGGGAAACTTTAATAAGGGAGAGTTCACAGAATGTTTCTATAAATTAAAAAAAAAAAAACTCTAATATAATGTCATTTTTAGAATAAACAATCATTACTATCAAGGGGCTCCACAATTATCAAAGCTTTCAAAATCTTTCCTCTCCTCTCCATTAAAACAACCTATTTTCCCAGACCCTTTCACTTTCCGTGCACCATAAACTTCATGGAAATATTAAAGTATTTAATATTCTCTTCGGATAGGTAGGAATTACAGCCCTGAGCAGTCACACAAGGTCACCCTTCTGAGCTCTACACATGCCTTCTGAACTTGTACACTTGGCAGAAGATTAACTTCTAACAGGGATAATTACAGGCTCTGGCAGTATGTAATTTGTACAGCTTTCTGTGACCTTCCAATTGACCTTATTCGGGGCAAATTCATACATTGTCATAATCCCTATTAGACATGCCTTGTTTGAAGCTAAGCTTTTCCAGACTGAGGAAGTGTTAGCACCGTACCGTTGCTATTAAATAACACACGAACCAAGGAATCCCCACCATGTAAAAGATACAAAAACATATATAAAAAAAAAACTAGTGTCTTTGTGTGAGAAAGTAGGTTTTAAAAAAAAAAAAAAAAAAAAAAAAAAAAAAAAAAAAACCATAAAATGGAATCTTTCCAACCTGGAAGAATGGGCTACAGTTTTATAACAAACTATAAATTCACAGCATTTTTATTTGTGCATACACATGGCCACAATTACTTACGACTGAATTACCCATAAAGCTAGAAAATGTTTTTGGCAAGGTAAAGCCCCACTTTAAAAGTTAACTTTTCTACTTTCTTCATTAGGTTGCAGTTGTTATTATTACTAGTTCTCTTTTGCTACTGAATCATTTGAAGGGGGAAAAAAAAACCCCTTAGAAGTGAGTATTTAATTACAAAAGGTGAATGTGCAATGCCACTTTAATGAGCCATTACTCACAATTTGACATTAGGTTAACTATTTTCCCAGTATAAAAATAGGATAGCATTCTAGGTGTTCCAGGAC
This sequence comes from Polyodon spathula, assembly GCF_017654505.1. Classification (NCBI taxonomy): domain Eukaryota; kingdom Metazoa; phylum Chordata; class Actinopteri; order Acipenseriformes; family Polyodontidae; genus Polyodon; species Polyodon spathula. The sequence continues at coordinate 15,539,148 of NC_054545.1, forward strand.
ATATTCTGAATACGTTCCAATCTGAAAATGCTAATGATAGTATAAACTACTAATGATACAGTTGACAGTATACAACAACATAGTAGAAATCTATACAAAGCTATGGGATCAAGTCATGAATGCCAGCAATTACAATTTAAATATATGTTCTATCCAAAATTCTTGGATAGATCAAACCTACTGTGTAACCCATATAAACGTTTCCCAAAGTGTGGTAAAGCATAGTGACAGCATCCTTGTAAAAAAAATGAGGAAAATCATTGTAAACTATGGTAAATGCACAGTATAACCACAGAAAAAGCATTCCGAAACTGCAAACTTGCTATGAAAATGTACCATGGCTAAGCTTTTATAAGGGAACTGATTTAACCACAAAACCCACATGTGACATGACCAGTAACTGTACCGTGGTACATTACAAAACTGACTGAAAAAACATACCAATCCAGACTGATTAAACGCTATCTATCTATCTATCTATCTATCTATCTATCTATCTATCTATCTATATATATATATATATATATATATATATATATATATGGCATATCCTTTACACATTGATATGTTTATAAAGCCATGTCTTTAGGATCTCTTGTTGCTTTGAGTACATACAGTATAATTAAATATTGGGGGTTATTTATCACATCTGTTTGCCATACTTCTCCCTTGCATCTAGATACGAAAAGCTCAGTTACACAGTTATTTTATCAGAATTGCCCACGCCTACTGAGGAGGAAATAGCACATAGTCTTCTATGCAAACTGAATTTACAACACAAACAGTAACCACCGTCCACTTGATGTATTTCCTCTGGGAATGCATCAGTGTGTACGACATCTCGAAGAATTATTCAAATGGAAAATGCTGTGACATGAACACCCTTTCTACTTCAAAAAGCCTGCCCTTCAATATATCACTCTTCATATTAGACCATAAATGAAAACACATGCTTGAATTACTCAAAGCCAGCTAGAAGGTAAAGATAACAGAAAAGTCATTATCTTCAATGTCATCCAGTGTCTTTGATATGATAATCGTCAGAGTGAAAAAAAAAATCAAGAGCAACTGAATGGCTTTGATTTAGATTGAACACATGATACAAATTACCTGGCAGTCTCCTATTTGCACTGGTATGGGAAAAATAGTGGCAGTGGATGTTTCCGGCAAAAAAGCGCCGACAAGAAAAAAATGCTCATTTCCATAACGCTCATACATGCCGTTTCCTCATACGTCCCGCAGGACTGCTAAAGAACACAATTAACATTTCAATTCTTCTTGTTATTTATCAGTGTCTGCGAAATGGTCTCAGGTAACAGTGAAAGCACAGTCTTCTGCAGCTACCCAGATAGACAGCCAATTTTCCATCTTTATCATTAAACATTTGAAGCAGTACTGGATTAAATACTAAGAAAGCTTCTGAGAGTTAGTACAGTATGTGTAAACAGCAGTTCTGCTATTGCTCAAGACGCCACAAAACAGTACATGATTATAAAGAGCTGCGGTTCTCAAACTGTGGGTCGCGACCTGCAGTTGCCTTCTAATGGGGTCGCGAATACCTGTGCAATTAAAAATTAATTAATTAAGAAACAGGTATGTTAATTTATTATTATTACTGGAACTTTGTACTCAATTGTACTGCCAATAGGTCCCTCCCTTACCTGCCTTTGTCTGAATGTGTTGCCTAGCAACCAACTTTCCATGGCAGCCAATCAGTACAATACACCTTTGTAGTGTTTAGTCCAGCCTCTGTGATTTTAGTTGTGAAGTGAGTTCAGTTACTTTATAACTATTTAAAAAGTGACTGTGTTCTGAAGAAAAGTGTTGGAAACGGGAGTAATGAAGGGGAATAGCGTGGCACCGCAGCAAGAGGTGCCGACAACAAGGACCCGATCAACAAACAAAACAAAACAAAAAAACCCTGAGAAGTTTGTTGATGCTTAATGGCTGGCTTTTTCTTGCTTACCCGTCAGATATTTCTGATCACTTTAACATTATTAACACGTCACTCCAAGGACGACATACATCTGTCTTTTCTATCACTAACCAAATCGAAAGATGGATCAAGAAGCTGTTCTTGAGGTCGCGTAAACCGTGGCAGCCTGGAAGTATTTTCTATTTATTTATTTATTTTTTTTTACTGTTGGCTGGAAAAAAACAAACAAAAAAAACGACTGTAATGTTAATTAAAAATTTCAAATGGCTATATATTAGATCATAGGTTAAAAATAAATACAACATTGCAAAGATACATGGGTGCTACATATCTTTATTTTGCAGTCAGTGAAGAAAGCTACCGTAGTGAGGTTCTACAGCTCTCGCGTCATTTGAACGGTTCGATTACCCAGTCAAAAGGGGCTAAATCAAGGTTGCCAGATTTCTGCTGGGTTTATAGCCCAAAGTCACTTCAGAAATATCCCAAAAAATGGCCCAATTATTTGTTTTAACTGAAAGCAAACTTACTATTAACACATAGGCTTATGCATAAAAAAAAACCTTTGTAAGAAAAGATATCGCGTATACATTTAATAAAAACGACGACCCACGGTACAGCCCACTGTCAACATATTCGTACGGAAGCTCTGAAGGGACAAATCAATATTCATACCAGGCCACCAATCGAATTACAGCGTAATCCCATTATTGAAATACTAATGCTGGTAGTCCCAAACAATATTGCAAACATGAAAACAGTTTCAATCTTTTAAATTTATACTGCCAATCTAATTACATTATCAACCCCCGACCCCTTCACATTTCCCGCGGCTGAGTTTTTAAAAGTAGCCCAATTCCGCTCCTTGCAAAGGAGCCGGCTCTTTTTTACAGTGGTATCAGTGGTCGCTATGCTTCAGTGCCATAGTTTTAAATGGGGAGGTGTTTGTACTGCATCATTGTGTTTATGCATGTCTTTATTTATGCCAAAAGCAAAAGTCAGCACTCTACATCATCTAGATAAGCCACAGCATGAGAGGAGAGTCCATATACATGCTTAAATTAATTAATTAATACATATCCTTGTCTTTTCCCTTTCTACCCACAATATTCTCACTTACACAGATTTTTGTTTAGTTATTACAACTGTCAAGTCTTTTACAGGTACCAATTTAGAAACCATGTAAATCAACTTAACCTAAAACGCTTGAAATGAGAACTTCAAATATTAATAAATGGGAAGAGCATGTATTGCGTGAAAAAGTATACTCAAAAGCTAGGTAATGTGTGCCTTGTGCATCTGTGCTCTGCTGTAAATAGTCCTTTCATCTTAAAAAGGAGTAAGTGAAAGACAATGAAGGTATGGTAATATATATATATATATATATAAGGGTCATGCTTTATATGACAATAATATTGGTTATTTTTTGTTGTTTCTTATAAATTGTATAGATATCTGATATCATTGTGTCAAAGATAACCAACGGGGGATAAATCATCCCTGGGTAGCTCAAGGGTTAAAAGAGATAAATACTCACTTTCACAGAACAATAAAAAAAAAAATTCCATCATGGCTGCCTTGGTTGTATCATGTGTCATTACATTTGTTTGTAGAAACCTTTTGCAAGGGCCCAGACTGAATGGAGAGCCATCACTCTGCTCAAGTGACTGGCAAACTGAGGCTATGTCGACCTGGAGCCCACCAGGATTGATCCAGTGCAGCGGCGTGGGGTACAGAGCGCGAGAGAGAGGGAGACAATTGCCACTAGCTGCTCCCTGCACATCAATTAAACAGCAGGCAAGGAACTCCAGCCCAGAAGACTGAATCAATGCCAGGCTGCACTTTTCAAGACAATGGTGACAGTCCTGAGTGGGGAGCAGTGAGCCACACTCCCAGAGAGCTCTTGGTTATTATTCCAATTCACACTGCAAGTAAAGCCAGCACCATTTTTTTTTCCAGTGATTGGTTTGATTTTTAATAAAAACGTGTGTATCATCTTGCGATTAATGGTGCCAACGGTTGAGGTTTAGGGTTGGAAATAAGACTCATTCCTCCTCTGCGTTATCAAAAGAATCTAAAGCCTGTGTTACATTCTGTAAAACCTTAATTAAGAACACATATATCCAGCATCTCTAGGGGTGTGATTGTATATGAAAATAATGCAGGTGCTGTATTTCAAAGCAGTGTGTACATTTCGAATAGATTAGCAGAGCAGCATGTATGCTGCGTTTATATTTCCAAAGCGACTCACCCTATATGCCCCTCCTTTAAAAACATTGCAGTTTAGCAGTACAGACATGCCCTCATGCTCTTCCTTACTGTTAGAAACACCACAGTTTGGACGGCAGCCCACATTTCTAGCATGAATGCTCAGATCAATGCATTAGCAATCTTTAAACTGTCAGACTAACACATGCTACAGTTTAACAGCGCGATACTTATTGTTTTTCAAGAGAATTAATAACATTCCTCTGGCTGCACCTCATTCCCCAGTTATGTCTGGATTAGTGGATTATAATGCTAATCAATGCACTGGTCTCAAGATCCATTGACATATCTTTCAGTAATGGCAGGGAAATGTCTGTAAACTGGAATTTCGCCAGCTGTGCCCAGTTTTATGTTACTTGCTACAGTATATGATTTTTAAGATGTATAGAGCAAGGTAATCACTGCTACCAATAGCTATCGTAGTTAGGGTAGGAAGTCACCGTGGCACTTTAGCTGTAGGTCACCATTGATCTTTACATTTAAATGTATTTTGGGCTCCCTCCGGTGGTCAAACTGTAACTGCACCCCTGCCTTACTTCAAAAAGGACAGACTGGCAACTGTGGTAATAGTGGGTACAAAGCAAAGTTAAGGGATTATTTTATTATTAGTAATTCCAAGATAGCTATTATATGTCAGTGCAGATATTTTGTAGGACTATATGTTTCTATTTCTTTACAGTGACATCATTCCATTGAATGATACACTTTAAAACTACATCATAAAAACACTTACTGGGTTATTTTTGAAGCTTTGACATGTATAAACATTCCCCAGATGTCTTGATGTTTATACAAAGTAACACACACATTACCTCACCTAGCCAGAATATAAATTAATAGCTACAGACCTCAAAATTGTAATTAACAAACATCAAACATTGAAATGCTTGTGCCAATCAGCTGGTAAAAGTATGTTCTGTCATCAGTATTTTACAATGGTAGTTGTATCCATGCTTTGTCAAGTGACTGCAGTTAAAAAGCCCCTTGTCTCAGGCACCAGCTCCAAGATTCCCAGACATTTCACACAATATCTTGACACACATCTATGTTTATGCTTAAATGCAATGACAGTGATGACGTTGTCTTGTAAATGTCACAAAACCCAACACATTACTGATTTAAATGTACATTAACCAGACATCATGCCTTAGTGATCACTCTCTTAAGTTTATCCACTGTGTTGCAATAGTTTCTAGCAAACACAAAAAATAAATATAAAACTCATAGAATCAAGACTTTCTGTTTTGGTTACTTGCTTCATCAGTGTGAACCCTTGGCTGAAACACTAAAACACTGTGCCCTGAGTTCTGGCTCCCACAATACCCTGTTGACTCGTTTTGCACCTGCCCGCCAGTGAGCAGAAGTGCCAAGGTTTTGCACTGGACACCTCCGCAGAGAGAGATAAAGGGCCTTTGTTACACAAACAGCACATTCCCAGCTTGGACTGCAAGCTCACATCGTTAAGTCACTTGGTTTACTGAACACAGTAAAGTATTTTTCCTGGATGTTACAGTCATCTGCAGCGCTATAGTAGTATTATGCTTCTAGAATGCATGCAGTTGTATTTCGTAGAATTCTGAACTCCAACCTGAATATTATTACTGAAGAATGCAGGTTTTTGATCTGGAACACAGAGTCAATTTCAATTCTTTGGCTTGCACCTTGAAAGTACTGTTTCACTATAGTGTTTGTTTACAACCAAGAAAGATGTGAAGAGCTCCTGTTGGGAAACAGGTTTCATGTTATAGACGGTTCTGTCGATAGGAACTCTTTGCTGTTGGGTCACGATGCCAGCAACCTCATTCATGATATTGAAACAGTGCCGGCTTCTATCTCAAACATAGTGGGGTCTATTTGAATGATCCAAACAGAGGCGTATCTTAAATAACTATTAATCCAGCTGGTGTCTTCCAACCAGGGGAGATTTATAGATCCACTTATTAACATTATCACATACAATAAAAATACAGTAAATGTGGTCTGGTTTACACATGTTAGGGTGGCAGTATTAATAGTTAACATCTGCCATGGTTCAGCTCAAATAGACACAGTATGTCAAAGGGAAGTTACAGAAAGAAGGGAGTATAACGTGCAACTAATGCTTTCACTAGTCTTTTTAGACCATGAGGTAAAACTAAAAGAAAGTCCAAAATGATTGACTTGAGTCTTGAGTTAATGCGGATGAAGCTAGACCTGGGTATTCAGCTGATGGAAATGTCTGCATTATACCCACCCACCTTTTTGGTCTTTGCCTTCTTCTCGTAGGATTCTGACAGGGGCTTCTTCGTCTGCTGGACAGCAGCTTTGGAAAACAGCTCCTCAAACTCTTTGGGATCTTGGATACTTGGCTCCTCCAGTGACCCCCACAAAGTGCTATCACTAAGAAATGAAAAAGCAAATACATTATACTGTGGGTGTGTGTAAAAGAACAGAAATCAAAGGTGAACAGAATTCCCCGCAGTCAGTGTGGTTTGCCCTAGTAAAAGTTTCCCACAGTAAAGCAAAAGTCTGATTAAGCATAGTGAAAGCAGGGTAAAGCATAGGCAAGCATTATGAAGTATGGTAAATCACATTAAAAAAAGAAAAAAAAAAGAAAAACATGGAAAACCATGGTAATCTATGGTAAATGTAAAGTATAACCATTTATAAAGGTAGGGCCACCAAGGTCAGCCAGAACAGCAATTACTGTCTCTAATACAATTCAAGAACCTACTATCAGACAAACTAAAACAATCTGTCTAATCTGCTGTCTTGAAACAGAGAGGAATTAATCTGTCTTGTGTGCTGTGCTATATACTGTATTTCAAGTGTTTTTATCCCTGTACATGAAGAGTTATAAATGGTCTAGAGATATGCAAGCTATGGGATGCATATCTGATTATATCTTTTGTTAAATACAAAGCAAAAAAATGATCTTTTTCTTTTACATCGATGTTTATATTGAAAGCGTTAAGCTTGTCTAAATGATGCCACACTTGTTTGTATATGAGGTGGGGTGTATTCAGGATGCACATTTCAATTATTATACACAAGGGGGCATGTTAAAAGAGTTTAATCACCTCCTATTTGAAAGGAGAAGCAAAACTCAAACCAAACAACTACCCTAAGGACTCTCAAGTTGTTTGTTTCTCAGTTTTATTAACATGATATGAGTTAGAGACTAGAGCAATGCTTTATATATAGGCCACAAGAGGTCAAACCAAAGTTATAAAATTGTGGCATACATAAAAATACATAAATACATAAAGTTGTTTTAAAATTTAAAAATTCCATGAAAGATTCTGGCATTTTACCCTCAAAACAGGCCATCATTCTTCCCCACACTTCTATTGTAACTTTCTTTTACCAAAGTTTACATTGCAACCCAACTAATGTGGTAAACATTTCCACGACATATTGTTCAGATGAAGAACTTGATATGCTGCTTCTCCTCTTTTCTGGCAGTAGAACTGAGACTTTCTCAAGATGGCTTCCCCGTATCAATTCATCGTAATTGTTCTGATTCTTGGCCCTGTTCAGGCCACTGAGTGTTTAAAAAAAAAAAAAAAAATTCTTATGAGTAATTGAAGAATTCTGGCTGTCTTTTGTTGCCAGGAAACAAAACACTGAAACTCACATGATCTGAGCCAGAGCAGAGAGGAGGTCAGGAGCTTAGCTTGAGACTAAAAAGAAACCAGTCTGAAAGGGACGTGACAGTGCATTCCCGGCCCCCAGACTGCAGCTGAATCAGACGTGAATCTGCACCCAGGCTAGTGCTGAATCGCACCTTGGAATGGTAACCTAGCAGACTACTGAAGTGTTCCATGTGGTGAGAGATCGGGGAAGATGATGGATGCAGAGGATTCTGAAAGGCAATCAACTTGTACAAACACTGAAGGCAGGCAGTGAGTAAGCTGTATCAACCAGTGTGCAGCAGCTCAGGACTAGTTCCCTGCTAGTCAATCAGAAATGTATGAAATCGGTTAAGCTGATCCATGACTTAGCAGAGAGCAAATTGTTTGGCCACCAGACAAAGCGATTGAGACTTTTTGTTTGGAGGTAGCTACAAGTGTATAGATGGAGGAGGTGGGTTTGTAGAATGAGCATGAAACAATGGAGGGTAAGCAACTGGGTTCCATTTATAGGTTACTGGTTAATTCATTGACTCTTCCCAGACTTAAATTGCAATAAGTTGAATTTATCAAAGTCTCCATCTTACCAAGGGGCATTATAATTATGGTGTCCTTAGCTACAGCATAAAGAGAAAACCATTAATCAGAACTGAAATCTACTCCCATTCGGACCCATGGTGCTTTAGTATCAGTTATTATGTGGATCTAGTGACTCAATGTTTGTTTCCTTTTAGGTAGTTGTCAGGCACCCATCCTGTTACACTATGCAAATGATAATTCTAGTCCAGGTAGCCTGGTTGAATTTCCCAAATAGTTTTAGGTTTGGGGTCCATATGGGGTCCATAATTCTTGCATGAATATCAGGCACCCTAATAGCTAGCTTCAAGGCTTGCCTGAAAGTACAGAATTAGAGCTTTCCAATGATGTATTGTATGTCCTGCACAAACGTTCCTAAGCGAAACTACAGCAAACCAGAACTAAAGCTTCAGTCACTTCAATAGATACCGTTCTGGTTTCAATGTCATTTAAAAGCGATGGCTTTGCGGTTTCCATTGATGTCAGGCATGCCTGTATGCATACTTTCTACCACCCCCTCATTCAGTGCTCCAGTGCTGTGACGCACAACAAATTAGTAGGAGTGTCCAAGTGCCTGTAACTCGAAAATGGAAACAAATAGGAACACAATCAATATACCTAATGAAAAAGGAGGCTTGAAGCTTTCCAATGATATCTTGCATGTCTGTAACATATTCCGAGAATAAACTACAGTGTCCAGAATACAGTGGTGCCTTCACTTGCTAGGAGATAGCTGTGCGCATTGGATGTCTTATCCATTTTGCATAGCATAAACAACACATTATACCAAACGATGGCTAGAAGTAAAGGAAAAGCAAAATAAAGTGTTCATATACACATGCTCATTCACTCATTTACTCCAGTTGTTAGTTATATGTTGTTTTATTGCTGGGGTCCGGTTGGACCCCAGGTTACCAGGAAAGTCACTATTCCGACATGTCCTTATAAGGGTTAATCATAAAAAACAGTTCTACTACTAAGTGAACCAAGAACATCCAATATCCATTCTATACAGACCCTTCAAACATCATTGAGACTTTTAGTTCATCTACGTACCTGTTCTCTTTGAGCTGAACTCGAGTCCAATACAGGGGCTTCATGGGGCATGCTGGCTCTAGCACAGGTTTCCGGGGCCTTGTGTGAAACATCTGGCTGAAAGCAAAGCCTCCTGGGGGAGGGGGTGGTCCACCCCCAGGTGTGGGGTCCACAGCCGGGCATGGGGGGCGGAGGTGGGGGAGGAGGCCAGTGCCTGGTAAAGGAGGGGGGGGGGGAGGTCTCTGAGACTCTCCTCCTCCGAGGCAAAGGGGGGGCGCAACCAGGTAGGGGAGGAGGAGGAAGAGGGGGCCTAGCACCTGGGAGTGGAGGGGGGGGAGGAGGTGGAGGTGGAGGGGGCCCAGCACCAGGGAGAGGAGGGGGTGGCACTTGTCCTGAACCACCAGGTTCTGTCTTGCCCGCAAGACTCTGGTTTATACACTTGAGGTCCAGCTTATTAGGCACTGTTTGGTTGCTTTGGATAGTCCTGGTCTCTTCCTCAGGGGTCTTGAGGAAGGTCTCCCTGTCTGTCTGGATGCACACGGTGCGGAAAGATTTTGGCAGCATGTCGTCTTCCGTGGAAACAGAGACTTCTTTGAGTTCTCCCCTGGCTTTATTACAGACATTGTTTTCTAAGTCCTTTTTGAGTTCTTCAATTGTATCTTCAAGTTTCGCAATTGCTACAGCATGCTCCCCTCGTATTTCAAAGATCTGCAGTTCAAAGTTTTTCTGTGGAAGACAAAATATAACGTGACCCATCCAGCCATCCGTGACACCCCCTTACAAGTTAATGAATTCTTCTCAGAGGGATTTAGGGTTTTTTTTGTTTTCCTTAAAAGACCAGAAGCCCACTGTAACACAATTGTGCAACTGGCACTTGAACCTGAGACATTGCTTCTTTGTGGCTTCTTCTCCACTATCAAGAGTCTTTTTCCCCAGAATGTGTGGCATAGCGCACTGGGCGTGCAAGGCACTATATTACAGGGTTGTTATGACTGTTTTTGTATTGGTTAATCTTCGGTTGTTTCAAAGAGCCTGCTTGCTGCATATTATCTATATAGAGTTCTCGAATGCTATATTTGTTCTGCAGCTCAAATTAATCTCCACGCTGTTTGAGGGGTACAGTATAGTGAACCCTGTCCAAGTGTGTCTGTGTTATATTACTCTGCACTGTTTTCAATACCCAGCACACTGGCCTTGCTACTGACAGAGTCTCTGTGAAATAGTTAATTAGCTGGTTTTATACAATTTTTTAGTCGCCAAAATAATTACCCTGGATTCTTATCAGAGGGCTTTGGTATGCCTGCAGCAAGAATCAAAGTTAAATTAAAGACTAGACAATGGTCTGGAGAAAAGACAATTTTGTAAAACATTTAGCACATGTTCTTCATTCTTTTGTGGTTTGAACACAATTTGAAAACGTCAAAAATGTGCCAGATCCATTGTATAGCTTTTAAGATGCTGCTGTTAGTGAATGTTACTATCAAGTTTAATTTTGGAAGTCAGTCAGCCATCCATTCAACGCAAGTGAATAATAAATCACTTTAACTGCACAAGACTTTACATGGGAATGTAAAACAAACAAAGCACAAACCACTGTTTCGTTATCATTACCTACATGCAAGATTGCTCATAAATCAGTGGGTATAGTCTAATACCTGCAAATCTTCTCAATGTACTTGCCACACAAAACATATAAAGACTGGGCAAAATATTATAAACAACTGCCACAACACTGTCAACAGGCCTGTAGGGCTTTCATATTTGAGACAGTGTTTTGTGAACACTTCATAAATCAGTATGTAAGTGACAGACATATTGTTAATTAACACTTGAGTACTTGACAAGCATCCAGTCATAACAAGATGAAACAATGCACTGTGTATTAGTAAATCAAATGCAATTACTCATGACACAGGACCATACAGCACTTGCATTCCCTTTTCATTGTGCTGGCGGTTTCTTTTCTTACTTTGAATCAGGATACCAGTATGACTATTTTAACTATTAAAAGTTGCTGTTGCTCCCTGGTATCAGATTGTGAATAGGTCAATTTTATTGTGATGGTCAGGCTGCAATTTGACCATTCATCATGCATTCTGGCTGAATATAACAAGAATGACACCTGAATGCACTTTAATCTTATGCACTTCCTCTGAGGTCTGAAGTAATTCATTTTGAATTCCACCCTGTTAATTCATCATGATGTAAAAACATTTCCCCTCCATCCTAATGAATTCACTGTTTATTCTTCAGTAATCCATACCATCTTACAATTGGAGGGATCTGCAGCTCAGAATCCACTTAACCAATGAGCTGCTGAATCTCTTCCAGCTCCCACATTCACTGACGAAGCACACAGGCTAAACTATTGTGCATGCTTCTTGTTAGGAAACGAGGTTTGACTTATCTTGTCTAAGTGATTCGTTAAACAAACAACTCTATAAAAGGTCAGCCTGAATTTTTCCAAGTCTGTGCCAGCAAGCACTGCTTAAAAGGACACTGTCGCACAGCGGCAAAGCCGGAGCATTTCAACTAGATACCTTCCCCTTACATGAGCATCACCCAGAGCTTCGAGCACACTATCGCAAAATACCTAAACTGCCTGGCCCCTGTATTAGTCAGTTAGTCAGTCCATGTCACAGTGACCATTACTAAAGGAGAGCCTCTCTGCTGCTCTGAAGTGAAACATGTCGACTAGTGGAGTGTCTGTAAGTTCTCAATTGGCACCTTGTGTTGTAGGATACTTGGTCAGTTAGGTCCATTTAATACTGTGGATCTCAATGCTATGTAGTTGAAGAACCTTCCAGAAGCATGGTATGCCTTGGTATTTTTCTTCTCTGTAATATTTCTCTATGGCACTGCATTATGAAAACAGAATTGTGGAAGGGTAGCAGGACGGTCCAATAAAGCAGCAGGAACAACACATTAAGATTGTGCTCTTAAGTGCTGGTTTGCACACTTTTACTGAGAAAGAATGATAGAATAAACAATAAGCAGCTGACCAACTCAGGATTTCCGCCTATAAGCGCATGCCTCACAATCTTTCCTGTCTCTTATGTTCCTCTCTAAAATTCTACAACCTGATTTTGGAAAACCCCAGTCTTGTATTCCAACCAGGTAGTCTCATTGCACAATTGCCTGTCCAGTTACAGGCCCCATCTTTCCTCACATTCCTAACATTCTCATGCAAGGAAAGTGGAGGCCGAGGACAGGCAATTAACTAATTTAGTGCTGGGGTTTTCAACCCTGTCACAGGCAGCAATAGATATTCTTGTCTAAATTATTTCACTCTCCCTTCAAATGTATATATGAGTACCACTATGTAACTTATCTAGACTCTCTGATTCTACAATCTCATTATTCAATCTTCCACTGAAATGTACTCAATAGCTTGACTCAATCGTCATGGGAATCTGGGAATCTGGGAAACCTGTATTTGTATTGGGGCATGTTTGAATCGTGAATCTTTAGCTTGTAGGAACCATGGGAGATGTAATAATGGTCTCTTAGGACATACAGCCCTCCTATTTACATAGAGGCTTGATGCTCCAGTGGTTAAAGAAAGAGGCTGTTACTAGGAGGTTCCAGATTCAATCCTAGCTCAGCCACTGACTCACTGTGTGTGATCCTGAGCAAGTCGCTTAAGCTCCTTGTGAACCATCCTTTGGATGAGATGTAAAAGTAAGTAACTCTTCAGCAGCAATTGTGATGCGTAGTTCACACCCAAGTCTCTGTAAGTTGCTTTGGATAAAAGCAGCTGCTAATAATAATGATGGGAGATAGAGTTCCTAAACATTACAAGTAATTCTGTATAGGGTTTCAGTTGTATTGGTCTGCTTACACCATTTGGAATAAAGTAATATTGTTTTTCTAAAAGAACTGAAGATTTACAAAGTTTTTATGGGAGAATAGCTGTGTTATATCCCAGACATCAATACAAAACATAATACAAACATAAACCTTTGTCGGCTTGTAAATAGAAGATAAGAAAATATTTTCAATAAAAGAGTTAAATAAAAAAAAATACATGTTAATTTAATTATCGTCATTTAACAACAATCATTAATCTAAATCCATTATCTGCCCAGTATCTTGGAAGAGGATTAGCATTGTTAATGCACTGCTGGTCAGAATGATCACAGTTAAAAGGTTTTTGACGGAGATCAGACTGTTTTCTCAGAAGTAGATGTACGCACAGAGGCGCTGCAATAACAATAAGGTAAGAAACTTATCCAAATGACGTCCGCTACCACAAAGAGAGTTTACTTATTGTCTGGCTCTAGCTGGAGTATGGGTTCCAAACAGGAGAAATACAATGACACTCAAAACTAAACATCTGTTACTAACGTAGCTAGGAAGGTGAACAGACAAGATGCTGAATGAATACTGTAGTCAGAGAGTCTGTTGGGTGAGGGGTTCACTGCTGGATGAATACTGTAGTCAGAGAGTCTGTTGGATGAGGGGTTCACTGCTGGATGAATACTGTAGTCAGATTCTGCTGAGTGAGGGGTTCACTGTTGGATGACTACTGTAGTCACAGTCTGTTGGGCGAGGTGTTCACTGCTGGATGAATACTGTAGTCAGAGAGTCTGCTGGTTGAGGGGTTCACTGACTCCTCGTCTGCTTGAGATGAGTTGGAAGACACATTTCTGGTCTCCATCAGTCTAGCTAACACATTTTTAAAACCTAATCTCTTATCAAATAATGACAATGCATTTTGCTCTCTTCTGAGAAGTAATAGTAACACAGTGGCTGCATCAGTTTCAGATCCATACTGAATGTCCAAATTTCATGTTTCAAATTGTATATATTTATCCTGACATGGGAAGGCAACACGAAATAACCTTATAAAATCAATGACAAAAAGAGACACATTCTACATTGCACAGAGCAATTCCAACAACAGCATAGGTTCTTTACAACTCAAAAACTGTATCAACATAGTTTAATTCCTTTTTATTCAGAGCATTAGAAATTAATTAAATAATCATTGTATATGTTTCTTACAGTCTTCAATATAGAAGAGTGAGCCTTCAGCTTACCAAGACCACCCCTAACTATTAAGCACTCAATAGAGCTGAATTTAGAAATACTAAAAGAAACTTTAATGACAAACATTTCAACCTGAAGTCTTTCAATGTCTTTCAAAGATAAAGGCAGCACCTGATTTCAGAAAGGAGGTATCCACAAAGATTTCCAATGACCAAGTCTTTATTGTATTTGACAGATGCCCATGCCTGTGATGGAACATAATATACTTTGGCCCACGGCCTTGTCCATTACAGCTCGATAGCTGTCACATGTGCTGGCTGAACTGAGTTGTAATGATGACCGATTGATGACAGCTATAGCCAGCGAGCAGGACAAGTGGCACTTTGGGCCACCTGCCTCTGCCCCATGAACTGGCTGAACTGTGATTTAATAATTATTGATTGATGACAGCTATGGAGCAAGGGAGAAGGAGGACTAAACAAAGAAATGACAAGGAGCATAGGTGATAGGCTGTATATGGGAACAGCTTGATTACGTATGTGATTAAAGGATGGGCCTCCTTTCAGAAACACAAGTTTTAAATTAAAAACATGTTTTAATTGCAAGCTAAAAATCAATATACTGAAGTATGAAAGTATTACTGAAGTAGTAGTCAGTAGGCTTTTCGTGAACAGTAGATTTTATTTCCTAACCACAAAATAATGAATGATCCTTTTGACTAGGCACTATAGCTGAGAGGTACATCTACAGCTACCCTACGGCCAAAAGTTTTACATCACCTCGAATTTGAGGATTGAGACATAATAAAAAAAATAACTAGATGAACATAATTTAGATCTTTTATTTACTATCATGAAATCAAAGAACATCTACGGGAAGCCATGATAGTAGTATAGTATTTCATGTCATGTTTTTTAAAATGTCAAATTGTTGTATAGAAAACTACAAAGTGATATGTTAACCTAACATTATTGTTAATATTATTGTTAATGTAACAGGTTTCATTCGACTTTATGAATCACAACTTTTGTCCATAGTTGTATATGAGAGTCTGATAAAGGTTATTTAGGGACTTCACAGTTTTGTGGGTGTTCTCCTGTCTTGATAGCGTCATGTCAGCAATGTTGACAAACACAACCCACAGTGCAAGACAGCTCCACTTTGTAGAGTGTACCAAAACCCTATTCACTCTGCCACAGAAACCACTACAAAGTAAGGACAGTGACTTTCTTTGTCTTGTTTTTTTTTTAAATATACTTTAAATATTGATACAATTTAGCTTGTAAAGTAGACACTCATTGCCAAAAGGCCTTAGAACATCTAGACAAGAGTTCATACCTACTCACAGGATCTGTAACGCGAGAAAAACAGACAACTGGGTTTACCATCTGCTCAGAAGCACATGAAGTTCAGCACACCCTGATAATCATTATGAAAAACTGTCAAGAACAGCTTCATATATAAGGTACAGCTATGTTATACCCATTTGGTAATGGCTGTCATTCCATTGAAAGGGAACTATTTATTAAATGTCTATTTTAAATTAACCTACAAACTGCAAAAGAAAGTAACATTTAAGCATGATTTTATTTATTATTAAAAGAACAAACACAATTGCCCTCATTTTTTAAATCATGTGTGATCACTGCTGTTACAGATCTGAACCTTGAATGTGAGATGAGCTGCAGTTAAAAGCTCTCTACTCATGACTGCTTCATGCCCAGACTCCACCTTGTTAAATTTAGACCAAACCAGCAATGCTACCAAACTTGTAAATGCTTCATAAGTGATCTTCACGCTACCACACCAGGTGCAGAGCTTGTTTCAATGTGAGCTGTCTTTGCATATACAAATGTAAACAAATGCTGCTAAACTGACTAAAACACTCAAATGCAAAAGTATCACATGAAAATAAAGTGTAAGGGGAGGTGTGGAACAAAAGGGAAAATGGCTAAACTGCAAAAAAAACCAAACAAAACAAAACAAAAAAAACCCTCAGATACAATTGATACAGGCATACTAATCGAAAACACCTTACTACCCGGTTTGAAAATTTATAAAAGAAGCCTGGAGTCTAAGTTTATAAAGCTGAATTTGATATGCTTTTGCGAGTAGGCCAGTCAATATTTTTAATTTGAGTTCTATTGGTCTGTTTACTTTGTTGCTGCTTTCAATTGGTACAGTGATTGAATTCAAGTGTACGGGCATAATTCATACGAGTGGTACATAAAACATAGAGTCATAGTAATGGATTATAATAAAACACTAAACAAGAATTGTGCTTATGATTGCTGGGGGGCTGCCAATGGGCCTGGGTCCTAAAACTCTTGCATGCATTCACACAAGTTCTTTAAATAGTTAAATCAACCAGGAGCATGGTTCTGTGACAGTGAAAAGTAAGATCATAAAGGCAATGAAGCAAGTTAAGCAAGTCACAAGAAGAATGACTGTTCAATGGTGTTCCAGTTACATAATAAAACAGCACTGAGGCTATTTTCCCCTTCTTAGTAAAGACAAATCACACAGCAACCACTGTACTGTACATCCGAAAACCCACACATGATGTTTTATTGCTCTGGATACTCAAACTTAATGTATCATTAAATACCCGTGGTTTCCATTCCACTTTATAGCAAGGGTTGGTCTTCAAACACCATAAAAGTAATATTATCCAGGCAGTGGGTAAGAAGCAGTCTACAGCGTACCCAAATGTTTCAAACTCCTTCTTCACTGAAGTCTGACAACTTCACAGCTCTGTGACAAAAGTCAAATAATGGCATTCTTGTCAACAGCAATCAGACCACACATACTGCAATTTCTTCATAATGTCTTTATGTCCAGAATGCCTTGGATACACAACCAAGTGGGAGATTCTGTTTAGGGTGTACAAACTTTAGCACTTTCGGTTGGTTTCACAGACCCTGTTTAGCATTAGTCTTGGACTTCCTAATTTTACCTAAACCAACATTAGTTAGTCCAATTGGGGTCTGTGAAACCAGCCATTTAACTATGAAGTGGTTCAGCTAGCCCATCATTGGAAAGCTTAATGTTGCTACTCTGCAGGAATACAATTGGTAAAAGTTGGTATTTTTACTTATACTGCTCCTGTATGTGCCTCCTGCATGTAATTATTGGGTAGAACCTTATAGAAATTTACACAGTAAATTAGCAAGTTTATTTTGCAGTTTTCCCATGTTTTTCCCATGTTATACAATGCATTTAACCATGGTTTGTTAGGTATTTAAAATGCTTTACAATACCTATATGTGCTTCACAGTACTTATGTTTGCCTTACCATGCTTTCACTACGCTTTATTTCATTTTGCTATGCTTTTACTATGGGAAATTTTTATTAGAGAATACAAGCTGCTTCAGAAACAACAGACAAAATGAACCTGAAACAAGGTTTGAGAAGACAATAGCAGAAGAAAGCACAGGGTTTTTCTCAAGAGAAAAGAGAGAATCTCACTTACTGCAGGATGCAAAGCTTCCATGACAACAATTACGTCACTCGGAAAACAGTGAGGACGTCTGTAGCACACTGGATCCATAAAGCCTGTGCTTAATGAATGCTTCCAGTGATGCAACAGCCTTTATTATAATACTTAAATGAATAACACAAGTAGGAAGGTTGTACTGAGTTTGCTGTTGAAGCAGCAATGGAAAGGACACTTTCTAACTAGCCATTGTTGTGTTTTCTTCACTAAACCTCTTCACCTACCTGACCTAAAGGAGACACAGAAAGTGGACACAGATAGAAGCAAGGACCAAATACAACCCAATGTGAGAGAGTTGCTGTGTGTATAAAGCTGGGCCTGCACCTAAGATACATTTTTAAAACTATTTATTAATGTTCTAAAAATTAATTCATTTGTAATGGAATGCAACCGCAAACTGCACTTCCGTCGCTCTAAAACCACACACTTCACATTTATATTCCTTATCAATTCAAACAGCTGAATACAACTACAGTATTGACATTGCAATTGTGCTGCTGCTGCTTTGCCACTGCAGTGTGTGATGAATAGACTGCCAGTTTCTGAGGCTGACTGTCTCTTTTTTAGCTGTCTAGTCGACTAGTTTACTATTTGATGCTACCCTACTCCCAGATCACATACCTGAAGTGTACCTAGAAGAATTGATGCTGTTTTGAAGGCAAAGGGTGGTCACACCAAAATATGGATTTGATTTAGATTTTTCTTCTGTTCACTCACTTTGCATTTAGTTAATTGATAAATCTGATCTAATAACATGTCTATTTTTGAAAGCATTCTTACTTTACAGCATTTTTTCACACCTGCCTAAAACTTTTGCACAGTACTGTACATCAGTGACATGCATCCCTAACCACAGCTGGAAATACAAATTTAGAGCTATCAGTAACATGAAAAAGCATACAAACCATGATAACCTACATATGTGAACATGCAGACAGACAGGCAGACATCTCCATACACCTCCTGGTTCTGATATTCCCAATACCTTGTGCTGAAGAATGCTCAAACCAAGCCTCTTCACAAGTGCTTCAGTAGATATACCATGAAACTTAAGCATGACATATGGACAGATTACATCCTTATACAGCCATATCATGAATTAATAACTTTGTCAAAGAGGCTTTATCAGAACTGGACAAACGGGATATATAGATTAATAGAACTTTAACTGCGTGACTCACAGACAGACAGCTTCCTAGATTACCCTGAACTCAACAACTGAATCCGGCTCTCACCAAGTTTCATCACAAATGAACAAGCGGTTCTCTAGATATGTATGCAAGACTGTAGTGTGACATATGTTGCAAATGTGACAGGCATTGTTGTGCGACACACTGCCATTACAGGTTATGTCCTGTGGGTGAGATGAGATGAGGGTAAAAGCTCTATAACCACGAATGCATAGAGGTTAAGATGCTCACTTGCGCTGTGGGAGGTCGCCAGTTTGCACCTAACCCTGTTACACTGATGACGTGACCTGGATCTCATAGATTGGCTGCATCTGATCACTGAGGTTAATGCATAGCTTTTACATGTACATTTTACCTATAGATTAGTTGCACAAGTTATATCGACAGAATGTCAATGCTTCTCCAAAACTGAGAATCAAACGTGAACTTTCAGCACAACCCGAATATGCAAAACTAAGCAGACATTAGTGATATTAAGAGAGTTACAAACATCCTTCTGATCTAGTGTTTAGTGACATCTAGTGAGTTCCACACACAATTACAAGGAACAAAAAACTGTAAGCAACTAGGTCTAGGCATTTCCAGCACTCTTTGCATGATTACACATCATTGCACAGTATAAGATCGGAGGATCTCCAATGTTCATTGTCAAGAAAACCTCTGGCACATGTGTTTTTGACTATGTCAAAGCTTAGTTATTTTACGCAATTCCAGGGCATTATGGTTAAAATGTAAAATTGTCAAACAATCTCAGTTTTGATTACTGCATTCTGTAATTATTCCACGTCTATATCTGAATCAGATCCCAGATTTTTCATTCAGTCCAGCAGGCTGCTTTATAATCCTAAACTATCCCAAACTATCTACCTGATCTATCATCTAATTTCATAAAGAGCTGAATATCACAAAGGAAAACATGCCTGAAGAATACAGTGGCTCTCAAAAGTATTCACCCCCCTTGGACTTTTCCACATTTTATTGTGTTACAACATGGTATCAAAATGGATTTAATTAGGAGTTTTTGCCACTGATCAACACAAAAAAAGTCCATAATGACAAAGTGAAATATAAAATCTACAAATTGTTCTAAATTACAAATATAAAACAGAAAATAATTGATTGCATAAGTATTCACCCCCTTTGCTATGACACACTTAAATAAGCTCTGATGCAACCAATTGTCTTTAGAAGTCAAATAATTAATTGAATGGAGAACCTGTATGCAATTAAGGTGTTTCACATGATTTCAGGTTAAATACATCTGTCTGTGGGAGGTCCACAGTTGGTTAGTACATTTCCTAACAAAAACTACATCATGAAGACGAAGGAACATTCAAAGCAAATCCAGAATAAGGTTCTTCAAAAGCACCAATCAGGGGTAGGATATAAGAACATTTCCAAGGCATTGAATATCCGCCGGAGCACAGTAAAGTCCATTATTAAGAAATGGAGAGAATATGGCACAACTGTGAATCTGTCTAGAACAGGCTGTCCTCGAAAACTGAGTATCCGGTCGAGAAGGGCACTAGTCAGGGAGGTCACCAAGAGGCCTATGGCAACCCTTAGTCTTCCACGCATGAGCAGGGAGACACTGTGCATACAGCAACAATAGCCCGGGTGCTTCACAAAACTGGCCTTTATGGGAGAGTGGCAAAAAGAAAGCCACTGTTAAAAAAAAACTCACATCAAATCTCATCAAGTTTGCTAGAAGGAATGTGGGAGACTGAGACCAAGTGGAAGAAGATTCTATGGTCTGATGAGACCAAAATAGAGCTTTTTGGCCTCAACGCTAAGTGCTATGTACACCATCCCTACCATGAAGCATGGTGGTGGCAGCATCATGCTATGGGGATGTTCTCTGCATCAGGGCTTGGAAAGCTTGTGAAGATAGAGGGCAAAATGGATGCAGCAAAGTACAGAGAAATCCTGGAGGAAAACCTGCTGAAGTCTGCAAGAGACCTGGGACTTGGAAGAAGATTCCAAGCCCAAACCCCAAATGACCCCAAACATACGGCCAAAGCCACACTGGAGTGACTTAAAAACAAAAAGGTCAATGTCCTGGAGTGGCCCAGTCAAAGACCGGACCTCAATCCAATTGAGAATATGTGGAAAGAGTTGAAAATTACTGTTCACCAAAGGTCCACATCCAACTTGACGGAGCTTGAGCAATTTCGCAAAGAAGAATGGGCAAAAATGGTCTTGTTTGCAGTGTCCAGATGTACAAAGCTGATAGAGACTTATCCAAATAGACTCATGGCTGTAATTGCTGTCAAAGGTGCCTCTACCAAATATTGACTCAAGGGGGTGAATACTTATGCAATCAATTATTTTCTGTTTTGTATTTGTAATTCATTTAGAACAATTTGTAGATTTTATTTTTCACTTTAACATTATGGACTTTTTTTGTGTTGATCAGTGGCAAAAACTCCTAATTAAATCCATTTTGATACCATGTTGTAACACAATAAAATGTGGAAAAGTCCAAGGGGGGTGAATACTTTTGAGAGCAACTGTACATGCATGTGTTTCTCTCATACTGTGGAATGCCTCTATTACAATGATATGGAAGGAGAGCTGGTTCTAATAGACATGTTCAGATTAAAAATGAGTGGTCTTAAGAATGATTCATACAGAACTTTAAAAACAAACATAGCTTGCACTGTATAAGAAGGTAAGTCAGCTAGACAAAGTTTTGTCAAGTTCCTTCATCTGCGTATGATTTGACCCTGGTAAAGCAAGGTTGTCTTTTGATTATTCTAGCGATAATAGTTAAACAAAATAAAATTTGAAAAATGTGACTTGTACTGAAACAGGTCTGTTTTCCCTAATATTGCCTATTTTCTCAATTCTGGCGTATGTGGAATGCTATAGCTCCCCCTATGGCTCAGGGTGTGTAGGTGCTATGTTAAATGTTCTTTGCTTTTCTTATGTTATGTATGCAATTAAGTGCTGTCTGCTGACTTTTACTTACAGTGTATACAATACTTATTTTTATTCCCCTTTAGAGCTCTGAATTAAACACACTTCTCTTTATCTTAATCTATATGGAAAAGGTGAAGCATGCTTTCCACAACAAAACACAGCACTTTTTTTTTTTAAATTCACAACATGTTTTTCTTTATACTGGCCTGCAATTCTCTTGCAGAATTTTGTGGCAAAATAAAGGCATAAAGAAATAAAATTGGTCAGAGAGTAATGTAATCCCCCATTAACAGAAGAGGGTTATTGTACAAGGTGGATATACTGCAGTGCTGCTGTTGTGGAAACAAACCCTTCACCACCACCATGATACCATACACCATATCTTTAGCATTCTGATAAAAACAGGGTGTTACCAGGCGTGATTTTGTAATTATGTGCACCTCAATAATTCTGACCAGGTAAAAACAAGGACTCTGAGTTTTGCTTTCTTCTCTCCTCTTGCTTTTAGGTTAAAGTGCAATAATGTGGGCCATGCCACGCTGAGTCATGCATGTATTATTTAGATGTGGTATTTTAATCAGTTTTAAAATGAAATTGATAACACTGAATTTGATAAATCAACCTTGCTTTCCACACAAAGCTCCAGTTATCACAGCGGAAGGTTAAAGCTGAACCATGGTGCCTCATATCTTAAAACACCAGATTAAAAACAAGGTATTTGGTTTTAATTTAGCACATAAAGCTGATGCATGGAACATCAGATTGTGGCCGTTGATCTAAATGTACAGATATTTTGTAGATAATTTAGTTCAATCAAATCAGTACAGTGAAAAACTACGTATATAGTTTGAGATCTGAATTTACAAATGACTTGAAGGTCTAAGTGTTGGAAACACATTCACAGCACGACCTTGTCGACGTGGTAAAAGCATGAGAAAAAGTAAAGCTAATAAAGCATTGTGAAGGAAAGCATGTAAAATCAAAATATAGCTAAAACTTATAATGGACCATAGCAAAGCATGGAGAAGAAGAGGAAAAGGACTGCAGGGTAACTGCACACATTTGGTATTCAAATCTATTAGCGGCCTACCTACATTTTTGGGGTGACATTCTTTTATGAACAAAAAGTTGAACAGAATTTGGTTGCCTAAAGAAACAGATGAGATCAGAAGAAACGACGGATACGTTTTTTTTTTTATAAAGCATTACTCTTCAGTTTATTGTAGTACGCGAAAAGTGTAAGGCTGAAGTGTTCTCCATTCCCAGAATTCAGCCTTGCACACATTAATGCTGTAGTAATTCATAACAAACAGAGCTGAGAACACTGCTGGAGGGTTTCTTGTGATTCTCATTGCGCATATAGAATACTAGAAAAAAGCTTGTTCTTTTAGTTTCCTTTTAGTGACAACTGTGCTCTCAGAATTTTAGCTTTTGATGTTTACTTGAGTACGTGCCGCTAACCCCAGGAATACTCCAATTGAAATAAAGTCAAGGATTGTTTGGGCAGGACTATTATGCTTCAAATGACCCTACAGTATTATCCTGCCTGTAGCATCCACAGATAGCAATGAAACACCAATGTAAGGCTATGTATAACTAAAGGCACAAGCCTGCATTATTTTCCTGTTAAACACATACATATCATTAAACTGTGTGATAACCACCTGCTGTGAACAAGATACAATCAATTAACATGAATACTGTATAAGAAACATTTCTAAAAAGGGGCTTCATAACTGCCTCTTCATAATCAAATAAAGTGTTTGGAACAAGCCCATGCATATTCAGCAGCAATAGAATATATTATAATGGTATCCCTGTGACAAATTAGAGGTACAGGTGCATTTACAAAGAAACACCAAGATCACTCAAGACCTCAAACTTATCATTTGGTACTTTTTTTTACTTACTTGTAAGTTTTCGACGACTTCTTTACTTTCTCTCTTTAGGTGAAGAATGGCAGCTTGATGTTCTGCAATTATAAAAATACATTACTTCGTAATATCAAGCATGCATTACTGGACAATGTTTCACAAGGAATAGTGCAGATTTAAATACATGATAAACCAGAACTCAGGTCACACACACATTCAAGACATTACAATGGGAAATGGTCACAGCAGAACACTTGACTGTGACTTTAACCTCACTGAGTTTACTGGCCCTGAGAAAAACTGGATCATTTGACATGTTTTGGACATATCACTCAAAATTGGTTTTGACATTTTTTAAACATCTCATATATTAATAAGGGTTTCATCTATCGAAAATGAACAGTTTATTTTCTATAATAAATTATTATTATTATTATTATTATGTACGATACATTTTTTGTTATGTGACATTGAATAATATGCAGAAAATTCTGATTGGTCTCATAGGTAAAAAACTATTTAAAAGTACTGTTTTTGGCCACAATGTGGTGACAAGTGCTTTTTTTTTTTTTTTTCACGGTCCTGTGCTTTCATGATAATCATCATTGCCTTTTAAAAGGATCCTGGAAAATGTTGTTCCCTGTGGAAAGTGCCAGTTTGGAATTCCTTTGTGGCACTGATCAAGGGAAAGTGATATCAGCAGGAAGCGCCACCTCTACCTGTTCTGCACCAGAGGGTGTTCCCCAGTGTGCCTGAGCATTCCTACCTTGTGCCAATGGTATCAAAGTTCAGAAGACAGTCTATTCTACAGTATATAAATTGTGATGACTCTGGAGAAGGGATGGAGGAATGTGTTGTGTTGCACCAGTTCACCATGGGAAGCAAACACCAGAGTGGGAATAGGGGTACCACTAGTACATCACATGACCACTGGGGGTATATAAGACGACATCTAGCAGAAACTACCTGACTGGCTGGCACCCCTATACACCACCATGGAAAACAAAAGACCCGTACACGAGTAGTTTCAATAGTTTGTTTAGTCAGCTACCCTTTTAGCCTCATCAGATGTTCTTTTTTATTTTTTATTTTTTTCAATTGGTGGTATGTTTTTCTTTGTTGGTATAATTTGTGTAAGAACACTTTTCTCATGAATTGATCAGTACATCAGGATACTGAATATGTGAATGTGATCAAAATGAACTAAACTCAGATTAGATGTATGTATCCCATCTATTTTATGCATTAACTAAGCAATATCTAACTGCTCTCAGTCTAACGTAGTACACAGTAGAACACACGATGTGTTTATAGTCTTACTATCCAGTGCTATTTGGGAACACAGTACTGGTTAAACCAGATTGGGTTAACCTGTCTACAACTCTAAACCCTGCTTCTATCGGCAAGCCTGTCTGCTGTGATATCTGAGTGGCGAGAGACTGATACCACCTCACTAACAGAACAGCTCCGAATACAATTAGTGGCTGTGCCAGACATCCAGGTTGACTATACTCTATACTCTCTGGTTCAAATGTGTTCTGTGATTCCAAGGGGTCATATAACACATGAAGGGTTCAGCTTAATAAAGCTTCTAAAAAAGTGGTTTCACCTAAAAAATAAAACCTGGGGGAAAAAGCAGCAAGAGACATGTGAGAGGGAAGGATTGTATGAAAACTGGTCATTACACCTTTAAGTGATGTACAATGTTAAGCAGAACACACACACACAAGGCAGGTATAAAACCATGCCTTCTGGGCCCAGTTAGTGGAAAAAATGATGTAATAGTTGTAATAGTGATGTAATTAAAAATGAATATCCAATTCTGCTCTGTTTGTTGTATTTACAAATGAAACGTCTTGCACTGTGCTACAGTATGTATAAAAAGGAACCATGTTGAGAATCTCATATACAGTATATTCCATTAACAAATCAATTAGTATTCACAAAGAGACACAAGGCATCAGGACATGAACATGACCATATTTCTCTAGCAGCGGGAGTCTACTGCTAGTATTTTCATGCTGGAGGATACTAAGAAATGTGTTTTGCCCTCACTTCAAACACAATCAGGTAAAGGTAAAACTATTGGAAAATGTAAAGTGTAAAACTCAAATAACTGATGAAAACATGAATCTAGTCTAGACTACAAGATTAGGTTTCACACATCCTATACCACATGTAGACTAGTTATTCCCTATTCACTTTTCGGTAATTAATTAACAGTGTGTCTTTTTCCTTGGGGAGAGTCCAGGTCTCAATGATCTGCTGGGAATTTTACCAGAAACACTTACTATGGCCTGAATCCTAGAGTGCAAATTAGCCTAATCCCTTCTCAGAAGCAACTCCCAGGTGATCATTAGAAAGGTTTAGCTGCACTGCACACTTTCCCATTTCACCAGCAGCCCTACTATCTACCATGCATACCAATAAAGGTCTTACTGCAAAATGAAAATCGAAATATTTGCATGCCTAACATATTTATCATGAAGGTTTACTTTCTGTTCTATAATTAACATGTGCCAGTGTCGACACACCCTTATACTGTGTGTTTTAAACTTACCCTCCCAGCAAACCAACAGCCCTACTTCCTCCCACACTGCAGTTTACTCTGAATCATGCCCTTTATTACAATGGTAGAGCTGAAGCTGCTACTGTTTGAAACTAATCTTATCCCATGTAATAGACCCTTTCTTCAATGTACAGTTGAGCTTTTCAATTCTGAGACATTTAATACATTTGGAAATGTTGGTCTGCTTCTATTACAGTCACCCCAGCTTATTTTCACTGGATTGAACCCCTTTCCATTGAACCCCAACTTCACACACTGTGCTGTCCTGCTTTAATGACACTTTGATGGACACAGAATGGACTACATTTGCAACGACTACAGGCATCCAGAATGGAAAGCTGTTTTTCTAGAATTTTGATGTCCTCGTTCCATCGTTGTGCTATACCTTTCTAGATTTTGGAAATACCTGTTATAAGCGTGAAATGCCAGAAGGGGAAAGGCCAGTGCCATCACTTCCAGGACTCCTTGTTCTTCTTTACGCTGAAGATAGTTCTTAATGACTTTCGCTGTAATTTTGGGGTCGTTGTCATGCTGCAGAATAAATCTGGGGCCAATCAGATGCTTCCCTGATGGTAATGCATGATGAATAAGTATCTGCCTCTACTTTTCAGCATTGAGGAGACCATTAATTCTGACCAAATCCCCAGCTCCATTTGCAGAAATGCAGCCCCAAACTTGCAAGGAACCTCCACCATGCTTCACTGTTGCCTGCAGACACTCATTCATGTACTGCTCTCCAGCCCTTCAGCGAACAAACTCTCTTCTGCTACAGCCAAATATTTCAAAGGTCCAGAGCACCTGTTGCCATTGTTCTGCACCCCAGTTTGTGTTTTTGTGGATAGTTGAGTCGCTTGGCCTTGTTTCCACGTTGGAGGTATGGCTTTTTGGCCGCAAGTCTTCCATGAAGGCCACTTCTGACCAGACTTCTCCAGACAGTAGATGGGTGTCCCACTGTTTTCTACCAACTCTGAGCTGATGGCACTGCTGGACATCTTCCGATTGCGAAGGGAAGTAAGCATGATGTGTCTTTCATCTGCTGCAATAAGTTTCCTTGGCCGATCACTGCGTCTACGGTCCTCAATGTTGCCTGTTTCTTTGTGCTTCTTCAAAAGAGCTTGGACAACACATCTGGAAACCCCTCTCTGCCTTGAAATTTCTGCCTGGGAGAGACCTTGCTGATGCAGTATAACTACCCTGTGTCTTGTTGCTGTGCTCAGTCTTGCCATGGTGTATGACTTTTGACAGTAAACTGTCTTCAGCAACCTCACCTTGTTAGCTGAGTTTGGCTGTTCCTCAACCAGTTTTATTCCTCCTACACAGCTGTTTCTGTTTCAGTTAATGATTGTGTTTCAATTTACATATTGAATTGATGATCATTAGCACCTGTTTGGTATAATTGTTTAATTATACACCTGACTATATGCCTACAAAATCCCTGACTTTGTGCAAGTGTACCTAGAAGAACTGATGCTGTTTTGAAGGCAAAGGGTGGTCACACCAAATATGGATTTGATGTAGATTTTTCTTCTGTTCACTCACTTTGCATTTAGTTAATTGATAAATATAATCTATTAACATGTCTATTTTTGAAAGCATTCTTACTTTACAGCATTTTTTCACACCTGCCTAAAACTTTTGCACAGTACTGTACATCTAACTGGTTGGACACAACATATTAGAACCACGATACACGTGGCTGGCAGTTAGCGTTGTGTTGGCAGGTGTATTAGTTTCCAGCGTTCGTTTCATATATTACTGGAACAGACTTCATAAAATTGAATTGACCCGAATTAAACACTCTGTAGACTTGTCAGACTAATTAATTGTTTAGCTGGTTGCCTATGGTGGCCCATATTGGCCAGTGTCTCAGACATTGCGTCCAGACCCCTGTTTATAATGTGGTATTACAATCCCGAAGGACATGCCAATGCCAGTACTTACCAGCTTCCGTGTACTTCAGACCCACTTTCTCTTCTTTTTCTTTGGGTTTGGGTGGAGGCCACACTGCCGTCAGCCGCTTGGGCGTTCTGTCTTCACTGTCAGCGGGAGAGGCCAGCTCTGACTGAAAGAAAACAATTACAAATGCACGTTATAGTTAGGAACTCAATTCCATAAAACATAAGAACATGGAAAGGGTATTAATGGAAATCTGCTTCCAAAATGAAATGGATTTGTGAGCTGCTCACTAAATGCAGATAGCCATCAGGAAGGAGTTTACTGTATTTATGCTACATTAAAGATTAAAGGAAAATCCTGGATAAGAAATTAATCAAATAAGTAAGACATTCTTAAATGAAATAGAAATACCCATATAAAAAGTTCCCATTGTAAAAGCATAGCACAGTGAAAACTTAAAGCATAAAGCATAGGCAAGCATTGTAAAACCCAGACCAAACCAAGGTATGGTAAAGCATATTAAAAAAAACAAAAAACTTGACAATGGTAAACTATGCAGCCAACACACTCCTCCTAATTTATGCATGCTCTCACTGGTTTGTCTAAAACAGCTGCAATAATAAAAAAAAAGCAAGCAAATGAAAACAAAAAAACACTACTGTAGTTTGAATCAGACTTTGAACTGAGATAGTGAGAGAAAACCTGGGACAGAGAAGCACAGTATGTAAATGCATTCTGTAATAAGCCTGGTTATATTTTTAAAAAGCAATACATACTAGTGTCTCTTTAGCTTGTCCTGTGCTGTTTTCAGCAGGGCCAGGTTTTGAAGCAGATCTCTGAAATATCCCTTTAAGCACTTCCCTATCATGTTTTAGCTTTTTTTTCACCTTGTCAAGGTCTTCTACATCAGAATTGTCTTTTATGACAGTTTTTGGAGTGAAGAACGATTTAAAAGCACTCAAAGCAGTTTCACCGTCAGCAGGGGGGTCTACCTTCTCGCTCACAGCTACTTTGATATTTGACTGAACATCAGCAATTGTGACGTCACCTGCCTCTTTAGTGGCATCTTCCTTTTCTTCACTTTTTGGCCCATCCAAGTTTAACAACTGAGTGAGCTGCTCTAAGAATCCAGAATTGTTTTTAGGCTCGAGAACATTTTTTACTTCCCTTTTCTTTGGCATAGCCTCCGGCTGAAGTTTGATTTTATTCACAGGCTTGGTCAAACTAAGCATCGCCAAGTCAGTGTCTCCGAGTTTGATTTCAGAAACTGTTTCTCTGTCTTCTCCAGCAGCCCCCTTTTTCAACACCCTAAGTCCACTGAAAAGGGCAGGCAGCTGAAAGGACTTCTCCCCAGGAGTGGCAGACACAGGGGTGGTGCTTTTGGTAGGGGAGAAAGTAGGCACATCTGGTTTTGACAATGCAGAAGGCATACTTTGGTTTTTGTTCGCAGCAGGCACTTCTGGACGTATGATCCCTGCAGGTTCATCTGTTACTGTGCTACCAGGAAGAGTGTCTTTCACCACAGCAGAATGAACATCTGGCTTTGCGATGCTTGGTGAATCATCAAGCTCTTCTTCCATAGGAGAATAGTTATCAAATGTTGTTGAGGCCGTTGGTCCTTCTTGTTGTATGGTCCCTGTGAACATATTTGGTTCTGTGACTCCATCTGAAAGATCTACACCTGCCAAATCAGTACAGCCCTCAGCCCTTATAATACCAGCAGAAACATCTGGATCTACAGCAGCAGGAGAAGCATCTCTAGAATTCTTTTTCAAAGGTTTGTGATTAAAGAACGATTTAAAAGCATTGAAAGCAGAATCAACATTAGAAATGGGGTTTATATCCTTGCTCTTGTCTGCTTCAATGTCACCTGGCTTTGTACTGCCAGCAGATACACCTGGATCTGCAATAGCAGGGGGAGAACCTGGCTCTGGCATACCACTGGGACCATCTGACTGCCCAATAATTGCAGACACCTCATCTGGCTCTGTGACTTCAAAGGAAACCACTGTCTTTGTGACACCAGCAGGCACATCTGGGCTGGTGACTCCAGGAGGCACATCTGGTAGTGTAGCCTGAAACTCCTTTTCAGACTCACTGTCCTCCTCTTTACTGGGCTTATCTACGCTGACTGATTGATTTTGCAATTCTTGACTTTGTAATGATGAATCCTGTTCATTAGCAACACTTTTTGTATCGACTATGTCTAGTGATCTTCCTTTGGTTGAATCCACCCTGTTCATACTTTCTTGTTCTTGAGAAGAGACTGATGTCCTATGTGGTATATATGAGATGGCCTCCAGTTCACTCACATTGGCGTCGTCCTCATTTTCAGAATCAGTGTTACTGGTGGTGTGAACCAGAGTCACTCGAACAAAGTCTGCATCCCTGGCATCTCCACCAGTAGGCTCAGGCACTGAGGGACTTTGAGAAGGCAAAGTTGCAGTGGTTTCATTTTCACTCCCTTCAATATTGTCCCTTATCAGATCTTTGCTGTTGTTTGTTTCAAAGACCTTAGTTCTTTCCTCTAGACCTGGATCCTTGTCTTCAATCCCACTGCTGTCATTCCCATCAGGTTCAGCTTTTTCATCATTATTTTTTTTTACATTTTCAGACAGTGAGTGGAAAGATTTTAGCACCGCTTTCTCTTCTCCCTGGGTTCGTGCTTTCAATTTATCACGTCCGAACACTGAAGAAATCATACTCATAAAGGACTGAGGATTCCCTGAAGTCCTTGCTTCAGCCTTTTGGTTTTCCAAGCCATCAGTGTCATTTGACTTATTTTTGTCTTCCATTATTAGACACTTTAAAAAAACAAAAACATTTTAAAATACTGGTATGCGATTGAAAGTGTTCCAGGCAAGAGCTGCTGCCAGTTTTGTTCAAGAGGTATCTCCAGCATACAGTTCTTTAAACTTTACGTTTAGAATCAGGAAAGTAAGATGTAGCTTGCTGGCACACCTTCTGTGTGAATTCAGAGCCACAGCAGAAAGCCAGTGTGTTTTGATTTGTTGTAAATTAGTCCAGCATAATGTGTATATTGGACACATCAGTCAAAGGCTCATCTCAGCACCGACAGCAGCTCCAGTTTCGTGAATCCCTCTCAATGAAAGGCCTTTGTCAGTTTAAATTATGTGTCCCACGCCAGTGAAAACCAGTCCACTCTGTAGTCCTTTGAGCAACACACAGTGTTGCTGTTCCCAGTAAAACAAAAAAAGCAAAACTTCAGAACCAAAAACAATACTGCTCACTTCTGCAGTTTGTAATCCGATTGTACTTGTTTCTTTGGTCTGCTGTAGAAATCCTGTAATGATTCTGCAAAAAACTTCAAAAGAAAATCCTGGTGTAATCTCCCAGAGAAGCAGCTACAGGAACAAATCACAGCAGAGGAAAAAAAAAAAAACTCAGGATTAATCCAGCAGGCACAGTGAGCGTCCTATTCAGGAAGTTTCCTCAGTCTCTTAGAAAACCAGTCGTCTCTGAGGCCGGCAAGCGCCCTCAGTCAGGGCTGCAGTGTAGATGTGCCAACTTTCAGAGCTCAGGAAAGAGCAGTGCTGCATTTCATAGGAATGCAGCCTTCCCGCCTCCCAGGCCTGGGAAGACAACCCAGCACAGCAGAGGTGTCGAATTACCCTTCCTGCTTCCATTTACAAACAGGTACTGGTCAACCGATCTCGCCACACCCCGGAACTGCTGCAGGCTGTGTGGCTGCATAGTAAACAAGGCGCAGTCACAGCTCCTTTACTAATCTCCTGCAGGCCAGGTGGATGGCGAGGTACCTGCATTTACTGCAATGTGTACTAAGCAGGCCTAATCTGCTGACAGTAATAGGAAAGTCTGCACCACTTTCTTTTTTGTTGACAAGCATTGCTACTTATACTGTATTTAAATGTACGACACGTTTATTTCTAGTTTGGTAACTATTGGGTGTGTTGTAAATCTATACCCATATGTTTTAGCAATTCAAAAGCATCAAGTTTTTATTTTATTTCTATTGTTTAGCCTCTTTTTCAACATTTTCTGGCAACATGCAAAACAACCTAAACCATCACTACAGTATGTTTAAGAAGCAAAGCCCTGTTTACCAACTGTAATACTTTTATCCTTTTAGAGACTCGTTCCCCATGGCAGCAGCTTCTGAAGATGCACAGATTAACGGGGGGGGGGGGGGGGGGGGGGGGGGGGGGGGGAGTCCAGAGTTCTTGTCTAACATTAGCAAACTAAGAACATATAATCCTCTGAAAAGCCAGATGTAATACAAAATAACCCCATACTCAACCCGCAGAAACACTATCAACATTAAATGAACTAATTATAACTAAGTACAAGAAACCCATGTCTTTTTTTTTTATTTGTTAAATGGAACACAGTATACTGTAAGCCAGGCTTATCCAGCTGATGGCTCTCTTGACCATATGTCTCCTTAGCTTGAAAAGACTAAGAACATTTTGTTTTTGGTAGGCTGTGATTTTGTGTTTAACACTAATTTAGGATACAAATATTTCAAATACAGATAAACTGCTGAATTAATAACATACAAGGGGCAAAATGGGGGACCAGTGATAATACTGTTAGTACTGATAAGAGGTAAGATATTTTAAAACCTTTAAATGGATACTTTAAAGTACATGGTGCTTATAAAACAATTTTAGTAAATAGTACCTAATATACTGTCTATGGCTATAATTGTGTTGGTCTCAGATTTTTCTATATGAAAAATAGACACATTACAGTATATTTGTTTTTTTTAATGGTAATTTATTTGAAGCTGTTGGAAAAGACTATTTATTGAATGCTCCTTGCAGATACTTCAATGCTGTACCTCCGGTCAACTTCCTAAAGTGGCACAAAGGACGTGAAAAGTAGACTTTGAAAACATGTCAGTCAGACTGGTACTCAAATGTGAGCCAATGCATCTCTCTTCTGGGTGTTCAAGTTTTTTTTAAAGATAATAAATGGCAACCCTTCAGAAGGGCATAATATATATTTTAAAAATGTGCTGAGGAAGAGTGAATCAAAAACCCAAAATGTTTTTCCTACAAGGACTCACACTTCCAGAAGCAACTTGCGTGTGTCAGATGTGTTCCTTCAATGGGAAGTGCTGCATGGAAAAGATACATTCTCCAGTTTTATTGTTTCAAATGCTACGAAAAAAACGCCATTCCAAATCAAATACGCATTTAACATAATGTGTGCAACTTTTATATAAGAAAATATGAAATCTATGAAGTGATAATAATACATTTTAGATAAGATTTACTAGAATTATTTTGTTAGCTATATGTACTTTAATTCAATTAACATTGCAAGCATAACAATCAGACTAAAACAGTAATAAATCCTTGACCTACAGACAAGGTCCATGATGTAATGATCGGTTCTCTTAATTATGCCTTTTCAAGTGTACAGGAGACACATTCCACCTTGTTGTGCAATAAGGGAATTAAAGGCAGAACTTTCAACACTGACGCTGCAGAAACTCATAAACTCAGACACATGCTTATTAGGTTGTTTTGTCATTGTCTTTGTGTTATCATCTCTTCAGCACTAGAGACCGAGTGTTTGAGGCTGTGGATGTATCACCTTGTAATGCAGCTTGTGAAGGGACCAGGCACTCCTCCAATTCTGGCACTCTGCAACTCCCATTGACCGGCATACTTAACTCCCCTCTTATTTGTTGATTTTATCAAGCTGAGTTTGCATGTTAACTGACAAAGCTTGTTCACTAACAGCCTTTAGCATTCTACAAACTGACTGACACCTTTCAGTTGCCACAGTCCTCTGCAGCCGTTGTCTTCCCCCATCAGTCACTAGTTGGTTCTGACCTCGATCTCCCAGTTGCACCAGGTATCATACTACTTCCAGCCTATGTTTACATGACAGCTAAGTACTCTAGGCCTTATGTAGTTTATCATCACTCAATTCAGCTTTAAGATAATGTGAAGTGTCACTGTCCTACATGATCATAATCGCCATAGTATGAACCATTATATACTGTCTGCTAATCATGGTATACATCAGCTAGTGTTTCAGGACCTTTCCATTGTGTTGCCATTGCTGGTAACTCTGTGGTCTGCTCTGCTATGTTCAGGGTAGTAAAAAGTCATTATAATGCTATTTCAATAGTAATTGTTTAAAATATTTCTATAATGGAAAGAATGCAGTGTTAGGATTAAGTTTGAATCGATAGTATAGAACAGGTCAAGGGTGTGGTGGTAGTATGCATGCCAAGAGATGAAGAGATAATAATGAGTTATCTTTTCACAGGCAAGAGTCCAGTTTAATGATTCACTAGACAATGTCAAGACATCTTGGGATATTTTCTACAAATATATTTGAGTACAGCTTTAATTAACAGAAGGATAACTTACTGTTTAAGCATTTAAATTCTTTTTTTGTAAATATATAAAAAATATATATTATTCTGTCAGACTCTTATGCTGTGGTGTAAGTGGAATGGTATTAAAAGTGATTTCATCACCTTTCTTAAAATGCAATTATAACAAGTTCCACTCCTACTGTAAACATTTGACATGTTTTTGGCGATATACAATCAGCACACCCTATTGCCTGTTTGAAAAGGGCCTGGCTTGGAATAACTGCAAATTAAACACAGTAACAGTTTAGTATAAAATTTCATATGACATACCAGTAAATAGAGATACATCAGGACATGGTTATAATATACTCCAACAAAAATATTTTGTACTGGGATACTGGAAATACAGGTAATGTCAAGTGAACTCTTATATACTGTATACAACCATCAATACAAAGGGTAGCTTTCTGAATTGCTGTTCCTTTACATATACACTTCCCTCCATTCCTGTGTATTATAATGTAGGTTAACTGTCTGGATTGTCATACCTGTGTAAATAACTTCCATCCAACTCTATAGTTACGCAGAAAAGTATATTTCACAATTCAAGGACAAAAAGAACACTGGTACTAAAAGGAAAGTTGCAAAACTTTTAAATTAGAAACACAAGCATACATTCACAAATAGTGAACTTGAGACAAATAGTAAGACAAAAGTAGATCTTGCCAGTTAGCTGTGAAATTCAGTTGAAATTAGAAGATTTGGATCAAGAGTGCATGAAGAACATACAAACTGAAACGGAGGCAAGCCGATTGCTTTGATAAGAAACTGCTTTGGCCTTGACTCCAAATCCGCAGAAATATCAGGCCACCCAGTGCCCAGAGCCCCAGGCAACATAAAGTGTTGGGGGAGGGGGGATGGGACCGAACCAACACACCGGTGGATGGGGGTGGAAGAGAGGAGGAGGAGGAAGAGGATCCGACAGCTTGTAGCCAAGCTGGATAGCATTTATTATACTGTTTACTTATTAAGAAATTGGCGGTGTGGGAGTAGTTCCTGCCTGCCACAAGGTCTCACTACTTACATCCAGCTCCTGGTGACTATAGTACTGTGTGTCCACAAAGCTGCCATCTTCCACCGGCGTGATTTGGAGAAAGTTTAAGTGCCCTGGCCTTGAGTCCTGCAGCAATACCGTCTCATGGTTACTGAGCAGGACCTCTTCACTGTCCGACAGCCAGACTTGGTCTTGCTTCAAACAGGGATTCTCTAAAAAATACAAACACACATGGTCAAATTATTACAACAGATAGCCATGCCATCGATCACTGGAGTCTTAAAGAGCCTGAAAAACACAAAAACAGAATAAAATGTAAACATACAACATGAAATAGCTTAATTAAAATACAACATCTGAAAACCATCGAAATAATATCAGATTTTTCCAGATTAAACCGAGATACCAATTTAGTATTTGCTTGTATTATTATTTGTTTATTTAGCAGATGCCTTTATCCAAGGCGACTTACAGAGACTAGGGTGTGTGAACTATCCATCAGCTGCAGAGTCACTTACAACAATGTCTCACCTGAAAGATGGAGCACAAGGAGGTTCAGTGACTTGGTCAAGGTCATACAGTGAGTCAGTGAACCGGGGACCTCCTGGTTACAAGCCCTTTTCTTTAACCACTGGACCACACAGCCTCCTAAGACAATCATTTGTCCATCTAGTCATTTCGAACCCATTAATAACCTTAAATGATTTATCTATTCTACTTTTTTTTTAAAGAAAAAAATCATGTTAGAAAATGAGGAACAAAACACCTTGAGAGTCCTGAAGAGAACTAGTTTTGTAAAATGAACAGGCATTTTACCTCTTTAAAAAAACAGGAGTTACTGAGACTAAAGTAGACACTTTGAAAATATGTCCCTTCATCTCTTATTGATTTTTGAGCTGAAAAAGTCCAATCTGTCTCAAGAGCTACCCATTAGACATCCCTAATATCAGGATATCTATAAAGACAAATAAAGAAAACACATTTGAAAGAGTATTTAATGCTGGAGAATTAATGGCAGTGCATTACAATTGTATTACACTAATGTATTATACCCATTGTAAGATTAAATGTTTTATAAAAATGAATAAGCCAGTCTTCTTCAGGTGGTTTCAATCAAAGTTGTTTTATTGACTAAATCAAAGGTAATACAACAGTGATTACACACAGGCCTCAGTTAACGGTATTCTGAGCAGTCCTGGTACAGGGATGTTAATTTCTGAGACCACGTTTCATGGCGTCAGAGACGTTTATTTCAGAGCAATGAAATTACTTTGTATAGCACAGTTATAGAGATAGCTTACGTAATTTCCTTTATTTCTCTAGCATGATGCCCGGTGTAAGACAAAACACATTAAAAGTTAACATTTGTGTTTCTTCTTTAATAAACCACGGTCAGCAGAAACCCAGATAACAAGAAGTTACATTTAAGAGTTTTTCTAAATTCTCACAGGCAGCATCCATGTATCACAATGTTGAACAACAAGACTGGTGATTGCAAACTGCTGATGTGCACCAGCTAAGCACAGCTTGATTTTAAAAGTTCATTACCCCTGCGTAGATCCAGAGCTCACATTAAACACAGGAAAATCACACAATGTTTACAGACAGTTTCAATGACTTCTTTACCATTTAAAAGGGGCAACATAAGCAACAGGTTGCATAATGGAAAGGCACAAATGGCTGATGAAACAATAAGAGCTTATGCAACTTAACAGGACGTGTGTTTACCAGAAAACAACTATGTGTTCCATTTGTATAGTGTGTTATTAGGCGTTCTGTGACACTTACCTAAAGTTATAGCGTGTCACATTTAACAAAAGTAAATGGTGCTACACGCTGAGTTATGAAAAGCCATTTACACGCTACAAGGCCACGGCAATACATAGGCAAGAGTTTCATAATCCTTACACTATAACAATTTTTAGTACATAAACATGCTGCTTTTCTTTCTACAAGCTGGGTTTGTGCAATAAAATAAAAAGAGGTTTCTGTAACGGTGACTGCCTAGTCAAGGCAGAGCATGTCAGTGATAAATGCTGCTTGTGTCGGAGGTCA
This sequence comes from Polyodon spathula, assembly GCF_017654505.1. Classification (NCBI taxonomy): domain Eukaryota; kingdom Metazoa; phylum Chordata; class Actinopteri; order Acipenseriformes; family Polyodontidae; genus Polyodon; species Polyodon spathula. The sequence continues at coordinate 15,576,939 of NC_054545.1, forward strand.
ATAACATCAGCATTTTAATAAAGTCTTTGCCCAGTGCTTTTTGTTTTACAAACGGCAGTTTCCTTGTGCATTACTGTAATCATTATTTCCAATCTGGATTTTATATAAACCACAACTTCTGATATGGTTTAGGAGTCTGACTTCTGTTTTTTTTTTTGTTTTTTTTTCTGGTTCAGCGTCACATTATACTTTGAAATAACTGAAGTGCTCTCCACAGGCAGCCAGTCCCAAGTAGCCACTGTGAGTCTTCCCAGTACCAACTCAAGACAGAGCCTCTGCCCTGAAACAGTTTGATCAGGACACTTTTTTCCAGTGTAAATATGCTGTCTTCAGGTTCAATCATGCCGGAAGAAAATGTTCACAATTGCATAACTGTTTCCATGCTGTCTGCAGGTTTGGTTTGTAGGATGTAAAATGAACTGAGTGTGTGAGAGCAAGAGAAACTCTGGAACAGGTCTAGCATAGGGACATGTTTGAAAATCAGATTAGCTAAAGCTGCTTTCCATTAAAACTAGGCTAGGCAAAAAGCATGTCATTTGATTAAGATCAGTTTTTTTTTTCCCCATACTGCTTGTGGCTGATTTATGAATGGCGCACAGGTTTAGGTGTGTTCTTACTAGAGTACTGGCCTTGTTATGCTCCATAATTGAATCTACCTGGATTTCTTCTACTGTATCGTGATAAAGGCTCTTCTAGAAAAAACATTCATCCCGACTAGCTGAAAAGAGCATTTGAATTGTTTGCTGTATAATTGTTAGTCGGAGATACCAACATAAACCAGAAGCTGTTTAGGTGTGTGATATCTAGAGATGAGAACCAGAACACAGCTAACTGTTCCTTTGAGTTGGAATTAAATTATTATTGATATAATGTAGTTAGCGTGCCCAGTTCAAACTTGTACACAAGATACTTTTTGCCCCACTTAAGTGATTATATTAGTGAGCTGTGTTTTACGGATAAGCTACTGAGGGAACACAATCAGGCACGCTAAAAATAAGTTAACAAGTTAATAAACCACGTTACAGGAAAGCAGCAAATCCAAATTGCGTGTAACTTTAGAATATTTTTGCTGGTGTTATGTTCAATTATTTTTTACATTTAACTTTAAGTTACCTGCACTTGGTGCAAAACCACTACTTAAAAAAATATGTTTACTTTCTACGATGTTTGCAACCCTTTGCTCAAGAGAAGTTCTAAGTTTACATTTTGTATTTTGTGCACCAGAGATTACAGACACTGAAAAGACTTTTGACCTGTTTTCTGTTTCGTCTTCAATTAGCTATGTGATGTTGTTCCAAGTAAACTCTGGATTTAGAAAAGGGTTTATTATCCCCTGCTAGGGATGCAATCTTCTGAGAGGGGGATACAGTAAAGATAGTCTTTCATACTGTACATCTGTCTGTTGGTATGTCATACTTCACATTTCTGCATATGTATGGAGAAATGCTTATCCAATTTTCATGAAACTTGGTATTAGCATTGAGTTATTGAGAGTATCAAAGTCTAGGGATATAGGGGGCTGTCTGTCTAGCCATTCATCCATCTGGACAATCGCTTATCAAATTGTCATGAAACGTGGTCATTCTTCTTCTTTACTATTCTGTACATACTGTTGATATATGCTATGGTCATCACAAGCTCTAATTTTAATACTTGTTATTATATTATTTCAGGAATGTACGATGGTTCATTGAGGACATGGATGACAAAAGAAGAAAGAATTACCATTACAATACTGTAATTATCTGAAGGTCTTCACATGACATTTTGGTTATTTTTTGCAGGTCCTCAAACAACCCCTGTAGGAATGACACAAATCCCAGACACAGACAGGACTGTTGCCTGAAGGGGGTAGGAGCAGCAGCCTGCATGCAGACTCTGTGCTTGAACTGAAAAGGATTAAAGGATTATTTCTAGCATGCATATGTTTACTGACAGTGCACCTGATCACCTGTCTCACTGGCATGGGAGGTGAACAGGACGCACTGTGATGAGACAGACAACCCCACATGTCCAATTTCTAATGTATTCTACAACAAAGAGATTGTAAAGAGTGACACTTTCCAGCAGCCCAACATGTTTCTTACTGGCAGCAGAATTTGTGCTGATAACAGGAAACCCCCAAAAGACTGCTGCCAGCAGATTTTCTACTGGTAATAACCACTTCAACACACATTAGGTAAGATTTACTGGAATTATTCTTTTCGCACCATGCAAGAGCGATCAAAATGTAAACCCTACAACTCTCCACATCATTGCTCCCCCTTCTTGTTTACTCAGGTTCATACAGATTCAGAACATACTTTGCTGATGAAAGATTCATTAAGAAATCTCAGTCAAAACAAGATGATTATGCAAGATAAAGGTCAGGTATTGCAGCTGCCCACGCTTACCTTAGTGTTGAATAGAACCCTCCTCAGGAGAGGCTTTGCACTGCTAATTGGGAGCAAGGAGGAAGAGCCGGCAGTAATTGATGCTCATTGTCAGCCACATAGGGTTTGCTTGCAATGTATTATTGCAAATGCTTCTCAGCTGAAAGAGTTTTACAGTTTGAAGGATGCACTGCAGGATTATGGGCTCATGTACTGAGCATGGATTATGGGAGGTTGCAGGAGTACTTTTCAACAGATCATCTATTTCTGGATCTTTAAAATCCATTTTCTGACCTCTTATCACTAGCAACATTATCATTGACCCTTATTTCAAGGCGTGCTATGGAAGGATTTAATAGCAACGTATTTATTATTAGAACTACAAAAAGGACATCTGCAGCTGTTGAACATCCAACGCTCGTCTTTCTTTTCAAACAAGCTTTACGATTTTTTACAGGTTATTGTTGTAAGAGTCCACTGCGCATGCAAAGATATTATCTGCTATCAGTCTTAGCCTTTGTCGAATGAGGATTTGCCTGAATTTGGAGAAAGATTACCCAGCTGACACTGAAGGGTATTGGGGGTGCTTTGTTAAAGTGTGGTTAACACCAGCTGAAATGTGAGTGGTAAAGCACCACTTACACTATGTCAGTTTATTTAATGTACTAACCCCCGGTTCCTGTAACAAAATATAGCGCCCACTGCTCACTGAATTTTTTTTTTTTTTTTTTTTTTTAAATGCCATTTTGGTTTTCAAGTAAAAAAAAATCAGTATGTGAATTAGAGATCAGTGCCAATGCTACCTGAAATCCTCTGGGCAGTCTTACCTTGTGGTATGACTGATTCAGGCACTCATATTTAGGAGTAAAGCATAGTGAAGCTCTACAGCACAGGTGAGAAAGGCAAATCATAATCAACAAAACAGATTTGCAAGTTTCATACTGTAATCATATTTCAATTAACCGGCGTATTAACTCTTTCGTGCATGAACAATTGAAAATAGCTGAACAAAAGTCATTTTGGACACATAAATATTTTTCATTGAACTTTTGTTCTTATTTTTTCCATTGATGTGGTGAAAATGCATCCTCATATGAGGCCATCGTGCATTTGTGTCTTTTTATCCGTGCACATGAGGTCGCCATGCATGAAAGGGTTAAGTACATGCCAGATTTTGCTCAAACGATTTTGACTGAGTGCTGCCACCACCAGGATCTTTGGAAGTACTTTGCTAAATGAAGAAAGTGTGTTTTTATGTAACAATTCATAAGTATTGTGGAGCATGCTGCATCTTACTTTACTGAATGTTTTGTAATAGTATTTAATTCTGTACAAAAATGACAACAACTACTAAACTGGACATTTCATTGCACCTTTTCTTTGCTATAAACAAGCTACTGTATAAAAGCAGAACTCAAGACGAGCTTTAAGGTACAGAAATCCTTTGTGTGGCATATAAGTGTGTAAATAGACTTGGTTTATATTTAAAATACGATGTGCCATTAAGCATATCACTAAAACAGTTCTGACAGTATCAACACCTACACATTGATTGCTGAAAACAAAGGTATGCACAAACAGTAATTCGAAAATAAATCTGATTCTATAGATCTTTTTGTTTTGGCTTCTTCGACAGCTTAAATGATTGAACAAGGGTGTGCAGGGCTTATTTTAAGGCTTATTTTCAAATCTTTAATGTTTATTATAACCATCCGAGTGTCCTGGTTTGCTTTGCATTGTAATGTACAGCTATGACCAAACATTTTGCATTACCCTATAAAAATGTTGCTTTATAAAGTCAAATGAAACCTGCTGAAGATTGTTACATTAACATATTGAGTTACATGCCATTTGTAGTTTTCCATATGCTTAATGAAAAAAAACTGACAAAAACTGAAAAATGTGACATTTCGAAACCTAACATGAATACTCTTATGTCTACCGGTACACGTTTGCAAAGTCATTTCTGTAGTTTCTTTGATTACATGATTTTAAATAAAATATGTAAATTATGTTCATATAAAGAAATGTTACAGAAGAAATGGAGGCTGAGAAGTGTACTTCTATTTCACTTCCAAAAAAAAGATGATTCCTACTTTGTTGTTCTGAGATGCATATGACCATCCTGCAGATTCACGTAAACCATTAAGGTATGGCTTGAATCTCAGCACATGACCCGGAGAACACTGAGCTCCATGCACTCTTTCTGATCTTTACATAACGTGGTAATCACTATTTCCTTCTATTTAAGCTGCAGCATTAAAAGATTCCCTTACATAACTCCTCCAAACTGAGAACACAGAGGGATATCAGGAAAGCAGCTCTGACCAGCTTTCCCATCAAAATACTAGAACTCATTTCTGAAACTGTACCAAACAATCACAGAGGTGAGCATCAAGCACTACAGAAGAACACTCAGATAAGGGGAGCAGAGATAAAACATATCTTAAAGTATTCGGGCAGTAAAGCAATGGAAAAGCCCAGGCAGGCATGATAAAGCATAAAATGTTGTTAATCCAAGGTAAATTATTGTAAAAACTAGGAAAACAAGTTCTATAAAGTGCAGAATGAATATTACTGTCATACATTATGGAAGAAAATAATACTTACAGTACAGCAGTTGCGAACATAAACTTATTTTTAACTCAAGTGCACTTAGCCAAAGTCTTTACTGGGTTATCTTAAATCAATATAATAAACCCTTGCTCCTACTGACCCACCATAAGCAGTCCTAAACATATCAAGTCACGGTGAAATGACTGCTCTCATGAGACCGACATGCTGTATACTAAACTCTCTGAAAACTTTGATGTAACATGATCTTACTCAACTGCACATCTGATTTTATATAAAAAAAAATATATATATTAGAAATGAAAATAGTAAGTTAGAAAATAAAATAAATAACACCTAGTCACATTCTTCACACATGTTTCGACTATGCACCTATATGGCGCACATTATGTCATGATGACACACCCACCGTCGCAGGCAAAAGTAGTTGGGCAGTTAATTAAAAAAAAGAGAAACACCACTAAGAAAGTGATTTCTATAATTTCTAATTGATCTATTGAAAGATATACATTAAATCAGAGACTCAGCTTTATAACAAAACAACACTATTACCTAACATGCATAAAATGAGAAATAACATGCAACAACTAATTTCCTACTTTGACAAAAGTATTTGGGCAATCAACATATTTTGTATGAAACCCATTCCACTACCAGAAAAATAGCAGAAAGACTCAGTTTACCGAAACACAGGAGAACAGGAACTACTGCAACCAGCTGCAGGTGTAGAAGACCAAGAAGGATTTATGCAAAATCTGGAAGAATTCTTAGAGATGCCCGGCAAAATCCTTGGATTACTGTGACAGATTTGACAAGAATTCACAACCAAACAATTCAACGACACCTTAACTAGATGAGTGTCCATGGTTGAAAACCAAGATGCAAACCTTTGTTAAAAACAATACACTAAAGAAATTGACTGTTTTCCATTGAATACTTGAAGTTCTTCAACCAAATTTTATGGTCAGACGAATCCAAAATATAACTTTTTTCACCAAGAAATTAACAATATGTTTGGAGAAAGAGAGGAGCAGAATTTAAAGAAAAGTTGACCATGCCGGGTGTTAAACATGGTGGAGGTTGTGTGATGGTATTTCATCCTCAGGCACTGGCGACCTTTGTATTGTAAAAGGATCAATGAATGCTGCAAAATATCAATACATTTTGCACTCTCATTCATTACTACCAGTGCTAGAAGACTTATTGCACAGAAGTTTGTATTCCAGCAGGTTTAACAACCCTAAGCATTCTATGAAGTCTACAAAAGAATTGCTGAAAAAAATGATGAGTACATCTCAGTCCCCAGACTTGAATCACATTGAGATGAAACCAAAAGGAAACCAAAGTTAACTGCAGAACTCAAAGCTGTATGTGTTGAAGAATGGGCAAAAACATCTCTGGAAAGATGTCAGGAACTGGTTTCAACACACAAAAAAAGACTGCAAACTGTAAAGGAAGCAAAGGATGGGCACATGAAATACAAATGTATGGGTGCCCAAATACTTTTGTCATGAAATTATTAAATTAGTTTTTCATTTTATGCATGTTATGTAATAATGCGTTGTTTTGTTATAAAGCTGAATCTCTAATGTATATCTTTCAATAGAACAATACGAAATTACAGAAATCACTTTTGTTGTGGTTTTTCTCTTTTTTTTTTTTTTTAACTACCCAGATACTTTTGTCTGTGACTGTATATATGTTATATTAATATGGGGAACTACAAAATGAAAGTCAAATTTACTAGAGTAGACACTTACAAGGGAGACAAAACAGCTGGAAAACAGAACCTGTGCTAAACACACTACTTGATATAGTCAGTTAATTAAAACCTATATATAAGATGTCCAACTGAAACAAATCAATATTAGGTACTACGCAACACGCCTGTTCTGTTTAATACATAGATATGGGTTTGAGTGTGAGGTGCAGCTGCAGCCCTTTGACACATTAGCATGTTGCAAGCTGACTCATTATTATTGAACACACGTCGCTTGATTTGACCTTGTTAACAATTAAAGTGTAATGAATCATTTGGCATGTCTCTGAGCTGCAACATGAACACTTTGAAACACTTTTTATGCGATAACTGTGCTTAATAAGAAGTCAAATCAATTTAGATTGGCTTTTGGTAATTGTACGGTTACCATTCTTTACTGAGAGTAGATTTTATTTCAAAGGGTAATGACTGGGGCCTCTCTATCATAACAACGCTGTCACAAAATTCTGAAGTTTTTATTTTTACTTTGACTTAACTGCCTTTTTACCTGACCCCAGGGCGTTACATTCACTTCCTGTGCAGCAAGTATGCATACCCCAACCCTAACACTCATTCTGAGAATTCATGTGGACCAGTACTATCGTCGCTTATATTTATTGTGTGGTAGCAGGGCTAATGGGAAAACAAAAAAATCAAACACAAAAGTTAATTGAGAAGGGATAAGAAGCAATATATGCTTCTACGTACCATATGTTGAAAATGACACCATTGCAAAAAATACATGGTTGGTGAAAATGGCAAATGTATCACAAAGTCTACTGCAATGCCATGCATTGTATGATGAGTGGCAATTATCTCTTCAGGAATACTAAAATCCACCTGTGCTTTGCTAAAAAGACAACAAAACAAACAAAAAAAAGCTTCAAATAATGTATGCTCATTTAAGATCTCTACACTTTGCAGTTTTGTAACATTACCAGGGGTAAATACTTTGTGAATATGACCTTTAACATAAATACTGGTACCTGGTTATTGGTACCTGTACAAAAGATCAATCAATAAATATATATTTGATGCAGAAGGTTACGTGTATGCTTTAAATCTAACTAAAGACATAGATGTTGACATAAAAAATAAAAAAAACAGCCTTGTTCAATTAGTAACTTATACAGAAACACTGTTAAGGAAATGGTAAAAAAGGCACTTCTGAATATTTTGTAAAAAAGATTTATCTTAAATAGTTTTGTTATTGTTATTGAAGTATACACGTATCAAGTCAACACAGGGGGTAATGAGAATGACATATTGTAGCATATTGTATACAAGCTAAACAGTATCATTTTGTTGGTGCTCTGATTTCATGTCATATGACCATACAAGTGTACTTTTTTCAAGCTAGAACTAGTAGCCTCCAAGATAATTGTTCAGGATCCTGTGCATGAGTGAAACTTCAATAAAATGTGGATTAAAAAATAAATAATAATAATGACCACAGGCCCTGACCTGTCCAGTCTCAAGACTGATTAACAACGTCTTCAGCCGAGTGTGTTTACGTGCCTGTTTCCAAGGAGATGGCTGTGTCACACTGGGTAACAGGCAACACACCCAGGGTATTGGCGAGCGAGTAAACAGGGTACTGACGAGTGAGCAAGGTGCTGGTGGGTATAACAGGCAGTACATTCCCCACCCACAGTGGTGTAAGTTCAGCTAAAGCGATGGGAATGATGGCATTCCAGCCAGGCTTTGGGGTGTACTGAGATCCAGAAGGCTCTCAATGGAAAAGGGACACATTTTGTCTAAACAGAACAGCTTTGTTGCATTAGTCCAAACATGCAGTGGCATTTAGACATGATGAACTAGTCCCAGAAACGTCTCCAGCAAAATGCTCTACAGTTCCGTGTCTTTGTGAGGACGCCTGGTGCCTCTACAGAGCCCTTGTTCGATTTAATACTGTGTGTCAGCTGCTAACATTACCTAGGGCAACTTCAGCAGTGGTGGTGTTTTTTTTTTTTTGTAACAGTGTAGCCACTTTCTGTTTTTCATAAATAGCACCAATAGCAATGCCATAATAATTTTAATTTGAAGCACTAGGAGTTCAATTAATCTAAATAAAGTCAGATTGAAATAACACCACTATTTATTTAATTAAAAAAAACATCTAATAATGCCTCTGAGTCTCTTTAGATTTATGGAAACACCAGGAAGAGTAATGCCTTAAATATTTCAGCAATGGTGGCATTTAGATACATCACTGTTTAGACCAATTGTGTTTGCTCTGAAGTTATTTCTAGATGTGCAATACTGGGAAAAGCACCATACCTAATGAGAAATCTCTATTTGTTCAAAGAGTTAAATGGCAGTTAAATTCTGATACATCAACAGAAATACAATACAAAGTCACTGTAGTTCACAATAGTCTTCCCAAGTTTTGTGTGATTGAACTCATTTTGTCTCTCTGCTTTACAAATGTAGACATGGTGATGGTTCAAGTATATCCAATCCATGTTAGCAAGTGAAGTTAATGAGACTAAAGAACCTTGAGTGTAAACTGAATATTCCTCTTATGAGAACAAAGATAGGCAAGACATCTTTCACCTACAGAGCTCCTGAGTGCTGGACTCAGATACCATTTGACATTCACAATGCAGCTTCACAGTAAATTTAAATATTTCACTCATTATTTTATATAAATCACTGACCAATGACAAATGTGTGCGAGAATGGATGGTTATATATATAATATATATAATGAAAAATATTTTGTATATTGTATACTGCAACCCAATATACAATGATTAACTCTTCTTAGTAAATATCCCCAATGCACTGCCAAGGATACAGTATACTGTTTGCTTGTTGCTTTCAGTTCCAAGCTGAACCAAGGTCACACAAAGCAAAGTGAAGCATAGAGCATTTTAGAATAAAAACAAAGCAATTAACAAAATGAATTCAGTTTCAAGCAAATTAGAAGAGCCGCTCATTTTGATTCATGCCAGTGGATTGTTTTGGAAGAGATCACATGCTGAGTCAGGAGGCTCGCAGAGTAGCAAACATGGCAGAAACACTGCATGAGAAAATGAACAATAAAAGGTCTTTCAATAGAATATATTCACCACGTCACATTCCTTCATACAGAGGGCTTTGGAAAGTTGTCAATTACTGTATTTACTGGCAAAAACATTTAGCACATTCAAACCAACAAGAGAGTCACATACAAAAACAACAAAGAGGAGGTTGGATTACAAAAAAGAAGAGGACAGGATACGAGTCAAAAAGGATTTGTTTGGCACAAGCTTGGCTTGAAAGATGGATTTTTATGTCAGCACATAATGTTGTAAACAATATGCCCTCCTCAAAAGATAGCGACTTGCTGCTTTCCTACAGCTCTCCTCTGTACTTGAAACTGGATCTTGGGTCTGTGCCCAGTAAAATTTTGAATAATAATGGTGATTTCATTTGAACTGCAAGCTACCGCTCATCGCTCTATTTAATATGCAACCCCTCCAGAGCAACAGCCACCTTCATTTTATGCTTTATCAATATTTTGTAAACCAGTGCTTTTTACTTGTTTCTTTGTGTGTGTGTGTGTGGTATAATATATATATATATATATATATATATATATATATATATATATATATATATATATATATAGTGACACACCGGGGTAAGTCTGCCACTTGCAGGACCATTTCCACTGTCTTCTTTGGTGTAAGATAGAATCACAGGACCACAGAAATGAAATAAAACAGCACAATATCTATCTCTGTTAGGAGATCTGACTTCACTCTCTCTCTCTCTCTCTCTTGTATATATCTTATACACTGGGTAGCTAAGCTACTTACCAGTTTTAAATCTGTTCCTCTGTATTTCTTTTTGTCTTTTCCTTAACTTCTCCTTTCTCCACAAAGTCTAACCACAACCACCATAAGCCTCCCCCAACTCGACCCTGAACAAAGGAGATAATTTCCTTTTATTGTCAACCAGCCCAGCCACTTACAAAACTAACACCTCTTAAACACCTGCAGCTGTGCTGGTTTACATTTCACTTAAACCCTATGTACTCCTGGCCCTTGTAGTTTCTTTGGTGGCTGCCATTTTTGTAGGCCCTAATAACTACACCTCCTGCATTGTCTCTTGGGAGATGTAGTCTTTCCCTGCTCAGTCCGGCACTTTCCAGTGCCCTGGTCCTGTACAGCATAATATGCTAGGACCCACATATTTAACATTCGTGACCAGCCCACGTCTGATCACAATATATATATATACACACACACACACACATACAGTATATATATATATATATATATATATATATATATATATATATATATATAATATATATATATATATATATATATATATAAAGAAAAAATGTACATATTAATTAGATTTTTGAAAGGTTATTTATTTGAAGCTGTTGAAGAAGATACTTCAATACTTCAATGATTGAATGAATTAAGTTAACATTGAAAACATGTCAATAATACAAAAAGCATATAAATGAAAAAATGTACTCAGGAAGAATCATTGTTTGAAAATCTAAATGTCCTGAACAGTTTATCCTACAAGGACTCTCAGGAGCATGCATTCCTTCATGCATTCCTTCATACATTCCTTCATGCATTCCTTCATGCATTCCTTCATACATTATGGAAACGAGTGCATGATGCGGTCGCCAATTATGTTGTTTATAAATGCTATGAAAAAAATACAATGAAAAATCCAAAACACATCTAACATGATGTGCCCATCTATGAAGTGAACACCGTTGACACAGACACATCAGAGATTGATTACTTATTGTGTTTTAATAATCTTCTTAAACATTTATCCTGGTGATAAATTAGTTAAAAAGTTAACATTATCAGTGTCATTTTATTACAGTTCTCTGTGTTTTTTATGTGTTAAATATATATATATATATAGGTGTCATTGATTATACCACAGTACTATCTATATATATAGTATCTGTGGATACTGTATGTGCAGCAGTAGCAATGTGCAATACATGCACAGTACTTTGGTCTTGAACATTTGTACATTTTACATTCACTTTACAAAAAGCTCTGCTCGTTGCCTTACATACTGCGTACCGGAGTAGATCACTTGACAGGTTAAATGGTTCTGCTCCCTCGCACCCCCCCTGGCTCATGATGTGCCTGCCTTATTTCCTAGTGTTTCCTAATAAAGTGTAGACTTAAAATGTTCAAAGTTTCAATGAGAACAGCCAATGCAATGAAGCAACCTGAAACCAATCCTGCCAGCTCTGTGGTGGAATGATGCATTCACGCTCTCATGGAGACTGAAGCTTTGATTTGACCGACCAGCCTTCACACTCAATCCCACTCAGCGTTGATGACAAACAGCCCTAGTCTCCTTCTCCGTTAGCATAAAAAAAAAACCTCTGGACCAGGCTTGTTTGGGCTTGCAGTCAGGGTTGATAATGCACAACAACAAATATGATTCAGTACCAATTAACACTTACTGTAAGGGTGGAGAAAGAGCTTTGTCATTTGACTGCCTTTGTGTTGGGATTAAGCTTCATTCACTCAGTGGCCTGTGAGTACCCTAATTTCTTTCCATCTTTTATATTACTAACAGTAAGCCTGTTATGTTTAAATACATCAATCAAAGTATGTATCTGCTCGCATGGAATTTAAGTGTGCATATATAGATATATATATATATATATATATATATATATATATATATATATATATATATATATATATATATATCCGCTCTATAAGGAAGGCCCGGTGTCTTCATGTTATCCTTACATTAGTTGTAATCTCTTTTTAGGAAAGCAATTTTGTGCTTAGCTGGCCACTGTTGAGTCAACATTTGTCTTTTTCATTTTTTCAACACCCAAGACAAAGTTTTTGGTTCATCCCAAAAGGAAAACATTTAGAAAAATGAAATCTTGTTAAGTCAATGAACCACCTCTTTACAGCGCCATCCCTGTCCCAGGAAATAGGAAACAGCTTCTCAGCCAGTCAGCACGAGGCACCAGTCTGCCGACGCTGCTCCATCCCAATTCACTCCACTTGGCTACCCTTCACTGGTGGGCTTAGACCTGGCAGTTCCCATGCTGTACACTAGTGCAAATGGCATGCTAACAAGTCATTCCAATTACAGCTTTACACACTGTGTCATACCTTCTACTGATATTTTTAATGTAATGCAGCTGGAACAAAACCTTGCTATTTGCTATGCTATTTCCTTGTTACAGTTACAATCAAACTTCTAGACACATGAAGACAATACCTAGCCACACCACAGCATTAGCATAAGAGCAAAAAAGCAAATCACATATTCACTGCGTCAACACAGAACAGCTGATTTCAGGCTATTAGGTACGATATTTATCTAACAAGTAACGTCAGCACAAACACCCTACGACTTGTGAAACACAGAGTAGGGGTATGCCAGCGATAACGGAACTAATTTCAAATGAGGGATATAAATCTCCATGGGTAAACAGTGTTTGGAAACAGTTACATTTTTTAAAGTATCTGAAATGTATTTATATAATGGTGTGGACTGTACTTCATTAAATTTGAGCGATTGTCCCATGGTCACATTTCCACCATCACAATAGACAAGGGATTAACTAAGAATCTTCTTCTCAAAGCATTTGATTCAAGTCTGTAATTGACTCCTATTTTAAAAGGAGGAACATACCTGTTCATTTTACAAACCCGGAACCAATCTCACCAAACGCGTCATCATTTTGTAAACACCGATGTTTATATATAGGACTAATTTATACACATTGTTTTAAGAAGGGCTAATTTAGATATTTCGCTAACAAATATTAAAATGAAAAAACAGAAATGTTTATAAATCAATGTTGACAAAATTAGAAAAATGACTTTGCAATTAAGAGTAAAATCCATGAACGACCCGCTTGGTTTAATCAAGAGCCTCTCTCAACTCTCTGAGTGCATATAAGACAGAATTACATATCCAGTAGCAATGCATATATCATAAACATAAACAGACACCATCTAAACAGCAGCAGATTCAAACAGTAAACTCAATATGAATCCAGCTGGGGTTTTTCACATGCCTGGGTGATTTACAGACCTTTTTAAAATCACTGAATACAATAATAATAGAAAACAGCTGGTACTGCATGTAGATTCTAGGTTGGCAGTATGAACAACTGTTTTCATTTTAAAAGGAATCATTTCAGCGCTATATAACACCTGGCGGTGTAGATCTCCTTCAATGTAGCACAAATAGAAGCAAACTACTGTATGCAGAATGTGACTTGCAGGGCCTCTCGGTTTTTGCTGTACTAACATTTTGTTCTACTTTCAGGTACAATTGTTGCTAATTGTGCCCTGGAGCACTTTGAACACTGGATAATAAAACAGACAGTTCACAGACAAAGCACTGTTTGTAACTTTAATACAAATGTACAGTGGCTTGCGAAAGTATTGACCCCCCTTGGCATTTTTCCTATTTTGTTGCCTTACAACCTGGAATTAAAATTGATTTTTATTTGGATTTCATGTAATGGACATACACAAAATAGTCCAAATTGGTGAAGTAAAATGAAAAAAATAACTTGTTTAAAAAAATTCTAAAAAATAAATAACGGAAAAGTGGTGCGTGCATATGTATTCACCCCCTTTGCTATTAAGCCTCTAAATAAGATCTGGTGCAACCAGTTACCTTCAGAAGTCACATAATTAGTTAAATAAAGTCCACCTGTGTGCAATCTAAGTGTCACATGATCTGTCACATGATGTCAGTATATAGACACCTGTTCTGAAAAGCCCCAGAGTCTGCAACACCACTAAGCAAGGGGCATCACCAAGCAAGCGGCACCATGAAGATCAAGGAGCTCACCAAACAGGTCAGGAACAAAGTTGTGGAGAAGTACAGATCAGGGTTGGGTTATAAAAAAATATCCGAAACTTTGAACATCCCACGGAGCACCATTAAAGCCATTATTAAAAAATGGAAAGAATATGGCACCACAACAAACCTGGCAAGAGAGGGCCACCCACCAAAACTCACGGACCAGGCAAGGAGGGCATTAATCAGAGAGGCAACAAAGAGACCAAAGATAACCCTGAAGGAGCTGCAAAGCTCCACAGCAGAGATTGGAGTATCTGTCCATAGGACCACTTTAAGCCGTACACTCCACAGAGCTGGGCTTTACGGAAGAGTGGCCAGAAAAAAGCCATTGCTTAAAGAAAAAAATAAGCAAACATGTTTGGTGTTCGCCAAAAGGCATGTGGGAGACTCCCCAAACATATGGAAGAAAGTACTCTGGTCAGATGAGAATAAAATTGAGCTTTTTGGCCATCAAGGAAAACGCTATGTCTGTCGCAAACCCAACACCTCTCATCACCCCGAGAACACCATCCTCGGATGTTTTGCATCAGCAGGGACTGGGAAACTGGTCAGAATTGAAGGAATGATGGATGGTGCTAAATACAGGAAAATTCTTGAGGGAAACCTGTTTCAGTCTTCCAGAGATTTGAGACTGGGACGGAGGTTCACCTTCCAGCAGGACAATGACCCTAAGCATACTGCTAAAGCAACACTCGAGTGGTTTAAGGGGAAACATTTAAATGTCTTGGAATGGCCTAGTCAAAGCCCAGACCTCAATCCAACTGAGAATCTGTGGTATGACTTAAAGATTGCTGTACACCAGCGGAACCCATCTAACTTGAAGGAGCTGGAGCAGTTTTGCCTTGAAGAATGGGCAAAAATCCCAGTGGCTAGATGTGCCAAGCTTATAGATACATACCCCAAGAGACTTGCAGCTGTAATTACTGCAAAAGGTGGCTCTACAAAGTATTGACTTTGGGGGGGGTGAATACTTATGCACGCTCAAGTTTTCTGTTTTTTTTGTCTTATTTCTTGTTTGTTTCACAATAAAAAATATTTTGCATCTTCAAAGTGGTAGGCATGTTGTGTAAATCAAATGATACAAACCCCCAAAAAATCCATTTTAATTCCAGGTTGTAAGGCAACAAAATAGGAAAAATGTCAAGGGGGGTCAATACTTTTGCAAGCCACTGTACAGTTCTCTCTAATTGTCATCCATATCATTCTTCCATCAGTACACATATTTTTTATTTTATTGGATAGAAGATTTAGCTTCAGTTACTGTTTAAAACATGATACAGTGTCACATGTTTGGAAACAACACCATGTGGTGTCCAGCCGGTGGGGCGGTGGGGTGTTGGGGTTCAAATTCAAAAGAAAAACACAATGGATTTTTCATAAATGTAGTTTGTGGCAAGTGACCTGTAACTCATAGTGCAATACAGCATGAGGCACAGTACTGGAGGAGTTGTCCATGGACCCAATTGTATTGAGACAGAGTGTGCCACGTTGAATTGTGTTTAGAAGCACACAGTAGAAGAATGCATTTCAATCAGCATGTACTGCAAGACTTACACAAACTTGAATGCACTTCTTAGTCATTTGATTGGCAGTGCATTGTAGAAGTCCTAGAGTAGTTAGATGTACAGTTATTTGAACCTCTCTGTATCCCAGACTGCACGTGTAAAATCTAGTGACACACGTCCTAGAAGCAGAAGATCTGGAAGCCTGCATTGCATCCAGGGAGTCCATGCTCTCGGTCACAGCAAGGGTTAGCAAGGCTGTAGCAAAGTGGTATGAAGACAGCAGGTTTGACCATAGAGCAATGTTAGTGAACACAGGATTTTAAACAGGACAGAAATTTGACATAATGAAAAAAATCCTACCCAATTTATGAAACAAGAGGTTACAGTAAATAACAACAGGGTTAGAAACATACACAGTCCTGGGTTACAGAACTCCCTAGTTTCGGTATATTACTGAATTTACCAGGTACCAGAAATTTGAATTATAAGACCCCTTCTAAATCTATTCTGAACTGATCACATTTATTAATATCACACCATAGGTTTACTATTAGGAGTTCATGCAACCATTTATTTAACAGGGGCCTGTTCCTCAAACTTGGCTCCTCAACAACCTGTTTCCCGATGTTTACAATGTGGAATATTTAGCTTATTGTTTTGTTGATACACAAAATGTGTGCACTGGAAAGTTAATTGCGGCCTTCACTGAAAACCTGACTGACAGCATGACTCTGCTCAGTGTATTGGCAAAAATGCAGCTTTGTTTATTATGAAGGTCTAGAGTATTGTAAGAGAACAGATTTGATGCACATTCATCATAAGATCTAAATGCGACGGACTCCACATGTCTCTGAGTTCATAATGAATTGAAAAAATGCAATAAACTGGCCGTATGATTAGACCGGGAATGTACACAGCAGCTGATTTCTAATACAGCCCAAATTCAGAGCAGTATGAAATAAACTCAATATGAATCTACTAAAAATGTTACACTTTATTTTGAATCTCCAGTGGCTCTATATTAGGGTGTGCTTATACTTGCGCTCGTACTCATGATTGCCTTTAAGAAGAATTGATCGGCAGGTATTAAATAAATCCACTGATTTCAAAACAAGAAAAGCTGTCCTTCCCTCACCTTTACAATCAAGTACCAATCGATGCCAATTCAGTTCCGCATTGAGTTTTTTAAAAAGCTGATTAGAAACTAATTTTCCTCTCATCAGGGGCGCTAACATTTTTACTATAATTTATATTTTCAGTATGACAGCGCCTCGGGTGAAAGGAAAATTCACTTTCAATCAGCTTTTAAAACACTCGAAGAGAAAGTTACTTGCTATTCATTGGTACTCAATTGAGGGAAGGACAACTTTCTAGGAAGCTGTGCGGTCCAGTGGTTAAAAAAAAGGGCTTGTAACCAGGAGGTCACCGGTTCAAATCCTGGCTCACTCAGTAACTCACTGTGACCGTAAGCAAGTCACTTAACCTCCTTGTGCTCCATCTTTCAGGTGAGACTTTGTTGTAAGTGACTCTGCAGCTGATGCATTGTTCACACACCCTAGTCGATGTACGGTGCCTTGGATAAAGGCATCTGCTACATAAACAAATAATAATAAAATGCATTATAGTGTTAATACACTACTACTTCATATAGTTTTACAAATTGCAGAAGATTATTAATCCTACATATTATCCTGTGCAGAAATATTCTGCAAGTCCAATAGGTCTCTCCCGATTATCTACCTTCATAGCAAAAACACCATGGCTAGAAAATGCCTGTATAACTTTGCAGAGACAATGAGTCAGAGTCAGTGAGGAACAGTGGTACTTCAATGTCTATGGCTGTGTCTGAATTCAAACTCTACCCCCTAGACTATAATTAATATGTGCTTCTTCTCTTCCCTCTCACTCCCAAATAAAGGCTGTGACACATTTCGAGGTGAGCTTTATTAAAAATGTTTCGTTTACCCATAATGAGAGAGAGAGAGAGAGAGAGAGAGAGAGAGAGAGAGAGAGAGAGAGAGAGAGAAACTCCCTCAAAAGAAACAAAATAATCAAATTCATGCAAGGCGAGAAACATGGAAACATGCACTTTTCTTATGATAGGTGCACACTAAGACAGTTCAGATCACAGTGTAAAGCAAGCAGAATTTCTGTATTGAGAGCAGGCTGGGGAATCTTCAAAGAGCTATTAGTTTTATCATTGGTAAGTCGATTTCATTCACTTCTATGTAACTGAACTGTAACTGACTGTGGCCCTGGTCCTATTCACACAGCTTTACCCAGGCGTGATTAACCATGTTTTGTTTTGTATGTACATGCCTTCCACTTTATTAAAAGATGCAACCAGAGGAACTGCAAACACAGATTTATCCTGAATATAATATTTATCTTGAATACAACACAAGCTACAAGCTAAAGAATTAACCACAGTCTACAAAAAAGAAATAGATAGGGGTGTGAAAGCAATAATTATCAACTCTTAATTCTAATAAAGTCAGTCAATCGCATCGATCAACGAGAGACTGGAAAATCACTGACCTGGGGCTGGAACACTCGCTCCGTTCCGTTTCCCATGGTTACCCTGCCTCTCTCTATTCGGACTCAAGTCCAGGTGTGTCACAGTACTTTTGTTTCCATTCTTATCCAAAACCTCGGAGATGGGTCTCTGCATGTGGTGCTCCTGCACGCTGTCTATTGAAAAGCCTGCAGCAGGTAGCGCCCCCTCCTCCTCTGTACACTGCCGGGGTAGAGGCAGGATCCTGTGGTTAAGCTGCGGGCTGGGAAGTCTGGAGGACAGCGGGGATGGGGTGGGTGACATGCGCTGGTAGCTATTGGACAAGGGGAAGGAGCTGTTAAACACATTACATACAGCAGCTAATGAAGGTGAAGTGGGGCTCTTGCCATCTAATTTAAAACTGCTGCTTTCCTCAGCACTGTACTGCAGGGGTAGCCTCAGTAATTCCGGGTTATTTTTGTCTAGGCTTAATACACTTTTGCTGTCCCTTGAGGCTGTTCTGCTTATTCTCAGGCATTTCAATTCGGCGGTTTCATCAAAACTGTCACTTTGGATAACTTTAAAAAGATTTCTATTGACCACTTCGCCAAGACAGCACGAGTCATTGTGAGAGAGAGCTGCTTCCCTGTGCTGCCCCGAGCCAGAGAGACCCTTTTTATTGCACTCCTGAGACAAACTTAAGCCGGATTCTGAATCAGCCACAGGTTCTTTAGTGAAAAGTCTACTTTGCACTGCAGTGAACCTTGACATGATGCTTTCACTTGCTTCTTCTGCACACTCTTTGCTTTCCACCGACTCTCCTTTGCACACTTTCTGCACAACAGCTTCCACCTCCTGCAGTTTAGCAACAACTTTAATCCCAGTTTCTCTTGTGTGAACTCCGTGTTGGTAATGGTAAGGCTGATCTGCAGACTTCTTAGCAGCCCTGCCAGGTGAACTGTGCTCCACCATGCTGTCCATGTAATATCCACACATACTCTGCTCCAGTTTAATGTTGTCTTCCTCATCCAGGAAGCTGCTGCTGTAAGAAACCACATACCCCGTGAGCAACTCATTATCATACTCAGATAATTCACTGCACACGTCCGTGTCCGACTCATTTTTGAACTCCTCTAAAAATTCCCAGTCTTCCGTTTCTATCTTATCCTGTTCCTCCGAAGCTGACGTGGCACTGCTTTCCATGCTGGTGCAGGAAACTACTCCAGGGTCTTTGGAACTTGCAGGGAGTTTGCCGTAAATGTTCCTGTCTTTTTCTTTAGAAACACAGACGGAGGACGATTCTGTGCCACTGTACACTTTCCTCCTGATTTTGCTCTGCAGAATCCCTTCTGCGCTATCCCCTGTCCTAGTGCCAAGTCTCTTCATCTTTCTGCTTTTGAAGGCAGTTTTCTTCTGCTCAGTTGATAAGGAAAGTGACTGGAAGTGCTGTACTTCACTGCTGCTGCTAAAGCGCCCGTCTTCTCTGTCTGTCCGCAGGTTCCCATTCTCCGGGTAGCCCTGGAGTTTCCCATCCTGGTTTCCCATTTGAAATCTGCTCCTGCAGTAGGCACATATAGCAAACAGATCCGTCAGGACCCTCTCCGGCTTTGCAGTCAGCCTGTTGAACTCTGTAACAGCATCCTTTGTTGTGGTTAAGTTCAGATGCTTCGCAGTGCTCTCACAAGACTGGACCTTCTGTTTTGCTCCCTCCGGCTCCTCCTTTGCCTGGTCATACTTAGCAAAGCAGTTGGGCTGGTCCCGTGAAGAAGCACTCCCCTTGTACGTAAATCTCCTGACTCTTGCCCTTGGAAAATACAAGCTGATGTGGCTCAGCTCTTTGATGGGTTTATGCAGTTGGTGCACTGTATGCCTGCCTTCCATTATGAGCCTCATCTAACTATTCGTGCACTTAAATTAAGTTGTCAGTCTTCTAATAGCCTGCAAGGCACAGCACATGATTTGGAGAACAGCCTAAAAAGCTTTTGGTTTTCATCTTCTGGGGTATCGATTGCCTGTCAAAAAGAAGAACCTTGTTAAAAGGTTTACTGAATACTGAAAACACATCCTGCCATTGCAGTTATAGCATCCATATGTTAATGTTATTTTTAACAGTGTTTTACTAAGGCAGATGGTGTATCGCTGCTACTCTGGCACGTTATACATAACAATCAATTAAAATCTTTCCCTGTGTGTTCTAGTATAAAGTATACAGACTTGCACCTGTGACCTAAAGCCAAAATGAAAATCACATCCATGGCTTATGATTTTTTCCTTTCTTCGATGAAAGATTTCAACATATTTTGCATCATCAGTGTTGAGACCCCTGAAGACATTTTTTTGGATTCCTCCCAAGAGAGTAGAATTTCTTTAAGTGGTAGATGTGCAGCTATATCTGTCCCCTTGAAACTGTGTTTTTGTATAGAGATTTTCCATTTACCAACTTACTGTTGCCACAGTTGCAGAGGAGGCAGTAATTACAGTTACACACCCTCTAGTGGCCATTTCTAAAACCACCTCACTTAAAAAAAATAATTTTAGTAAATGTTAAGCCATGTTTGTTGTGATAGCGAGTACCAAAATAGAACTCAAAGCTATTACTGTTATAATACTATAATACTGTAATTTCACAGTGTATAATATATATATATAGTATATATATATATATATATTATATATATATATATATATATATATATATATATATATATATATATATATACCAGTCAAAAGTTTTAGTACACCTGCTTGAAACCAGGTTTTTCATGATTATCTATGCTTTTAACTGTATAAACTTGACTATAAACACTTAATATTTCATTATATGACATGTGTACTCATATAAGCTGATAATCCTAAGTGAATTGCATTCAAAAATTTCATTTTTAAATGAAAATGTAAATCTTGTCAATTTCAGTGAAATGGTCACCCAAAGCAAGGGGATTTCAGTCTGAAGCCCAAGTCTGTTAAAAGTCTGAAATGTGTATAACACGGTGTTAGAACACTGGCCTAAGTATAAAAAGTGTCTTTGTTAGATGTTCTCTAAGTTAACTAGCATGTTACTTAATTAACCTTTTATCACCAATTATTGTTAACAGGTGATATATAGGTAGCACAGGCACAAGTTTGTCATTCCTGAATGTAAGGGAGCAGAAAATGGCTAAATACGCTCAGTTAAGCAAAGAAGAAAGACAGTCTGTAATTACTTTAAGAAATGAAGGTCAATCTATAAGACAAATGCAAGAACTTTGCAAGTGTCTGTAACTGCTGTGGCCAAGACCATCAAATGATTTGAAGAAACTAGCACTCACGAGGACCGAACAAGGTCATGCAGGCCAAGGGTGACCTCAGAATCAGAGAACAAGTGCATTTGAGTCACAAGTCTGTTTGAATCACAAGTCTGCAAAACCGGCAATTAACTGCCCCTGAAATACAAGCTCAGCTAAATGCTACTAGAAGTACAGATGTTTCAACATCAACTGTTCAGAGGAGATTGCGTGAAGCTGGCCTAACTGGAAGAATGGCTGCAAAGAAACCATTGTTAAGAGTGCAGAATAAGAGGAAGAGACTTACCTTGACCAAAAAACACAGAAACTGGACGTTTGAGGAGTGGAAGTCTGTCTTATGGACCGACAAGTCAAAATTTGAAATATTTGGGTCCAACCGCCGAGTATTTGTAAAACGCAGAGAGGCTGAGCACATGAGTTCTGCATGTGTGGTTCCCACTGTCAAGCATGGAGGAGGCAGTGTCATGGTCTGGGGTTGCTTTGCTGGTGACAGAGTTGGTGATCTTTACCAAGTGCATGGCAAGCTCAACCAGCATGGCTATCATAGCATACTTCAGAGGCATGCCATTCCATCAGGATTAGGGCTAGTTGGGCAGTCCTTCATTCTTCAGTTAGATAATGACCCGAAACACACCTCAAAGTTGTGCAAGAACTATCTGGCGAAGAAGGAAAGTGAAGGACAACTCAATCTAGTGACCTGGCCTGCCCAGTCGCCAGACCTCAATCCCATAGAACTTGCATGGGATGAACTAGACAGAAGAGTCAAAGCAAAGCTACCCACAAGTGCCACATATCTCTGGGAATTGCTGCAGAAGAGCTGGGAAGACATGTCGGGTGATTTCCTGCTGAAACTTGTTAACCGAATGCCTCGTGTTTGTGAGGCTGTTATTAAGGCAAAGGGAGGATTTTGAGGAATCCAAGATGTAGAGACAATTTTCAATTTTCTAGAACATTGCTTTGATACTCCTTATGTTTTGTTTTGTATATTGTAACATGTGTTTTCATTTTCAAGTATTTACAGAAACGTATACGACATAAAACATTGTCAATTCTGAAAAAAATCTAGTTTCCAACAAGTGTACTCAAACTTTTGACTGGTACTATATATATATATATATATATATATATATATATATATATATATATATATATATATATATATATATATATATATACAGTGCCTTGCAAAAGTATTCAGACCCCTGACCAATTCTCTCATATTACTGAATTACAAATGGTACACTGAAATTTCGTTCTGTTTGATATTTTTTTAAAAAACATTGAAACTCAAAATTAGTTATTGTAAGGTGACATTGGTTTTATGTTGGGAAATATTTTAAAGAAAAATAAAAAACTGAAATATCTTGCTTGCATA
The DNA here is from genome assembly GCF_017654505.1 of Polyodon spathula. Classification (NCBI taxonomy): domain Eukaryota; kingdom Metazoa; phylum Chordata; class Actinopteri; order Acipenseriformes; family Polyodontidae; genus Polyodon; species Polyodon spathula. The sequence goes on from NC_054545.1 coordinate 15,600,138, forward strand.
AGTATTCAACCCCCACACATTAATATTTGGTAGAGCCACCTTTCACCTTTCAATTCTCTTGCAGTATTTTCCTGTATTTTGCTCCATCCATTCTTCCTTCAATTGTAACAAGATGCCCAGTCCCTGCTGATGAGAAGCGCCCCACAACATGATGCTGCCACCACCATACTTCACTGTAGGGATGGTGTGTCTTGAGGCATGGGCAGTGTTAGGTTTACGCCACACATAGCGTTTTGAGTTTTGGCCAAAAAGCTTTTTCCACAAAACCTTTTACCACATCGCAGCTGGGTCACTCTCATGCTTTCTGGCAAACTCCAGACGTGCTTTCAGATGGTACTTTTTGAGTAACGACTTCTTTCTTGCCACCTTCCCATACAGGCAGGTGTTATGCAGAGCTCTTGATATGGTTGACTGGTGCACCATTACTCCACTCTCAGCCACTGAACTCTGTAGCTCCATCAAAGTGATTGTTGGCCTCTCTGTGGCTTCTCTCACAAGCCTCCTTCTTGTTTTTTGAGGGACGACCTTTTCTTGGCAGTGCCTGGGTGGCGTGATCCAGCTTCCACTTCCTGCTTATTGATCCAACTGTGTTCACTGGGATATCCAAACACTTGGATATTATTTTGTACCCTTTCCCTAATCTATGCATTTGTATTACTTTATCTCTAACGTCTGTAGAATGCTCTTTGGTCTTCATTTTCCTCCAGATTCACAGCCTTACCAATGATCCTTCAACAGTGGGGTTTTTATCCAGAAAATGTGACAGCAACTTTAATGGTAAGGTAACTGTGTCCTCGTTAGGGCAATTTCTTTCATCGGTGCAAACTGGGAGCTTCCACAGCACAGGGGTTGAATACCTATGCAAGCAAGATATTTCAGTTTTTTATTTTTCTTAAAAATATTTCCCAACATAAAACCAATGTCACCTTGCAATAACTGATTTTGAGTTTCAGTGTTTTTTAAAAAAATATCAAACAGAACGAAATTTCAATGTACCATTTGTAATTCAGTAATATGAGAGAATTGGTCAGGGGTCTGAATACTTTTGAAAGGCACTGTATATGCATATAGTCTATATTTTGAAGGATGACCAACCAATACAGCAAACTACGATACTCTCACTAAAAAGAAAATACAAAATAAATGTGAGAGAAGCAATGCCAGGTCACCTCTGGAAGAATCTGCACTTTTGTCAAAACGCTTGTCTGCTAGATTAAGAAGATTCTTTTATAATCAAAACCAAAACCAAAAAACTTGAGCAGGCACCACTGGCCCCTTGCAGTGAGGGGTGACTCAAGCGATCATGAGTTTGCTGGTTCAAATCCTGGTCATGCTGAGTTGCCAGTCTTGGCTGGGGGCCCACAGAGAGTGCTGCACTGATGTATGCAATCCCATAGGCTGGGAAGGAAATTGTCTAGTTTGCCTCATGGCACTTCAGCTCCCCCTACTGGCCTGGAGACTTCCCAGACTTGGCATTGGCTTGACAGCAGGAACAAATACAAGATGCCTGCTGAGTGGGTTGCAGAGCTAAGGTGCCATTTAAATTGACCATTTCACATTGGGTAGAATTATTTAAAAATAATAATAATAATAATTTTAATAAATTGAATTTAATAAAAAAATGAATAGTCTACATTTTGAACAATGGTCAACCAATATGGCAAACTATGGTACTCTCACTAAAAATAAAATCTAAAACAAATAAATCAAGCTGTTTGACATAAATGTTAACTTAATCTTCCCTCCCTTTCATTACATTCAGCGTCATTTTTACTCCTCTCTCTGTCTGTGTCTGAGCAGAGAAAGAGAAGGAAAAAGGGAGGCTCTTATACTCTTTGAACAACCTCCCCCTGCTCCACCACCACAGAGCAGAGGGAGGTGGTTGGACAGGGGAAGGGACCTGGTGTGCTTGACCAATAGTTTCACTTTGCCCCACTTCACTGAGCCAGGACCAAGAGTGCCACAAATGAGAGAACACAGAACAAACTATTGTTGTTCACAGAGTATAACAGCCTTCCTTTCTCCTCTTTCTCTGCTCCACCACCACAGAGCAGAAGGAAGTTGTTCAGAGACTATAAGAGCCTCCCTTTCCATTTCTTTGTTCCACTGGCACAGACAGTGTAAGACGTGGAAGTGACATGAATTACGACTGCACTGAGATTTTTAATACTGTCAAGCTCCAAATAAACTTTTCACAAAACTCCCGATGTCAAACGTATATTCTTTTCTTATAGTTTATGTAAGACCTGATCAGTAACTATAATAAACTAAATCTATTTGGCTTTAAACATACATGTCCTAAGGAGGGTACTTTTTTGTTCTTTTAAAGCAGAAATAAACATCATCAAATATTTGACCCATTCTATTATTATTATTATTATTATTATTATTATTTTTTATTATTATTATTATTATTATTATTGTGAACCATACAGTGATATAACCATCTAAACCACAGTTATAAACCACTAATAATATGTCCCTCTCAGGTACTGTATCTCCAGGTACATGCTGTTTTGATTACTTGCTGTTTTGTATACTTCACAAACCCCCCAGGTTGCCACAGCACCAGCCACTTACAAATCTGAAGCACTTGTGACCGGCTGCCTGACTGATGAATGTCTAGTTTGAGGCGAGATTAAGAGACTTTTTTCAAATGTTTTTAACAGTGTGTAGTTTCGCCCTGTAGCCCTATTTTGTTGTTATTAATTTGTCCCCCACCCCCCAACTATTTGAGTTATTAACTGTTAATGGCAAACCACTGAAACTAACAATAACAATAATGTACCCAGATCCTTTCATGCTTCTTTGACCTCTACCCTCCATTGTCAAGCTCAATTCAGTGTGACACTACCAAGTAAACTCAAATCCACTTCTCGATCGGTTTACTCCTTTAAATAAGATAAAGTGCTTTCAGCTACACTTTATATATACTTTATATATATATATATATATATATATATATACATATATATATATATATATATATATATATATATATATATATATATATATATATATATATATATATATATATATATATATATATATATATATATATATATATATATATATATATATATATATATATATATATATATATATATATATATATATATATATATATATAAAAAAACTACCACATGATGTACCCAAACCACTAACACTTTATAATACAGATCCTGTAACAATAACATAACAATGTTGCACATAAAGTTGGAAGCTATAGATTTTAAACTATATTTTAAAGCCCTGAGAAAATGATGTTCATGATGTTCAGAATAATAATATAGATAAAAAGATAATTTTGGACTGATCAGCGCATCTACACATTTGCAGAAACCCAAGACGAGCACAATGACATGTAGCGCCCTTTTAATTGTAGGTCGCAAATAGGCACTATTATCTGGCTATGGTATATTCCCTTCATGTTTGCACCTTCCCTGTTCTCCTTGTCCGATCCATGCGGCAGAGACAGAGCCATGCCCCACACAGAGATGCCACATTCACCGCTCATTTAGCAGCAGCGTCTTCCATTACAGCAAACCAGTCGCAGAGAATAAAAAGGATGCAATAACTATTAGTATAGTTAACTAATATATTCTTGTGTTCGGTCCATGCGGCACATACTGTACAGTGGGCTAAAAATACCCCCTCTGCAAATATCCTCGGTTTGCTTTTTTTTTTTTTTTTTTTTTTTACTTACCTCATCATCGAATGTCACAATAATGTACAGCACTGTATACAACTCAATTATACAATTCTCACCACAACCGTCCAAAAAACACTTCACATAGCCTATAAATAGTACAATTCCCAGGGTTATATTAACTTTATATTAGGTGTCCTTTTCATTATAACCTCTTAATAATGACAAATGAGAAACAGCATCTTTTGCTATGCAACAAGCTTCTCTTAGTATAGCCTGCACTAGACAATATACAACTGTATACAGATTAAAAGACACTCATTTGCTGTACTGTACTCACGTATTTGCGTTTCATCTTCACAATTTCATACATATTCCGAAGACTTTAAGATTCCAGCCAGCTGACTGTGGAACCGTGGCGTCAGCACAGTTACTGGCAGCGGGATCAGCCATTCAAACGCCGCAGGGATCCCAGCTCGCATTTTGATTGGGAGAGGAGAGAGAAATCCAGCCCAGAGTCTAGCCGAAAGGAGGGGCCTGTTAAACAACATCTGCAGCCTCACAGGTGAAAAGGGGAGAGATTTCATAGGAACTGAAGAGTTTTCCCAGCGGCCAAAGATGGTCAGCACTTTTGATAAACTTTATTTATGACAAAAAAAAAAATGTTGCCAGCTAAATGTTTATTTTTTTAGGATGCAAACATCATGCAGGTGATTGCTTTGCAGGGGCTGACACACAGTGACCTTGCCTCGGTGGGTTTTAACTCTCTGAGCTGGAGATAGTAATGGCTGCGGGCAGAAAACCTGGGGGCAATAACTGGCAGATGGCGAAATGTAATAAACAAAGTCTTGGCATTATTCCAACCTAGTGTTAGCAATTTCACTCGTTGATATATTCTTTCTGAACAGCTTATATAACCCATTACATTCAGTGCAGTGTGTTTCGTACAATAAGTCACAGAGCTGTTCCAGCTGTTGGATTTGCTGGGGAGAGGAGAAGACTTTTCAAACAGACCTAAGCAACCCTCAATTGCATGAAACAACCCACACTTCACTGGTAAGCATCACATTATTACCAGGCAGCATGCTATAATGTGTTATCGCCAGAATGAACAAGGGCAACGTTTTGTGGGGAGTTCTGGCAACAGACATGGGGGGGGGGGGGGGGGGGGGGGGGGGTCATTTAAATTATATTGCTAGATCACTAGAATAAATATTCTGCTCAAAACACCACAAACAAATATATGAACATGGACAAATTTAGCAACTTTGTGATTTACTTCTGTTAAATGTTTGGTTCTACTATAACATTAACATAAAGTTTTACAGACCCTAATTACCACTAATCTTGCAGTACCTAATGTTAACCTAGGTTAAGACAGTCCAAGACTAGTGTTACTTGGGACTGTGAAACCACCACAAACTGCGGTTGGTGTTGTATTCTAATACAGCAGAGCAGAATTGATGATATAAAACCAACTAAAACTGTAGGTGTACAGAATAAAAATGGTTAGGGTTCAGTTTAAGTTACATTAAAAATCAAAAGCTTATCCAGTGGTACTCAGCTCTGGCTCTCAAGATCCAGTTCAGTCCAGTCTAGGTTTTTACTCCAAGCAGGTTCTAAAATAGTTCATTGAACCTGCTAAGAGGCAATTACCTAACTTAGGACCTGCTTAAAATAAAGACCTGAAATGGAATAGATCTCGAGGGCCAGATTTGAGTACCACTGTCTATACTGTCAAACTTGTAGAGAATTTGTGGAATTAGATGCAGGTTTCAGGATTTGTGATTTTAGACAGCCCTTTTAGGAAAGCTTCTCATAGAAAAAGCATAGCAAAGTATAATAAAGCACAGTGAAAGCAAGCATGGTAAAGCATAGATAAGCATTATAAATTCCAGAGAAGTATATAAAGCATAGCAAACGATGGTAAATGCATAGTATATCCCCGGGAGATTACCGTGTACATTTACCATTGTAAATTTTCATTAGGTGAGACCGGTTTCTGTAGTGTTTTTAAACACGATTTATATCAGCACTGCTTTGTTACAATAAGCCATTGTGCACGTTCTGTGTCTCTTAAATTTATCCCATGTAAAGCGGATTATTCAACTGAGCTCAGATGAACAGCTAACGGATCGCCTCAGCGATTAGGCTACCCACTGCAGCAGCAGGGTCAGTGTGCCCTACATGTACAGCTCTGTGACAGATGGACGAGAAAGCTGAATTTAATTTGCGTACAGCTTTTTTTTTTTTTTTCCGAGAATGCATCCGTTTATTTTTTAAATTTGATTTAAAAGAAGAGCCAGAATAGAGCCTTTAAACAGGGGGCGCTCACTGATAGCTTTGAAAGCGATGCAAATCAATAAGTAGGCGACTGAAAATTCAAATTTACAGTGATTGAACTACCGTGTTTACGAACTTGATTTCCTAATTGAATTCATTCGAGGTAATCTGAAATCAAATTACATTGATTTTTAATTGCTGTCGAATTTTCCCAAAAATTAATAAGCCCCCAGGATGTACAGAAGCGTCCTAGTGCCAAATTAAAAAAATAAAATAAAAAAGTAAAAAGTATCTCCTACGTATGAGATATAAAGGATGTAAACTCTGTGAGTATGTGATGACTGAAACAGAAAAAAGAAGCAGCAGCCATGACTGTAGTATTTCACTCTTATGTTTCTCGTTAAAGATCATGTTCTGAAGTGAGATGGTTTGACAAATGACCATTAGGTGAAGCAACAGAGCATTACACAAAACATAATATGATATTAAGCAAAATATTCAGAAAATGTAAATGTGTAAATCCCTTTATACCAGGGCTGTTCAAAGTTGCCCCTTCCACTCCTGGTCTCTGTTCCAACCCTGTTTTAATTGTTTAATCAAACCGATTATTCCTCTATCCAGACCCTAAAGTAGTTAATTATATCATTGTACCTGTTAAACACAGAGTGAAATAACCCTCCAGGATTGTAATTGAACACCTCTGCTTTGCACTCAGTTAAAAGCGTTGAAAAATACACTGGTGCAATGCACAGTCTTGGCGCTAGGGGGCAGTGAAAAACAATTTCCTTTTCATTTTATTCAGTGTAAGGGAAAATGCTGAAGTCAGCTTCCACATCGCAAAGCAAAAAGGCAACACACTGTAAAATGTAAAGAAATGTATCCAGCTGTACATGTAGAGGTGCTTATAGGACGCCTGCTGTAAAAGGGCCTACTGTGTAAGTCACAGTCCTACATTTTATTTGTTTCATTGGCGCATAAGTGCAATATTTCACAGATGATACACACACACACACATACACACACACACACACACACACACACACACACACACACACACACACACACACACACACACACACACTGCATTAAATGAAATCCCTACAGGGCACAGAATGGTACAAAGTTGCCTTTGTTGAGGAACAAATCATTTTCATCACATGCAGGGTCACCCTGCTGTGGAACAAAAAGCCCTGAAAGTTGTGGAGGCTTCACAGCAGTCTGGCAGATTCAACACAGCCCTCCTGCCAGAAGTAAAGCCCTGCCCTGAATACAGAGAGTGGAAAATGGTTTTCAGTCCTTACTGTGGTACAGTGGCAGCTATAACAAACCAACAACAAAAACACCTGAGTAAAGACAGTTGAATAAATAATGTGTAAAGTAGACAGGTTGAGTTTAAAAAGGTAACAATGTTACATAAATGGAATGAGGAAGGATTTTCAGTCCCTGCTGGCACCTAGGATCGTTATATTGTACACAGACGTACATTGTTACAGCAAATGTGAAAATAAATAACAATATAATCATGTATCTAAATCTACATTTTCATTATATTTAAAAAAAAAAAAAATCATGAATCATTATGTATTTATTGGTCCTGTGTGAATGGAGTTTGTTTTGTGTTTGCAGTTCCTGACCCATTAAAGCTTGGTGAAATCATACAGTAAAATAGGTACATTTCTCTAAATGTAATTGAATAGTGAAATACAGACAGCATACATGATATGTATTCAAATTACTAAAATAAATAACAAAACAACAGACTATTGTGGTTGCATTATGGTGAAATAAAGCAGATGAGCTGGCAGGCAGTACAGTCAAATCTAATGGAGTCTTCTGGAGTCTTTTTAATGTGAAGCTAATTATTGGGGTTCCGGCAGGAACTCATTAAGACCTTCCAGTTAAAACAGAGAGAGGCCGCAGGACGAGAGGGTTCCTGTGGTAACCTGCAAACTATGATTCATACCTGTGACACCCCTCAGAGGGAGGTTTGCTTATATAATTAGGGAGACTTGCGATGCTGTAACAATAGTCCAGCACAGAGACACATTTCTTTTGTAGGGGTCTGTTCATAAAGGTTAGCAATTGAGCAGGCTCTTTCACTAGACTCAATTAAAAAACATTTCTGCAGCTCTGTCTGTCCCTGCTTGAGAGAGTTGCCGAACTGAATTATGAGGTTTATTCATGACAGAAATGACGTGCTCTTTCTCTCTCTCTTGCAGAGATGTGAGTGGACACTCTCATTGTACCTGTCTTCCCTGTGCCTGATGGTAGTCAGTGCCAGGCTTCCTCACCTCTATAAGCACCAAATTCACAAGTACAAAAACCAAAGATAAGAACTAAAGGTTATCATGTGTTTCCACAGTGGGGTATCTTTTTTATGTGATTCAGCTTTGTCAGGCTTGCATACTGCTGTTGTTTGACTGTGTCTCCTGGTCAGTCTGTGCGCAGCTATCCCACATGACAATGCTATAGATGCTATCAGGAGGGGGCTCTGTGACAAACCAGGTGGAGTGTCTCTCTGCTTCCAGTGGTAAACAGCACACAGCCAAGTTCAACAGAGAAAGGTTTCTCTGATGGTGCGATTACTGCCTTACCAGAACTTGTTTAAAATATTGACATGAGTCTATTTTAATGACCTTCACATTGACGGGTTTTAATACCAACATCCTACAATTTATAAATCTGATTTCTCTCAACACTGATTTCACTGTTTTTTATTTTATTTTATATAGTAATGTTAATAAGTGGGGCAATAAATTACCCTAGAGAGATAACCTCAGCTGCGTTAATACAGAGTTGCAGATTAAGATCCGACACTGATTAGATCATTAAAATGGACCCAAATTACAGGACCAAATGCCTCTTTTTCACTTTAGGTTGGCAGCAATGTTTATTACAAATTAGAAAAACAGATTGGCTGTGTTTGTAGATTATTCTCACCTAATGCAAGTCTGGCACATTGCCAGTTAGCTTGGTTTGACCACTTCTGCTACCAGGAGTGTTCCACATACTCTTCCACTTGTTACTGATCCCAAAGATCAAGGAATGTGACAATTACATTCTAATATTAAAAAAGACTGCAAGCTAGCACATTAATATTATTATATATTTTTTGGTGGACAAATCAAATTGTAAGGAATGGTCGAAAAGGTATGTCAGCATCATTTACATAACTAGGGTCAGAGGCCAACATCTGTCTGTCTGGCATGCTAAAACAACCAGATTCCATTTGTGGAGCAGACTGTAGTGGCTTCATATAACTGCATTTGATTACGAAACAATGGGCAGCATACCACAAAAGGTGCTGATATGATACGGTAGTTATTGAACAAGTCTCATATACCAAATTGGGGAGTAACTGTAATCTGATTGCATTTCTTAGCACTGTAATAGTTCCTTTTTCAGAAAGGTAATGAAATGTGGGAATGGATTACATTTAATGTGAAACGTTGTCCTTTTAGTTTTAAAAAAGGACTACTAAAGCGCTTCATCAGTGCAAGCCTCCCCTTACACATCACATGAATACTCTTTTCATATCCTCTTGCTAGAAAATGACACCAGAGGAGGGAGCAAGTGGATTCCATAGCTGGATCTTCAAAGAATATTTCGAGCTGCAGCCTGACCAAACTGAAAAACAAATCTCTGTAAAATATAAACTCAAATTTCAAGAAACTGTAACAGATTGATTTTTAAAAGCAACTTCCCCAACACTGAACAAAAGTCACTATTTTAACAGTTCCCGAAGTATTGAGCAGGGATGGGAATAAGACTCCTATTGCATAGCAGTTTCACCAGTTCCAGGTTTTAGTCCGAGATTGATTAGCCCCAGTGTATAGGTAACAAGCTTAGGTCTGTCACATTAAACTCAAAACCAGAAATGCATCAAACAGCTATGCAATGGGAGTCCTATTTCCATCCCTGGTATTGAAAAATATTTCTATAGCCTGCACTAGTGTGTCCCATCACTGTGTTAGTCATGTGTCTATTGTCTGTACTGAAATACCTTGAACAACTTTTCACGAAACAACCTGAACTTAGTAGAAAGTTATAACCGTATTGTAAAGCAGCTGGATTGGTTTCTAAGTGGGTCAATCTATTTGTTAAAGAAACCCCTTCCTGTCCTCTTTTATTCAATACAAACATTTCCGCTGCTGTTCTAGCTCACGCCACTAGAGGCCAGGCTTCTGCAGCACAGCAGATTTTAATATTTAAAACAAACTTCAGATGGAAGTCCTTAACCAGCTGTCGATATTATCCTCCTGTGGCATTGAATTTGCGAGAGAATAAAGGGGAAGTGAAGAGATAGCTCTTTCTGAGGATTACTAGATGTCAAGGATATCTTTAGGCAATTCAAGACTTTCTCCTGACTTTTTCCTGAATCTTTTCCTTTGAGAACCTTCAGGCATGAGAAACTAAGTGAAGGTAGACAAACTTTTCACTGCCTTTTCCAGAGTCATTGCTGTTTTATTTAGTGTACCTTTGGGAAGTGCTTTTCTGCCTTTGCAGCTTGTGATCAGATTGGCTTGAAACTAAGCTGCAGATTTCAAGTTAACTATAAGACTCTGGCCCCATGGACCGAGTTTGGGAAGCCCTGTGTGAGCTCTAAATGCTTTGTATATATGACCTTGTACAGCAGGGGTGTCCAATCCTGGATCTGGGGGGCCGGTGTCCCTCCTGTTTTTTGTTCCAACTGTGTCCTAAATTACTTGGACCAATGATTACCAATTATTGTTCTAATTAAGTAATTCAGGGCACAGTTGGAACAAAAACCAGGATGGACACCGGCCCTCCAGGACCAGGATAGGACACCCCTGTGTACAGTAAGACTTCTTGTTTTTTCTTCCCCATTCACTGTCTAATAAAAGGAGCCCACCTGACACCACATAGGTTAAATCATATAAATCATGCACCACAGAACCTAAATGTAAAGCTCAAGTAGGGGCCTATTTTCTGTAACACAGGAAGTTACAACATTATGACGTCACCTGTAAATGGTCCTCATACCTGTAAGTGGTCCTTATACACAGCTGTGGCCAAAAGTTTTGCATCACCTAGAAATTTAGGATTGAGACATCATTAAAAACAAAAAAACGATATGAACATTGTTTAGATATTTTATTTAACATCAAATAAACTACAAAATTATATTGTAACAGTCTACTGGAAGCCATAATAGTAGTACAGTATTTCATGCTAGATTTCGAAATGTCAAATTTTTAAATTTGCGTCAGTTTTTTGTTAAATACAACGCTGTATGTAATTCATTATGTTAACGTAACATTATGCAGCAGGTTTCATTTGACTTTATGAAGCAAAATGAAGGTGATGCAGAATTTTTGGACATAGCTGTAGTATGGGAGCGCAATAGCCATCTGTTTGAGACAGGCAAGAACTAACAAGCTCTCGATTGTACAGTTCCTCTTGCACTCTAAGCAGCAGTACTTTTCTTAGGTGCACCGCTAGGGATGGCCTCTGTTGTAATGTGTGAAAGCCAGTGGTGTCTTCTTCACATTGAACAATACTGTATATGGTATTTACAGGCATTCTTGCAGGTTAATCAATTCCCATAAGCACACACGGACTCCATTGCTTTCACTTCAGCCTGTCAGGTGACAGAGAAGGATTGATAATACTGATCAGCAAACAAGCATGACCTTCATCCACAGTACTGACCTGTAGAAAGTGTGACGTACTGGACTGCACATACTTACAGACAAAGGGACAGGCACCTCAGATTATCTGCAGTGCAATTCTTGGTAAAGAATGTCCTTACCAAGTTTCATCACAATTGTATAACAGGGTTATGGTGTGTGAAGTGCTACATGTAGAAACAGCAGTCATATTTAGGTGATTACTTATTTTAGATACCAGTGTAATCCCAGTATGTGATCTGATTAAATCTCTTGTATAGTACACCCGATTCCTATAGTAACCTCTCATTTTGACCAGCTTTAAATACACAAATCTTTGACATATTGAATATTGTAGTAATGTCAATATTAATCCATCCATAACTTTAATCACACTGAGTGAAAAATGTAATGTGAAACTAAATAGACATATTTTTAGGTTGCCTTTATCAGTGTAATGTACATTTGTAAATATTCTTGAACTGTACAGCAATAGATTTCCCCATATACACTGTACACTGGTATGGACGTTTTCTCCACTTTCTATTGGTATGTTATTGTGCAGTATGCATTGGTTATTTTGTATTCCGTGAAGAGTGCAGACAGAGCAAGAATCTGAGATTAAATTTCAGTTTTTACGTTCCGGTGGACGGTTTCTCTGTGCCTGCAGGGGGAGAATCTGTGCTCTATCAGCACTGTTTGCAGTTTATACTCTTGCCGTGAAAGGGTGGCTTCCAGACATTTAGAAGCATAATGAAACGGGACTTGGCTGGGATCCTTTGCTTTTTACATGGCTGGCTTCAAGCTGCATGGAACCTCTTATTGGTTTCAGCATCATGTTCACTCCTGTCCTGAGTGATGTGGAACAGCTGTTTCATTTTATGTCTGTGTGTTATTATGCCTGCATGTTTAACGTGATAATTCAATAAACCTTTTGTGTAGTTCCATTCATTATATAGGTTTTAAATGTGCAGGTTTCAAAGAACCACTTGTTACAGTAAATGCATTTCCGTTCTAAAACATGATATACGGTACTACACTAGGTTAAAGAAATCTCAGTTTGCAAGCCATATTTTCAGATAGTGTTGCACTTCTTTGGTCATTTCACCTTGTCCCCACCCCTTAAACTGTTTATTTTCTGTCACTACTTAACCAGCTGCTTCTTCTCTCGACTGACTTCAGACAGTAACATGCTTTTGCCAAGAAGATAATGCTGAGGTAAAATGATCGCACGTATAACAGATTTCCTGAAAGTGAGGTGTAGAAACCTTCGTAGTACCAGATACCATGCGACAAATCGTTTTTTTCTTGTAACTTGTACATTTAAGACCTGTGTAGCTAATGGACGTGCAAAACAAGATTTGTGGAATTATTTTGTTAGCTGATATCACTATGAAGCCTTTATACTGCACCTGCAGCTATCTGTACAAATAATAGATCTGCTCTGGCCCTGGTGATAGGAATGAATGTGGAGTTCAGAGAATAGTGAGGGGAGGCTCGCTGTATCTCACCTTTACAGAACACTGAATAATTACTTTTCAAGCTAAACTGTGGGAAAGCTGAAATAATTCAAAGTGTCCACTAGAGGGTAGCGCTGCATCAGGTAGAGAATAAGACATGAACGCTGTCTATACACAAGTATCTCTCTCTGTTACTTCAGTAGGATGCATGTTTTTATAATAAACTTGCAGTCCATGCTGTTTTACATGGAAGTAATATTGTCATTTTTTTTCACACTTTATAATAACAAGTACATACATTTAATCAGTACCAGGACCACTTTGTATTGCCATTGCTGGTAATGTTGTATAATAATAATAATAATAATAATAATAAATAATAATAATAATAATAATAATAATAATAAATGATTACTTTTGTAACTTGTAACCTGATTAGTGGCTATAGATTTCAAGCACATTTTCAAGTAGTAATTTGTAGACAAAGTAAACATATTTAATTCACAGAGGTTATGGTTATTTCATACAAATGACAGGCATAAGAGTGTCCTGAATACCATACCATACACTTCTGTGGTTGAATTGCAGTTAAAAAGCTTGCCATCTCTGCCTGTGAGTTGCGTGTGTGAGAGATATGTGATTAAGTCAGGCTCTACACTGCTGGATCTCAATAATCTCAAAGAGCCCAAGGGAAATTTAAAAGAAAAGCTGACAACATTGCTTTTCTCATGAAAGTACGCATTTCAACAGAGCCACACGAAACAAAAGCAGATAATGAGATAGACACTGTTCCAAAATATCAGCAAGAATTCAGAAGAGGACACTGAGCAGACTGCCTTAGCTGAGCAAGGGGTTAATGACAGGGAAGATGTCAAAGAGGTGGAAATATATGTGTGTGAATGTGTGTGTGTGTGTGTGTGTGTGTGTGTGTGTGTGTGTTATACTAATGCCACTTTACAGCATGAATCTAGAGGTTATGTTTTCAACATGAATAAAATATACTGTATGTTTATTACTATGAGGGTCACTACAGCTTTCATACTGATTGGTGCAGGTGTATTAGCTTTAACGATTTCTGCTGTCAGAGTATGCATGCGTGTGGAGTTTTACTGTTTCTGCTGTCACAGAGTATACATGCGTGTGGAGTTTTACTGTTTCTGCTGTCAGAGTATGCATGCGTGTGGAGTTTTACTGTTTCTGCTGTCACAGAGTATACATGCGTGTGGAGTTTTACTGTTTCTGCTGTCACAGAGTATGCATGCGTGTGGAGTTTTACTGTTTCTGCTGTCACAGAGTATACATGCGTGTGGAGTTTTACTGTTTCTGCTGTCAGAGTATGCATGCGTGTGGAGTTGTACTGTTTCTGCTGTCACAGAGTATGCATGCATGTGGAGTTTTATTGTTTCTGAGTTTTTCGTCTTTTGCTGACTTACATTCCTAACATTTTTGAAAGTTGGTTTTAGCTACCCTATGTCCTTATTTAAAGTTTAACTGTCCACCTTATAAAACAGAAAATCATGTAACCGATAATAATAATAATAATAATAATAATACTGTACTATATAATATATACAATTGGACAATGCTGTTAGCCTATGTTTTGCATTAACTGAAAGAAAAATGTCTTGGTATCCCAAACTCCTGCTTGAGTGTTTAATATATTCAGTGTCAGCATATTACATTCGGAGCCCAGACGAGTAAAAGACATATATATGAAAGCTATGGAATTGGCTCAACAACTGATATATGTATGTATATAATTTGTCGAGCCAATTCCTTAGCTTGCATGGTTTACATTTACAACCTTTGTATTGTAAACAATATATCTAACAATAATAATAAACCTTTCCCAATCCAGAACTCAATTAAACTGGTCGCCCCGCTTGTTACTTCTTGCGCAAACAAACGACACTGCTGACGTCAGAAGTAAGGCATACAATATTTTGACTGCAAGACACCACGTATGCATATTCTGTTTTCATTAGCAAGGTCGGCATTCCAAAACACCCTACTGCCTTTGAGCAGCGCTTCCGCGGGTATTTGCAAATAAGCACGGCGAGAGTGACAGGCTGCAGTGCAGTATACTTGCCCGGTCTCCCGTATATGGATGTGGAGCTAGTGTAGCTATATTCTAATGCTAAGAGAAGAGGAGAAGCACAGTTGAGAGCTGCCAGTGGAGGAGGCTATCAGAGTCTGAGCAGAGCCGGGTCCTCGACAGCTATGGCTGAAGGTGGTGAAGGGGAAGATGACATTCAGTTCTTAAGAACTGTAAGTAATGCTTTTTAAAAAGCGGTAGCTTTTTTCGAGGGGTGCACTGCAACCCCGTTTACATTCCTCTTAAGCAGTGACCGTGTCGCTTCCATCAAGCTCTTGGCTGCATCTTCAGAACAGAACAATGAACGAGCATCACCTGTTTATGCGCGGAGAGATAGCAATTCAAACAGAATGCTTTGTTTCACTAGGCTGTGGAATTGCGAATTTGTTTTTGTGTGTATCTACATCATATTAATATTTTATTTATTTTAACAGGAGTGTGTGTGTGTTTATATATATATATATATATATATATATATATATATATATATATATATATATATATATATATATGTGTTGTGAGCGTCAGCGTTGGAGGATTAAAACGTTTCAAAGGAACCTGTTTTGTAGTTTGCTTCAAAATACAATTTTGGGCATGAACTTTATTTTGTTTTGCCTAATGCTTCTTTGTTTTGGCTTGGACTGATAGGCTACGGTACTTCTTAAATTTGTGTGGCATGTTTGTTGGAGAGGGGTATTAAAATAAAGTTTGCAATCTACCGGCGCACGGTGAATATATATAGACCAATGTTTCTAGTATGAAGTTATAGAGGCGGGTGTAACCAAATGTTACTGTAGTTGTGCAACGAGTCAGTGTCACTTTGTCTTAAAAGACGAAAAGTACCATCATCTCTGCACTGTACTGTTAACTAGTTAGCGGTTACATTTCCACAATTTCTATTACCGCGAGTGAGTGGATGTCTTTAAGGCTTTTCGTGGAGCTCACTTACCAAATGCGACTTTGACAGGTTCTTGCGCACATTAGCCTCTTCGACAAGATTCTATTTTTATTTTTTGCCTCAGATGTGTTACATAAATTTGGTGGTGTGTGGCAGTTACGTTTGTAAGTGATACGGATAGGATGTGATCTTAGTGAAGAACTAGCGCAGCTGGTTTACAGGAGCGCCGTTGCACTGAGCCTGTCTGTGCAGGGTTCGGATCACATATCCAGCGAGCACCTGTGAGAACATATTTATCTTCATTTTATGACTGATATTCAGCACCTGTGTCTATTGGACTGGGCTGCCTTCCAGAGGACCCGACACCTTTTTTGTTTCAGACGCTGACATGCAGGCATTGTTTGACTGGCGTGATTGCAGTGGAGATGGGAATATCTCGATGTATTTATTTACATTGCGCCCAGTCGGTTATTTTAATTCAATACATATACACACTTTTGTAACCAGGTTCTGGCATAACATTTTAAAAACTAAATATTATAAATTGGTAATTACTGTATGATTCAAAGTTAGTTGCCGGTGACTTGAATAATTAGAAGAAACAGGCTAGTTATTAATGATGACATCATCATTGGAAACATTCGGATACAGTTAAGTTTGTTCTGGGTTGTAGTGTTTGAAATTAGAATGTATTATTCGGACACAAAAACATTAATAGGTCGAGCGAATGTCATTGTTATTTATGATGAAATATGAAGACATAGGATGTTGCAGTGAACCTCGCAATATGTCACATTGGAAAGAGCTATTCAGGTACAATTTCAGTACTTAGCAATTACATACTCACGTTGCCTGCAAAGCCCTGTGGTTTACCCTGAATATTCAAGAAGTAAATAGCCTAATGTGGAACGGATTATTCGCGGTAACGGTGGCTTCCTTATAGATATATAATCCAATTTGTATTTTAATAGATCTGGGGATGTCTGATTCAAATGCATTGCAGTTGCATCGCTGTGGTAAATGCAGGCTACAATTTGCATGATTGTTGGCATTTTTCTCGCATACAAAATCATATGAAAACTAGCAAGTTACAGAAAACTGCACTGGCAATTAATTAACACTACAGTGACGAAATATTGGGATTAGACGGAATACACTTAGACAGGTAAATCAATATTATTACTATTTATATTGTTTGTACAAAAAAAAAAAAATAATAATAATAATGCAGCAAAACCACGGGACAGTTTACTGCTTGGCGGAACGCGCATGTCACGTGAAAGCAAAGTGAATTAGTTCCTCATTATTTAATTAGAAAGGCCAATGCAATATCATTTCTCAGCGTGATCTTTCCTTGTACAAGCCGAACACGAGTAGTCGCATTATTATGCCAGATATGCTCACGGTAAGCGGTTTTATAATTTCACTACCTCGTTCTTTCAGCTGTTAGCTATGTCTGTCACCTATAAATCAGTTTACAAACCAGAGGGGGCGGACGAATTACCGCAGACCACTGTTTCAAGTCCCACTTGTTTTCATTTTTTGAGATTCCTTGGCCATCTTGATCATCTGAGGAATGCGGCTGCAATTTGTATGTTTCTGTGGTGTCAAAGCAGGCAGCTAACAGTTTAAGTGGGGGCAAAGTGAACAATTGAGAAAAATGTTGAGAGATGGTTATTTGGATTTGGAGATTGTAATTAAACGCCATAAAAGTCAACCAGTAATCCCTTTTTAGGTGTCAAAAAGTGATACGTTTACTGCTTAAATCAATTTGAATATGTGGAGAAAACAGCTGGCTAGTGTTCTCTTACCTTTTTAGAAGGTAAAAATTACTCATGTATCTTAAAGATAAGTAGTAAGTCTCATTCTGCAATGTATCAGTAGCGGCCAACAAAAATGGGGAGGCAGAAAAAAGGCACAGGGCTTAAGGTCCCAGCAGCAGTAGAATGTTGTTATTGTGTTTGGACTGACAACTCTACTACTATTGTTATTATTCAAGGCGACTTATAGGTGTTACAGAGCAGTACAGGGTTACAACAATGCAAGATCAATATTTAAATACAGTATACTTTACAGTAAGGGCAAATAATACTACCAAAAAGCAATATGAAATAGGATGCAACAAGTTAGGATTGCAAGAGGGTATATCTACAATTACATATTAGTAGTGCCAGGATAGTGATTCAGCTGAGGATCCAGTGATGTGGTGCATAGATCAGGGAAGTCCAGTGCAGTAAGTGGGGGTAGATCAAGAGATGTACAGGTGCAGTCTAAACAGGCTTACCTCAATTCATCTGTTAAACGCATTTTCTCCAACAGAGAAAAGAAAACAGTAGCCCAGGACAGTTTATTCTAATATGTTTAACTGCTACACACAGCCAGCGTATGTGTATAAATGCCCTGTATACAACATTGATATAGCATTTCAGTTTCAAGACCACACAATTAGCATACTTTGCATAAAATATTTTCTTAAGGCAGACAGAAATCAAACACATCCTATAGAGACACATTCCCTGAGAAAGGAAGTGGTATCATAATATGAAACTTTGAAAATATATCTTGCTTTACAGGTGCTCCTAGTGTCACAATGCAATAGACATGTGGGTGCGTAGTGTCTTCTGGGAATAGTTATTAATCTGGTACATGCGGATAGGTGTATCCAGTCAGTTGAAGCCAGCAATCAACATGCTGGCTTCAACTTTTAAAAATCTCCATCAGAAAATGTAATATGAAACTGAATTATGCAATTTCCATTGTTCAACAGTTCACATAATCAAACACACAGTAGCAGTGTTTCAGCATGGGGTCGGAGGGTGTGAGTTGCTCCTCCAATTAAAACCTGTGCTCAGATCATATGATCTGCTCCTCCTAACACTGTTAATAGCAGATAGGAGTTTATAATGGAAACTTGTCTCGTCTGAGGAGTCAGAACTGTTAATATAGGAATGTTGAATCTAGGATTTGGTAAAAATTTTCTTGCATTGTAGACAACATTTTTGTTTAATTGAATATTATTATATTATAATGTTACAAAACTATCTATCTATATCTATTTATCTATCTATCTATCTATCTATCTCTATATATGTATATCTATATATATATATATCGTAGCGTGCATGGGGGAAGGCAGCAGCAGGGCTGGTAGGTGACGTAATCACATACAAAGACATAAGCCCAATATACGCTCTTTGCAAAGGAGCTGGCTCTTTTGTACTCTTAGTGTGAGAGGTCTCGGTTAGTGCCCGCCCTCCACCTGTGTGTGGGAACCGAGATGGCTACATTATGTATATATATAGTACTGTGCAAACGTGTTAGGCAGGTGTGAAATAAATGCTGTAAAGTAAGAATGCTTTCAAAAATAGACATGTTATCAGTTTATATTTATCAATTAACAAAATGCAAAGTGAGTGAACAGAAGAAAAAATTACATCAAATCAATATTTGGTGTGACCACCCTTTGCCTTCAAAACAGCATCAATTCTTCTAGGTAAACTTGCACACAGTTTTTGAAGGAACTCGGCAGGTAGGTTGGCCCAAACATCTTGGAGAACTAACCACAGTTCTTCTGTGGATTTAGGCAGCCTCAGTTGCTTCTCTCTCCATGTAATCCCAGACATGTTGAGATCAGGGCTCTGTGGGGGCCATACCATCACTTCCAGGACTCCTTGTTCTTCTTTACGCTAAAGATAGTTCTTAATGACCTTCGCTGTATGTCTGGGGTCGTTGTCATGCTGCAGAATAAATTTGGGGCCAATCAGGTGCCTTCCTGATGGTATTGCATGATGGATAAGTATCTGCCTGTACTTCTCAGCATTGAGGAGACCATTAATTCTGACCAAATCCCCAACTCCATTTGCAGAAATGCAGCCCTAAATTTGAAAGGCACCTCCACCATGCTTCACTGTTGCCTGCAGACACTCATTCGTGTACTTCTCTCCAGCCCTTCGGCGAACAAATTGCCTTCTGCTACAGCCAAATATTTCAAATTTTGACTCATCTGTCCAGAGCACCTGCTGCTAGTTTTCTGCACCCCAGTTCCTGTGTTTTTGTGCATAGTTGAGTCGCTTGGCCTTGTTTCCACGTCGGAGGTATGGCTTTTTGGCCGCAAGTCTTCCATGAAGGCCATGGGTGTACCAGGGTCCCACTGTTTTCTGCCAATTCTGAGCTGATGGCATTGCTAGACATCTTCCGATTGCGAAGGGAAGTAAGCATGATGTGTCTTTCATCTACTGCAGTAAGTTTCTTTGGCCGACCACTGCGTCTACGGTCCTCAATGTTGCCCGTTTCTTAGTGCTTCTTCAAAAGAGCTTGGACAACACATCTGGAAACCCCTGTCTGCCTGGGAGAGACCTTGCTGATGCAGTATAACTACCTTGTGTCTTGTTGCTGTTCGCAGTCTTGCCATGGTGAATGACTTTTGACAGTAAACTGTCTTAAGCAACCTCACCTTGTTAGCTGAGTTTGGCTGTTCCTCACCCAGTTTTATTCCTCCTACACAGCTGTTTCTGTTAATGATTGTGTTTCAACCTGCTTATTGAACTGATGATCATTAGCACCTGTTTGCTATAATTGTTTAATCATACACCCGACTATATGCCTACAAAATCCCTGACTTTGTGCAAGTGTACCTAGAAGAATTGATGCTGTTTTGAAGGCAAGGGGTGGTCACACCAAATATGGATTTGATGTAGATTTTTCTTCTGTTTACTCACTTTGCCTTTTGTTAATTGATAAATATAAACTATTAACATGTCTATTTTTGAAAGCATTCTTACTTTACAGCATTTTTTCACACCTGCCTAAAACTTTTGCACAGTACTGTGTGTGTATATCTATCTATCTATCTATACTATAATATATATATATATATATATATATATATATATATATATATATATAAAATACATGGATGAATGCTATATTTGTATCCTGAGCCATTTAAACAAAAAAGGGCATAATAGCACAGTGAGGTCAAAATGTCAAAATTCCTCTAGAGGAAAATATACTTGATCTTTGACCCATTCAACTGCTCGAGACCAATTTCAATTCAAACAATTGAAAGAAATGTTCATTAGTGAAATGAGAATACATAAAAAAAATAAAAAAAACATATCGGAGAGGAACTGGAAATTAAAGACATTCCTGTCAATGACTTTCAAAATTTCAATCACTCAATGTTTAACAAATCTGTCTCTGAAGATTTACAATCATCCTTCAACAAGGGGAGCACCAACCAAGCGAGTGACACAAATCTTTGACTCATAGTGACTAATAATAATAAAAATAAATAATATAATAATAATAATAAAAAACATACCCCATTGAAACACATCTATTATTCTCTCTCTCTCTCATATGTATAATATAATGCAACATTCAGGTCTAATAGATTTAATCAAATATTTTAAACACAGATATCAAACAAAATCACAGAAAATGTGAACAAAAATGCAAATCAATGAATCATGACAGGTTTTCAGTATGAAACGTGACACACTGTCAAAATGAAAACATTACAAAGTTAGTATCGAGTATGACCTTGAAGCAGAACATCTCATTCTCCAGGCAACCCCTCTTGCAGACAGGTCGCCTTCAGTCATGCCGATAGCAACCAGGCGATCTTCATTACTCAAGCAGGGCATGGTCGTCTATTTTGCTTTTCATTTTGGCAGTAAAACTTCAGTTGTGTGTGTGTGTGTGTGTGTGTGTGTGTGTGTGTGTGTGTGTGTGTTATTATATATATGTATATATATATATATATATATATATATATATATATATATATATATATATATATATATATATATATATATATTCACTTTGAAATTTAGGAGGCATTGCCTTCTCTCTCTTGATATGTATTAAATTACGTAATAATCCATCTCTCTGATTGGCCAGTTCAATACAACTCATTGTTATTAGCAGTTATTACATTATTAGTAATACTGTCGTATTTGTATGCAAGTGTCAAAGGGGTTTCTCATGTAAATTTTTGTTCCGATGTTCCTTGTTCTGAACAGAACAGGAATGAAAGTGAAATGAGAGTGATTCGGACTCTGACTCTGAGAAGCAGTGGGCCGACCTCGGTTTGCCTTGGCAAAGTCCGAAAAGTTATTTTAGTTTTTATTTCGGGCTTTGCCCTGAGTCAGCAATGAAATGGATCTGAGCTCACATACAGTAGAGATGGCACCTACGTGGCACTCAACCCTGATTCTGCTTCATAGGATACAATATATTTACTTGGGGGGAGCTCTCAATCAGGGCCAATCATTGTATAAAGTGTAATTGTCACACTTTGCAGTGATTTGTATTTTTTTATAGTATGTTTTTATGACTTTATATATTGAATACTAACCTATAAGATGATGGTTTAGTGGACAGTATGTATTTTGGCAAGCGCATTGCCTACGGTATGTCTTTGTGACTGCGTTATTATATGCTAGGTACTACCCGATGATGTTTTACCTGGCAGTTGTCGTGAAAAAGTTGTTAACTTTGGCTGCATCATTAGAAAATATAGTTATCTGTTGACAGCTTAATTATCAATATGTGGTAAAAATATTAAATTATGCATTCAACATTATGACAGCGTTTGACATTAAGGGACTTATGTTGAAGGCTAGGTTGTTTTAAGATTCATATTGGTGGTGTTTTATTTGTCGTGCATTTATAAAGAGATTAAACTTATTATAAGACAGACACAATGTTTGGCTCATGCCTTAAGCAAGGTATATATGTGTCTACTTGACCCAGACATAAAGACTTTAGAGTGAGGTATTTAAAGTTTTAATAATTAACTTTTTGATTATACTGTATGGCAAACGAAATGATCATTTAGAGATGTCTCAAATTGCATTATCACTTGCATATATCTTTAAATGAATATGAGCTATCTGTAAATAAACCCTTTTAAAGATATCTTAATTTCATTTTGAGATATCTGAAAATTAAATAAAAATATCTCAAATTGATTTAAAGATATCTTTAAATAAGGTTTTGCTGGCATGGGATGCCAAACTATCATTTAGAGATATCTCAAAATAACTTCCTGATCATTTCTAAATCATTCTAATATATTGTATTGGGGTACCCCCACCCCTGTGTTTATTTGTATTGTTTTGTATTATTATTATTTTTTAAATGTACAGTTTTGTTTGTTTTATTGTTATAATTTAATAGAAATTGGCAGAGATGATGTTTGCTTCTCGTCTCTGCCAGACTACATCTGGCGAGAATGCGTGATCAGCAGCTAATGATTTATTGACAGATTGGCTATCGACCACGCACATGCGAGAACCTATGCAGAATATGGTTGATGGGTAAACTAGGTAATTGATGACCAGTTAATCCATTCGACCTCAAAGTAAGTCAGCAGCTTTTGCTGACGAGAGAGAGAGAGCGAGCGATGAGAAACATGCACTTCTCTTAAGATAGGTGCACACCAAGACAGTTCACATCACAGTGTAAAGCAAGCAGAATTTCTGTATTGAACAGGCTGGTGAATCTTCAAAGAGCTGTTAGTTTTATCATTGGTAAGTCAATTTCATTCACCTCTATGTAATTGAATGACTGTGGCACTGGCTCTATTCACACAGCTTTACTCGGGCGTCATTAACTATGTTTTGTTTTTGTATGCACATGCTTTCCACTTTATTTAAAGAAATAACATTTGCTATGTGTGCAGGTTCTACACGATTAAGAAGGGTTTGCCTGTTTATTTTTGGACTCTGCCATTTTGTTTTGTGTTTCAATGTTTTGTTTTTGTAAACTTTTTATTTATTTAATAAATGCGCTACCAGCGCTTCAACGTACAGTATTAGTGTCTGTCTCTTCCTGGTCTGACGTCAACACCAAGCCATCCACAGATATCCGAAAATAGCAATAATGGTGTTTCTGACAGTCATCTAAAGCTAAAAAGGATCCGCGCTTCCAATATATTTTGTTCCTCTCTCTTCCTATAGAAAACCCATTTGTCCAGGAAGAGATTCTAAGGGGGCTGTGGGGTGTGATGTTACTGAGCATCTAAAAATTACTTGAATTCACTGAAGATAAGAAAAAGAATATGTGCAATACATACATCTCAACTTTTTATAATACTCTCTTTTGAAAGAGTCACTCCGAGGGCTTTGGCTTGTTTGGAGTGTATTTTGTTCTGGAAGCCTCAAGCATTCCTGCAAACGACTCCAAGGTTTAAAATTAGACTTTAAAAAGCTGATGCTTCCACAGTGCTTGCCTGCTTGCACACTGTCCCCTGGCACATCCACAGACAGGTTATTGCATCAGCCACTTGTTAACTTCAAATAATTACATTTTAACTACAGAGGACATTAGCTATTCTAGAAGAAGCATAAACATCTCTTCTGGAGTGCAGTAGTAAGACCGTAAAACTATAAAAGTTTAGCTAGTATTTATTTATTTTATCAAAATGTGATTTGACCACAAGAGGCAGAAGATGAACAGATTACCAGTTATTACGGCTGCTGTCTTCTTCCCTGATCAGTTCCTAGTTCAGGGGTGTCAAACTCCAGTCCTCGAGGGCTGCAGGGTCTTCTGCTTTTCATTCCAACTTAAGCTCCAATTAACATAATTGATCTAATTATTTAATTGGACATTTCATATTTTTCAAGGTCTTTTACAGTTGATGATTTAAAAAAAAAAATGCGTTTGATTCAAGGTACACGACCTATGAAACATAGCGAGACCTGGAGAGAAGTGTTACATTTGTCCAGTTAATCAAATCATTAGACCAATTAAGTAATTGAGAGCTTGGGTGGAATGAAAAACAAAAAAAAACCCCTGTGAGGATATGGCTTGGACACTGGTCTGATCTGTATGTTCTCTCTATGTCTCTAAGGTGTGTTTTGGAAAAGTCCACACATCACAGTTGACAATGACTGCACTGAACTGAAGCTGAATTCCAAGCTCCGAGGGAGTTTGGGTACCACCGAGTTTTCAAAAGCGGCTTTGATTCTGTCACCAAGCTATGGGGAAAGTGCTTCAGGGTCTAGTGTTTAAAGTTCAAGCGCTGGTTTGAAGAAGAGTAGAATTTACAGTAGACGTGAAGTATTGACGATCCATTGCATTAAATTATCAGAACCAACAGAAGGGAGTCAAAGCAGCTGCTTCAGCAAACTGCTATGATGGTGCGAAAGACTTGAGGCTTTATGACACAATTGAAGGACCTAGCTGAGAAGAATATAGCTGGAGTGCTTGCCACCTCATTTTTGTGAGTAAGAAAGTTGTTTGTAATTGGAAAAAAATAATCTGTACCGTTTCATACAGCCCATACTGCACTGTAGGCGCAACTTCAAAGAGATGACATGCTTGCTTGGTCCTAATGGTTTTGTTGACTGTATAAATACCCCCCCCCCCCGTGACTCATGTTCCTATACATTCATCATTGTAAAATATATGCTGTAAATATTTATAACTGCATTTTTAACTGCTGCGGTAAGAAAAGGTGTGTGACTCACCAGGCCAGCTAACCTTGGATAGATCTCTCCTTCTGTCCTCAGTCCTCCTTGAAAAGAAAAACATCACCACTGGACCCTCTTTGTTTCTTTTAATTATACACTTTGAAACAGAACACAATTAATTAAAAGTTAATGTTTCTTCCTGGTACCTAATCACTTGTGCTGTGCTGTACAGTAGGTCGCTTAACCTGTGCTGTTAGTCAGATTCACCCCCATGGTCATGCAGAAACAAGGGCGTTGTTGGCAGGGAGGGTATTTTTCAGCTGTCAAGGTTTCAGTTTTTTTTAATACCATACCAGTATGCTGCCTTCATCCACTACAGTACACGACATATGAGTCATTTCTGGTTCCACTGAAAGGAAAGATGTTTATTGCATTTCATTTTTCATGCTGTCATTTTTGCTTGTGCTGACTAATTCCAAAACAAATGTCTGTATATTGTACTTCCAAGTGAATCGGTGGTACAGAACACACATTATTCATTGCTGTAGCGTAGTTTGTTTTTAGATGTTCTTTTCTACAGTATTCTTGCTTTAAAACTAAAGTCCTCCCAAACATAATTATACAAAACCAGTGCGACCTGTAGCTTTGTGCAAAAACCTACAGTAGCTGCTCAACTCAGAACATCATTAACTGTTCAATTCCCTTCCAAGAGTTTTACACAGTAGTATTTTGCCACAGTATATTAGCATTTGTACTGCTTTCCCGTGGTTATATGATGTATTTACCATAGTTTACCATGGTTTCACTTGCTTTTTAATATACTTTACCATGGCTCTCTGGGCTTTACAATGCTTACCTATGCTTTACCAAGCTTTCGCTATGCTTTATTTAACTTTGCTATGCTTTTACTATGGGAAGCTTTTATAAAGGTTGATCGGCAAGTAAAACTGTAGGAAACTCCAGTAGACAACGTGGATATACAACATCTGTGTGAAATGTATTAACAATTTAACAATGCCTGTGAAGAGCCATAATCTAAAAGTCCAGCTCTTGGTTGTTCCAGACTGGGGATGATTCTGTTTAAATTGCCATAGGCAAAAGCCTCTCGGAGTGTGTGTTAGCTGTTAGCGAGGTCAGCTCTGTGGAATGCTGTGCATGCACAAGAAGCCTTATGTGGCTTTTACAGTGCAAGCATGGTTCCTAAAACACCATGAAAAGATCTGACATACCATGTTCACACATGAGGTGTCATACATGGGTTTTGAAACCCTTTACAATTTTTTTAGCACACATCCCTTTTTTTAGAATATGATCTTTTCCTTGAACAGCTCGCTGTGCCTTGGAGACCACAGCTCCTCCTTGATCTTGGTCTAGTAGCAACTTGGGAATATCAAAAAAATAAATAAATAAACATGACCGCAGCAGGAAGGACTTTGGAAGGGATTATTAGTATTGAGTATTAAGTGGAAGGAAAAAGGTAATATAGATTAGTTTTATGCTGTGTGCTGTAAGTCTCAGTTTGTGTGTTTAGCTATTTTTGTGGGCTTGCTTTTTTAGAGATTATGGAAATGAAATAAGTTTTACACTTTAGAGAACTGATACTAATTTTTTAAGGGCAGTGGATATTGGTGAAGGGATTGGTTATTGGGTGCATATCTGAAACTTGTGCTGTACTGTAGGTACATCGAACATGCTCAGTAGATGTAGATGCAGGTTATGCACTTTTTAATGCCTTCCAATTGAGTCTCTAGGAGAAACCCCACAAATGGATTGAAAGTATTAAATGCGACACCGCTTGATAGCAGTCGACACTGTCATTCTACTTGCACTTAAAGAAACTGGAACGGATTAGTCCCAGTACACGCTGACACATGTTGACGAACGACACATTACATTGCGACTTGCAGAAGCAGAATGCTTTGGAAGACATTCCACGAGAATCCTGCTTTCTTAGTGATTGTTGCTAGACACCTGCTGCCACAAGCAAAAGTCATTGCAGATGTCATGTATTGAAACAGAAAGGGCCTTTGTAGGGCGGAGACCTGGGTTGTCACATTGTTGCAATGATGTGAAGCACCAGGATCATAAACAAACAAAGAAATATATATGTTGAAGTGTTTTTCTTGCCTTTAGTTGCAAATATGTACACATAGGAGGGTGACAACTGGTGCATATATGCATTACTGTTGGTACCACAGTCGGGTGTGTTCAATTGACCTAATCAGCAACGGGTATATAAATTAGTCATTTATAGTTGCGATTTTTTTTTGCATTTCCTTTAAAAATAGGTAACTTGCTTTTTGTAGTCCTGTTCATATGAAGACATGTCTGTATAAAATGTTTTTCTATTTGCAGCCTTGGTAGCTGATGCATGTTACTCTGACCCATGACTCGTTATACTGTAAATACTTTTTTTTTGTGCAGAATTACTGCCTTTTCCAACTAACAAAACAGCACAAAGAAAACTGGTGTGGATATTACTGATGCCATTGACTTGTGTGAGCTGAGAGATAAAAGTACAGCACTGTCAGTACAGTGGCAAGGGGCCTGGTGATTCAATTCCATTTCTATAGTGGGAGGAACATTTGAAAGCTTCATTTACTGCAGCAGCAGTGATCTGTCCAGAGTGCTGAAATGAAATGTCAGGTCAGTTTTTAATGAGGCTCTACTTGGCAGAATAATTGTAACACATGATCATACCTGCATGCTGTACTGTATGTCTTCATTTGCAGACTCCTCTTTCCATTAAATAACAGGCTCCTTTAGCACTTGGGACTGAAAGAATGATTTTGTCTGCCTGTATCAAGATCTTAGCAATATATTATCTCTGCGGCTGTGGTGGTGAAGTAATATTTTGTTGATTACACACATCATTGACTCTTCACTCTGACAACTGGTAATAAAAGTGCAGGTATCTCTTAGTCAGTACACTCTGGCGTGGAGAGACCCAAATGTCCTTAAAATGACATGAGTCTTTTATGAGCGAGATAGGGACTCGCAGTGTTGTCATGATCACTTGCCAGGCAGTGCATTGGGCTGCAGACACTCACTGTAATTAACGTCCCCTGTAAAATGGAATAAAAATAAGTAAACACCTGTTACAATTAAATTGAAAATAAATGTGCATTTAATGAAGATTCTGCAAATTAAACAAAGGTTCTTTAAAAATAAGCAAGCACTATTTTAAAATGTTGTTTTTTTTTTTTTTTTTAAACATGAATGTTTAAACATGGATTTTCAGTTTTCTTAATTTCTAAAAGGGCCCTATTGAAATAGGAGCAACATTGATCTGGTCAGGTTTTACCTAGAATTATGTTGCAATGTGAACTACCTTTCTCAATGGAGAGTGTGCTTGAAAGCAAATGTGTGTGTGTACTAAAACATAAACAATCTCTACAAGCTGAATCAATGACACTGTGGAAAGTAATTTCCCTTGAAACTGACAGGCCTATGGAAGCCATTCATCAAACCTACATTCCTGCTTGGTGCCTTGAATTACCAAACACCTGTCTGTTAATACCTACCCTTGTGTAGGCTTAGCATCTTTCTCATTTTGTACACCTTTTTAATATCCATTTTGCTTCATGAAATAATGGAACATGAGTATGTAAATAATAGTACCTGACAGAAGGGCATTACAGGTTAAAACCCTCCATATAGAAACTACCTTTGAGAATATAAACCAACAGAACTGTTAACAAAGCCTGTTAACGTGTCCGTCTGGCTGAAGTATGTAGTAAAGTGAAGTGTCAAGATGTCAGGGGAGCCAGCAGGGAAGAATACAGAGAGAAGGAAATGAATTCTGGTGCTGGAAATGGAAATAAGTCATTCAAGCACATCTCAATATGGGTACTGTGAGCGTGAACTCTATTCGCTATTTAAGGCTGTATTTTTAGAACCTCTTGCTTGTTTTTGTTACAGTAAATGATCCCATATGTGCTGACCTACTTTTCCACATTAGTAACGCTAAAGTGATTGTTACATCTGTGGTAGAGGGTTATATATGTATGGTTACAGTCCTTGTTTTCGAATGGGTTAAAGTTAAGTTAAAGCTAGACTCTAGGTGTACATGCCACACATCATAAAATGAAATTATTTGGCACAGCTATCACTTTAAAAGACCATGTATGAAATAGTTAGCAGCATATCCAGATGTAGGGCACACTGCAGGCATATTGGTGTATCCCTACATGCCAATGTTAATGATTATTTTTTGTATAATACAAAATTATTGAAAGTCAGGAAATATCCATTACATTCTTTATATGCCAAAAATGAAATGTAACCTGTTTGACACATTAAATGAATGAATTACCAGATGTATAGAGCAGTTAAAAAGTAAACAGTAGTCAGACTGTTTTGCAAGACAAGAGAAAGAAATATGATGAGTAATGTAACACACTACTTTTTTATTAAGTAATACGCAAGGACATATATATATATATATAATATATATTAACTTGCATTAAACACTGTATTAAAAAAAAAAAGACATCTTTTTTTTTTTTTTTTTTTTTTTTTTAAAAGCTATCGAAGTTGCTTTGATCCCACGTAAAAACCTCACATTATCAAATGACATACAGGGATCAATTGTTTAAATCTTTCTAATGGGTAATAAGTATTATAATGTAAAGTCGTCGTTTTTGGACATCCGTTTACAGAAAGCTGTCTATTTATTTATTAACTGTACGCTTCAAAGTCTATGTGCTTTATTGTAAATACTCCTTTGTTAGTTTGTGCTGCAAGTAAGGCATATTGGAAATAGCAGCAGCAGTTTTTTTTTTTTTTTTCCCCCAGACCATTTTAATGCTGTGTGCACTGCTAGAAATTATTTGGCCTAGCAGCACATTAGAAGCTCTCAAATTACTGCTAATGAATGTATCAGACTTGAACTCCTTGGGTAACCAGTGCACCTGCCCTTGTCTTTAAAAATGCTTTGCGCAGATACTGTAGGAAGGCTTCTATTAAAGGAATAAAGGCTCTTGCTGTATGTTGCATTCATTTTGTAATAGCATTTGTGTAGATTGGCTTTACTTCTTGTTCTGGAGCTGCTGCACCATGGCTTACATCTCTATCCTTTTTCTGTGATTTATAGTAATTAAAGCTTTGTCAATGTGCTTTTCTATGAGCTCATCTTAATTCTCAGCCTGAATCTTGGGCCAGCTCCAGTTCTTGCTCAGGCACCCGGAGCTGCCGATGGAAACCCCCCCAGCTCTATACATAGACTCTGATGCCGCTCTTTAGCTTTCCAGCAGATGGCTATTCTGTGGTTGTCAGGATCACTTTGCAGCAGAGTCACTGCATTCTTTGACACAAGCAAAGAGACGCAGTATTCCAAATGGTGTCCAAATGTTTTTGGACATTCTACTGTAGCACTGTCCTCACAAAACACTAACACTATGCAAACTTAAAGGGCACATAAGGACCTTTTCTTGTATTGTGTTACAAGTTCCCATGTGTTGCCTCAACTCTTTACATAAAGTGTGTGTTTTAATTTATTTATTTATTTTTACATTTTGACCACTTTTTCTAACTTTTAAATTGCATTCCCTGCCAGAAGATGGAGTCTCTTATACCAGCATGGACCTCTCAGAACTACATTTCCCATCATTCTCCTGCTCACTGGTAAATCCGTCTCAGTGATTTTATAAGAAAACATTAACTAAATCCTTAACAAGTACACAATGTGGAGGGAGGTTTGGGACTGTTGTACAAATACGCAATAGCGGTAACTGTGTGAGGTTGGTTGGGACATTATCTATAGTTCGATCCCTCTCTCTACACTCAAATTTGTGATTTGTGCTTCTAGTAAATACTTCGTCTGGTACCAATATTACTTAATAAGCAGTGACTGACTCCTAAACACACAGTGAATGCTTACAATGCAGAGGCAACAAGTCCAAACACACATTGTGAATGGATCCATATTTGGCCCACATCTGTGTGAGTAAATTAGACTAATTGACTGCCAGGCAAAATTATTACACACATACTGCTGATCCGGCATAATTCATGACTGACCAATGAATGGTTCTTTGTAGTAAACAGTGATTCCTAATATAAGGTGCAATATCTGCTACAAACCCTTTGCAAAACCAAACAAGTGCAGTTGAAGATTAATGTTGGAATTGGACTAGAAGCTGCAAATGCACCAGCAACCAATCAATGGTGTGCATCTGAGGAGATCAGCTCAAAAGAGACCTTATTAGGGAAAGAGAACGGGTGATTGAGTAGTGGAAAATAAGTGGCCACTGGTCTGGCAATGATCACGAGGAGATGGTTTGAATTCATTTTCGTTAATCTTGCTCTAAACTTCTTCCAACCTCTGTCTCAGTTAGATAGGAATGCTGCTTCTTGAAGTAGAAAATATGATGTCCAGCCCATGGTATTAAAACAGTTTCTTTCTATTTCCAAAAACAATTGATCAGTTGCGTGGAAGAGCTAGATGGTACTGGGATACTGGGCACATCTTCTGTGGTTCAAAGACTTTTATCAGGGATGTCTTGTGTGCTCCCCCTGGGTGAAAGTAAAGACTGGCGATTTAGCCAGACAGTGTTTTAAAAGGGGAAATGCATTGGTTAGGGTTGCACTGTTCAGTTTAAGTATGAATGTTCTGCCCATACTGCTCTCCCATAACCTTAGTGTACTGTACCTTGGAACCTGTCATTGTTACACCATGAGTGACCGTAAACCATCATGTTCAGCCGTGATGTCTATTTTAGATTTATGGAAGCTTTAGAGCTTTCTCTGTCACATGCTGTTGATCCAGTTAATGTTTTAACAAGACAGTAAATCATCCTTCAGAACCTCAAAACTCTATCATTATTCTGAAGAAAGGACTAGCCCAATTGTTTGCTTGACTTAGTTTCTTATAATTTTTACTTTTAACAGAACGATGCAACTCTTGTATTTGAATATGCTTAAAAATGCTGACCCTTCCTCAGTGTGACGCTGTTCCCTGGTGGAATTCAGCCAGGACACACTTAAGCACCCGGTGCCTCTGTGAAATCAATAATAAGAAAATACAATTTGCAATATACTACCCAACCCGTATTTGATCTGGTTTTTTTATGGCTTTAACGTGATGCAACTTAGACTTCAAGTCATGTGTAATAAGTAAATGGCATTCTTGCCAATTGATAGCTTGGTAACTTTCTTCCTCCCCTGGTATACGTTGAAGCTACTGAATTGCATTTAAGCTAAATAACTGGCTTTTCCACCTCTTGGCTCTTGCAAAGAAAAAGCTTTTGGGATGCCTTTGTAAGCAATGTTGCACAGTACCATTGTACAATTCTGTAACGATTTGAACAGAGGAGTCGACTTCAGCATCGCCCTGCTTTCTGTTTTTCTTACTGAGGTTTTCTGTGAATTGCTATTAAGAAAGCCCTCCATTACTGTAAAGATTACAGCTGAGTAGGATACTGTGTATCTCTTTATACTGAGTTGCAGTATTCTGTCATGTCATGACCACCTAACTGTATTGCATGTAGTAGGTGGAATGTGGCTAGCATTACTATCTGTCTGTAGCGGTTTGTTCACACTGCTCTATACATTACCGATTCAATTAGCGGACAGTCATTTTCTGTAAGTTCCAAGTCACAGAAGGCTAATAGCAATTAAGAAATCAATGGATTGTTATTATTCGTTGATCTGTTATTGAGAAGTTAATTGAGATTTACCGTTCCTGTTTATAAGGACGCACCATTCATTCAGTTGTTTCTAACACAAATGTCTTCACATAAGCCACTAACAATAACAGCTAGTCAGCTATTTAAACTGGCATGGAATTTGAGAAATACCAGGGCACAAGTGCACCCATTGAAATGGTTTTAAAGGAAGCCTTAACACTTAGTCTTATTTTTCCTCCTCAGATTTGTTATTGAATTTGACCTTTCATAGCCTCTTATCATTCCTAACCATTAACCCCTTAAGGCACACAAGGAATTGAGCAGTTGTTCAGGAGGTTTATTCTTAAAATACATTTGACTCAAGTATCACAAGGAAACTGACAATTTAGATAACCTGTCAGTAAACTTTAAACTCTGTTTCATGCACCTCATTGCAAAAGTAAGGAAGTTATAGTCATCTTTATTTGTGGGACCCTCTTTTTCAATGTAACATTTGGAGCGTGAAAAAGACTTCTGGTCAAAATGGTTGCTACTGAATGTATTACATTTCTTTTAGTGTTTCTAAATGTTGCCTCTTATTAAGGTAAGCTTATTGTAAATGAGAAAGTCATTTAGTAGATGGATCTGAACCGGTGCCCATGTCTGCACCTTGCCCTGAAGTGGCACAGAGTGAGTCACGTCCAAGAGCTGTGACCTTACTCCAGTTTTATTTTACATAATGTGTGTGTGTTCAGAATGATTAAGGCAGTTTTAAAAATAAAACAATTATTCAACTAAAGCTGGACTGGAATGCTTTCATCTCTGGGTGTTGGCAAAATGTGCTGAAGGGGGTTATTTTATGCTATTAAAATATGGGTGTCTGTACTATTCACAGCATGTAAAGATTTAAAATCTTTCTGCACCAAGTCTTAAAGGTGTATCTCTTAGCTGTCAAAAAGCCTTGCTTGTGCCTTTTCTTTCTCATTGCTTGTGTTTGTGCACATGCCTTACAGTCTAGTACACAGCTTTGTATTTGTTCAATTAATTTCTTTCTTTCTTTCTGTACTTATTTCAATGATTTAACTTAAAGTAAGCATCTTGTTTGAAATATCTGTGAAGTTTTTGGGGTTGAAGACAATTCAGCCCGCAGATGTCTATGCTTGCCGAATGTTGTCCAGTTTCTTACCAGCTTCTGTTCTCTGACAGGACGATGAAGTTGTGCTCCAGTGCATTTCCAGTATCCAGAAAGAGCAACGGAAGTTTTGTCTGTCGGCTGAGGGACTAGGTAATCGATTGTGCTTCTTGGAACCAACTTCCGAGGCCAAGGTAAGGCAACATTGTTAATGTGGGAGAGTGAAACCTTCTGGTCTAGAATCAAGCAGTATTATGCATTAAATCAAATATCAACATCTCTGAATATATGGAGACTGTCACATTTACATTTTACAGTAGAGTGTACCTTTTAATATTGCTGGTGGCTATAAGTTTGTTACATTTCAAAATACTTTTATAATAACCATTTGTTGCTGTGTTTAGAATCAGTCTCTTTAATGACGATGGGAAAAAAGCCATTAGCCCTTAATTATCGTACTTTACTGTTTTGGGAAAGCAAACATTGCTGACTGTTTCGTAATAGAATTATCTGCACCAATAGTCCTTTTTTAATCAGAATAAATTTCCTTGCGTTGTAATTAATTTCCTTAATCTCCAGATGTTGCAGCAAACAAAAAAGGTATTCTTTCCAAACAAAAGAGAACATCAGTAAGGTTGATTTAAATGCCACATTTACATTTCTCAGGGTACCCTGTTCCCTGATCGTGTGGAGAAGCAGGTTGTAATCCACATCTGACTGTAATTAAACTAGACGAGTGATGTGTGGCAGGGTAATTTTACTTCATTGCATTATAGGTTATCTATGTATAAACAGCATCCCTCTGGGAGATACCATTAGAAAAATCACCAACAGTAGAACACATCCTTAATGGTGCAGCACAAATAAAAAGCATCTTATTTTGATTCTCATCTTCTTTAAAATCCACCCGTCGCTCTGTGTATTTTAATTTATACAAGAAAAGGAATATAGAATGCTGATTCTAAAAACACGACTGAGTAAACTGCATTAGTCAGAAGTTTTTTTTTCAAACATTTACTGTACATTGTATATGTATTATTTATTATTATTATTATTATTATTATTTGTAACTTGCCTCAGCTGGGAATCGGGCTAGTGAGCTTCTGATTGTATGACTCTCCCTCACTCCAGCACGGTAGTATCTTTACTGGTTGTGTTTCAGGTCGGAAGTGGTCATTTGTATACTGGCCTCATTGCAGAAGTCCATGTTGATCAGGAATGCCCAGAGACTACCCCAATGTTAAAACTTGCCAAATGACTTCATTCAACACTCCTAATATGGTGTATTATCCCATATAAAGAACACATTATATGGGATAATACACTATATTATTTATGCAAATTCAGAGGGTATCCCTTTAAGCATACTAAAAATGACCAATAAAATATATCTTTCAAAAAAAGAAGGAAAGGGTATTTTTGCTTCTTGGCTGATTTTAAGACAACAGCCTTTTGGTTAATAAACTAATACTTTAATAGCCAACCCTATTGATTCTGCATTCCGCAGAGAT
The DNA here is from genome assembly GCF_017654505.1 of Polyodon spathula. NCBI lineage: Eukaryota > Metazoa > Chordata > Actinopteri > Acipenseriformes > Polyodontidae > Polyodon > Polyodon spathula. The sequence continues at coordinate 15,635,825 of NC_054545.1, forward strand.
ACCGTATACAGTCACTCTCCGTCGTAGGCTTGTCTATGTTACCTCTGGTCGTAGCCCACAGTAAATTAAATAGGGAGTTGTACAGAGATGGAACTGCTGCCCTTTCCTGCCACATAGACTGAAAACACAATCTTGGTTCATTTGTGCTGAGTTTCATTCTCATTTATAGCTCTTGCTTGTGCTTGCAGTATTTTCTTTCACTTGCGTGCCAGCCTTGAGCAGGGTGTGTCTCGGGTCACACGTCTGCATTACACTCAGGGAGTGAGCCACCCCTGCTTTTCCTGCCTGAGTGTAAATTACATTCTGTGTAGTTGGGTTTGCTGCAGAACAAAGAACTTTGTTTGTTTTAATATTCCTCTAGAATTGTGAATATAAGTGGAAAATCCTACCTATTAAATTAAATGAGTATTCTGCAGTGTGAACGTATTTAAAATATATTAAGAGGTTCATGTATCAAGCGTTTGTGACAGCATTAAGGCCATAGACGGCCTTAAAATGACCCTGTATGTATCATTACTCTTTTTGATCTCCCTGAGGATGAAATTATAGCTCGATACCAGCTATTTCATTATGTACAATTGTTTGTATTTGTTGTATAATAACCTTGATTCACTAAGTTATCCTTTTCAATATGTATGTTTTGGTTTTATTCATTGTATAATATTAATATGATGTAAAGTCAAGACACTTAGTCAACACAGGTCATTTCTACCTCTCCAAATGACCTACCTATTGTTCAATTGCAGTAGCCCATCGGATAGCCAGTAAATAATTTACTAGTTCCAATACATAATTGACTTTGAATGACCATATGTCTTTAATCCCAAATCAAAATGAACAGTAGCCTGTTTAGTGAAACATTGACTCCCACAGTTTGGTATTTCCTATGTTGGATTTACTTGTTTGCAAGTCTGGGGGATTTTGTTTGACTCTGACTCAACCGATACATTTCAAGTGTTCAGTAATTAAAGACTGTATTGTCCTCTTTTCTCCACCCTCCATCCAACAGTGCTAAATTGGAGTCTGGTCAGTGAACCAAGAACATTGCCTTTTACACTTTAGTGATATAATATTATATGCAGATACATGTCATGCTATGCAATGGTAATTGAAATAATAGGGGTGACAATGCTTAAGGCATCACTTTAATTACCCAGTTTTGACAGTCTGCTTTAGACCCAAAGCATATAAAACATTGTGATCACCACATGCTAACTAAAGATAGGGCTGCTAATTAAAACATCAATCTTGGTAATTTCCAATAACTCTCTTTCAGTTGCCTTCTTGATCTGATTTAGTTTTGCTGGTTTGGCATATTTTGCAGCACTCAGGATATACAGTACAGGGCATCATTTTCTGCAGCTGTCAGCTTAATTAATGAGAACAAGAGGAATCTTCCTAGCCTGTGTTTCTTCAAGCTGAACAGGAATAAAAAGGTGTCTTGTGAGGAGGTGCAGTCTTTCAAATGGTATTGTTGACAGGTGACGTGCCCAAGCTGTGTGCCAGTCAGCAACCTGAGCTAACCAAAGGGCCTCAGACAGCCTTGAGGGCAGCTAAAACAGCTGGTCAAAAACAGTTCTTGGCCTTAATAATAAACGTGTTTTTTTTAGATAATAATACTGCAAGAGTATTTATTTCTCAATTGTATCAAGACCAAAATATGATTATCTAAATGCTGTTGAGCATTATCAATTTGTCAAAATTGATTTGCCCACTTTTTCTTTTAAACAAAAATAGAAACAAATGATTTTAATGATATAATCCAGTTTTAAAGTGTGTTTCTGAAGAAAGGAACTGCCTCAGTATTGTCTTTATGCAGGGGCAGGTTGTACAGCCCTGTCATAGTATGAGATTGGGAGCAGGCTGATATACTGTATGATTACAGATCTGCACATTAGATGCACATTGTTTTGTAGGGTGAATATTGCGTGGGTTTGCATTGACATGCCTGCTGTGCTTCCCCTGTCTCTGCAGTATGTTCCTCCGGACCTGTGCGTGTGTAACTTTGTGCTGGAGCAGGCCCTGTCTGTGCGAGCCCTGCAGGAGATGCTGGCCAACACCGCTGAGAATGCAGGTGAAGGGGTAAGTGATGCACGCACACACACACACAGGCACCACCTCTGTTAAAGGTGTCAAACGTACTTCTCTCAGGTCTCATGAGGTGACAGCATCAAGCCTCTTCTAGGGGACTCAATGTGACATTGCCAGGAAGTGTAAACATTTTTGGCCCATATTCTCTGTCAAAAACGTTATCACAAGTAAAAAAAAAAAAAAAAAAAAAAAATTTAAACCGTCTTCAGCAATTACAGTAATACAATGTCTAGTTTTTTTTAATAACAATTATATTAGTGAGGCCTTTTTGAAAATGTAATTTTTTTCTTATTTGTTGTCATACACAGGATGTTTGTTACTGTACTGTATGTAAGCACACACTAGCTAATGCTGTTCATGTTATGTGTTGCACTCTATGTTTTTCCCCTGTCTGACTTTGACTTTAGAGTGGTCATGCCTTTCCAGTTTAAGTTAAATTGACTTCTGAATCATACTAGAGACACCACAGACTGATTGTGAAACATAAACTTAATTCTCGCTTTTGTTTTCTGCAAAGTTGTAAAAGAGAGAGAAAATGCACTCTGTGGTACATCAAATTGACCAAGAAATGGTCAAATTCCAAGACACTTGTGGATTATGTGGATGTTTTGTTTTTATGGCTGTGCTTTGGCTCACTACATTCTTTTCTCATTCATTTAAGAAGGAGAGGGGAGGGTGATAAAAGACAATCCCGAAAATAATCTAATCATTTACAAAAGGGACCTCAGTACTCATTGACAGAGACCTAGTATTGCCCCTACTGCATCTGTCTCTGAAGTCTAAACCAGGTGGTAAATGTTTTCTTAGCAGTAGGCAAGTACACAAGTGGGTATTATAGTATAAGGTTCTGCTCAACCTACTGAGAAATACCTTACAGTGCTTTATTTCAGTCCCGTCCCCCTCTGTTTGAAAAAATAATTACACTCGGACACACTGCACAATTCAAAACATACACACAAGTTCAGTATATGTTTGAAATGAATGAAGTTCAACACATTAAATTTCTTACAGCAATTTCTGAATTTTTGATATTCTGATAACCACAGCATTACAATTACATTTCTTATCTGTTATTTTCACAAGACGCGTTGTCATCGGCCCCGTTTTCTTATGCTGATGGTCTTGATTGGTTCAAGGCATGTAAAAGTGCTGGAGTCTCACTCCAATAGTGTAGCAGCAATCGACCTTGTGACCTACATCACAGGATGCGATTGGGTACCAAGAAGCAGCAGTTTGATTATAAAAAACCTCCTAGAACAAAAGGTCTTTTGGCACCATGAAAGAAAGACCAGTGATAATATGAATGTTAAATTGGTAATGATTTAAAATCCCTGGGTATCACTCCTGCAACAAAGAATGCATATATTCTAAGATAAGACAACTTCCAAAGACTTTGAGCTTTTATTAAATTGAGACCTTTTTTTTTTTAATTAGCTTTCATTGGCTGCAGAAGATCAGAAGCTATATAATTTAACTTGTTTTTTTTTGTTCTATCATTTATCTTTATTTTATTCATGCTAGCCCAAAGGCCTCGACAGATGGGTATGTTGCTTCTCATTTCATTCATTCATACATTGTGTACATTATGGAATTGCATGACCGCTTCTGCAGTGCAGTGGTTTACAGTTTCGCTTTCACTTCAAAATGTTCAGGCTCTGCAGAGAGCTGTTTTTATTTTGGAGGAAGTTTGGTTTAGTATTTTCTGCTGCATCTCATCCCAGATTCGGTTCATTTACTAAACTTTACGATTTAAACTTCAATTAAAAGTTGAAACATATTGTTAATGTTTGTATACACCCAGATAACCTATAACAAGAAACACTCTAAAAGTTGTTGAGGTGTTCCTATATACAGAGACTACAGTACTACAGTGGTGTCTGAATGCATGGAAGAATGTTAAAGCACGTGTCCGTTTCATTTACTGTCTGGAGATGAAGATACTTTCACTTGTCAAAGCTTCAACTGACAAGGGCTAAGTTAAGGAATTAAGATATCCACACTTCCACACCAAAATGATCAAACATTTTCAAGTGCAAGTGCCAGCTGTAGACTGCTGAAAGCTAATACTTCTTGCTTTTTTAAAAATTATTCTCATAGTACATTTACAAATAAATTAGCCTGAATTCACTCATAAGTGAAAGAGATGTGGTGTTTGGGTGTTGACATAAAACCTCAATCTAACCAGACTTGCTTTTTTTTCATAACAGCACAGTCCTTCTTCTTAAGTCATAGTTCTTTTTTTTTTTATCTGCTCTTCTCTATCTTCTTGTTTTCCATACTACTGAGTGTGAAAACCCACTAACAGAGTAGGAGTCCATTCTAAATGCTCTCCTCTCTTGGGAGTGTGCCTAACTTCTAAATGGAGCATGGAGCTCAGCATTGTGTTATTGTGTATCTATCATACCAGGTTGTAAGACTGTATGATTGTGTATCTCTTATACCAGGTTGTAAGACTGTGTGATTGTGTATCTATCATACCAGGTTGTAATTGTTTTGTGACTCCGTCTTCCTTCTACAGTGATGTCCATTAGGACACAGCACTTCTGTTGTCCTGTCTGTCTGCAGATTGGTGTCAAGGCACTTTCTGCCGATTCTTTGAGTTGTGCTGGACTATCCAATTAGCGAGCCAGCAGCTTGTGTCTCTTGTTCAGTTTGCTAACAGCTACCTTCCCCTGAACTTATTAAATACGTAATGCAGCATTCTTTACCCTTCAGTAGTGAGTTTGACCTTGGTTCAAAACCCAACAGCGTGTAGCTTCAATACAATAACTTTAGATTGATGAACGGACTCCCGTATGCAAAGGTGGTTGGCTGACTTCATTTGCATGATGTGTAGACTAATCTAGAGAATGTGACATTGAACTTTTAAGTTATTGCTGCTTACACTTGCGTGCCAACGTTGTCGCGAAAGAGTGAGTGTTCTGGAACCAGTGTGAGTTTCTGAGAACATGAAAGCATTTTATGAGAAATAATAAAGTCCATTAGACCCAGCATGCATGTTTTCTTTTGATTTCAATTTCCTTTCTCTCACACTCTTGTATCCTCTTTTTCTAAATAAATTAATCTAATTGTTTACCGGACCCATTTATAATGCTGGAAAAAAATGGGGAAACTCCTGCGATACCTGGAGCACATGGTTTCACTAACAATGGGCAAGATGCTGGATCTGTATTGTCCAGCTGGTTATCTGATGACAGCCTTAAATCCCGTTGACACTGTTTTTTTTTTTTTTACATTGATACACATATTGGTATATTAGAGTAGTTTACTGGTCTGTTATCTTTCCTATAGTACCTGAACGCTGTGCAGGTGTGAGGTGTGATAGAGATGAATAGGATATAAACTGTATTATAATAACTGATTCTTACAGTCCACACAATATTTAAACAATTGGCAGTAGCCTTCCAGGGCCTGTACAGTAAGTGGACAGCACTCTTCTTCATCAGCAATCCACCAGATCTGATTCTGCAGTAACACAGGGTGCATGTCTTAGCACATTATAAAATATATAGTGCGTTAACAATTCATCAATTGAAACAAAGAATTGGGATTTACCATGCCCTGTCTTTTGTATGCTGTGCTTTACTGAGTTATTACTCAAGTAGGTATGTACATTGTAAATTATATTGCGGGCAAAACTAAGACACATCTTCAATCTTATAAATTCAAGTTAATTCAGTATGCAGAGTACTTGAATTAATCCCGAGCTGGGTTTATGTGCAAGAAAGGCACCAATATCAATCGGAGACGTCCATGTACCAGTATATGATTTAAATCCACTTTAATTGTATAACCAGCCATCAGACTCTGTGACCTACAGAACAGGAAGTGATTCGGTGCCAGAAAGCAGCATCTTAACCCCTTTTGACATAAGTTTGAAAACCTACACGTCCTGTGTAATGTATTCAGGACAACAAACTGGGTTTTCTTCAAAACAAACTGCTTTAGCATACATTTCTGGAGAAGTAATAGGCATACAGTTACAACATGTACTTACTGTCATGGCTTCAGTTACTAATATTGGTGAAAGGATCCTCACTTAATGATTATCAGGGTCTAACTGGGAGTATAGCTGTATTTGGGAGTTTCTGAAGTCTAGTTAAACACCTTGAATAAAAAAGCGATGAAGTTTTGTTATTCAAGCTGTGGTCAGCTGCTCTCACTGTTATTAATGACTTTCATTTCTGGTTCGTTGGATAGTAGGTCTGCTAATACAGACCTTGTTACTTTCCTGTCAGGTTTTTTTTTTTTTTTTTTTAAACCTGGAAATGCCAGCATCTTGCGTAATTGAAGAAACACAATGAGGATTTGAAAGCCATTCTATTATCATTTGTACCTTTTTTTTTTCCCTTTGCTCTCCTGATTGTTGTAAACTCTGTGTAATTATCTTTTGTAAGAAAAGGAAAGTGCTGAAGGGAAAAAAAAACAGCATTCTTGTAACATCTGCCAACCAACTAAGTAGAGTATCATATGCCAAAGTAAAAAAAAAAAAACTACAAACTGCTGTTCAATACTAATACCATTCCTATAAATAAAATTATGATGAAAGTGGAAAGCTATTGTTGTTGCCACAATTAAATTGAACGAATCGACAGCAGCAAAACCTGACATGACTGTCATTTCAGAAAGATTTAATCAATTCATTAATTTGCCACACTTAAAACACCCTCTGTCAAGGAGCTGAAGCTATTGAAACAAATTCTTTATAGAATCTGTCAGGAAAGCCAAGACAGACATTGCTTGTGTTAAGCATGGCACACTTTCTGAACAGTTCCTTATAGACAGCTTATTGTTAGGGCTGGATTTTCTTTCACGGTAAAAAGGGGCTTATTTCACGGTCTAAGAAAAGGTATTTCAACATATTTCACAGTTAAACATACTGTTTAGTAAAGCAGAAAAATATAGTGTTGTCACATTCAAAATCAATCATTTTCTCTAGAGCTGTTACACAACAAATGTTCCTAAATATTTAAATACTTACCTGAAAAACCATTAATGTTAAATTGTAGAATAATATATTTTTTTTTATGTCCACCTTTTTAAAGAGATTCTATTTTCACCATCAGTGAATTAATAATCAAACAAAATAAAAACATAAATAGATGCTAAAATAACCCTATACATGTGAAATGACCCCTTCTTGTACTGGCCAGTCTTTGGTACTGCTGGTGTCTTTTTCATTTGAAGACATTGTAAAGAAATAGTGCAGCTCTATGCAGTTTGTTTAATTATTTCCTGGAAGCAAACTAACCAGCTGACAGGTTCCTAAATGCAGTGCAACAGTTAGCGCGTCAATAAGGAAAACGTTTGCTTTATGTATTTTTAAGTCATAAAAAATTTGAATTTTCACGGGGAACTACATATTACGCAGCAATGGATACATTTCACGGAAATAGTCAAATCCATGATAACCATGGAAAAAATACAGCCTTACCGGGCAGCAGTTGTGCGGTTTTTGTTTTACGCCGGTTATCATATAGAAAAACATAAATTGTTTCCAAAAGTACAGCAGATTGCAAGACACTGTGAAAACAATCAGACAAGCCCCTGCTTTTGAAAGGTCACAGTTTATTTGTGTGAAGTAAGTGTAAGTAACCTAGAGATGCAGGCATCAGTCGAAGCAACAGCTGGGAGCCATATCCAGAACCATTTTCTTTGATCAGTTGCCCGTTGCCTTTCTGCAGACAGTCCCAATGTGTCCTGTATTTACAACAGCATCCCAGTAAACAGTCCTGATATTGAATCCAGACAGAATTAGCTGCCGCTTGCTTTGCACAGGTTTCTTTATTTCTTTTTGGTGGATCAGCAGGCAGTACGGTTCCCAGGTTTTCCTCATCCCCAGTGGAGCAGAGAGTTGACAAAGGTCACTTAAGAGCCAGTCTGTATTTTGTGGGTATGCTCCAACGATGCCCAGCTCTCCACTATAACTTAGGCCAAAAGTTTTGCACCACCCTGTAAAATTAACAAATTTTGCTTCATGAAGTCAAATGAAACTTGCCGAATGATGTTACGTTAACATATTGCATTACATATCGCTTTGTAGTTTTCCATAATGAGAAACTGACACATTGAGACTGACATTTTGAAATCTAACACTAAGTACTGTAGTACTTCTATGGCTTCTGGTAGACATTTGCGGTATCATTTTGTAATTTCTTTCATTACGTGATGTTAAAAAACAGATCTAACAGGGGTGGGGTGGGGTGGGGGGGGATACAACATGTTTGCTTCAAAGTCTTTCAAACAGGATGGTACCCCACACATGTTTTCATTGCAGTGAATTATTGGACTATATTACCACAAAGACACTGATAACCAGTTTGATGCACTGGTTTTAACATTTGTTGGAAATGATCTATTGAGATTAATCCATATTGTAATGTTTTCTTCTTTGTTTAATGCATTCTAGAGGTTTATAAGGAAGGTAAGTCATAATTTCCTTCCTGGCTTTTAGTACCACATTAATATTTGAATTGATGTATTTTTTAATGTATATTTTTTGCATGCTGGAGGTTCATGCAGTTACTGGTTAGCACGGGTTATCATTGCAACACTGCCATGTGATGCATGTAGTAGTTTTTTGTTGTATTTTGCTTTGAAATATGAGCTGGATTTAATCTAAAAAAAAAAAAAATCTAATTTGCTAGATAAACAAAGTGATGTAAAAATGCAAAACTTTAGCAATTAATTATAACAAATGCTGTATGATGCAGAATTCAGTAAGAATGGATTCCCCAGTTTACTGAGTAAACCAGCAATTAGTAACATATAAAATATATTGGGACATAGCAAAGTTATAGTCCCTTATGCTAAGAACTGATGATGCTTGCCATTGTGCAATTACAAATCAAATGTCTAGACTAGAATTGAATTTGTTGTGCTGTTAGTCAAAGCTGACTGGCAACTTGCAGTGTTTTGTGAGTGTAGAAAACTTTGCCAAGGGTAGTGGTAGAAGAAAATCAATAGTTATCTTGTGTCAAGGAAATCACCTTTGTAGTTAAGTATGTTTGGATATAAAATGTTTCAGTGAATACATGTTTTTTTTAGTTTTTTGAAAAAGTTGAATCTTCTTCTGCCTCTCTGTATCCATTTGTTTTCTGTTTTTCACTGTTTCTTGATTTTCTTCATGTTTTTAAATCCACGTCTTTACTGAAGCCACCAGGGGAACTTGTGGCACTGCATATCTCTCTGCATGAGATACAGTGCCAGTTTTACAGTGATGCATTTTGTCCATAGGCAGCACAAGGAGGAGGGCATAGGACACTTCTTTATGGCCACGCCATTCTCCTGAGACATTCGTTCAGTTCAATGGTAAGATTTCCCTTTTTCTTTACCTCAATGCTGGCTGGAACTATTAAAACAAAGATTACATTGTAAGTCATCAAGGTCATGAACAACCTGGTAGATATCATATCAGAGACGTTTTCTCTCCAGTGCAGCTCAACCTTCACGTTTTACATCAGGAACTTGTTTACTCAGACTACAGTGTTTGCCTCATCAGTCTGTCTGAGCAGACTTTTCAATATGAAGCTTCATCAAGTGCCAACTGGAGCCTAGAAGGGTGTTCTGCACCATCAAGCAGCAAATGAAACTTTAGAAAGCAAAGTACAATTAGATATAATCAACTGAGGACTCAAACACATGGTCCATAAGTGTCATAATAGCAAGACTTTTAGATTCATGTTCTTCATTACGTGTTTGCAAAAAGTTTTGGATGTTTGTGGTCAGTTACTTTATCACCTGTTTAATATCCTAGTATGTCTTCTCTGTATGATTCTCTATTGTTGTTTCTACTAAGATAATGTTTGAAGCAGCTCATGTTATGCAGGCTTCATTGCACTTCTTCAGTGCTTCACTGTCTGATTCACAGCTGATAACCTATTTTTTTTGCTGCAGTATTTAACATGTTTGACTACATCAAGATCCCAGACAGACAAACTTGCATTTGATGTGGGATTGCAAGAGGATTCAACAGGTAACAAACACTTCAGTTTATTTCAAATGTATCCTAAAAGAACAGAGGTCCAAAAATGAAGCTGGAGGAAAGCAGCAATATCAAAACCCCTGAAAACTGTCAGCTAAAGTACCCGTGATACAGTGTTAATGACCAGTGGATTAGCACTTCTGAGACCCAACTTGACTAAAGCTGCTTTGCAGGCAGCATAGTTTAGCAGAGGACTTAAACAGGAGATCACTGACAGATTATTTGCAAAGCATTCACAATGGTTGTAGCCCATCACCTCAGTCAGGGAGATGAATGTAATGGGCAGTCTTGTGCGGTGCTCTGAAGTTACGGATTCTGACACTGTTAAAGTTTTTGTTAGATTAGTCTAGTATTTTTGTCAAGTATCATGAATGATGCAAACAGTAGTTGGCCTACTATGAAGAAACTGTAATAAAATTCGACTAAAGCTTTGATGAGAATGTCTTCTCAATGCTTAATGCCGTAGTCAGTAATAAACATTTCCTAATGAAAAGGTCATAAAGTGTTAGTGTTATTTGTTAGATAGTTTTGCTACCAGAATTACGCAGCATCTTTTCTAAAAGCCTTCATGCACAGGCAACAGCCAACAGAACAGTCCATGTGCTGTATTTCATGTCTGCCATTCCTGTGTGCTGTGCAGGTGAAGCATGCTGGTGGACCATTCACCCTGCCTCCAAGCAGAGATCGGAAGGAGAGAAGGTGCGCATTGGTGATGACCTCATCCTGGTCAGCGTCTCCTCAGAGAGGTACCTGGTAAGTCAATACACAACCAGAGTCCAGTCTCTGAAACATGGAACGTTGGGTCTGGTCAACACTTGTATGAAGATTGGATTTTGCAGGAAGTAACCAATGGCACAGATTCTGACCATGATGGCTCTTTAATCATGTAAATGAGCCCTACTCTTTTAATGCTGGGGTTAAGACGCTTGCTTACAGTGTTGTGATTGGTGGTTTGCGCCCAGCCTCCTATCTCTTGTGCTAGCACCTTGTTAGGCACCCAAAAGCAGTTCCTTCAGTTGAGATGTTAAACTGAGATCCTGTAGCTTCATAAGCTACCTTTTTAGTGCTGTCCTCCCATGAATTCACGAATTCGCTAAATGAAAACGGCAATATCTTTTCTATTTTAGATGTCACATTTATTTATAATTCCTCTGTTTCCACCTCACTGCTTGGCTGTGTGTGTGTGTGTGTAGTTAAAACATCAGCATTTCAGCAGCATTTGTTACCTTGTTATCTCCCCCATCCTGCATCCTGGTTTAAACTCTCAAGTATTGCCAGATCCAGCTTTTCTTTCTCTTCCAGCATCTCTCCAGTTCCAATGGGAACGTACAGGTGGATGCCTCTTTCATGCAGTCACTCTGGAATGTACACCTTACTTGCTCCGGCAGCAACGTTGCCGAAGGTGAGTCTTCATTAGAAAACACTTTATCACAACATCTTCATGGGTAGCATTTTTTGTTATGTTTAATTGAGCAGCTTTTGCATGACTGTACAAGAAGAGGTCTTGGCTAACCTAAGCTCCACCTGCACTCTGTGTATAGCGTGTTCTGCCAATTGGACAGTCGCACAAGATAGCGAGTACTGCTTGGAAAGCATTATTGCCAGATATGCCCAACGATATACTGTCAGTTAGGTAGTAGGCAAACCCTTAAAAAAAAAAAACAAAAAAAAAAAAACACACCACTTCAAATCTTCCGTAATAGTAAAATAATTCAGCTTAACAATGTCATGCAAAAACACAGAACTGTGATGTGCTTGTATAAAAGAAACTTGGATGGAAGTTAATGCTAGTTTGCTTTTTGCTTTTAAGATTTCCCTTTTTCTTTACGAAACAAACTGAAGGTTTTAATAAAGCCACCATCCATAAGCGTTCCTGCAATCTGAACCTGTAATGTAGTGTTGTCATCCTATGGGGAAACACCACTGACTTAGATATTTACATTATACAGTAGGCTTTCTAGCTACTTTTCTCCTGCCAAGTTATTTTATATATATATATATATATATATATATATATATATATATATATATATATATATATATATATATATATATATAAAAATACATTATTTATTTCTTTTAAGAAAGGCTCTTGTACTAGATTTGTATGACCAACTAGTTCCTCTTATCATAGATTCCAAATGGATTGATAATACAATACTGGTAATATACTGCTTTTGTTTTATCGATGTGCCTACTGATGGTATGATCTTCCACAGGGTACTTGCTCGGTGGACATGTGATGCGTCTGTTTCATGGTCACGATGAGACTTTAACCATCCCATCATCTAGCCAGAGCGAGGAGCAACGCAGGTGAGTTCTTCCTGTTACACAAAATAAGAACATTTTGCTGTGCATACTAATTCATTGACAACATGTACTGACATGAACTTTGTCTGCATGCTGTGTACAATGCATAATATAGTATGCACTCTATTGTGTTGAACATTCATACTTGGGTCGTGTTCCTAGTGTAATACACACATCTACATCACATGCTGTCCTATTATAATTACCACAATATACTATATAGACTATTGTAATCCTATTTTTGTTGGAAAACCATATATAACACATTTTTTAAAAATGTGTGCCTGTTATACATCAGACCTTATGGTACCGTGCATGTAGAATTGACAGGCATCTCTTAAGGTGTTTGATTTATAGAGCCCTGTTTAACAATGGAATAAAGCTATTTTAATGGTATACCAAAAGCAACACACATTTGAGCTGTAGTTAGGAGACATTAAATACTGTATTGAGTAGTTTTTTATGTGTTTTTAACCAGTAAGTGAAAGAAAGTGTGTGTGTGTGTGTGTGTGTGTGTGTATATATATATATATATATATTATATATATATATATATATATATATATATATATATATATATATATATATATATATAAAACATACATACATACATACATACATGTACAGTCTAACTTCATTATAATGAAGAAATGTTTGTTGTATTCACTGTAATAGGGTTTGGCAATTTGCTGTATCAGAATGATGAAGAAACGCCCAAATTGAATTGAACATCTTTATACAGTATACAGTAGTTCTTTCAAGACAACTTCACAATAATCAATGTTTAAACTCTATATTTAATAGAAAACAGTAAAGAAATGAAAAAAATAAAAAGTACACTTACATGCCGAATACAGTTATTACGTGAAAACAAACAAATGCAAATGACAGACTGAAGATTATGCACAAGCAAAGTGTATCGCTTCTTAATCATGAACTACTCTAATAGCATTTCAGAATATAACAAAAAAACATACAAATAGGAAGGGAGCTTATTCATAAAATGGAAAGGAAGGCGAGAGTGATTTCATTGGCCAACAAGTGTTTAACCCTGTGCAAATATAGTAGGTCACCATACCAGCACAGCGTGGAGCTTTTAGAACCATTGCCTTATTCATTTGACATCCGATTCAGTTTGGCAGGGGTGGGGTGAGGTGGGAGGCTGCCGTTTTATAAACACTGTAACACCCAGGATTTTCAAATAATATCCAGTATCTGCATGACTAGACTAAAAACAGCACCCCGGGGTTTGTGGACCACACCTTTGACCCCCCCATTGGAATGTTGTTTCTTTTATATTGTAACTCTAGTTTAATCCGCTTGCCTCAGACTGCTGCTCTTCAAATTCATTTGAGATTCTCTGTTTCAGATTCAGATTAATCAAGCACTTCTAGTTACTGTGCTTTCTTACAAGGGCAGCATTATGGCTTCATTGTTTTTATTTTTTAACAATTCCTTGCCTGTACTATGCACTTATACGTCTCCCTATGCTTTGTTTCATGGTAGTTTGCAATAAGATTTCGAAATGTGCTGATACATTCACATGCAAATAAATGGGTCCAGCTCTGTTCTAAGGTGTTGACCCTGCCACTATGTCTGCAGGATAGTGAACTATGAAGCAGGAGAAGCCGGGGCCCGGGCTCGATCTTTGTGGAGGCTGGAACCCCTTCGGATCAGGTAAATCAAACTGGCCCCTTCCACATCTCCTCTTTCCCTTCGGATCAAGTAAATCAGTCCCTTCTGCTCCAAACACTGGCAGGAGTTAATGCAACAGAACAAGGTTTAGTGGAGTTTTGAAAAGGGTGACTTTTACTGTCGCCTATACTTCTACTAATACATGAGCTGTTACATCCCACTAGTTCCAGTGAGGTCATACCTGCTCACTTTAGGATATAGATGATACTCACTGTAATTAAAATCTCTGCGCCGCAACAGCCTGTAGAAGGATTTCTTGATTGTTTAATCAACAGGGCGAGTCCTGCTTGTTTCATTAATCTAAGTGTTCTGTGTTGTGAGATCATCAAACCTGGGTGTTTGTTTGCAGTTGGAGTGGAAGTCACATTCGGTGGGGTCAGCCCTTCCGTCTTCGACACATCACCACAGGGTACTACCTGGCCTTAACGGAGGATCGAGGTCTGGCTCTCCAGGACAGGGAGCAGTCCGACACCAAATCCACATCTTTCTGCTTCAGAGCATCAAAGGTAAGGCTGGTGAAAGAGGTGTCATAGAGGAGAAATACTTTTGATCTGTTTCAAAGGTTGATTTGATCCACCTGCTGAATACCTGCCGAGAAAGGCCACAGCTGTTTTTTTTTTTTTTTTTTTTTTTTTTTATTTTACAGCACCTGTCTGCGATGATTCTAGAATTTCCCATAAATAAGAGGTTGATGTATTCCTGGGGTTTCCCAGTGCTGTAAAGTTCTCTTAGAATCCAGCGTTGGTTTATCCTTGTAGGATATAGTTTGATCAAATCAACCCCTTTGACCCTATGGAATGAGCCCTCATTTACTTTGCCTTCTGTATGTTCACTGGGTTACCTGAACTGGGGTGAGCAAATAAAGTCCTATGGGCCAATCCACACAAGGTTTAGCAGAAATGATTTCTCTGGCTGCCATCTTTGAGCACATGAGCGAGGCAGTTTACAGATCTTTACAAAGACAGAGTGCTGCTGTAGACTCTGGATCATCCACTTCAGTGCTAAACAAATACAACTGATTGTAGCTAACAAAATAGTTCCATACATTTGAATTAATTTATATGAGTCTCAAATGTGCATCTTTGAAAGCAACAAATTTTTAACCAAACATCAATTTTCATTTTTAAAACACTAGGCTAAAGAAATCTTGGTTTGCAAGTCTTGCTTTTAGATTGCCTTGTGCTTCCTGGGTCACCTTGAGGGTGAAACTGCCCCACGCCTTCACTGGCTTCTTTGATTTCAATAGCCAATCATTTGGTTATATTTGAACCTCTGAATAAAGGTATTGTCATTATTAGTACATGGTCAGAATGGGTTAAAAAAGAAGCTTTGCTCACATGTACTTTGTCCTTGATTGAGCCTAGTCTAGTTTTCAGGGCTTGTCAGCTGTGCATACCAATGGAGGTTACAGGTCTCTCAGCTATCAATGTTAATTACAAATCTGTGTCAACCTAGCAGTTTTACACAGTTTTTTTTTTCCCATATATATTTTTATTTAATTCATAATTATAATGAGCGTAGTACAAACAGAATAGAATAATATATCAGACAATACAATGTTAAATAATTAAATGAAGTTTAAATGAAGTTAGTCACATCCAGTTCAAACTAGTGAACCCTTCAGCCAAACATATCACAACCCATTGCAATAGACAATATACAGTAAATGCAAAAATAGTAACATTCGTGTACAGTAGGTTAATCATGTAGGTTGATGTTAGTAAGATAATTTGATGCATTGTTCCATATGTTTTTAAAGTTCTCAAGTTTGTAATTTAAGGTGAATGATATTTTATCAAGGTCTATATTATCTAATAATAGATTTCTCCATATTTCTATGATCTAACCGGGGGGGGGGGGGGGGGTAGGGGTAGGGGTAGATTCTTTCAAAATAATTCTAATATAGCTTTTATTAGCAACCAAAAAAGAAGAAATAATTTTTGATGTGTTTTTAGTGCTTGCGGCATGGATGGAGGTAGATTTATTTCATTAAATGACATATCTAAAACTTATTTTGAAATTGGTGAAAGATAATCAATATGTATTTGTGACAAAGTGGCCGCCCCTGTGTATGTTATCTGTTATGTTGCGTGTGCTTTGTTAAATGTTGGTGTATAGTCATTGGTACACGGGATATAAATGGGTCTGTAACACAAGGGTTTAAAATGTATATTTTTATTTAGGCACGGGATTGTTCATCACTTCACGTACATTTAAAGTAGTTAAAATGTGAGCACGAAGTTGCACATAATTAATTCACGTGCTGGGATTCAAGTGAATAATTAATTAGTAATTGAATCCCAGCACAACAGTATATATAGATGCACATTTTCACATACTCGCGGTAGGGTGTTCGGTGAGTGGAGAACGGGAGAGAGAGGAGAGTTAAAATATCAATTGCTATTGCGTGCTGGTGGGACCAGCACGATACTTGTATTTATCTGTTCACCGTGTTTGTTAGTGTGTCTGTCCGTGCACCGTGTTTTGTTAAGTATAGTCTGTTTTTGTTTGTCTATTTATTTTGGCGTAAAGTGCCGTGTCCTGTTCTGTTTGTTTGTTCAACCCTTTTATTTTGCAATAATCCGGCGCAAGCAAGCGCCATCATTATTTCATTTCATCCGTCCTGTTTTGTGTATTCATTTCCTGGTTCTGACGCTGCCCGCTTTGGCCGTCTCTGTGACAGTATTTTATAGAATTCTGATGGAAAGCCATCATTCCCTGGGGTTTTACCCATTGGTAAAGACTTGATTGCATTCTGAATTTCATCTGTTGTAATAGGTTTATCTAGTGATATTTTACCTTCTGTATTTAAGTGAAGGCTATGGTTAGGGTTAGGGTCTAAAATCTAATTGTCCTGTAGTGAGCTGAGTAGATGAACTATATCATTTTTTATAAAATGCCCTGAAATTTTCATTGGTATTTGCAGTGTCTGCAGTAATGACATTGGATTCTGATTTAATAGGAGGAATTATTATATTTTGTTCAAGATTCCTTAATTTATAAGCCAATAGTTTACCTGAACGGTCTTCTTGTTATTTCTTTTTAATTTGAGTAATTATGAAACGCCTCTGAAGTAGACTAATGAAAATGTAGTCTTAGTTAAATTCCTGTAATTAATTTTAGACGGGTCTTGTGTCTTCTAGTATTTTTTTTTTGTTCTTTTAATTTTATTAATTTCTTCAATTTGTTTCTTTTTCTTTAGAGAAGAATAATAAATACACCTGCCTCTTAGAAAAGCTTTCATTGTTTCCCATAATAATTTAGGGAAAGTAGATGGTTGTTTATTGACTGTCAGAAATTATTTAATTTCTTTATCAAGAAAATCTTTGAAGTCTTTGTCTTTAATAAGAGAGCTGTTAATTCTCCAATGCAATTGTTTTTGACATGGCGCTATGGATGATGAAAATATTATAGATATTGGGGCAAAGTCTGATATAAGATTTACATCAATTTAGCATTTAGTACATCTTTAATGATAGATTCTGATGCTAAAATCATGTCATCTAATTCAGATTGATTAAATTATTTCATCAAATTCTGCAATGCTTTAGATGGATTTGAAAGTATTTTTTTTTTTAGTTTTTTTTTAAATTTGATTAGATCTATGAAGACTTTCATCTAGAACCATATTAAAATTTCCTCCTATAACAAAATGGATGTAGTTCCATTGACATATAATTTATCAGCTAGATTGCTGAAAAATTATTTCTGATTAGCATTTAGTGCATAGACACTGGCCAAACCTAATTCCATGCCGCCCCCCCCGCCCCCCCCATTTTAATTTTGATGGCGATAAATCTTTCTTCCTTCATCTTGAATTTGATCAATCAAATGGAAATGAAGTCTCTTATGAATTCAAGTTAAAGCACCTCTCGCATGGCCTACCCATCTCTTTTTGAGGTTTGTGGTTTCTCCTTCAATTAAATGTGATTCTTGAATTAAAGCAATGTCATATTTTTGTCTAGAGAGGGAGGATATAATCTTGTTCCTCGTAATTGGATAGTAAAAACCCTTAACATTCCATGTTATGATCTTAATATTGGGATCGGGATTACCAGTAGTCACGTGTGATAATAATCTTTAGGGATACAGATACAATCATGTGTTAATTTAAAAGGGTTATATTGTTTGTTTTGCTATGTGTCTAATGTTGTGATTATCATTATGGGCATAAAGTAGTTTTGACTGGATGTATAATTCAGAACAAAATCAATACTTGAATTAAGTAACAAAAGTTAACGAACAAAAAAGGACAGCTAAACGATTCAACAGCTGTCACTAATGTTGGCAAGTAACCATAAATAATACAGCAAACAATTAATTAAAAAAAATAACCAGAAAAAGTATGCAGGGTCTTGAGGCTTAATATAAATCTGATGACCCATCAATGTCTTTAAATGTTAGCTAAACCACCAAACATACTCGTGTAGATTAATAGTTCATAACTCATGTTAAATACTTTGAATAATAATAAAAAAACTGAGCTTTTCCCTTTCCCTCATACATAAATCAATAATAAACACAAGAATTTAAAAAAAATGTGTGCCTTCATCTTCTCAGTGTGTGCATCCTTTTATGTGTCTGACCCACAGGAAAAACTGGAATCCAGCCCAAAGCGGGATATTGAAGGCATGGGGATGGCTGAAATTAAATACGGAGATTCAATTTGCTTTCTGATGCACGTGGACAGCGGACTGTGGGTGTCCTACCAAGCTCCGGATGCCAAATCAGCACGTCTGGGACCCCTGAAAAGAAGGGTGAGTACGAAATGAGCGGGTACATTACACTGCGTGACATGCTTTGAGCCAAACGACACACAAAGTTAAAGTGCAAACAAATAACTCAAGAATGAGATGTAGAAATGTAGAGCTTCCTTTAACCTTTTGTAGTACAGGATATTGTGTTTTGAAATGAAAATACAAGCTGCACATTTTAGACCCATGTTGCTAATGGATGTCTAAAATGACTAAGATTTATGGGCTCGCTGCAGTTACTTTAAGTGGTTCTGTGACATCATAATTCACAAGAGCAGACCTCACCTCAACTCCTCCCTACTTTCCCCACAACTGCCCATTTACCTGAACTTGGTCCCTGGTATTTTACAGAACTGTTATCGCCACCTGTTCTAGTTACTTTACTGTACACCTTGAAGTGGCTCACTGGGTCTTTTCCCTGTTCTCTCTAGGCTATACTTCATCAAGAAGGACACATGGATGATGGTGTGGCGTTACAGCGCTGCCAGCATGAAGAATTCCAAGCGGCGCGTATCATCCGCAACACGTCAAAGCTGTTCAGTCTCTTTATCAGGTAAAACTGACTGTGCTCAAGCCAGTTACCTAATGAAACCTACTGTACAGGCTAGACAGTGTGTGGGAAAGAATAACAATAACACATGCAACTCGCCTGGGTATCATGATGTACTGGTCTAGCAATGAAAGAAAGGGGAAGAAATGAAAAGTAACCTCCTGTAGTGTCAGGGTGAAATGCCTGAAGGTTGTAGCCTGATAAATAAGTCTGAAGTTAGGCAAGGTTAGCGTGATTCAGGGAAGATTGTTAGAAGTGTCATTCACTGTGCAAGATAATGACTACCTCATTAGATCTTCACTGGCATTAGATTGCTGATGGAGAATTGTTACAAGTCTATTGAGGCACAAAGTAAGTGTAATCAAACCGTGGTGATAGACTTGGTTGTGGCATTAATCTAGGTCATGGTGACCTTTTTCTATGCTGGATTGGTTTTTGCCTCGGACTTCGGTAAATGTGGTATTTGTTTTTGTGAGGTGGGTTTTTCACCTTGTTGTTGTTCTCCCACCTGCTTCAGGGACCTGGACAGTCTGAGTGGAAAGAACCGAGCCTCCATCACCCTGCCTATTGAGGAGGTTATGCAGACCCTGAACGACCTTATCGACTACTTCCAGCCCCCAGAGGAGGAGGCGGCATATGAGGAGAAGCAGAACAAGCTGCGCTCGCTGAAGAACCGACAGAACCTCTTCAAGGAGGAGGTGAGTGAGGCTGGGCAGGTAGGGCAGGCAGGGCCCCATTGTCATGTCCTGCCAGTGTGAGACTAGGGCAGGGGCAGGCAAAGACAGGCCAATTCATTGTTCCAACCATGTCCTTAATCCCAATTACACACTTGACAAGCAGTTAATCATCTAAAAATATGTAGAGCTAACAATACAGTTCAATTAAAACTTACCTGATACAGCAACTAAAGGTAACAATACCTACAACAGAAAGTACTGCTCTTACTATGTAAGTGTCACTAAAATGAGTTACTATAGTGTACAGAAGAGCACTGTTCTTAAAAGTACCAGTATTATTAAAACCAAAAGGGTCAAAATAAAAAATAAAAAAAAACTACCTGTTTGTGTCCTAAAGGCTCAAGCTTGTTCTTAGCAGGCCCCTGTTTTCTCTCTGTTTGAGTGAAGAAAGCTCCATGACACTTTTGAAAATGATTGCAGGTAAGTTAGGGCAGTGCCTGACCTCACCAGAAAGCCAATTCAGTTTCTTTAAAAGGATTGAATCTGGCCAATCTATTGTAGCTTTTTATTTCTCACAGGTAATAATACATCGCCAGCTGACCCTTGAGTTCAAAGACTAAATCATTTGATTAACCATCAAAGGTCAGGCTGTTCTGGCGTGTCTTCACTATTCCTTAAAGATCCATCTTTCACATCAATCCTGTAATTAGCTGGATGATAAGACCCCCTTGCTTGTCCTCCACTGGTCGTAATAGCATGCTGTTTACCTGTAAAGACAGTAGCATTTAAGACCCTGCCAAGTAGATATTTTATTCATCACTTTTCACAGATAAGGCCAAGCCCTAATTACAAGTGGTTTGCTCTAACCTACCTACCCGTCATTCTAACCCTGTCCCAAATAGTTTTATTCATTCTAGAAAAAACATTTTTTTTTTTTTTTTTTTTTTTTTTACAATCAAAGAAACACATACAGGTAGTTTATCCACAGTTTTCAAAACCCAAACCCAAAGCAAAAAAGATTAGATTTAGATTGCACACTGCAGCCAACCAACATTATTTTAAGGGGGGCCTTACCATTTGTTTTTTGTTTTGGTTTTTGGTTTTGTGCAGCAGCTGTAATGTTACTTCTAACCTTTTTAAGGCATGTATTATTTGTAAATGAAGTGGCCAGGTAAACCCATTACAATGCTTCACTTGCGAGCAAGCATATTTCTTATTGCATTATGGAGGTTGCTGTAAAATTGCAGAGAAATGCAATCGTGGATGATTCATCGGTCATCCTGTTTTCAGCGTGTGTGGGTAAAATCAAATCCCATTACACTTCCATCTCAAAAGTGAAGGCAACAGATTGATTGTACAGGGTGGCAAATGACTGAGGGAAGTCACTCAAACACTTTGCATGCTTATTTTGAGTAAATAGCAAACCAAATCCTCACTGATGTATTTTAAAGAGTGTGTGTGTTAAACGGGCGTTCATATAGACAGAAGATAGCAATCTAGTTAATTGCAACAATCTCTAATCTGTGAGGCAGATGTTAATGAATACCATCTCTCTCCCTCTCTCTTTGTCACATTTCCTAGGGAATGCTCACCTTAGTCTCGAACTGCATCGATCGACTCAACGTCTACAACAGCGCGGTGCACTTTGGGGAGTATGCAGGCGAGGAAGCTGGGGCCGCATGGAAGGACATTCTCAACCTGCTTTATGAGTTACTGGGTAAGTGAAGGAATGCCTCAATGTGCTGAAGGTATTGGTTTGATCTTCATCTGCTCTCACAGAGGACCCAGAGGACAGAGGAAGGTGAAGTAGTCCCCAGGGGAAGGCCACAAGTCCTGCGTGGGGGTGTTGTCAAACACACTGTTTACACAGTAATGTGTGTACAGTGTCTAAATGTTTCTAAATATGTATATTATTTGCCATATACACAAATGTTGGACTCATCTAATGATCTAAAAGATGGCAGATCTATTATCCGGCATGATTTTAAAATAAAGGTTATGAGAATACTCTCTAGTTTTTTTTCCAACTGTAGTTAGTCTATTTGGAGGTCTTTTTGGCAACTGACTGACAAAATGCTAGATATTTTTTTAAGCAATTAAACAGAGTCTAACACCCTTAGTTCTGCTGAGTGAGTAAGAAACATGGATTGTACTAAAACTGAATTGGTCCATGTGGCCCATCTGCTTTCAGTGTTTTTATGTCACTGTCGGTGGTGTTTGCACAGTGGCATGCAATTGAGAATTCTGGCCCTGAGTGCTGTGCTGTCAGGCCCTGATTGGCTTGAAATACGTGCAGCAGTGGTACAGTACGTCTGTTCTGACTGCCACTCCTGTCGCCCCTTGGGGCAGTGTGAAATATGTCTCAGCAGCCTCAGAGAGTATTTCATTATTACTAAGGGGTTGCATAAGCATATGGTCTTAATTCAGTTAATAGTTGCATGTGAAAAAAATATTCATGTTTGCCATCTGGTCAATGAGCATTGAATTAAAAAGCTTACACCTCAATTTGACAAATTATACATCTATAACATTTTTAAAAACACACAAAACAAAATTTGAGTACAGCTGTGATTAAGTAAAAAGACCCTCTTTTCTACATGTTTTTGCTTAGTGGAATGTTCTGTTGCAAGTACATTACAAAGGCTTTCTATTATATTCTCATCACACCTCGCCTCTTCCACAGCTACATTCTAATGAGGTTTAGGTGTCCCTGGATAACTGTTACCTTTCAGGACTGTTTCTCCCGTATACTTAGTTTTTGGATTTACATAAGTAGCAAATGTAAATTGGGATGCTGTAGTCTGTTTGTCCTTGCAATTGAAATTATGCATGAGAAACAAAAAGCACTGGCCAAGGGCACCAAAAATGTTTTAAATTTAAAAATAAATAAATAAATAAATAAATAAATAAATAAATAAATCCATGTTAAAGCCTTAACTGTCTTCATGCTTTTGTGATTTAAAACCCCCTCGCTGTTTTGGACCCCCTCGCTGTTTTGGACCACTTTAATGAAGCAGGCCTGAGTCAGTGACCACGTCCACCCTGACTAATTCATCTTTTTTTCAGCTGCCCTGATTCGTGGCAACAGAAACAACTGCACCCAGTTCTCGAAGAACCTGGACTGGCTGGTCAGCAAACTGAACCGACTGGAGTCCTCTTCAGGTAAAGGCAGCTGTTCTTGTATTTAATCAGTTCAGATTCTCTTTGTCGTTTGAAACAATGCTATTTGCTGTCAATGGCGAGTATAGTGCAAGGTGTAGCCTTCCCTTTTTTCCATTTTAACTATAACAAGTTTAACTATGGTTCAGTCCAGTAATGACAGCACCAGCCTTATTAGCCATTTTAAAGCCATGTTGGCAGACAGCCAAATCTCTAGGAAAGATGCACTCTACTTGGTTAAAAATAACCACACACTATTAAAGCTTTGTAACTGTTATTGTGATCGCTTTGATTTGATTTTAAAATTTGTAGGCACCTTCATAATAGTGGGGGTACTAAAGACTCTCAATGGCAGATTGATATAAAGTTCCCCCAAAACACAAAAACACCAACCCACTGGCTTTCAATACACTAGCTTAATAAACATAATCACTGGCGATTGCACGCTGGCATGTGTTGCCGGGTCAGGCAGCCCTCCCACTAATCTGTCAGGTTGTAATGTAGGAATTATTGAAGTCCTTCACTGCATCCTCATTGAAAGCCCTGAAGCCCTGAACGTCATCCAGAGAGGACACATCAAGTCGGTAATCTCCCTGCTGGAGAAACATGGACGCAATCACAAGGTGAGTAACGCATACTCTCTCAGTTTCAATATAAAAACACAGTGCAGGGTAGCTGGCAATGGTTTTGTCGCCACTGGGACAGTCATTTTCCATTTCCCATTCAGATGATAATGTTTTGAACTGCACTAAAAGAAATGTAATTGGTTTCTGTGTAAGGTACATCATCATGCATGCAAGCTGTTTCTACAGGACAAAATAGCTCTATTCTGGAAACTTATTGATGGCAGAGACACATTTACAGGAGAACATTCTTTCATACTGTACATGTTCTGCAAAGAGGGGGGCGGTATGCAATCTTCAGATGTTAAAATTAGGTCTTGTCTGCAACGATGTTAAAGTACATCTTGCACTATTTTGCAGAATACTGTATGAATTGTATGGAGTGCAGGGTCTCTTGAGTGTGGTTTGAATCTTTGATGGATAGTGAGCTGGAGTTTAATATCATGACACTAATGACCCCATACTGGTCAGGCACCCAGTGAGTCCAGCAGAGGCTTCCCAAGCTGAGAATGTCCTTGCCTTCAAGCTTGCTAGCTGCTGCTTCTTAGGTTTAATGATTGAACAGACAACTTTTAGTCCCCTGCCAACAGAAGAACAAATGCAAGTTTATTCATGTTGCGTTTGGCAGAGCTGAGCTTTGTCTCTCTGGCTCAACCTGGGGACAGGAGGTCTCCCATTTCAGTTTCTTCTGTGTGTTTATGCAATGACAGCATGCTATCACTGTCCATATCCATATTGTCACATTTCCCAGTAAAGTCGAGCATTCAATTTCAATTCCCACTTGACCAGTATTCATTATACAGAATAATCTCTCCTGCTGTTTAAGGCAAGCTGCAGGTTTGTCAGCACTAGCACTGGCCATGAATAATAAGTACACTGCAGCAACAAGGCTACCGGAGGTAAATTTAACTTAAGAGGGGACTTGTGTTTTTTATAAAACATTTTAGTGTTTATTTCCGATGTATGCCCCCAAAATAAATACTGGAAAAAGTTCTTAGCCACTGTTTAATGCTACTGGTCGTTCATGAAAATACAATATTCTGTAATTTCTGTTACCAGTGCAATGGTGCTCTGGGGAAAAAAACAGGGGATGAAATGAGTGTCCCAAGAAAGGTTTTGGGGACACTGGGACCAATGTTCCAAAAGTGGGACTGTCCCGTCCAAAACGGGACGTCTGGTCACCCTTAGGTATCAGCTTAACCAGCTGCACCTGTGTTCAGTTGTTTGGAAACTGGCCTCCATTTTGACTCCCAACCTCCCATGTGGGTTTCAAAATGGCTGCCAGCAACCACTCACCATGGTTCTAGATCCCCTAGATAGTGTACTGCATGCATACCTCACTTAATTGTTGATATTTTTGGAGACTGTTTTATATTCTTTCAGACATGACCACTGATGTTGTGCAGTAAAATCTTCTTACATTTTATTTAATGAATAAGATTTTGATGTGAACCAAACAAAACAAAAACACAACGCATTTTGACAGTGTGTCTTCATCAGGCATAGCTATACAACAATTGCGAAAAAGATTTGCTGAAGAAGTGCTTTTGTCAGAAATGTTGTGAAATAAAATATTTTTTTTAATCATTTAAACCTTTTGTGTACATCCAAAAAAAATAAGTAAAAATAAAAAAATATATATATCTATATCTATATATATATATGTGTGTGTGTGTATGTATATATATATATATATATATATATATATATATATATATATATTATAATATATATATATATATATATATAATATGGATGTTAAAATTCTTCCCGACAGGTTTTGGATGTGCTGTGCTCCCTATGCGTGTGCAATGGGGTGGCTGTGAGAACCAATCAGAACCTGATCTGTGACAACCTGCTGTCTCGGAGGGACCTGCTTCTGCAGAGCCGCATGGTGAACGATGTCACAAGGTACTGTGATCTCACCATCGCCACTCGTAGATCCACAGACAAACCCTGGGGGTGCAAGGCTAGTCAATGCACAGCTTTATACAGTGCATGGATACAAGTCAACTGTGTGGGTAAATAACCATGGACAAACCACAGACAGAATCCCTGTTGACATACATAAAACAAGAGTAAATGTCCACATATGACCCTGTTATCTGAAAACAAGGTGTAGCGTACACAGTATGTTGAGTAACATCTTGCAAGATGAATAGCCTTTATTAGTGCAAATAATCACAAGCCAGAACCAATGAAAATTACCGTTGAGCTACCGATTTTAATTCTGTGAAAAACTTGTTCTTTCACAATTATATGACCGGTTCTCTAGCTGTGTCGTAAATGTAAGTGTCACAGATGCATGTACAGTACTAGTGTTTCCACTGTCTCTTCAAAATCAAATACAGATTGTGGTTTGAGTTTGATTTTGATTTACTGTGTCCTCTTTTTAGCATGAGGCCAAACATCTTCCTGGGAGTCAGCGAAGGTTCTGCCCAGTACAAGAAGTGGTATTATGAGCTGATAATTGACCAGGTGGATCCCTTTGTGACCAACGAGCCCTCGCACCTGCGCGTCGGCTGGGCCAACACGAAAGGGTATGCCCCCTACCCTGGAGGTGGAGAGGGCTGGGGCGGGAATGGGGTCGGGGACGACCTCTACTCCTACGGCTTCGACGGGCTTCAGCTGTGGTCAGGTCAGTAAGGAATGCTGAATTCCAGTTGACAGGTCTGTGGCCTCCATACAGTATGTTAGACATTTGTGTAGCCAACATTGTGCATTGAAAAGAAGCATTGGGATCATTAAATAGGGTTCCTGAACCCTCTATCACAGTGTAAGGATAATAAAGGTTTAAGCAAACATTCTGCGCTCAGCACAGCTGCATGGTAAGTAGTTGTAAGGTGATGTTTAGTGCTCTGGATGCAGACAAACAAGGAACTGTTGAAGTGGGGTAAATTTGACCTTGTGCAGATGATGTTCTGTGGCTGAAACAACATTGACAGTCCTGATTTTATTAGGACGTATGGTCACCCTATTGCAGACACACCAAGAAATTAGTATTGTCAAGAGAAAAGTAAACAAGTTCAGCTTCACACACACAGTTATGCAACGTATATGACCGGCACTTGAGTGCAAGTGAGAAAGCATGCATGAATTCTCTCTTCATGACGTGACCATCTCTGTGGCTTTTGCTACTGTTATAACTAGGTGTTACATGATTGTGTATAATCATAATGCAATATGCGTATAACTTTTGAATATTGGAATCAATAAAGGAAAGTTACTAAACACATCAGTTAGTATTGTGTGCACTCATTTACGGACATGTTATTGGCTTCCTTACAACAGATTGTCCAATGAACTGTAATAATTGAAAAAGATGGATGGTGGATGACCATGTCCCATGTGCTGTACTATAGGACACCATGCTAACTTAGGGTGTCATTGATCTTCAGTCAATTGTGTTTTTTTTTTTTTTATTTGTTTTTTTTGGTGGAAATTCTTTGAAACAAGCTTTATTTTATTTTATTTACAAGTTCCAACTGGGGTATAATATAGCTTTACAACACCTGTCCTGACCCCTTTTCATCAGCCAGAATTTGGTCCACTGAGCTGGAACACAGATTTCTCATTTGCAACTTTTAATGGCGTTCATGGTGTTAACTGTAAAATTGATCCCAATAAGTGCCATTGTAAAATGTGTTATTCTTGTTTTGGGCTTTTTTTGGTACAGGTGAAATGGGCAATAGAGCTGCCTGCAGTAAGACATGATGCCAACACACAGGTGGGCACTAGGAGTAGTCCGACTCTGTCGGGCACAAATGTATTTATTGAGCTCTGTTATAAACTAGAAAGGAAACCCTGTGCTTTATTGTCCGAGATGACTGGACACTTCTGTCGTTTACCTGGGCTTGGTTGCTGGGTTTGCTTTGTGACGTGGACCTTCCAATAACAAGTCCTTGTGTCCCGGTGGCTGCAGGCCGAGTGCCCCGAGGCGTGGCGTCGGTGAATCAGCACCTGCTGACTTCAGATGACGTGGTGAGCTGCTGCCTGGACCTGGGGGCCCCGAGCATCTCGTTCCGTATCAACGGGCAGCCAGTGCAGGGCATGTTCGAGAACTTCAACGTCGACGGGCTCCTCTTCCCCGTCGTCAGCATCTCAGCAGGAGTCAAGTAAGCGACCAACACAGGGCACTTTCTAAACCATCCATGCATTTACAAACACAGGGCACTTTCTAAACCATCTATGCATTTACAAAGGTAAAACTGCTTTGCATTTCAGTTTCAATTTTAGCCCTGTCGTGTAAGTAATTACACCGTGTAACAACAATTTTTTTTTTTTCCTGGGTAGTAAGTGTTATTTCCTAATTGCTTATGCTTCAAAAGTATAGAAAATGGCTATTATTCCCCACAAACTTTGCTTTTGTGACCAGGTGTGGCAAAGTGGTGAATACGTGCAGGTGAGTGCAGTGCAGAGTGGATAAATGACACAGACGATGATATACAGGTGCAAGGGTGTTTATTAAATGAATTCAATGTCCAGAGCCTTATAGCAAACCTGCAAATAATAAAAATGTTGGAAGTGGTACAGCGGCGTGTATCACTTCTAATTTATAATCCCACAGGTTTGACCCGTAACCCAAAGTCCAGTTCTTTCACCCACACAAAACACAAAACACAGACACAATTCCGACAGTGCGTGATTTTAGTGCTCGTGGTGCAAAGAGACGGTTCCCATAGTGGAAAGGTGAGTGGTGATATCCGGGTTTTACGCTGGCCTGCGGCTGCAGCTCCGGATCGTGCTCACTAGTCTTAGTGAAAACAACACAAGACAAACAGCGTTAATACACAAACAAGCAGGACACTCACGGTTTCGGTATACAAACGGGCTCCTTCTTGGTTATTTAGCGTAACCATCTGCAAAGGAACAGATCACAAAGCCACGCCCCCCTATTTATACCCTCGCCCATGACCCCTAGGTTAACAAGTGCATCCGCTCCTCCAATCCTCAGATGCCACGCCGTTTACCGTCCGGGTCAGTGAGCTTGGGTGCCGTAGCTCCGCCTCTTTCCTAAATGGCCGACTTCCACCTACCCTTCGGAATAAATTGTCTTGCCATTTGTTTAAGGCTACTCTGTTCCTTCTTTCTAGTGCCCTCACCGGTCGGGAAGGAGATCTAACACCAAACGTCATTCGATCTCTGTCACACCAGGACAGTGATATTTCAAAATATCACTATTTCCAATGGGAGAACGGGAAAATTTGTGTCTCTTCGTTCAGATAAAGTCAGAAGAGAACAACATATGAATCCAAATTAACATGTATTTATACAAAAGTAATACAAAAATGACTACAAAAGATTTAGAAGCGAGTAGTTTTTCGAGATTTACGATTATACTGTAAATTTACAGTATAATTATTAACAGGCATTTACTCAACACAAGTTACCACACTTTGAAAATAACCCACTACTGCCATTACAGATACTAATTGGGTGCTGCAGTAATTTAAATACCCATTTTTACATTTTAGCTGCACAGTCTCTTTTGCCCAGTGCTATGCATCCTTTTAAGATAATTGTTAGCAACATACAATGTTGTGTGTTTTATTTCTTATATCCCTTATCTTTTTCTAGTAATAAACCCTGTTTTCAGCTATAGAAACTCCCCTGCCCATTCCTTTTGGTTTGAAGGTTCATTTGATTTAATCAAACCTGTCATTGCAGTAGAAGTTTCTCCTCAAAAGCTTAACATCTCCCCAGACTGTTCATGTTTCTCTATGCCCTAATTTGACAGCTTATACTTTTTACAAAAAAAAAAACCCTAATGGAATAAACCATAGATTTAAGTATCTCTTATATTTCCATATTTCAGACTGCACAGTGCCAGGTTTGTTATATAAAACAACTTTGTTCTCACATTTGTGTTGTTTGTGGTAACTGTATGCATGCAAGATAACAACCACAGGCCATCTATTGTAAATATCGATATTAAAATCCTTTCTAAATAGGTTATTGAAGTGGAACATTGCTTTTGGGCCATCAGATTGACCCATATGTAGCTCTTTTGAATTTCATTTGCTGGCCTGTTTTCAGAGATATGAATCCTGACTCTTGTAATTCCCCTGTGACATTAACATTCCTATCCTAAATTAGATTTTCTGGAATACCCAGTGGTGACTCCAGGATTCTGAAAGTGGGGAGGCGAAGGGGTGGCAGACAGAAGGGCTTGGGGGGCAGAATGTGTTTTTTGTTTTTTATTTTTTAAGTATAAGTGAAAGGAAATGGGAGATGAATTAAGAAGTTCAAAGTATGATTTATTATTTTTCCATTATTTTTTGGTTTTCTGTAAACCCAAAATGACCAATATTATATTGTTTTCAGTGCAAATAAATTACACATTGCCTGGGAAATATCAGAAGGTCCTGGTAGTTCTCTCTGCCTTGTTTCTTTGAAATTAGAAACTTGAGAGTGACACTATTTCGTGTGAGGAAAGGACTTGTAGATTTGAATCACTTATGTCTACATCATCATCTTCACTACTTACATCTCGGTCAGTTTGTGTAGTTGGAGCGGGTGATGTTGTGGCAACAGCAGTTGTTCAGAATCTGATTTCAAGGGGTTGCTTTTAAAATGCCATGAATCAGGCAGCTTATTGTATATGACTTGTATGCAGTCTCATACATTATTCTGTCTTCCTCCCTCTGCTCACACTGCCTCTCGCTCTCCTGAGTTACAGCTCACCTTTTTCTCTCCTCTCTACTCCTCTCTAATCACACACGATTGTCAGAAATAAACACACATGCAAGGAAAATGACACTCACTCAAACACAATCATGAAAGATTTAAAAAATATATATAAAGTTATTATATCTTGATGCCTGTTCTAAAGTCTACAAGTGAATAATTTCTATTTCATGGAGCTAGGTAATTACGTATTTTTTAGAATACAGTTTAACAAATACTGTATTTCTACACTGCTTAAATGTATAGAACACGGTTAAAGTAGTAAATGTGTTAAAATCAACATAAGTATTTACTTATTAACCATGCTGACATAGTTATTCCATATAAAACTTTGTGTAATCTAAATACTATGGGCACCCTTAAGAGCTGTTTGTGACATAACTGATCAGACCATATCTACCCAGCAATTCTGGTTTCCAAGGTTTTATTTGGTTTTTTTTTAAACCATAAAACAACCTTTTTTTTTTACACAAAAATGTTACGTTAAACCATTACAACATGCTGTCCTCTCTTTCTTACATGAGAAAAAAACATAAGTCTTTACATTTGAAAATATGTTTGTGTACGTTTTTATGCTGCCTTGGCAGAATAATCATTCTAAATGAGTTTTGTGAAGAAAGGGATTCTGAGTTCTACCATTAATACTGCTACTCTTAATTCTGATCGTAGTTAATTAATTCATCTTAATTCTGATCCAAAGCATTTTATCAGCACATTTCCATGTGCTTAAATTTACAACTATTAATACAAATATATATATATATATAAATGGGGTTTCTATAAGATTTTTGTTTATGGTTCAGTGAATTTTTTTTTTTTCTTCGAGGTATCACACTGACTGCAAGCTAATTATTTTACTAATATTTTAAAATGAAATTCATACACAATAGCTTAAACAAGAACATAATACAGATAAATAAAATAAGGAAATACATTAATAAGTTACATATACTCAAGTATTAAACAGTTTGTTTAATATTATAGCCATCTTTTTTTTCGTTTGAGGTTTCCAGGTGGATTTTAGTTGGGCGGGGTGTTTATGCTTCAACCTGACTAAGTAGCTTCGAATTGTTCATATTCTTGCTGTGACTGGCTGCAACAGCGATTGGATGGTGTTGGTTAGGTTGTTTTTTTTTTTTCTTGCATACCATACTTGTAACTGAAGGCATTGTATTGTGGGATATGTAGTTGTTAGTGAAAGTTTTAGGGAAGGTTGAAGTGGGGGCAGACACATTTCAGGGGTGGCGCTTGCCACCCCTCGGTATCGCCAGTGGGAATACTGCATGCACCAAAGATCATATATGTATTGTTGGATATCTTCCAGTATTCACCTGTCACATATTACATACAAATTGCTTCCATTTAGAGATGTTGTAGTTATTAGGGTGCTGGGCGGAATGGCGCTGAAGGCCTGGGTCGGAGTACAGTTTGGTCAGTGAGTTTGAAATGAGTTTGATGGACAATTAGGCTAGCCCAGTTCACAATGCCTGCACAAGAGAGGCCCAGCAGGGAGTGGCAGGATTATTAAGGTGTCGGCACCATATCTGACTCTATTAATGGAATTGGTTCATCATCTCTTATGAACTCTTAATACCCAAATGCAATTTTAAATTAGAACCAAAATTCGTATTGATTTATGAGCATACCAGCCAAAAAATAACTTGTTTTAATTAACTAAACTGGCAAAATATGGTAGGTTGGCACTTAATTACTGTACAGAATGTGTACTGATCTTTAGATTATAAAAATAGTAAGGTAAAACTGCAGAGTACTAGAAATACCAAAAGAACTGACCATCAGATCATTTTTCAGCCTCCCCTTCTAAAACTATTTTTGTCACGTCTTGTAAGGAGCACTGTAAATTTACATAGCGTATCATTTTACAGAGATACTGTAGGCTGTGCTTTGAATGGCTGCCCCAGCTGCTCCCTGTTTCCTCTTGGGATATCTGGACCTAAACTGCTGCAATCACGTGGCTCAAACAAGCTGCGGAATTGGACAGGGCTGTAAATGAATACCTCTGCTTTTAAATTAAGTCATTAAGAAAGGCACATTTTAAACTAGTGTCTTTTCTTGAGTTGTAACATAAACAGTACAAGGAATCTTTAGCTTGTGGATTTATTTTCTCCAAGTGAAAGAAAGCCATCACAATCAGACCCACATTCACTCTGCTCTGATTCCCACTGTGCTGTGTGTCTGAAATCCACTAGGTGCAGGTGTTTTTTTTTCTTCTGCATTTATTAGCCTGTGAAGTGCTCTGGGATGCTAGTTTGTGAAGAATTTTTGGTCCACGGCTAACCTGAAAAACTGAATAAGTATGTCAAATGAACTGTAGACAAACTCATTATTATTTTCTACAATATTAATTGGTATAACAAAATAGATTAATTTCAGTTGTAAAGGTGTACCCCCCCACCCCCCATAGTAGCAGCTGGAAGTGCTCAAATAACTTTAAAGCCATGCTTGTACTCTTTTAATTTAAAAAAAAATAAGTGATGTGCATGTTGTCTTGTTCAGAGTGCGTTTCTTGCTGGGAGGTCGCCACGGAGATTTCAAGTTCCTGCCGCCTGTGGGCTATGCCCCCTGCTACGAGGCCCTGCTGCCCAAGGAGAAGATGAGGGTGGAGCCAGTGAAGGAGTACAAGCGGGACTACGACGGCGTTCGGGATTTGCTGGGAACCACAGAGTTCCTGTCCCAAGCCTCCTTTGTCCCCGTGCCTGTCGAGACTGGCCAGGTGAGCAGAGGGACTGGGAATGTATTCATTAGCAGCTTCCCAAAAAATACCTTTAAAAAAAACAGGTATATAGGAAAATATTACAATTGATAGTAATTCCATAGTAGGTAAGAATTCGTGTAAATTATTATGTTATTAATTTCTATAATATTTCATAAGTCCGACACTAATGGAAAGTGCAGTTGTAAGCATGATAGGAATAAGGCCTGTGTTGAGTACTCTTGTGCTTTTCTCCTCCTGTGGTGGTCAGTGTTTTATCCTGTTTCTTCTGGCTGCTACTTGGATATTTGACAGAGGAAAGCCGTGTTTAAGCCCCAATGAGAGGTACTATATGACACTCCTATTCTCTTGCAGATTGTCTTGCCTCCCCAACTAGAAAAAGTCAGAGACAAATTGGCAGAAAATATCCATGAGCTGTGGGGTATGAACAAGATCGAACTCGGCTGGAACTATGGAAAGGTGTGGCAGAATGACTTTGTAATAATTGTATGAATACACATGTTCAATGCTAGTATTTTGTTTAAAAAAAAACACACACACAGGGTGGTTAAAATGTCACTACTACTTTTGCTTCTAAGAAAAAATAAAACAAAAAAAAAAATTGATATAGTATTTGGTTTCATTTACTTAATACTGTAGCACATGTCGACCTATTTTAGAAAACCTTGTTAATACTAACCTGTTCAGAGGTGTGTGTCTTTGGAATTGCTGCGTTCGGATAGGTTGTCGTGGTGATTTAATTTAAAGCAGGTCCAGTACAACAATAACACTTATGGGAGTCACATGACCTGTGTTTCTGGTAATAGAATCTGCATATCATTGTACACAGCTGCATTGCAAATGGGCCAGCTGACTTTATAACTAACCTGAAATACAGCATTGGGCAAATTTATTAGAACTCTCCATTGCTTCTGTTTTGATTTGTTGTGCATATGAAATTAAAGCACTGGAACTGAAAATTGGCAAAATAGACAAATTAGTGATTGTTTAATTTAATTGATGACTTTAATAGGCCACACATGCAATTAATTTCAAATTGTAAGAGAAAAGGAACACATAGCCACAAATGGTAAAATGCTTGAGACTTTTTAGAAGCTGTTTAAGATACCTAATTAAAGCATGGGAGCCTATATTGCTGATTACTGAGCGAACTTTGAAATTCTCACGCCCACAGGTTTTCATGGTATCATAGATACATAAATGGGCAATCTTGAGGTGTGCTGTATTTTTTATTACTGAAGGGATTCTTCTATTGCTGTGGCAATGTCTTTTGTAGCTCAGATGCTTTAGTAAGATAATTATTCATTTCATAGAGAATAATGCTTTGGTTACCAACATTGCTGTGTACAAGCCACATTTCATAGCCTGCTGATTGTTATGCTGCATTTTAATTTCAGCAGTGCACTTCCTGCTGTCTACCCTGGCAGTTTGTGTTTGTGATTCATTAGAGCATTAATAGAATGGGTGCATTAACATTGGCAAGCTGTGCCGCATACAAATTACTGTACACCTTGCATAATGAACAAGATACTAGTGGAATTATTTAAATGAAGCACTTTCTGGAAACTGGTTTACTGTACATTGCAGTAATTGTAATCAAGAAATTGACTGCATTTCACCATCTTGGTGCTTCATAGGTCGTAAAATTGTATATGTGCTTAAGATTGAATGGTTTTAAATTATGGATGTTTTGTGCAGTACAAGTCACATGAGTTCAGTGGAAATCAATATTAATACTTTACAAGATAAGTTATGACCCAATAAGTTAAAGTTTGGCACGCAGCATTCAGATTATGTATGTATGTATGTATGTGTGTGTGTGTGTGTGTGTGTGTGTGTGTGTGTATATATATATATATATATATATATATATATATATATATATATATATATATATATATATATATATAATATAAGTGATAACAATAGAGGGAGCAGTTTCATTGGCTAACAAGTGTTCTAACCTGTGCAGGTATGTACTAGTACAGCTTGGAACTTTGACTGGTTCCCAAGACAACAGATTTACTTTTGGGAGGGTGTTCAAATAAGGTCCAAAATCTGCAGGCCTAAGCTGTTTAATGGCTCTTGGCTTCACCTCGTTTCTAACACCCTTGGCATGTGAATACTGGATTATATTTGAACCCCCTATCATGTGTTATAGCTTTGATATTATATTATAATTAGGCTTGCTACTTTTCGATTTTAATTGGTAAAGCTGGATAAATGTCGAATTCAACAGAAATATGAGTTCGACCGAAAGGAACAATGCTTGAGACTTTTTAGAAGTTGTTTAAGATACCTAATTTAAAGCATGAGAGCCTATATTGCTGATTACTGAGCGAACTTTGAAATTCTCACGCCCACAGGTTTTCATGGTATGAAAGATACATAAATGGGCAATCTTGAGGTGTGCTGTATTTTTTATTACTGAAAGGATTATTCTATTGCTGTGATGATGTCTTTTGTAGCTCAGATGCTTTTTTTTTTTTTTGCTTACCAAAATTATTATTTAGAAATCACCTCTAGTTTGTGTAGTTCTGCTCTGAATGGCTAGGGGTCACTGTCAGTCAACTCAGTGCCTACTGTAGTTTCACCATCAGTCATCTCATCTTGTTATGACAGATCTCATTGACTGAAGCAGCGCTAGAATGCTCTCATTTGTTTAAGTGATTGTCAATCATCAAACTTGCACCGTCTGTGCACTTTCATTTGCCAGCTACAGCGCCTGTCATTCAAAGCGCCTACTTTAAATTAACGGGTTATGATAGGCTTTTGCTATAGGTATATATGGTGATAGTTACTAGTGCATATTGTTTACCTGTAAATCTATGCTTTAGGTCTGTGTAATACACTTTTATATTGCTTTTTCTAATGCTTATTTGAGACCATTTTTTAATTTGTGTAGGATCTTTAACTATACAAGGTAGCTCCGCTGTGACTAAACATTATTTCAGCTAGAATGTTGGTAACCATGGTTTTCCTGCATATTGAATATGATAAAGGGGTTTCGTTAAATGAGACGTTTTTCAATGGCATAAAAAGTCTGGTGTTTTTTTTAAGCATAAAGGTCGATTTCACCCATTCTCTGCTTCAATTAAAAAATAAAGATCGGTAAATTCTTCCAAAAATAAATGTCGATATTAATTGTCGATTTGGCAAAAATTTTTTAAATGGAATAGTAGCAAGCCTAATTGTAATATAATATATTATGCTATCTCTGACAGAAATCCATAAACTCACCTTAGAGACTCTAACAACTGTGTCCTTCGTATCTTTAGGTTCGAGATGACAACAAAAGGCAGCACCCCTGTCTCGTGGATTTCTCGAAATTGCCCGAAACAGAAAAAAATTACAACCTCCAGATGTCATCAGAAAGTTTAAAGTAAGATCTTCTTCCCAGTCAGATGTGTGCTTGGGAGCCATAATTGTATGTGTGAAAGTGTTTGACAGGCTGTGAGGAACCACATGGAGATGGGCTTGAAGCATTGTCTAAACATTGTTTCCATTTCATCAGAGGCATTCATGTTTCAGGTTATGTGAATTAGGATATCTTTGTATTTGATCATGTGATTTTCTCCTGTAACAACGGACAGCGTAAAGTGTTCTGTGATGGAGACCGATGGAAACAAGCCTTGTAATGTCTTTTGAACACATGGTCTGTTTCACAAAGCAGCATATGAATGAGATTGGTTGACCCATCTGTAAAATAATGAAGTTATAATATATGCAATCCCATTGACCCCTTTCTGCCGCCTTATTCTCTTTCAAGTTGCAATTATCAAAATGAAAAATGTGAATACAGGTTACTGTAAATGACATAGAGGATTTCTTTGCACAAATATAATGATAGCTATAATCCAATACTTCCGATATACTCCTGGGTTGAGAAAATATATGCCTTTCAAGAAGAGCATTTACTAGCAGTTCCTCTTGCAAACAACTTCAGTAATAACGTCCTGCCAAAAGCTGACATTTCTTATTGATTTATTTCTTTAAAAGATGTTCCAATACATTTTTAATGGAGATTTGATGGATTTTTGAGGATTGAATATTGGATTTAGGGAAAGCCTCAGGACCATAAGCATATTGAGGTCAATTATGATGGTTTGATGGCTGTTAAATTATTTAACAAAATGAAAAATGAAAAAAAATAAATTAAACAAGAACAGATATACTTGCTTTTTCGTTAAATGTGTGATTGTTACAGCTCCTCCTATCTCTGATTAATTGTTATCTTTGTTAATTTTATAATTGGAAAGTTTCTGATTTGGATCTCGGGTAAATAAAACATTGCTGATTTATATGCATTGCATACTGTATTTGAGCCAATATGATTTGGGAGAACAATTCTATTTTACAGTTTGAGATTGTACACAAAATCGCCCAGTATGTCTTTAAAAAAGGACGGTCTTCATTATAGCAAAACTCGGTCTTCAGAAATACTATGTTTGAAAAATGCCATTACAATACAATATATTACCATGAAGAAACCCTAGCAGACCCCTGAGCAGACCACAGCATTATGACCAATGGCAACACAATGGATTGGGAACAATGAATGCTCCTGATGCAGTGGCACACTGGCAGGTACTGATACCATGCTATCATTCAGAACTGTTAGACACTCACTGTGCTGAATTAGGAAGTGCAAAAAGAAATGAAGTTCAATGCTAACGTTTCAGCTAGAAGTCTTTCTATTGAATGTTTTGGACTACAAGCAGTTTGCATTGGTTCATATCCAGTATTGGGGAAGTTACTTTTAAAAGCTGTAAAGTGTCTGCCCCTTTAAATATACACAGTACACTGGAAGTGTTCTTTAAACTCCATAGCGTATTTTTATTAGCAAACTGATTTCAAAACAAACAAAACAAAACCTAGCCCTTATTTGGGCACTAACTAAACAGGTTAGCAATAGTCCTATCTAATGCAGCGCAGGGTAAGCCTGTTCCCCTGTTTAAACCAATTCCGCAAATAACTTTGTCCAACACACTTTTCCACTGTTCAGTTTTTTCTGTCTCTCCACTTCAACCCCCATCATCGAACACACAAACTGTGATTGTGTTATTTCCCAACTTGATCAGTCACAGCTGATCAGCATTTACCCATTGATTATTCAATTAAATGATTATTACATTTGCTATGATGAAGCGTATGTGGCTAACACCAGGGTCCTAAAGCCTCTAAATTCATGTTGGGCACAAACACATCATCACAAAACATCTTCGGTTACAGTTACAAGTTACTTGAACAAAAATGTAAGTACTGTAAGTTGAGGTTACAGTTGCCAATAGTTACTTCTCATGGATGGTTTGGTCAGGCTGCAGCTCAAAATGTTCTTAAAACAATCCAGCTATCGAACCCATTCACTCGCTCCCTGGACATCATTTTCTAGCCAGGTGGTATGAAAAGCGTGTGCATGTGACACGTAAGCTTTAACTTGCATTGTTGAAGCGCTTTATGATTTCTGTGTTCTGTATTAGCTGCAGTCCTTTTTTTAAATAGAACAAAAAGTAATTCAGTGTTCCTGATTCGTTACCAAGCCGGCACTGTTTCGTGGCACTGCAATGGAAACGGAGGCAGTTTCTGACCAGTTTCCTTCACTGTTCCAGGACCCTCTTGGCTCTGGGATGCCATGTTGTTCAGGTGAAGATGAATGCAGAAGAAGATCTGAAAAAAACTAAACTTCCCAAGAAGTAAGTGTGTTTAATAATAGCTGCTTATATTTTATTAATTTTTTCATTACTTACCATGTTGCATAAATGCAGTGCTTCAAAGTCAGATAAAGCTGACAGAGATATAGTGTACTGAGGCAACTCAGTCAGACACTGAAAGAATTAGCAGATATTATGGAATGCTCCAAATCAACCTGAAATATTTGTAATTGCTATATATCATGTCAGTTAATACATGGAATGTGTAATGTCTTTTGAGCAGGGATCGTTGACAGGGATCATTTACAATGACATTATTTTACCTTGTTTTTAGCGCACATCAAAACTACCCTTAATTATAATCTATTGACAGGTTAAAGCATTTTGTAAAATTCCATTGGTTGTTTTAAAATGACTCAATGCTGTGGGTTTTCTCAATTACAGTATACAGTATTCCCTCCCTAACAGAGACACCGTTATGCCATGCATTTAGATATGTCAGATGTATTTCGCAGAGTAATAACAGTAATAACTAAATATCTGTGTATTGCATGATCCAAAGAGACGTGCTGGAAAAAAAAGTTATACTGTCTGATTTTTACATTTAAAATAACTTGAGCATTATAAATGTGTTTGCGTGTGGTTTTTACATTTTCTTTTTCAAACCGGACACCTCATTATTTCAGATTGCCTGTCTGTCTCCAGACATGTCCAGTTTAGTGAGGGACTGGTGTAGTGTAGTAGGAGCAAACAGAACCATTGAATCGATGAGCCAGGGAATTGCCTCTCACCAATCTCTCTGTTTAATTGAAGCTACATGATGTCGAACGGTTATAAACCTGCGCCGCTGGAACTTTCTGAAGTGAAGCTGATCCCAGCTCAGGAAGTTCTGGTTGATAAACTTGCTGAGAACGCGCACAATGTCTGGGCAAAGGACAGAATTAAGCAAGGATGGACCTATGGCATTCAACAGGTAGGACGATCCCCCGCCAAGGACAGCACTTTCACTGTTAATATCAAATGTTTATCATTCAGTCACAACTGGGGAAAACAGTGGCTTAAGTTTACGAGTGGCGAGAATTAGGTACACCACTTACTATGTCATTGAGATAAACCACGTTACCTAAACTATAAAATGGTTAATTATCTGCATTTTAAATGTGTTTGTAAAGCAATTGTTTTATAGCCAAGTGTCATTGTCTTATTGCTTGCTGAAGGATCTGAAGAACAAAAGGAATCCTCGTTTGGTGCCGTATGCATTATTAGATGAGCGCACAAAGAAATCGAACAGAGATAGCCTGCGTGAGGCTGTCCGAACACTGATTGGCTATGGATTCAACATTGAACCTGCTGACCAGGAGAGTGGTAAGCAAGAGGACATATTACTGTACATATTGTCCTGCTGATTGAGATGAAGGGAAACTTCAAAAATAGGAGCCCTGTTTTGAAGCATGTACAAAGGCACTTTTATCTTTTTTTTTAACTAGCTAGAAACAACTTGGTTGCAGAAAGGTTCAGGTCAGTTATTGTTCTGGGTAGTTTCTTGCTAGTTTATACAGTTAAAGTTATTCCATAATTTCAAAATACTTAATAATAATTTGAAGATAAAACCTTGAAGTTATTTTTATTCATACCTGGCTTCAAAATAGCCCCCCTTTTTGAAGAGCTGTCTATTTCAAGTGTGTTGTCCTGTTACGTTTTCCTTTTTCACCCAGCTGGTCAGAGTTTAGAGCGCTTGAGTATTGATAAAATACGATTCTTCCGGGTGGAGAAAACCTATGCAGTGAAGACAGGGAAGTGGTACTTTGAGTTCGAGGCCGTCAGTGGAGGAGACATGCGCGTGGGCTGGGCCAGGCCGGGCTGCAGGCCTGACGTTGACCTCGGGACGGATGACCAGGCCTTCATATTCAACGGATTCCAGGTTGGTGCTCACTTTAGGACTTATGTATTACTTTTAAAGCAAATTATGCCTGTTTGTTACAGGGCCATCACCTTGTATTACATCATATGAAGCATGTCAAAACAGGACAACTGAATCCATCATTGTCACTAGCACAGTCTTGGATGCAAATCACTGATATACAGTAGAGTTTCATGTGTCAAGGTAATGGACTAATAAGGTAGGTAGTGGACTAATAAGCTAAGTGAATGGTACCAGGAGTAAATGTAGTGAGTGACTCACTGTAAAAGACATTTTAAGCTCTTTTCTGTTTCATACTGTATCATATTAAATTGACTTAAATTTCTAATTTGAAACCATTTGACATTTGACCTAATCTTGTGATAATGTGTCTCGAAGGGCTTGTGTATCTCAGATCAGGATACGGATCAGGCAGGACTGCAGTTGCTAGTTCAGGATGGTGGTGTTAGACTATACTGTTTCCACTCTGTTAATGAATTCCAGCTCCTCGTGCCTTGCTCTTTCAGGGTCAAAGCGTGCATCAGGGATCCAAGTTCTTTGGTCGCTCCTGGAAGGCGGGTGACGTAGTTGGCTGTATGATTGACATGGAAGATAAATCCATGATCTTCACACTGAATGGAGTGATCCTCATCACTAACACAGGCTCCGAACTTTGTTTCACTGACTTTGAAGTTGAAGATGGTGAGTTTGTGGTCTGTGAGCTACGGCTCATTACAATACTGTGTGTGTATAATTCCCTCTTTTGTTTTTGTGGAGATTAAAGCTATAATAAGCAGGGTGTACAAATGAAATAAATCTCTAGCCTATACAGCCTTCATGGTTTTGAAATATAGTTTTAAAAAACCAATGAGCGCAGCATGGTTCACAGCAATATATTCTCTATTAAAGACCGTTATAAGATTCTTTCAGTTCCTCACAAGGGAATTGTGTAACATCAGTGTGAGATTAAAGGTAAGAGAGAATGAGTCTAATTTGATTAATAAGCCTCGCCCACTACACCCTTGTGAGCTTTCCTGTAATGATAAGCACATCTGGTTAGCAGCAACAATTAACTCAACCAGCCCATCACAACGCGATTGCCAGCAGGGATACTCAGACTTTTCAAAAACAGTTTCACGAATTACGATGATCAACAGACTCAAAATAAGAATTCAAAATTATATGTGTGTATGTGGGGAAAATTATTACATTTTTTTTCTACCTGTCATAATGACATGGTATCTGATTTCAGAATTAAAAATGCACACAGTTCTTTAGTTTAGCACTGTATTCAAAACCTCCCTGCCACTCCTTCGTACTAAGATGTATTTTATTGATGTCCTGCTGTGTAGGACAGCAGGACAGCAATAAGATACATCTTAGTCAATATTAGAAAACATAATGATTTTTTAAAAATAAAGTGGTAGCCAGCTATATAACTTGTACAGATCTCCAGAGAAAGGCTTTCCAGCTGAAACCATTTTTTTTCATTCCGTTGCTGATGTAGCACTCCCAGTTTCTTTCATTAATCTTTCACATACAGAACTCTGCTTTTAACAGAGAAGCAGTGGGGTTTAACAAGGACACGAGAGATTGTCTTCAAACTTTATATTACCTGAATACAATGTATTAAGAGTTCGGATTTATGTGACATACAGGCCAAGAAAAATCTATTTCCACATTTTGAGTTGCAAGTTATATTTTTGTTACCGTAGCATTCTTATTTTATTTTCACCAATCAGTTTAAAAAATGCCAGAATATACCATTCCACAATGTACATTGATCTATTTTGTGTCAGCACTCTTTCTGAATGAGTGGTGTGTACTGTTGTTTGAGAGGTCTGTTATAACGGAGAAAGGGGTTGTGCTTCTTGCTTTTCCAGGTTTCATTCCTGTGTGCAGCTTGGGTCTGTCTCAGATCGGCCGCATGAACCTGGGGAAGGATGCAAGCACCTTTAAATACTACACCATGTGCGGCCTGCAGGAGGGCTTCGAGCCCTTCGGCGTCAACATGAACCACGACGTCGCCATGTGGTTCAGCAAGCGTCTGCCCACTTTCATCAACGTGCCACAAAACCACGCCCACGTGGGGGTAAGGGACAGGAGAATGGAACAGCCGACAAACAAAGCTGCTTTCATTTTATTATTAAATGATGTATAAGCAAAAAACTGTGATACTTCCATATTAAAGTTTCCCATAGTAAAAGCATAGCAGAGTGTAATAAAGCATGGTAATGCACAGGTAAACATTATAGGTCTGGCAAGGTTTTAAAGCATATAGAAAAAAAAAAAATTAAACTATGGTAAATGCATGGGAAAAAATTACGTTGCACCTTTACAATTGTAGACTTTTTGCACATTGGTCCTTATAATGCATCATATAAGGTTTGATTGTGATACAATTGATAAGAATATGAAAAGACCATTGTTTTACCATTCACCAGTGATTGCTACTGTTTCTTAAAATACAGCTCTTTCTCTTTTTTTGTTGCATGAAGTCTCCCAGTCTAAAGTTCTTGGCCTGTAGCAAGGCTGTTTTGCAACTGCACTTTGGGTCTGAATGGGCAATGAAATGATTTGTGGCTTTGCCGACATTGTGTGCATTACTCTGTGATCAGTACAAAACACCTATTTCTAAAATATAAAATATGTGGCTGACCTAAAGTGCACTTAAGTGATTGCATTCATGTGGGTTTGAATTGATCAGCAGGTGCACAGTGTAGTATTGGTAATTGAGGCTAACGGCACTTCTCTTGATCAAAAGCAAGTGTGTATACCTCGCTCAGGTTTGGTTTAATAGAAGACAGTTGTATAATTCAACAGGTTCAATAATGGTGTGTTTTCAAACTAAAATTAATCTGTTTCACTGAAGTGCATGTAGTTGAAGGGAGTGAAGATCAAATGTCTGTTTCCTGGACAAAAACAGGTTTCAGGGTTTGAATAGTTCCGTTTGATCGTTTGAATGTAAAGTTACTATATTTCCCTTGGTTTTATTGTAGGTTACACGAATCGATGGGACCATTGACAGTCCGCCCTGTCTCAAAGTGACTCACAAGACGTTTGGCACGCAGAACAGCAATGCAGACATAGTGTACTGTCGACTTAGCATGCCTGTGGAGTTCCACTCCTCCTTCCGGAATGGAACCCTTCATGATTCCGAGAGCAAGCTGCACGACGAATCACAGAAACCAAAGCAGAGGTGAGCGCATGGAGAAGCAGAGTCTAGAGCAGGGGGCACAAACTCTGACCTCCAGGTCCTGAGTCCTCCAGGTTTTAATAGTATCACAACTGATCAGCACATGGAAGGAGTTTCAGTTGGTTCAGAGAAATAATTTAGTGTACAGGTGGACCAGCAGGGCTCCGTACCTTGAGGAACATAATTATTCACTGCTGGCCTAGAGGGTCTAATAGCTAATTCAAGAATTAGCTTCAAGAAATTTACTTCAAGAAATACACTGCATATATACTTCTGGCTGTAATATACAGGTTATTTGTATAGTCATATCGTTGTCTTGCTGTTCTCTGTTCTCTGTGATCATTAGTAAAGACAATCTATAAAGGTGTCTGCCCCACAGGTTTAATACATTGGATGTTGTTCTTTTCAGGTTTCCACTGAAATCCCAAAAACAAGTTGATGAAACTTCTTCTAGAGGGCCAGAATATGGAAATATCACTGCGGTAAATACATTTTCTTAAATATAGAAAAAAGAACTATATGAATGTTGACAGCTGTAATTCCTGATTTCTTGGCAGTTGCATTCACTTAAGAGCTTTACAGTCTTTGGGTCTGATTCACCTTGTTGTTTTTATTTACTGTATTTGTTTTGGTAATATTTTGCCAGTACTCTTTCACTGCTGTACCATTCAGTTATGGCCATTTTTTTGCAAGGAAGTGATTTTAACAGTTTGATCGAGAGAAACCGTTTTAGAAATCATTTCATAAAATGGCAATCTCATTGGCTAACAAGTGTTCCAACTTCTGCGCGCATCAGCATGACAACCGTCTGGATTGAGCTAAGTAGGGTACATCTCTTGAAAGTGGCCACCTTCCATCCTCGTTTTTTCGTTGACTAGCCCACGACACCTCAAGAGGGCTCAACAGTGATTTTGGCATCCCGGCATCACCTCCCTCCATCACCCACTCAGCTCAGCC
Organism: Polyodon spathula; assembly: GCF_017654505.1. Classification (NCBI taxonomy): domain Eukaryota; kingdom Metazoa; phylum Chordata; class Actinopteri; order Acipenseriformes; family Polyodontidae; genus Polyodon; species Polyodon spathula. The sequence goes on from NC_054545.1 coordinate 15,680,793, forward strand.
CAGCTTACTTACCTGTACATCAGCATTGCTTTCTTTCTATTGTGCTTGAGATCCCCATCCAGAAACTTTCAATCTCAACCACAGCTAGTTGCTGCTCTTTTCTGCTGCTTCAGATAAGTTCTTCATTGTTTGACGCAACTCTTGGCCACTGAACCAGACGTCTCTGAGAAACCGGGTTGTAGTGTGTGCCACAAATCCTCGGCAACCCAGACTAAACTCTGACTCTCCATCCTTGCTGTTCCGTTTCAGCGGCTAGTTGAGCATGCCGAAGTTTCTTCCTCTCATATGCCTCATCCACAGCATCTTCCCATGGCATCGTTAACTCTACCAAATGAACAAGTCGTGCTGATCCAGACCACAAGACAATGTCTGGTCGAAGGTTAGTAGTGGTAATCTGAGGTGGAAAAATAAGCCGTTGACCAACATCTGCCAGCATCTTCCAGTCTCTAGCAGCTTCCAGTTGTCCTGAGCGAGGCTTGATTTTAACACCTTTTCTTGGTGGTTGCTCTCCTGGATGGATTAATATTGTCTTTTGTGTGTAATGCTTTGATGGAACTGGTGGAAACTTACTGGTCAGGTTACGCTTATCTTCCAATGCTAAGGCCAAACATCGCAGCACCTGGTCATGGTACCAAGTAAACCATCCTTAGCTAAGACTCACCTTACATCCTGTCAAAATGTGCCTTAATGTTGCAGGTAATGAACACAAAGGAATAGGGGGATCCTCACCCACCCAGAGGTTTAGGTTCTGTGGTGATGTGAGAACATCATATGCTGATCTAATGAGGAAACTGATCCAGCTCTGTTCCATTGTCCATAGGTCTTGCCAGCTGATCTTGCGTTGTTCCATACTCTCCCATCTCATTCATTCTCACTGCTTGGCCTGGGAAATGGTCTTTACACACCTGATCCTCTCCTCCTGCTTTTGCACCTCATTGACTACCAGCTTCCTCCGTTGAGCTGGGGTTGCCTTGTGCCATGTAGGAGGAGCTGAACTGAGACCAAAACCTCCTTTTCCATGCTGAACTTGCCCCATAATATCTCCGATTCGAAGGGCAGCCTTAGCATCTTCCACAGCTTTCTTTGCTCTCCATTTTCTTCCAGTTTTCAACACAGGTGCTGCCTCCCCTACGCATTTGTCACGTGAATCTACTAATGTCATTTCCAGTCGGACTTTGGCGCACTTAAACTCCTCGGTTAGAGCAGAAATTGGTAGCTGCAGTATTCCTTTACCATAAAGTCCCATTCTGCCAAGGCAGCGTGGAATTCCCAACCATTTCCTGACGTATGAACTGATTAAAGCTTCCAGCTTTTCAATTGTTGCAAGGAAACCTCGTACAGTCAGTCGCCACAGCAGTCTTGGCAGTAGGCCAAACTGAAAGCACCAGAGTTTGTTTGCCTGGTAAAGCCCTGCTGTCTATGCTCTTCAACCCTTGCACTGCTTGCTGTCTAACTTCTCCCACACAACCTTTGTCCTTTAGATCCCCGTCTTACCATCTCCCTAGATTTTTCACAGGCTTCTCAGACACTGTTGGTACTGCCTCACCATTAATGTAGAATCTTTTATCTACTACTTTACCTTTTAATTATAGAGATGCTCCTTGATTTAATGGGTTTGAATTGCATTCGTGCCCATTCAGTGTTATTGGTTAATTTGCCCAATAACCGATTAGTGCAGGCTATTGTTGTAGTCATTGTTGTCATGTCATCCATGTATGCCCGAATTGGTGGTAGTCGCATTCCAGAAGCCAAGTGCTCTCCTCCTACTACCCATTTTGATGCCCTTATAATTACTTCCATTGTAATGGTAAAAGCCAGTGGAGAAATGGTACATCCTGCCATTATTCCAACTTCTAGGCAGTGCCATGTAGTGCTGAATTCTGAAGTTTAAAAACTAAATTGCAAATCTCCAAAGTATGATTTCACTAAATTTGTTATTGTCATTGGTATGCTGAAAAAATCTAATGCTATAATAACAGGTTGCAGTCCCTAATAATAAACACAAATATCCGCCCCACAATAGTACTAACACATTCACCAGTCCTGGGTGCGTGCAGTAGTGCTCATGGTGGGTGATACAGTTTATTCAGTGACAATCGTGCAGTGCTGTTCCGGGTTGGTGCTGGCTCTTGGTGACAGCTCCAGAATCATGTTTAGCCATCTAGTAATACACAACAAGACAATTACAGACCATCAAAACAAAACACTTACAAATGTCTTTTTATTATTCAATACAGGGACTCTCACACAGTCCTTACGGTTCAATAGTTGTTTAAACCAAGCGAAGGAACATATTACGATTCTCTGTCTCCCTTATATGCTGTCACACATTACCCCTTGGTAAACGAGTGCAGCTGCTTTTACAATCTGCGGCTGCTATGTCGTTTCACTTCCGGGTCAATACGTTCTTGCAACAGAGTCTCGCCGCATTCCAGACTGACCGACTTCCGGGGGAAAAAGCTGTCAGGCCAGCCCGTCCAAAGAACTCTGCTCTCGCTGCTTAGCGCCCTCACAGGTCGAGAGGGAGATTTATAACCAAGATTCATTGTATTTCTGTCACACTGTTTATTTCAGGTTTCACTGTATTTCTTGTGGATTTTTTAATAGGTTTGTGGGCTGAGTTATCTCTCTGTGCAGCACTACAGTACTTCTATGTGCGAGTGTTTGAATCGGTTTGTCAGTAGACGTGTTTAATTGTTTTGAGGTTTGTGATTTGTTCGGAGTTTCTTCTTTAATATTTAGTTTTCGTGTCGATCCTCTCTCCAGTACTACTACTCTGTCCGAGTGTTCGGGGGACAGGACCCCTCCAGTGTGTGGGTGGGCTGGGTGACCCCTGATTACCATTACTGCAGCAGTACCTTTGACCTGAACCGGAACCGCACTGTCACCGTTACGCTGGGAGATGAGAGGGGACGGGTCCACGAGAGGTATTTATCACTAGAGTTATTTGTAAAATAGCAAGCAAGGGAAACTCAATCAGTGAGCTGTTTTATGGTAATGTTATCCCCATGAAATCGCTACAGTATGCTAACCTATGACATCGCTGCAATATGCTAATCGATTGTAAGCACTGCAGAACAAAACAAGCAAAGAAACGCTGTAACAGACCTGTTTTTATAAGCTCAGTATTGGTCAGACTGGAAAGGAGTATTGGGATATGACTTCTATCTGCCTGCCTTGTGCATTTCCAATTGGAAACACATAGAACAATATTTATTTTGACATTCACAACTCTAGCTAACCTAGAGCACATGCAAAAAAGGGCATGGTTTTCATCCTAGATTTGGACTTTAATTCTAATGCAGGTCTTACACCCTGACCCTGTTTTAACCCCTTCCATTCCAGTGTGAAGCGCAGTAACTGCTACATGGTGTGGGGGGGTGATGCCATTGGTGCCCGCGGGACGACCCGTGGCAGTGCAGACCTGGAGATCGGCTGTCACATTGACCTGGCCACCGGCTTCGTCTCCTTCACCGCTAATGGGAAGGACCTGGGCACCTCTTACCAGGTACTGCTCATGGGAGCTTTGCTGGTTTGATTTTAATAAATGGGCGGCACTTTGACTCAACCAAACAGCTTAGATTTAGAAAGCTAAGCTTCTGAACCTTGAGCACAATCAACATTTATTAGACTCGATTAAAGAATGACTAGCATATTTGTATGTCATTTTTACTGTCTCCTTGCGATGGTTAAGTTGAACTCCCTTATAAATTGTAGCTAACAAAATAAATCCATAAATCTTACTTATTTTGCACTTCCATTTGCTACATAGATCTCAGAAGTATAGTTTTTTAAAAAAAGACAATGTTATGGCAATGTTGTGTATTTTCATTGTCAAACAGATGTCTGGTACTACAGTAAGTTCTCAGTTTGCTTGCCTTGTCTTCCAGGAACTAACCCTAGTAGTGTTTTCTGGCTGAAAGCATATTGGGCAATAGGGATGCAGCTGATTTGTAATTGACAGGAAAGCAGCCAGTGAAGGGGTGGGGACAACTTCAGGTGAAATCACCCAGGAAGTTCAAGACAGTCTAAAAAGCATGGCTTGTAAAAACATTTATTTAACTTAATTTAGTATCAGATATTATGTTTAAAAATATGTATGTGTGTGTGTGTGTGTGTGTGTGTGTGTGTGTGTGTGTATGTGTATATATATATATATATATATATATATATATATATATATATATATATATATATATATATATATATATATATATATGTGCAGGTTTGAAAACTGAAACTTTTGACGACCCAACTAACGGGTACATTGTGTCCCTTTATCTATGAAACTATTTTGTTCACTGCAATTTCATTAAGTGCATTAAAAATGGAGGTTGTGGTTAATCAGACTTTATCCACAAAGAATAACAGTGGGTTTTATTCTGTCATACTCTTAACAAAGGAAACATCAGAAGCTTTACATTTGAATACACTTCCACAGTAATACCTGTATTAAAAAGGGTATCATTGTGATAATGTGTATATAATTACACAGTATTACTGAAGGAGTCAGGTTCATAGTTTGCTTGTGTGCAATTCAATTTTAAAACGTGTATTTGGTTGGTTGAAATCAGAACCCTCTGGGGGGGAAACCAAAGTTTATCTTTTATAAAGTATGTTTCATGGGTTACAAACCTCTCACATTGCTCCAGGGGCATGCATCAATATACTCTAGACACCCTCCTCCTCCTCCTCCCTTAGTGTCTGGTTTTGTCTTCAGGTTGAGCCCAATACAAAGCTGTTCCCTGCCGTGTTTGTGCAGCCTACGAGTCCCAACCTGTTCCAATTTGAACTGGGGAAACTGAAGGTATGTAACTGGAGCTGCTGGTTTGTTCTAATACCACATGGCTGTTATGAATTCCTGCATTATGTGTACTTATGCAGACCAACACCGGTGAAACAGATAAACTTCGTAAATATCAGCCTTAGTAACAGTTAATTTAAATATGTAGTGATTGATCATAATTCAGTTACAAAGACTCCAAACCATTCACAAAAGATCGACAAAATGCAAAAAAAAATAAAAAATAAATAAATAAAATACTTAAGTAATCTGAGCATAGTTCTTCATGCTATAATTTATTATGATTATTATTTAACTGACTTTAATGGCCGCATTTGTTCTTTTGCAAAGTTTGTACCTCTGAACTCTTCAGGTGTGAAGTAAATTAACTGGTGCTCTGTAGATAACTGGCTGTGGATGTTCCATTTACAGAATGTGATGCCGCTGTCGTCTGCCCTCTTCAAGAGTGAGCACAAGAACCCAGTCCCACAGTGCCCACCTCGCCTGGACGTGCAGACCATCACGTCCGTGCTCTGGAGCCGCATGCCCAACTCCTTCCTGAAGGTGGAGACGACGCGGGTCAGCGAACGGCACGGCTGGGTGGTGCAGTGCCTCGAACCGCTGCAGTTAATGGCCCTGCACATCCCAGAGGAGAACAGGTCAGCGAGAAGAAGTGCATTCCCACTTCACACCGACCTTAAGAACAATCACATTGCTGGTTCACAGTGATTTTAATAACTACCTAAATCTACTGCAACCACTCATTTTATGTTTTTATAGGGAGATTGCGGAGAACACAGACGGAATCGCAGAATTCAGAGAAAGGCACTTGAGAACATTACCACAAAATCAGTTTAAACAAACAAAATATATATGTATTCAAAATTACATTGAAATGGCAGTGTTTGTATGACAAGAGACTTCAAGAAACACATGTCATCGGAACGCTTGAAAAAACTATTTTTGCACCTCTGAGCCACCATACATGACCGTGATTTATAACTGTAAACAAGCGCTGTGTCTCGTGCCACTTCACTTGTTAACGTTATTGCTTGGGGGGAAAATGACTACCTATAAGCAGTGCTTAATTTATAAAGGAAGAGGTGCCAGGGTGCAAGCAATGACAATAATACCGTCCTAAAGAACTGCACATTCAAAATCATAACATATGTAACCGAGCTGCTTCCACTCGGGTTCGTTGCCCCTTAAAAGATGTTCACCCAGACACAACAATTGCAGTTTTAGCGCAGTTGCGCACTTTTATTTACAACACAAATAAACACCTAGCTCTTTTTTTTGAGCACTAACTAAAACACAAACAGGAACCTAAACTATAAAATAGAACAGCTGTTTACCTGTTAAACAAAAATAAAGCAAAAACAAAATGCACAGTTTTCCACAAGGACTCCACAAGAACGACATTGATTAAAAACACAAACATTGGCATTTTTATCAGTGGTGTGTATGCAAGAGAAGCCGCTGGCAGATTACAAACAAGACTGATTAAACTTAGGTTAGGTAGTTATCTTTAGTATGTTTTTATTCTCTATTAATTCAATTACATTCATTGAAAAAGGCAAGAGAGAACCAGATCGTTATTGTTTTGGTTTAATATAATGTAGCAGGCTAATGTTCCTATTGAAGTAGGCTACAATATTTATTTTTCATTAGTTGTCACTGTTCTTTGTTGAAATTAATGTTCAGCTTTCATATTTTCTTGTGTACTACTCATTTAATCAAACCAAGCAGGGTAAGAAGTTGCTTGTATCGTTCATGACGTTTTTCAAATCAAGTGAGCTTATTTGTGTATAAAAAAATGACAGTAGATTTGAAGCCAGTGTCCTCTTACTTAAAGGCCCTCAAGCTGAAATCGTAATTTAAAGTAGGCTACAAACGTGGTAGCGGACAGTCTCTCTTTAGCGTGCACGCAAGAACTTGCAGATTTGATACAACTGTCTCTTTTAAACAATAAGATCCCAATTCACACAGAGAAGATTTATGGTAGTAAAACCATGGGCATAGCAATAAATATAGAATTGATCAATTTCAAAACGGAAAGCTAAGAGGTTTTTTTTTTTTTTTTTTTTTTTTTTTTTTTTTAAACCACTCTGTCCCTGCCTGTCTGTTTGCTTTGGGGCACCCCACAATACACAACAACAAAAAATAAAATAAGTAAAACCTGTTTTTAAAGTTAACGATACTATTTTTCTATACAGTTAGATAAAACAATGTTCTTAATCCAATGAACATGAACTCAAACCAAATGGAAAAAGTAGGAGCCTGTAGATTTATGGTTTTGCTTTCACCTTGCTTGCGGTGTGCATGAATTCATTTAAATAAACCTAATTACATTTTTTAAAATGGTAAAAACAGAAATCAGAAAAAAATTAAATGGAAATTGGAACAAAATATCACAGATTCCATAGGGCCCTATATTTATTTATTAAGATTCTGCTCATCTTAGCTGAATAAAACAAGTAAGAATATGTACAGAATGTATGCCCCTTTCTCATAGCTGTTTTATTCAATGCTAATATTGTTTACAATGCCATAAACCATCAATAAGCTTTATCCCTTGTGTTCGTTTGTTTTGTAATTTGGTACTTTCTTAAAGTCTTAATAAGGTTAGAGTGCTTTTTAAATGTTGAATGAAAAATGAATCCCCAAACTCTCATATTTCGTAAAACTAATACTCATTTCTGTATTTTCTCGTTGTGTTTCAATTAGGTGCGTTGACATTTTAGAGCTTTCCGAACAAGATGACTTAATGAAGTTCCACTACCACACCCTCAAACTCTACTGCGCTTTGTGTGCTCTCGGCAACAGTCGCATTTCGCACGCGCTGTGCAGCCACGTGGACCAGTCCCAGTTGCTCTATGCCATTGATAACCAATACCTGCCAGGGATGCTGCGCAGTGGCTTCTACGATGTGCTCATCAGCATTCACCTGGAGACCGCCAAGGAGGCCAGGCTAATGATGAACAACGAGTTCATCATCCCGATCACTGACGAAACCAGGAGCATCAAGCTGTTCCCAGACGAGTCCAAGAAGCACTCCCTGCCCGGAGTGGGTCTCAGCACGTCCCTCAAGCCGCGGCTGAACTTCTCCCCTGTGTACTTCGTCACCGCCAACCCCAATCGGCAGCTGCACACCCCAGAGATCCCCCTGGATGCGCTGAAGGAGAGGGCTCTTGGCATGCTGACGGAGGCGGTGCAGGGAGGAGGCCATCACATCCGAGACCCCGTGGGCGGCAGTGTGGAGTTCCAGTTCGTTCCCATCCTGAAACTCATCGGCACTCTGCTCGTCATGGGAGTGATGACGGACGAGGACATGAAACAGATCCTCATCCTGATTGACCCCAATGTGTTCGGAGAGCAGAAAGAGGAGGAGCCACTGGAAGAGTCCAAGGAGAAGGAGGATGTGACGAGTAACGAGGAGAAGGCGGTGGAAGCTGGAGAGGAGGAAGCGAAGGACGCAAAGAAGCCCATGAAGGGTCTGCTGGAGAAGAGACTGCCAGAGTCTGTGAAACAACAGGTAACAACAAAACATACACTATACAGGCTGGGTCACGCTAATGGGGAGATATAATGTCCTATCAGTCTAATGTTGTACAAAGATAGTAGATGAATGTTTATAAAAAAAAAAAAAAAAGTCTGCCAATGTATATATAATCAAGAATTAAACCGAATCACATCCAAGAGAGTTGTTTGATGAAGGTTTGTTGTTTTTCCAGATGTGTGAGCTCCTTCATTATTTCTGCGACTGCGAGTTGAGACACCGGATTGAGGCCATCGTCTCCTTCTCGGACTACTTCGTTTCAAAGCTGCAGTTCAATCAGAAGTTTCGCTACAACGAGTTGATGCTGGCCTTGAACATGTCTGCGGCCGTGACGGCCAAGAAAACCAGAGAGTTCCGCTCATCTCCACAAGAGCAGGTGAGGAGCACAGACAGGTGCATAGTTTTCTATGCAGGCTGGAAAAACAAATTGCATAACTGGATAACAGACACCTAGCTGCTGGATAGATCTTATGCCATGTTTCCATCTGCACTATGAAACCAGTCTGCAAGCCAGTTGCCAGTTTAATCTGCAGTCTGTAATGGGTTCTGGAACCAGACGTTATGGTTCTCGTTCCCTGCTATGTCTTGCATTATTTAATACTAGATCTTTATCCAGAAAAGCTCCACTAATGAATGAATTCATTGAAGATCACAAACTGGATGTTTTGTGCCTAACGAAAACCTGGTTACATGCTGACGAAAATGTCTCTCTGATAGAGGCTTTAAATCGCAAGAGTGAATGGGGTGTAATTCATGCTTTTGTGGCTTCCCGACTTGACCACTGCAGTGCTCTATTTGCTGGGCTCCCAATTCAACATCTGCAGCTTATTCAGTACGCAGCTGCTAGGGTTCTCAGCAAAACAAACAAAGAGAGACCAAATACAGTAACAGCATCACTGTCTTGTGACTTTTTCAGCATGGTGGTATTGTATTGTATTGCATAACCTGGTACAGAGATTGCTTCCTAACAATTCTTTTTCTTGTAGATCAACATGTTGTTAAACTACAAACTCGGAGAAGACTGTCCCTGTCCAGATGAAATCCGTGAGGAGATGTACGAGTTCCACGATGACCTCCTTTTGCACTGTGGTATGGAAACACGTCGTGCTATAGGAATTTGCAAACACCCTAAATTTAGATATATATATATATATATATATAAAACAGAGTTCTAAAACATTCAAAACACTGTTGTCTTGCATGGGCTGAAATGAAAAACAGGGAATTTGTAACCTGCTGTAGTGTCAATATAACTAAACTTGACTGTGTGCATTTGCTGATCCTACTGAATCTTAACATATTTATGAATAAATAATTCCGTTACAGTTATTGCTTAACAGTAAATGATTAATACACATACAGTTTGTTTATTACTCGCAAGTTGTTGGAAGCATGATATTTCATAACACGTTATTTCATAAAGTTATTCTTCACTGTTTCTAGTTGCTTGCATGTTCAGTCTTCAGAGTCTTTCAGAATTCATTATATGAGAATGGCTTGTGCCTTTTTGATGTCTGCAGCATTTGTAACGATGTTTTAGGATAATGCAGTTCAGGATGTTAATCTACACTGGTGGTCCGATTTTTATTCTGTAAACTGTTATTCTGTTTAATCGGTTATCTCTCATGCACACACACATCAATACACTTCATTTTACAATCAATATTGTTACTAAGCTTCACAAACAACCTTTTAAACAAAATATATACATTAAGGGACAGTTTGCATTATGCATTTGCTCTTGTCTTAAGTTTGCTTCACTCTAAGTGTATACTATTTCAGAACTAGAATAAAGAACTACAGTGTTAATTTAAGGGCACTGACACACAGCCAAGGCTTTTCAACAGCTCATCAACTGTTTGAGAGGCAGACTTGGTAGTTTAATGATGTGTAACAGTGTACAGTGTGACACATTGTAGTTATGTGACTTGGTTTTTTGAGCTGTAGGCTGCATATCCGGTACACAGCTGGATTGTGTGATGTTCCCCTCATCTCTTGGACTGCAGTGTGATTCTCCTGTCTCCCTGCCAGGCATCCCTCTGGAAGAGGAGGAGGAGGTGGAGCAGGACACCTCTATTAGGGGCCGGCTGCTCTCCCTGGTGCACAAGATCAAAGGAGCACCCAAGAAGCAGGAGGAGCCCACCGAGGAGGAGCAGGCAGCCCCCAGTGAGTACCACACACAGCTAGATCATTCCTGACATCAGCATGCCAGCTGAGCAAGCTTCAGTGAGGCGAGGTGGCACAGACAGCTGGCTCATGTGAAAAGGCTTTTCATGCCTTTCACATCTGGTGGCCCAGGTTTGAATCCAGACGCTGAGCTTGAGTCTCATTGAACAGTCGTCCACATGATAAAATGACCATGCAATTGGGCTCAGCATTATTACTGTTCTGACACTAACGCTGTAGCAAGAGCTCGCTCAGTCTAGGAAAACTAACTAAGAATCAAATTAACTAGTCCTACCATCAGAGGCAGTTGAGATATGGAAATAATTACTTTGGATGCAGAGAGTAGTGTCTTCCTTCATGTACTGTATATAAGTTCGGGTCATGCCGCTCAGTTCCTGTTGCGCAGATCAAATTGAATTTAATACAGCAGTAATGCAAAGGGAATGTTAGTGGATTAACTAGTTGTGAAGTGGAATTACAGTAAAAGGGTATGTTAAAGGGATTGAGATGTGCTCAAATCAGAGCTGTGATGGGAAGATCTAATGCCTCCTGCATAACAGCTACATTACGCCACATTGTCATTTTCCCTTGCCTTCACTGTTTACTTTTTCCAGTAATAACTTTTCACTGAACACTGAATATACAGTGTAAAGTATGCAGACCTGCTAATGGCACAGGCATTGTCCTGGATTTCTCTTCCCAGCTGCAATACAGCGTCTTGCCAACCTCTTCTTTTAATATACTAAATCAATTTGTTTTTTATATTTTTTCTCGATGTGCACTGCAATTAATGGTTGACTTGTGTAAGCATTATTTACTGCTGAATGTTTTGTGTAGCAATTTTATGCTCTTAAGAGGTTGTCGTTCCAGTGACCTGCCCACAGTCTTCAAAGGGGGGATTGTCACATCTCCGAGGGGATGTGAAATAATAATTTCAGTAAATAATTACAGACTTGTCTTGTTATAGATTTTGGAACACAAAGCCTCCTGCTACAATATAACCTGGTTCGTGGAGTGGAGGATAATTAGATCTGTCACATGTCAATACTCATCTCTGGAGTGCCCTTTGTGGATGTTGGTTGAAGTTAATTTCCTGAAATTGTGTTATTGGTTTTGGAGCACAGAGAGCCTTATTACAGAATAGTTGTGCTGGTTGATATAAAGTGGAGTCAAGCATAATTGATTATGTCACCCTGTCTTCTGCGTTACCTTGGATACCTGTTTGTGATGACTAGCTAGTGACAGGGTAGCACTGTGTATTGTGCTCTTTACAGGAGCACACCAGGGTATACCCGGCCTTTTTGTTTTTTTTTTCATTATGGTCAGGACAGGATCTGTTTAATTTCTTCCATGCTAAACCAGCACAGAATGCTTCACTGATTTACTTCTAGTAATTAAGAAATGAATTCCTGAAAAACACCTCTGCCAGGCATGCAGTCCGATATATATAAGAACATAAGAAAGTTTACAAACGAGAGGAGGCCATTCGGCCCATCTTGCTCGTTTGGTTGTTAGTAGCTTATTGATCCCAAAATCTCATCAAGCAGCTTCTTGAAGGATCCCAGGGTGTCAGCTTCAACAACGTTACTGGGGAGTTGATTCCAGACCCTCACAATTCTCTGTGTAAAAAAGTGTCTCCTATTTTCTGTTCTGAATGCCCCTTTTTCTAAACTCCATTTGTGACCCCTGGTCCTTGTTTCTTTTTTCAGGCTGAAAAAGTCCCTTGGGTCGACACTGTCAATACCTTTTAGAATTTTGAATGCTTGAATTAGGTCGCCACGTAGTCTTCTTTGTTCAAGACTGAACAGATTCAATTCTTTTAGCCTGTCTGCATATGACATGCCTTTTAAGCCCGGAATAATTCTGGTCGCTCTTCTTTGCACTCTTTCTAGAGCAGCAATATCTTTTTTATAGCGAGGTGACCAGAACTGAACACAATATAAAAGATGAGGTCTTACTGGTGCATTGTACAGTTTTAACATTACTTCCCTTGATTTAAATTCAACACTTTTCACAATGTATCCGAGCATCTTGTTAGCCTTTTTTATAGCTTCCCCACATTGTCTAGATGAAGACATTTCTGAGTCAACAAAAACTCCTCCGCACTCTTTTTCATAGATTCCTTCTCCAATTTCAATATCTCCCATATGATATTTATAATGTACATTTTTATTTCCTGCGTGCAGTACCTTACACTTTTCTCTATTAAATGTCATTTGCCATGTGTCTGCCCAGTTCTGAATCTTGTCTAGATCATTTTGAATGACCTTTGCTGCTGCAACAGTGTTTGCCACTCCTCCTACTTTTGTGTTGTCTGCAAATTTAACAAGTTTGCTTACTATACCAGAATCTAAATCATTAATGTAGATTAGGAATAGCAGAGGACCTAATACTGATCCCTGTGGTACACCGCTGGTTACCACACTCCATTCTGAGGTTTTTCCTCTAATCAGTACTTTCTGTTTTCTACATGTTAACCACTCCCTAATCCATGTACATGTGTTTCCTTGAATCCCAACTGCGTTCAGTTTGAGAATTAATCTTTTGTGCGGGACTTTGTCAAAAGCTTTCTGGAAATCTAAATAAACCATGTCATATGCTTTGCAATTATCCATTATCGATGTTGCATCCTCAAAAAAATCAAGCAAGTTAGTTAGGCACGATCTCCCTTTCCTAAAACCATGTTGACTGTCTCCCAGTACCCTGTTACCATATAGGTAATTTTCCATTTTGGATCTTATTATAGTTTCCATAAGTTTGCATATAATAGAAGTCAGGCTTACTGGTCTGTAGTTACCTGGTTCAGTTTTGTTTCCCTTTTTGTGGATCGGTATTACGTTTGCAATTTTCCAGTCTGTCGGTACCACCCCTGTGTCAAGAGACTGCTGCATGATCTTGGTTAGCGGTTTGTAAATTACTTCTTTCATTTCTTTGAGTACTACTGGGAGGATCTCATCCGGCCCAGGGGATTTGTTTATTTTAAGAGCTCCTAGTCCCTTTAACACTTCTGCCTCAGTTATGCTAAAGTTATTTAAAACTGGATAGGAACTGGATGACATGTGGGGCATGTTGTCAGTATCTTCCTTTGTAAAAACTTGTGAAAAGTAATCATTTAACATATTTGCTATTTTTTTTTCTTCCTCTACGATTTTGCCATTTGTATCTCTTAAACATTTAATCTCCTCTTTGAATGTTCTCTTGCTGTTGTAATATTGGAAAAACATTTTGGAATTGGTTTTAGCTCCCTTAGCAATGTTCATTTCTATTTCTCTCTTGGCCTTTCTAACTTCCTTTTTGACTTGCGTTTGCAGTTCTGTGTACTCTTTCTGCGTACTTTCTTTTTGGTCCTTTTTTAATGCTCTGTAAAGTGCCTTTTTTCGCTGAATATTTTTTTTAATTGATCTATTAAACCATTTTGGCAATTTAGTTTTACATTTAGATTTGTCTACTTTAGGGATATAATTGTTTTGCGCCTCTAGTACTACATTTTTGAAGAACAACCATCCTTCTTCTGTGGGTGTTTTCTCTATTTTACTCCAATCTACTTCTGTTAGTCTCTGTTTCATACCTTCATAGTTTGCTTTTCTAAAATTGTAAACCTTAGCTTTAGTCTTTACTTTTGGGGATTTAAAAAACACTTCAAATGAGACCATGTTGTGGTCTGAGTTTGCCAGTGGTTCTCTGACCTCTGTTTTAGTTATTCTATCTTCGTTATTTGAAAAGACTAAATCAAGGCATGCCTCCCCTCTAGTGGGTGCCTTCACAAATTGTGTTAGGAAGCAGTCATTTGTCATTTCCACCATTTCTATTTCATCCTTCGCACTACCCACCGGGTTTTCCCATTTTATTTGGGGGAAGTTGAAATCCCCCATTAGTATGGCTTCTCCTTTGCTACACACATTTCTAATGTCATTGTATAACAGATTATTGTGCTCACCGTCTGAATCTGGCGGTCTATAGCATGCTCCTATTATTATGCCTTTTGAATTTTTGTCTGTTATTCTGACCCATATTGATTCGGTTTTATTTTCTTTGTCCAGGTTTAACACCTGGGCTTCAAGACTGTTTCTTATGTATAGCGCTACCCCTCCTCCTCTTCTGTCCTGCCTGTCTTTCCTATACAGTGTATACCCACAAATATTATATTCGTCCCCATCACTCTCAGATAACCACGTTTCTGTAACACCTATCACATCATAGTTACCTGTTAGTGCAGTAGCTTCAAGTTCTAGAATTTTGTTTCTGATACTTCTAGCATTTAGATAAATACATTTAATGGTTGTCTTACCTGAGTTGTTGTTCTTGTTTTGATGCGGTCTCCCTTCTGTTTTTTTGTTGATTTCTCCCCCCTTCCTTTCTAGTTTAAATGCTTCCGAACCTGCTCGAGGATCTTTTCTCCGAGTAGACTAGTTCCCTTGTTATTTAAATGCAGTCCATCCCGTCTATACAGATATATATTAGTTTGTTTCACCCAGATTCCCATCCATGCATCTATATTGCAAGAAGGACGCTCTTGCATATGGATATAAAAAAAGAGGACTATACATTGTCTATAGCACCCCTGTGGCTTCAAGAGAACTCTCAAAATCAGAACATAAAGATTAAGGACATTGGGTACGCCACAGTCACGACACATCTGAGGGCAATCTGCAAAGCACAGTACAGTACCTATAAAACATTATGAGGCCTGAGAAAGTGTAAACTTTTGTTCTAACAATCAAATAATTAGGCCAATTAACTAACAGACAGCTTGGTTGCAACAAAAACCTTTCTGCCCTCTAGGACTGGAATTGACTACCCCTGCCCTAGCGACTGCTGGAGTCTGATAATACTTTATTTTAAGGGATGAAAGAAAAACCATCTGGAAAGTGTTATAGCAAACTGTTTGCTGTGCAGTATTCATGTGTTAGTTTCATTGGTACCTCTGTGTATTGCAATCCTATATTCAGAACACCACAGGATAAATTCCATATAGAACAGCAGATCTGATAAGGTTATTGTAATCATTCAGAGGTTTGTGAAAACATCTTTAATAGTGCTTGGTAGTCTCTTATGTATTCAGAGACTCTTGTTCTTAACCCTAAAATAGGACCAGATTCTGTGTTTTAAGATTAAAATACATGTTTGCTAAAACATGTGCCTTTTAAAACAGCACATTTATACCAATGTAATGAATGGCTCTGCATAGAAAATGTAAGGAACTCTTTTGTTAGCTACCAATTACTTTAATAGTAACAGACATGCCATAAAAGTCATCCACTTAACACTTCACTTAGTAGCAAACTGTTCAAATTATAAAAGAAGCTAAACCTTTACGTCAAGATGAATCACCTGACAGTTTTGAACATTTTATTTTTTTTGGATGCCAACATGTTTGCGTGACGTACAAGCTTAGCTGCATGGGTGTTCTATTAACAGAACTCTCCATTAGCAAATTACGTGATCAATAAACAAATTAGCATGAGAAATCAAGTGCTTTGCCTTAATAAAATGAGACATTCAAGTCAGCTTATTTTGTGATACCACTAAGTTAAAGGACTGCAATGAAAAGAAAAGCTGAAACAATGCTCTTTATAGAGGAATGTAGCTTCCTGGTAATGCTATCTCCCCCTGAATGCTGATATTCAGCACTATGTTGTTGGATCAATATATATATAAGTGCAGCATACAGCAAGCTGGAGGCTCTCTCACAGCAGAATGTAGTGCTGTGGATCACACATTCAAATTATGGGCTGCTCTGGACAGTGTCTTCTATCCATGTTAACTTTTTTTTCAGTAGGTAACTGTTAAAAGACAACCCTACTGTAGCTAATTCAACGGTGTCAGTGTCTTATATGGAAGTAGTACATAGCACATTATGTAGGGGCCAGTGCTGTGCTCTGTGTTGTTGAATGCCGTTATTTTTTCAGAGCTAACTGCCATTTTGGGTTCAGTTATATTTCTGTACAGGTAGTTTTGGGAGATTTAAGATTCTGCCCTCAAACACAAATTACAAATTGTATTAAATACACCATTGCAATCATTATACTACTTTTTTTTTTTTTTTTTTTTTAGCAAACCTTGCAATCTGTTTATGAAACAATGATACCATTTCATTTAATTGTGGAGATTTGTTACTGTATTGCTTCCTTATTGCTTCAGTCATAATGACACACATGGGATGGAACACAAGTCTATAAATCCAGCCAGCTTGGTATTCTGAAGAAGATTACCTTTTATAATGAATTTTAAATGCCTTCAATGTGTTAGTAGCCTAGAGCATTAAAAGCTAAGCTGTCTGAATTGGGAGTAATAATCAGGTGTGAAGCCCTGTGAATCCTGCCCTTCTTTCATGCTGCCTTAGTCAGCATCTGTGTCTGCTGCTGGCCTGATTTAGGGCTGCGTGTGAGGCTCAAATTATAATAGCTAACACATTTTATAAGAAAAAATAGCCTTATTTATGGCACTCACGCGTCAAGTACCACCGGTTAATGTTTCAGCAGTATTTACAGATAGCTGAAGGGCTGTCTTGCCTAATCGGTGAGGCCTCCTTCCCTCATACCCATGGAAATGATTTCAGGAAGTCAGATATGTATATAGAAACATGTATTCTTCACCAATGTAATCAAGCACAGTTATCCTGAAATAACTGTAATAATCACCTGAATATGAAAAACCTCTCCACTGTCGTCATCAACAATGAGGGTTGCACTATATGAAGACTCCTCAACCAGTATATTACTAAAACTTGCAAGCGTGTTCTTGATTTGAATTCAATTCTCCACTCAAAAGGGAGAGATTTAGCATGAGAACTAAAACGGGATGCTTGTATTCCTACCTTTCTCTGGTGTGGATTTTTTCAACAATACCAATGGAAAGTACCTGATCTAAATAGAAGTATATCAATGACATATATTTGGTGTCTCTAACTGCACCTTGGAAGAACTGGAACATTTTATTCGGTCTGCCACCCTTATGCTCGGAACATCCCAGAGGACAGTGTACCATTCCTGGATATTAATACCATAATCTTTGCAAACACTTCTGTAGCATTGCCAATACTATCCACTACAAAGAAAACGACTCTCATTCCTATCACCAATATAACTTCTCCCGTAAAAACTACAGTACTGCCCCTCGGACACATCTGCAGTGATGATGAGGATTTTAATGAAATGTGAATATTTAAGAACTGTGGTTCTAATGAAGCTAAGACATAAGGTTTACAAATACACATGTGATGGCTTATACAGTATAAAAGCAGGGTGTAAGATACAAATCACTGTGTACCTCTTACTCTAACAGAAATGGTATTTCCTAACAGAAAAAAAAACTAACATATTACACTGTTTGTGGAATTTATCAATGCAACACACACACAACCAGAAAACAAAGCAAAAAACACTTACTGATACCTGAACTGAGCACTTGACAAGAACACTGCATAACTCAAAATGAATTATTGTGCTGCAGGGCTTGTGGTGCTGGACTAGTCCTAAATTTTTTTGAATAAATTAAATACATTGTTCTACTTTTTGCACATTCCACAGTCATCTTCTATGCTAAATGTACGTAGTGTGCAGTTCTGGCCAAACTTTTTGCATCACCCTATAGAATTAACACATTTTGCTTCATAAAGTTAAAGTTAATAGTTAAACCTGTTGAATAATGTTACGTTAACATTGAATTACATACCACGTTGTAGTTTTCCATCCACTTAACGAAAGGCTATCATAAATTGAAAAATGTGACATGAAATACTGTACTACTATTATGGTATCTTGTTTCTTTGATTGCATGATGTTAAATAAAATATTTAACTTATGTTCATGTAATCCTAAAATACTAGGTGATGCAAAATTTGTGGCCATAGCTGTAGAATGCATATTTTGAAACTTATATGTGGAACGTGTTTTATAGTTTTGTCTTACACAGGGCTACAAGTGAAACAGGAGCGTGTTACCTCTTGTACACTGCACAACTGCTGGGTTATGGTCCTCCTTGCCAATATTGAGTGCTCAGTTGGACATGTGCCACTTTCAGTATCATTGAGGCATGACAAGCTTTTTAAAGATACTAAGCATACATCTTTATTTCTTTCTTCTGGAGAATGTGATACCAAAAGGAGACTGGTTTTGCAGTTGCAGTAATTTTATTTTCATTTCCCACCTGTATATTTGTATTGTAGTTTCATTTCCCACCTGTATATTTCCAGTATATTTGTATTTCATTATACAGAGTATTCAGTGGGCATTGAGTGTCAATGCTGATGTGTTACATGGGTAAGTTAAATGCTCTGGTGGGTGGATGTTTAATTAAAGCCTACAATGGGTTTTCAGAACAGAGTTACTTAGGAATAACCCAGAACAACTGCATCTAAATTGATGAAATCCACCAGTTTTTAATGTGCATACAGCTCTTGTGTGGTATATCATCGCCTTCCTCACTATCACACCCACAGAAATACTTCAGATACTTTGAGGGAGAGAGTACAAGAGCAATACAGTATGAAAATGGCATTTCGTAATTCTGTTGTACTGTTTTTTAAATATACAAATATATATCCGTGACAGGGTTACAATTTACAGTACCCAGTGGATGGTACAAAACTAGTTAGAAACAACTTGGACCACACACACACACACACACACACACACACACACACACACACCCCGTGTCACTTGCTGTCTTCAGTGATTTACACTGGCAGTCTAGCACAGCCTTCAGGTGTCTTTAGTTTTTTTAATATATAAAAAAATGATAGGATTAAAAAAATGCTGAGTATGTCTTCAGCCCGAGCTTGGGGATATTTACATTGTGGTTCATTTAACCCTGCCTGCGTTATTATCCATGGTGTCTGGCTCTGTGTACCTTACACATAAATAAATCAACCCTGCACTGCAGAGCAACATTTCAGTTAGGTTTCTTTAGGTTAATACCATTTTTATGTATTTTTATGATTTATTGTACAGAATGATTCCTATCAATAATGGTATTGTCAACAGTAATCTTGTCACAGACTGTCATTTAAAGCTAAAAAGAAGAAACACCACGGCTACAGACTAGTTCTTCTCCTTTCTCAGCCTGTAAACAATCTGTTTGTTCCAGGCTTGTTTGTAAAAAGATTCTGTAAATGTCCAATAAATTCCACATAATTTAATTGGGCAAGTTTTGTGGCTTTTTTTTAAAGCTAGAGTAAATAAAGGGCATGAGTGAGAAAGAATAACTGATTGGAGAGGTTTTGGTTTAAATTGATAATATCTTCATTGATAACTAAACATTTTTAACTTACTACTACCTGCCTACCAAACCTCACTTTTTTTTTTCAGCCACTCTGAAGGAGCTGATCTCTCGGACCATGGTGAGCTGGGCCCAGGAGTCTCACATCCAGGACCCTGAGCTGGTGCGCGTGATGTTCAGTCTGCTGCGCCGGCAGTACGACAGCATCGGGGAGCTGCTGCGCGCCATGAGGAAGGGCTACACCATCAGCGCCACCTCCGTGCAGGACACCATCAACCTGCTGGCTTCTCTGGGGCAGATCCGCTCCCTGCTCAGTGTGCGCATGGGCAAAGAAGAGGAGAAGCTCATGATCAACGGACTGGGGTAGGAGAGGAGTCCTGGGCTGTGTGCAAGGCAGGGGCTGCTGCGTGGGCTGCAGAGCAGTACAGTACCTCGATCCAAGCTTTACGAAAGTGATCGGGACTACCAGCATTGGTTACAGTGCAGGGTGGTGCATCTCAATTGATCCTATCCTCTTCGGTCACACATTTTAATACATTTTAAAAGTTTCTGTGAACTCTGTGGAGTTAGAGAAGGAGCCATAACTCTGAATAAAACAAACCATATATGCATGATAAAATAAATGCATAGATTGTAAACTTAACATGGTACAATTGTGCCCTATGATTGAAGGAGCTATATAAATACAGAGAATATTGTATAGGGTGCTGTAAGATGAGATAAAAGCTGATAGCTGATATCCACTCTGAGAGAGGTAAGAGGGGCTACTAAGCTTTATTGAGTGCTTGAAACTTGGCTTGTGACTTGCACTATATATATATATATATATATATATATATATATATATATATATATATATCTATATATATATGAGCCGTCTTATACAAAGACATTTCAGGTGGCTGTATCACTTCAATATCAGGGGCTACTTTATGCATTTTATTTCATTATGGAATATCCACCTGTACAACACCTACTGTATAACTGCCTTATTGAACTGCCTGTGTTACTAAAGTGGTCAGTGCCAGCAATTAGACCCAAGCTAAACCCTTTAACGCTCTGGTCAGCAGCATGTCAGTTGAGACAACATTAGTTAGCGGACACGTTATTTTTCAGATCACATCAAAGGTACTACAGTCATGGAAAATGGAACTAAATTCTAGGATTGCAGGTAGTTTCAGCTGTCTCTGTCTCTTGTCAAGTTCCTGCTAAGACCATAAAATCATCAGGGTGTTTGCTCAGGGAATTCAATATTTCAGTTACACAGTCTTTGAAGGAATTGAAGATGTCTCCTACACTGTTAATGTTCCTGTTGTAGCATCTTGTTCATCCCATGGGGATACATTATCAGCTGGCAGTCTGTCTCTCACTCTGGTTAGCTCATTCCAGCTTGCCTCATCTTGGACCCTGTCCCACGCTTTGTGCATGTGACTACTCTGTCCTGTGGCTTCAGGTTGCAGTGCCTGCAGTGTGAAGTCTTCGTGGAGTGTCTCTTGCTTCTTCTCCTTAGTTGGGTTTGAAATGCTTTCACTTCTGGTTGGCATTCATGCCCACTCTTATGCCGAAGATAATTTGACCCTTTTGTTTACATTGTTCCGGATGTGCATACAACACTATAAATAAAAAGATTACACTGCTCCTTATAATTGTCCATGCTCCAGGGCATATGCTGTGAATGCAGTTGACATGAATTTGACCTGCAGTAGAAGAACCAACTGCCAAGTGCTAATAAGGGATAAGAGCCTGCTTTTAAAGGGGTCGGTGACTGGTTAGCACTACTGTAAAGAAAACAGTTATACTGTATAGTGCTAATAATATAATTACCCGTGGTTAGCACTTTGATCCTCATTGAACACAGGTGTGCATCATTCATCTTAAAAAACACTCCTCAGACATGCTCTGATTTCAGATAAACCATAGCGACTTTTGCTGCTCTATAAATATCTCTTCTTCCTGACATTTGTAATTTCATCTTCAAAAGTCCCCGGCCTTACTCCCACCTTCAGATCTGGAAAGTATGCTCCAGAGCATTTCACAGCTAGCAGAAATGTGTGTTACATTACCGCATTGCCTGCTGCAGCATCAGTGACATAGACACAGCGAGGACAGTGCAGGGATGGAAATAAGACTCCCATTGCACAGCACTTTGATCCTCTTAGGATTATTCCATTTACTGGGGGCAGTATGTAACATTCTCAGCTATGTCTAATTAACAACACAGTTAAACCTGTGATGGCTCAAACTGCTCTACATTAACAGCTGGCTTTACAGACCCTGATTAGCTCTAAACTTGGACTGCTGTACATTTAGTTACATTAGTTAGGGCTAAACAAGGCCTGAGAGAGGTCTTATTTCCATCCTTGGGCTTTACCATAAATGCCTGACACTGGTCCCCTAAAACATTCAAACAGTTTCTTTAATAAAATAACATTTATAACTCCTACAGCAAAAGATGAATTGGACACTAAGGACTGAACCCAAGGCAACAGTCAGACATGTCTTAATAATAGTTAATAAGTGGTGTTTAGGGTGTAGCTGTAACAGGTAGAGTTGTGTGAGATTAGACATGTTTAAAAGCTCTATAACCTCAAGCCTGTCTCTTTTGCATGGTGATTAAGAAGCTTGCTTGTAGTGTGCAGGGTCGTCCAGTTGCTCCCAGCATCCTCCCCATTTCATCTCTTCTTGTTATAAGAGAGAGTGTCTCGTGCAGTTTGTGCCACTAAAACTGAAATGATTTGTTTTAAGAGACAAACAATGTGTTAAATTGTTATAAATCATAAAAACAAACACTCAGGTACTGCTATTAAACACCATATTCTGCCATATATTCCATGTACAGGACGATTTCTGTACACAAGGTAAGGTGTGTGTGAATGATTTCTCATTCGTGATGTATAATGCTCAGCCAGCTTCCAGAGATCTTTACAGTGCCCACTCGACAAAGTGAACCAACCCTCACGTTGTCATTCAGCTGAGCTTTGCCGAACGTACAGTATCGATGAAAAGGCTTGTTAATTACAGTAACCCAAATGTTAGATTACTGTAGAAAATGTCATCTGAAACTCTAAAACAGAACAGTTCTCTGTTATTCCATAAGGCATTGGACAACATGTGGGTTTCAGTGTTGCCCCCGGGGTTGTGGCTAACTGTGGGTCCTGGATACTCTTAACATGCTTGTTTTCTTTGTGTTGCTTTGCAGGGACATCATGAACAACAAGGTGTTCTACCAGCACCCTAACTTGATGAGAGTGCTGGGCATGCACGAGACTGTGATGGAGGTCATGGTGAATGTCCTCGGAGGGGACAAATCTCAGGTAGAGCCTCATGCACAGACAATCACACACGCACCCTCTGGGACAAAATACTACGGTTTTGTCTTCGCCACATATTTGTTTGTTTGTTTGGTTTTTTGGGTTTTTTTTGCAGGTAACCCTGCAACTACAATTAGCTGGATAATCCTATAATTTAACAATGTATGCTCAATAAGTCTCTTGTTTGAAAAACAGTATTGTTTAAATAATAATAAAGAACATTTTAAAAAGAAAACAGTGATCGGTACGAAGTCTCTACATGTTTTGCTTGATCAGCTGAACTATATTAAGGTTACAGAATAAAACAATTTTGAGTGTCCCTGTTTAGCGTTTGTTTCCACGGATCCCTGTGAATCGCTCGTTTCCTCTCTCATTGCAGCAGATTGCGTTTCCCAAGATGGTGGCGAGCTGCTGTCGATTTTTGTGCTACTTTTGCCGCATCAGCAGTCAGAACCAGAAGTCCATGTTTGATCATCTTAGCTACCTATTGGAGAACAGCAGTGTTGGACTGGGTGCGTGTTGAAGCACACTGGTACTTGTGCAATACAAAGTCAAATGTGTCCCTGACCTGTGCTGTGTTATGTAATATATGCAAGTTGCATATCCCTGTTGCAACATTAACATTCAGTGTTGAACCTGGGCCTTTAAAGTGAGTGTAGCTAACAAACAAAGCAAACAAGCATTTTCATTTAAAACATGACTGGTTAAAGAAAGCTCTCAGTTTGCTTACCTTGCTTTCCAGGAAGTCTGTTGCTGCTTTACTTCCTAGGTCATTTCACTCCAGCAGCATCTTTAGGGTTAAAGAAATCTTACTGGCTGCACAGTGTGTCAGTCGTCAGGGGAAGTAGATGGTTGTTTGCTGATGGGAAAGAAGGCCCTTTCAGATGAAATAATTCCTGTGAAACAAGAACCAGATATGGGGGTGAGAGGGTGATCCTTGGTATGATTGAATCATCTTAATTCAAAAGGTAAAGTTCATCTGCACAAGGGGAGCAGAGCTGTGAGGATGGTACTAAAGATAATGAGAAGGAGAGAAACTGATTTTAGAGCCCTGCAACAAGACCTCCAGGCTGGTCTGAGTGGCTCGGTGGACGTGCCTCATGTCGGCAGTTTAAGCACTTGCTGTACGCAGTAAGCACTTAGCGCTGACAAACGAGATGTGGAGATGAATTAGGGAGACATGCTTGACAGGAGTTTGGCAGGATGCTGGCACACACTGATAGATGGGAGATGCTGCTGATAATGCAGAGATGGAAAGGAGACTCCCGTTGCAGAGCAGTTTGTACCAGTCCAGCTTTTACTACAGAGCTGTATTACCTATACTAAGGCGTTCTAACTAGGCCATGTTTTTTGTTTCTATAATAAATCACTTAGCTTTTTAGATAAACACGTAAAGACAGGGTTTCTTCACTGAGAAATCAGTGAGCTATCTAATTTAAGTCTCACATTCTTCATATATCATTTTTAATTAAAAATCTATAATTCATGTAGAATGGCCACACATCTTTCTGGTTTGCTTCTCAAGTAAGTCAAGACGCTAGAGATGCTAGACACCCAGCTTCCCTTTGATGCCTCCACTACCACAGGGAGGGCTGTGTTTCAGCTGCTAACAAACTAATTGAAGTTATCCCATTAAGCCACTGCATTCTGACCAATTAACATATTTGAATGATGTTTCAATAAAATAAGGGGGTCAAGTACATTGATGCATTACACCATTGTGTGTGCTCCTAAAAAATAAAAATAAAGGATCCCAGTTAGGACCGAGGATTTCAAATATGTTTTCCTTTGCCATGCTTTTTGAACCACAACCCTGTGGTTAAATCTGGAATGGCTTAAACTGCGCTGCAATGGGAGGCGTATGTCCATACCGTAGTGTACTTGGCACCTGCATATTGCTAATAAATGAGCGTTTACATGTAGATTCTGCCCTCTGCTGTTCAGATTTCAGTACTGAAGAAACTACTGTGGAATTTAATGTTATACTGTTAGACTGATTTATAAAGGATCCAGTTACATTACTAAATACAGGTTGTAGTTGGAGCAATTCCTTTGAACTCGGACGTTTATTACATTGAAGTTGCTGTTTGGGTTCAGTGCTTGTGAAAGCAAGAGACTCACACTCCTATAAATTAAAAATAAGTAAGTAAATAAACTTCCTTTTACTTCCATTTGTGTCCTGAAGTCCTGTGTTGAGTCTGATGTAGTGACTTGGCTTGGCATTATCTACACCAGAACTCCACACTATGGCTCTCTTGAAAACTGGACATTAGTTTTTGGTAGTGCAAAAACAAATGTTGCCTCACATTTTTATGTCATTTTTGGTTTTGTGTCTTATGTCCCTTTTTAAAAATCTCTAGTCATCGATATGGCTCTTTCAATCAAAAAGGTTTCACATCTGTTTAGGGTTTCTTCCTTCACTCTACACCTGCGTGTTAACCCGTCATAGAGACACCTTTTAATTTGGCTAAATACTTGTCTACAATAGGTGTACTCCAGGTATGTAGTCAGCTCTGTGTGTATTTCCTGTTTCCTGATGGCGCTTCCTGTGCTCGCAGCGTCTCCGGCAATGAGAGGCTCCACCCCCTTGGATGTGGCCGCCGCCTCTGTGATGGACAACAATGGGCTGGCTCTGGCCTTGGAGGAGCCTGACCTGGACAAGGTAGCGCTTCCAATGCTTTTCACTGTGTGAGAAACATTTACTGTATATATGAAGAGTCAGATGATTTACTCAGAAGAATATGATTAGAATTCACAGCAGAAGATATTTTTTATTGAAGAACCCAGTGCCCAAATAAACACAACCATAAACCAAATAATTGTGGTGTGACAGTGTGCGCATTGGGTTAGTGGATGGAACAAACTTCTAATAAAACCCTTTATATAGCTAGCCAACAGTTGAGTGCCCTAGGCCTTTATTTTGTATTGGTGCATAACACAACAAGCAGTTATTGGAGAACACAATATAATGTTGATGGCATTATTGCAAAAACTAATCTCTCTGTATTCCACTCATTTTCTAGTGACATGTTCTTTTCTTGTTTGTGTTGAGAACATCTGCACGCTTATGTGAACCGAGTTTTAATCCTTGTGTATCTGTGTTGGCAGGTCGTAACATACTTGGCAGGCTGTGGGCTCCAGAGCTGCCCCATGCTATTGGCTAAAGGGTACCCTGACATCGGGTGGAATCCAATCGAAGGGGAGCGCTACCTGTCTTTCCTGCGCTTCGCTGTCTTTGTCAACGGTGGGTTCCACTCAAAGCTGGATGTAAACTCTTCTTATCCTGGCTCCCCCAGTGCCTGTAGTCTATAGTACTGTATCCAGGAAACATCTCTATTAATAGCAGGGTTGGGGTTAATTCCTGTTGTTTCTATTTCCAATTCCTTTTTCAAATCATTTCCCCATTGATACGCTCCGGGTGCAGGTATTTCCAGGATAGAAAGGGTTAAAGGAATGAAATATAATTCCATTACTGATAGAACTGCCACAACCGCCCCACCCCTGCAGTGAAGAGAATGTACTTCTGCATTTTAGTAATTGAATGGAGTGAAGTTATTACAGCAGTTCAGCAAAGTTTAGTTGATTTAGTTTCCCAGCTGATTTTACAGAATTTTAACCAGTGGTATTCCAGTAATTAGTTTTTTAATTGACACTTTCAGTCAGGATTGTATCCCTATTAACTGGGCTCTTCCCCTCAGTCTTGTTCAACCTGGCCTGGTAAATATAACACTGTTGTAATGTTATCAGTATCCTGTTTTCATTTGCCGCTGCCTTTACCCACAGTAGCGGTTCAGTTCCTGTTATGTGGTAGGGGTAGAATGACTTAATTCAGTTGAATAGTCCAGGTCAAATAAATCATGTCTGGCTCTCTATTTGTGTGTGTGCATTTTGTTTGTGTTTTATATTTTAAAACTGCTTGGGATTAAAAAATAAATAAATGAAAAAAAATAATGTTCTTAAATGTTGTTTATATGTGATATATACACTACATTCATCTGAAACCGCCCATTACTTCTATCTAATTAAAACAGCTAGTTCGCTACTAGTATAAAAATAAGATTCTGTGGCTGCTGCTGCTTTGAAATTTAAGATTCAGTTACCAGTTTCTGAGGTAGAAACCAGTTTCTGAGGTGTCCTGTTTCCAGTCAGGTGGTTGGTGCTACCCCTATTCTGTTGTTAATGTCTGTGCAGGGGAGAGTGTTGAAGAGAACTCCAGCGTGGTGGTGAAGCTTCTGATCCGTCACCCCGAGTGCTTCGGCCCGGCTCTGCGTGGGGAGGGGGGGAAAGGCCTGCTGGGGGCCATGAAGGAGGCCATCAGCATCTCTGAGAACCCCGCTCTCGACGTGCCCAGCGGTCCCCCGGGACTCCAGAGAGACGCGTAAGCCCCATGTCCCTAATCATGCCCCACATAACCTCACACCAGTGGACAGCAAAACCACACCCAACATTACTGAGAAATATACAGTATTTACTACAAATGACATATATCATCACTAGAAATGGGTTTTAATTAGTGTATTTCTCATAGCAAATTCAGTTTAAATAGACTCCCATGCATTAATTTGTATTGTCTGTTTATATCAGTAAGTCATCCATAACTATGAGAGTCTAGGTTAGTGCCTTCTTGTTCTTAATAAGTACACTGATAAAGCCACTGGCCTGCTTGGTCTACTGTAGTTTTACCTTATACCAGTAAACACAGGGCCATGGAGTGCTTGGCTACAGTAGATGGTACTGTTATAGTGTAAACTTATAAGGTGTACTTATCAGCGATGGAAATAGGACTTGCATTGCAGAGATGTTTGAGCAATGCTGTATGCTGAGTTATACAAGCCACCTGAGCTTGCTACCACACCTGTACACTGTGGCCAATTAGGCTAATAGGAAACTACAACAATTCTGCTGCTATGAAATGGGAGTCTTCTTCCAATGTATTCTGTTAAAGCTTGTGTTTCAATTTGTTTGCCTGTCTCTGGCGTGAGCAGGACTGGGGAGGAGGAGGAAGAGGAGGAGATTGTTCACATGGGCAATGCCATCATGTCATTCTACTCCGCTCTCATTGACCTGCTGGGTCGCTGCGCACCGGAGATGCATGTGAGTTCCACCGGCTTCAACAAGTCAATTTCTTACCTTGTTTTATATACCTATATATTTAGACGCCCACTTATCTAAATGTGATGAAACCTGGGTATGACATTCTTTATCGCCAGCTATTGGAATGATCAGAATGTGGGGATGATTAAATATCTCAGTGCAGGTGCATGTCACCTTGAGGCATCAACGTCAAGCAGGTAAGTGTTAAACAGTCAGTGTATATCTGGAGGTGTGTGTGTCCTTGTATCGCCGCCCCCTGAGTAGCAGTGTTTATGGGATCTAATAATCTAACAAATGTGTTATGAATTGTTCCAATTGCAGCCTGGCAGAAAATCTTTCTTGGTTTCAAGGAGACTTAACAAGTACTGGCAGTCATGGCTCCTATTATACACATTTCTAAATGATCTCATTTCAGCCACTTCTCTTCTGCTCCCTGCGTAAGTCAAGGAGTAAAGCGGCAGTGTTTATAAGCAATACGTTAATTTACCTCTGCTGTATCCCATGCTGTCCAGATCAAAGCAGATTTCTTTTCAGCATATTCTTGATTTATTTTTTGATATTTTTATTCACACATCGAAGGCAAATCAATTAGGGTTATTTATTTTTTTTAGAATCTAAACATCCCAGTCTACCCAGTTCATGCTTTCTCCTGCAACAATGCTGGTGCTCTGATTTGAAGTGAGTGGGTGCATTGTGGGAACAGAAAACCAGCGTTGTTGCAGGAGGAAGTGTGGTCATTTCAGGGTAAATTTTCAGAAATGTATGTCCCTGTTGACTTATGACCCATGTTACATGATTAGAGGTTTTGAAAGTGTCGGCAAACATTTAAAACATACAACACTGCAATATGGACAATACAGGGCACTGCAAGGGAAACGTTTCATGTAAACTTTGCAGGGTGTTCTGTAGCACTTTAAGTAATGTAGAGTCTTCACGATCATAGTCTTCAGTACAGTGACAGTGTGTGTGTGTGCTTCTTATCCCACAGCTGATCAACAAAGGGAAGGGGGAAGCTCTCCGGATCAGATCCATTCTGCGATCCCTGGTGCCAACTGAGGACCTGGTGGGCATTATCAGCATACCACTTAAAATGCCAATTGTGAATAAAGGTACATTACTGATAGATAGATACATACTGTATAAGCATGGGTGTTCAGGAGTATTGGAAATCTGTTTGCAGGGGGTGTTTTTGTAACAGGGCAGAGGATGGGCACAAACTGGCATTCACACACAGCATAAGTGAGCATCTTAACCTCTATGCAAAACATTGTGGCTCATCTGTATTTGCTGTTATAGATCTTTTAAACTCAACAGGAGCCAGAATCCGGAACAGCAGTGCATCACACAATGCTACCTGTTAAATTACACGAGGAAGAAATTGGTCACTGAAACACGATCAGAAAAACAATAATCATAGCCAAAACTCACAGGTGTTTGTGTAGTTTTTATATGCAGTTAATCTAAGCAGAACTTTTAACTATATAGGTATTTCAGAAAAGTTACCTGGTCCCAAATACTAGCTGTAGATTCCTGTACTTTAATCTGCTGTACATACATTACAGGGTTTTGTTGGCAAGCTGCAGCTACATGACATATCTTACAAGATAAGGATTTTACTGAGTTCCCAGACATGCCCTCCAAGCTCTCCCCATTAAACTCATTCAGACACCTGGCATGGTACATTAAAAAATGTTTACATTGATATATATTCAGTATAAATGAAAAGCACTGGAAATATGGTTTGGTTCATAATCGCAGTAACACAGTCTGCTCAAGCATTCATTGCTAGGTATCATAATCTAGCACCTCGTGTTCTTTCTTTTCAGCATGCTTTTTCTTTCCCTGCTTTGTCGTGTTGTTTCATTGATTTGGTTCCTCTTTCCCCTCAGACGGCTCTGTCACTGAGCCTGACATGTCCGGTACTTTCTGTCCTGACCACAAGGCCCCAATGGTGCTGTTCCTGGAGCGTGTCTATGGGGTTGAGGACCAGAGCTTCCTGCTCCATCTGCTGGAGGTGGGCTTCCTGCCGGACCTCAGGGCTTCAGCCTCCCTCGACACGGTGAGTCAAGGAGGAGCTGCAGTTGAAGACTTCTGGTTGAAACATTTGTGCAGGGAAAGAGTTGATGAAAATATTATAAGTACAAAACTATGATTTGAGAGACAGCTGTGCTGCAGTTATGTGGGCAGTGTATTGCGCTGTCAGGGAAATGTTTTATTGCCTGGAAAAAGGTCAATCAGATGAACAGAACTGACTGCGACAGTAAGAGTTGTCTGTTCAAAATGTTGCTGATACACAGAGATAAGCCAACAAGTAAGCTTTGCATGCAAAGGGTGTATAGACTATAAAAAAGCAGCACTTGGAGGTGATGTCAAGAAGTATACCTATATTATGTCAAAATTGTAATATTTAAGCACTAATATTTCTAACTTTTGATTGAAAATCAATAAAAAAAAACTTAAATCCTCGTTGTATGCGCTCCTTCACACACAAGTACACCAATAATTTAGTTTCCTTACATTTGTCATTCAATGTATTTCTTTTAGTATTTCTAAATTTCCTTAAAGATAATTAATTAGTAGCACAAGACTAAACGAAGTCGCTGCTTCAGTATTTTTCTGCTCGTTAATCATGTTGCACGTTAACCATACATTTTGCTGCATTTGAACAGTATGTGCTGCTACCTAAGATTGTCTTTTCAAACCCAAAATGGGATATTTTGAAAGACCCACTAGACAGCCCTAATTTAGATGATGGTGGCAACATTTGCAGTTTGGCCTTGTTGCATTGGCCTTGATGCATTATTATGACTGAGGACATCTAAAACATCAGTGATACCTGTCCTAACAGCCAACCTGATAAAATGTTTTTTTTTTCCCCCAGTTAAAGTGAAGACTATGTTCTTGTTATGTTTTAAACAGTGGTTTTGACCTGGGTTTAGAGAGGTGGGCAAACTGTATAGGCCTGTTCAGTTTCACATTTCTACTCCCTGCAGGAAGCTCTGAGCACCACTGAGATGGCTCTGGCTATGAACAGGTATATCTGCTCGGCCGTGCTGCACCTGCTCACTCGCTGCGCTCCCCAGTTTGCCGGCACAGAGCACCACGCCTCCCTGATAGACTCCACCTTGCACACCATCTACAGGCTCTCAAAGGGTCGCTCGCTCACCAAAGCACAGAGGGACGCCATCGAGGAATGCTTGCTGGGTATCTGTAGGTGAGCTTTTCAAACCTCAACTGTATGAGAGTTGCTGGGGCTCCAGAGCAGAGATCTGGCAATTAGAGTTTAAATATGAGGCTGTGAGACAACAAGAGGTATAGATAGAAAACTAGTTTGTTAGGAAGAGCCCTATCATGTTTAGTTCACGGCTGTTGGTCCCTCTTTGTTTTTTGAAGGCATTGCTGAGTCTCATACTTTCTTGTTGTAGCTACCTGCGGCCCTCAATGCTACAGCAGCTTCTGCGTCGCCTGGTCTTTGACGTGCCTTTGCTGACCGAGTATTGCAAGATGCCCCTGAAGGTAAATACACAGTATCCTCTGTTACGCAGTGGAAGAAATTAACCTGTTTTATGCAACACATTACTGTAATCTGATTACATTTTTCAGTAACTGCTGTTACGGTTCCTTTTTCAAAAAAATCTGTAAAAAAACTCAAACATAAACTGTGCCTGTGAAGTAACTGTCTCTAATTGTAACAGTAACTAGTTACAGTATACAATATTACAATTCTGTTAAAAAATAACTTCCCCAGCACTGATTTCTATATGTATTAAGTGTTTAAATTCATGGATGAACTGCCCTTCTTATGATTTTCCTAACACCTTCACAGTACGTACTGTATATCCTAAATGAAAAGGAGCGTCCAAATATTGCACCTTATCCACAACAATAAAACAGTAATATATATATATATATATATATATATATATATATATATATATATATATATATATATATATATAGTGAACTGGTGGCTCAGCACACAGGCTCGCACAGGTTCTTTTCCCTTCAAAGTAATGACCCAGCACACAGGATTGAAAGGGACAGCGCTCACGCACACTTTTAATAAACAAAAACAAACACCTAGCTCCCATTTGGAGCACTAACTAAACATTCACCAGGAACCTACTCTAACAAAACCGGACAGCTAAGTTGTTTACTGGCTGACACAAAAACATCAGATTAAACACCGGAAAGACTTTCACTGTACCTTTTACATAACGGTTGAAAACACCATCAACCGCGCCTTCCACACAGCAGCAGCCCTGAGCACACTGACTGCTTTCCTTTTATATCCTGCACCTGGCTGTAATTTTTAATAATTGCCAGGTGCAGGTGATAATTAAACAATTAACAATTAGCATGGCAGGGAGGCTTTTTTTTTTTTAACCCTGTTCCTGCCATAAAACAAACAACCTTACAATTTGCAGGCCCCCTGTCCTGCTACATCCGTTACTATATATAGAACCGGGCCAAGCTCTTAGTAGATAGAGCTTGTACTGTTGTGTAACAGAGCACTCGTTTTCCTCTGCAGCTGCTAACCAATCACTACGAGCGGAGCTGGAAGTACTACTGCCTCCCCACGGGCTGGGGGAGCTATGGCATGGCCTCTGAGGAGGAGTTGCTCCTCACCAAGAAGCTCTTCTGGGGAGTCTTTGACTCTCTCTCTCAAAAGGTAGTGGTGTCACAATGCGTCCTGATGATAACTTCTGGTTTGCATTACTAATACAGATGGCATGTTTCTTTTTAAAGCGCAACACTAAGTTTTGAATTTATTATTGAATAATAACAAGTTGAGTCTTAAAGAGCAACAAGTACACAAATAACACCTTGATGGCGTTTTAACTGTGCCTTTTTAGCATGTAATATTATGCATAGTCCAGCATAGTGTCAGAAGATTATAAGAGCTTCACCTCTCTGTTTACTATAGTGGTAAAGAAGCATGAAAATCACATAGGCTTTGAAACCGCATTGGGCTTGTTGCTCTTCAGCATGCTGCATACTTCCTGCTGCTATTAACACCTGCGGAGCTGTGCTTGCTGTGTTCTTGCCCGTCACTAATCCTCCATGTGTTTCTCTGTTGGAATCCTCCAATCAGTCCCTATTATTCCTGCAGAAGTACGACCCCGAGCTCTTCAAAATGGCCATGCCCTGCCTCAGTGCGATCTCCGGGGCTCTGCCTCCCGATTACGTGGACGCCAGCATTACCAGCATGCTGGAGAAACAGGCATCAGTAGATGGACAAGGAAACTTTGATCCCAAACCTATTAATACTTCCAAGTAAGTCGCAGGTGGAGGTGAAAAATTCCCAATATGTTTTTCATCTTCTGTTTAAGTAAGCTTGGTAAATCAGACCCTTGAGTTAAATGACATTTGTGGATGATTTTTCAGATCAGTTACAGTACATGTCTTGTATTCTTGTTTTGCCAAATGTAGTGCACCTTGCTTATTAAATAAACTTGAGATTGAGTATTGATTACACAACGGGATTTTAAAAGTTTAAAACTCCTCCGGGTCGTTAAATCATCTTGCTGTCGTCGACAGTTAAACTTCAAAGCATTGTTCTTTCAAGTACTGCTGGCTATTGGCTTCAGCTGCTTATTGTTTATTAGAAAATTGGCTTTTTATTTCCTGGCATCTCATTGGCTAGTACCCTTGGCAGGGGGGTATTTTAACTTTCAAGGAAAGTTGACCAGGAAATAAAGTACCAGCACAAGTGCTTGGACAGATTTCCCTGAGCCACCCATCAATAAGCCTTTAGGGTGGGTGCCTGCAGCATCTGGCCTCATGACGCCCTGATGAGACTTACTGCTTACTTAATAGCACTTTTAATTATCGTGATTTTTTTTTCAGCATTTCCCTTCCAGAAAAGATGGAATACTTTGCCAACAAATATGCCGAGCACTCTCATGACAAGTGGGCATCTGAAAAGGTAACAAGTAAAAAAAACTTTATGAAAAAGATGTCTGACAGTTGTAGCTCTTTTAAAAAGCACATACTGCAAACTATCCTTCTTTCTAAGATGGCTTATTTAAAAAAGAAAATGCTTTTACTTTTGCTGTGTCCCATGTTGTCGCAGTGTTATGTTTTTAAACATATGCAGACATTATAGAAATTCTTTAACACACATCATGGTTTATAAATCAACTGTGCTATGCATTTCTCAACATTTACTCTGGAGCATTCGCCAGGAAAAAAAAACAAAAAAACCCACCTAAGATCGCAGTGTATCCAGACCTCCTGCAACAATGTTTGTTTTCTTTTTGCAAAATATGGCAATCATTTCAGTCAGAACACCAGCATTGTTGCAGGAGGGAGAATGAACTGGATACACCACAATGTTTGGAAGAAGAAATCTCTTTTTTTCCTGGCAAAAGTGTAAAAGTTGAAAGAAGTTATTCCCTTGTTGATTTACCTGTGTAAATTTATGTGTGAATAAAAAAAAACATAAAACAATCAGCAATATGTTGTAAAACAAAATTGCTGTTTCTTGTAAGCACTCATTTCGTCACTAAAGCCTCTATGGATGTTGTGACTCAGCTGTGTGTCGTTTATCCACAGGTGGTGGGGGGGTGGAAATACGGGGAGACAGTTGATGAGAAACTGAAGACTCATCCCTTGCTGAGGCCATACAAATCATTAGCAGAGAAGGTAAGTGTTACACTTGGATTCCATTGGGAAGTCTTTTAAAGTTTTCAGCTGCTTGTTGGAGTTGAATTGGCCTAGATTACTGTAAATCTGGAGCAAGAAAGTGCAGTCAGACACTTGGCCCCCAAGAATAGTCTCATCGAGAATCGTAGCAAGTGATTTTTTAAATTTGTTGCAAGAAGTTGTTGAAGGATTCAATGAAATCAGTATTTATTCAAAGTGACTGAAGGTTTTGTTGAAACTGACACAGATGTGTAATCATTATTAGGATCACATGAACACTTAGACTGAGACAGAGGGAGTCTATTTAATGAAAGTAAATGTTGATAGGTATGAAAGTTTACTAGTGCTTTGCTTGCCTTTTTTTTTTTTTTTTTGCATGTTTTAACTTTTCTCATGTATATTGTTTAGTTTCCTTTTGGCCATTTCGACATTAAAAGAAAACTCCCTAGCATCCAACATTGCTAGTATTCTTACTGAAAGCTTCTTGGACTATCCAGTGTTAGATTAGGTAACCTTGCTCTGCTGTATATCACAGCTACATGTCTATAGATATTACACTTGCTGCGGGTATAGATCATGGTCATCTACTTTTTGTGACGTGCCTGTTTTTTACCTTTCTTTCAGGAGCGAGAGATTTATCGCTGGCCTGTTAAAGAGTCTCTTAAGAGCATGTTGGCTATGGGCTGGAATATTGAGAGGACCAAAGAGGGTGATGCCATGTTTCAGCAGCGAGAAAGTGAAAAACTGCGCAAGATCTCCCAGTCGTCCCAGGTATTCCACTCTCTTCTCACAGAGCACTGTAGCACAGAGCACAAGCGCTCACAATCCCCTTACTCCTCTCTCTTCTCTCAGGTATAAACATGTGTCCGTATCACTGGGTTAAAGTGCAAAAGGATTTTCTGCTGCTTCTTAAAATAGGTTCCAAAAACAGCTTTTTTAAAAATGGATTTTCATTTTTGTTTAATTTTTTTTCATGTATTGTTAATGATACAAAACCTATGTCTGTTTTGTATCACTGCTAACCCATGTCTTGTTAATTTGGCAGGGTAATGGCTACAGCCCATGTCCGCTTGACTTGAGCAATGTTGTTCTTTCCCGAGAGCTCCAGGTCAGTAAGATTTACATTCTTTAACTTGTTTTACGTGAAAATGATTCCCACCCAACATGACTGAACTGTATGGAAAATTATCATATGTTCTACCTATGCGTTTGTACGTAGTCTTGACATCCATCTCATCTTCTCCATTGCTTTTAATAAAAAATATTCCTCATTTTAGGAATACTAAAAGAAATGTTTCAACTAGAAGTCTGTCTCAATGTCTTCAGTGAACCAGTGGTCATTTCATGAAGTAAATGTTTATTTTATGTATTAACACTGGGGTGGGAATACAGTATTAAGGTTCTTGGAACCAGTTAGGCATTGCTGGATCAAGTTGAAGATGCTGCTAATGAAAAGAAGTATAGAGCCTTTCAGACTGGTCTGTTGAGAAGCATATCAGAAGGTCTTGCCAAATTTAAATGCAGTTTCACATTATGGGTGTCCTTATGATCAAGACTAATCTATTGTTATTCATTTTAATGAAGTATAAAATATAATGAAGTAACTGACTGAGAATCTTACCCTACACATGGTGCGGATTTTGAAAAATACACTTTTCGATGAATAAGGTGCACGTTGCAGCTAAAACTGTATGTGTTTATTTCAAACAGGCGATGGTCGATGTTGTTGCAGAAAACTACCATAACATATGGGCTAAAAAGAAGAGAATAGAATTAGGAAGAGGTAAGACATGAATTCAAGAAAAGAATAATGTCCTGTTATTATATAATGAGGTTAATAAGACACCACCGTTTAAAATAATCTGCTTATTTCTTTATCCCAATACCATGTACAATATTTGAAACAAGTCATGTCACAAAAGCCTTTTGATGGACGAACAACTTTAAGTGTTTATTTTGTGACTTCCTTTGATAGTTAGAAGCTGTTTGTAAAAGATAAATATAGGTTGATTTAAGTTGCCAGTGCATAGTTATTTACCCCAATCAGAATGTTTTATTGCTGCTCACCCTGATTTCTGTGCTACAAATAGTAATCCGCAAACTGAGTTTACAAATCAATAAAACAGCAAAACTAACATGTAATTAATCTCTGTGTTGCTAAAACAGGGCTCCCCATTTAGTAAGTGACATCGAATGTACTAAAATAAACTGTTCAGGAAACCGCAAAGCAAATGAATATCGTGTCTGTCTGAATGATTATTAATGTAAACCGAGGCGTGTAGCTGCTTAATCATGACCCCCTCACTACTATGACAGTATCTTCCAGATCCAAGCTATATAGCAGTAATCAATCTCCTCTCCCTCTCATAACTCTTCCCCAGGGGGCGGGAGCCACCCCCTGCTGGTTCCCTATGACACTCTGACTGCCAAGGAGAAAGCCAGGGACCGGGAGAAGGCTCAGGAGCTCTTCAAGTTTCTGCAGATCAGCGGCTACACCATTACCAGGTACAGTTATAAAGGGTCATCTCTGATTGGGGTGTT
Source organism: Polyodon spathula (assembly GCF_017654505.1). Lineage (NCBI taxonomy): Eukaryota > Metazoa > Chordata > Actinopteri > Acipenseriformes > Polyodontidae > Polyodon > Polyodon spathula. The sequence continues at coordinate 15,718,114 of NC_054545.1, forward strand.
GCATGCAGTTTAATTTACTAAACTTTTAAACTTTAACATATTGGGAATTTACATTAAAAATTTTTTAAAAATTAAAAAAAATCAATCTTCAGAAACCCAAAATTTTAGTACTATTTTTTTCATTACATACTATTAAATATAAATAAACAGTAGAGCAAAATAAATCAGAACAGCGTTACTGTAATCATGTGAATATCACAGCTACAAAAAAGCATGCACTTACTCCATAAAGGGAATATATTTTCACTATAATAATCTTGGGTTTTTTTGTGGTTTTTTTTGCTTATCGCATGACATGTATTAGATTTTTACTTTTAGAGAGATCTAGAGAATCGCTTATCAGAATCGGAGAATATACTTATCTACCTATCAGTGTATACCTTACTGTGTGTCATTTATTTTTACATGCACAGCTATGGCCGAAGATCTGTTGTTAAACATTGTATAATAAAAGAAACTACATAGTTATATCAAGTCTACTGGAATATTTTGAAGTGTCACATTTTTCAGTTTTCATTAAGTATATGGAAAACTACAAAGCTATATTTAATTCAATATGTTAACATTATTCAGCAGGTTTCGTTTGACTTTATGAAGCAAAATGAGTTAATTCTGTAGGGTGATGCAAAACGTTTGCTCATAGCTGCACATACTCTGTAGGTAGATCATGTTGTTCTTGTTTTTCACAATGCCAATAGCAGCTGGGCGGGGGAAGTTTTTGAGGTGTTTGTTTGAGATAAGGTTTAAGCTAGTCGCAGGGTTTGTTCACATTGTATCTTTTTTTCAGGGGCTTGAAGGACATAGAGCAAGATGCCTCATCCATTGAGAAGAGGTTTGCTTATAAATTCCTGAAGAAGCTGCTGAAGTATGTTGACTCTGCTCAGGAATTCATTGCCCACTTGGGTAGGTGCCAGAACTATCTCGGGTCACTGCAAACTGGAGATTTATATCCACAATAACACCCCTCCAATCGACAAAAAAAAAAAAAAAACCTCTGGCGAATATTTATGACTACATGGCAGATGTTGTCAGCATTCGCAATTATTTATTATGCTGTTTTATAAGACAAAAAGCTGCATGTCATCAGTGACATTAGTATCCCATGCATTGTTAGGAGTGTATATTAATTTATTACACCCCCGGAAACATTAGCTGCATTTTTATTTGTTCTGTTTTAATTAGTTGCTTACTTTTGTCTTTTAATCTGCAAATATTGCTGCCTTTTAATCATGCATCTTCCCTTTCTCTTAGTGGTGTGAGGGAGGCCTCCATGCCCCAAGCCTACCTTGGGCTGGAGGGAAAACCCTTTCTCTCAGTGGGGTGAGGGAGGCATTAGTTTAGTCTCCATGCCCGAAGCCTAGCTTGGACTGGAGGGACAACCCTTTCTTTTGGGGGGGACAGTTAATTTTCCCACTTCTTAGTCTCTGTGTTTGAGACAGCAACGCCCCAGTGCCAGTCATGTTGAATTGTGTTCAGCCCCGTTCCTGCTAGAGTGTATGCCCAGTGTTTGCTTTTTTACCTGCAGAGGCTATGGTCAGCAGTGGGAAAGCTGACAAATCTCCTTATGAGCAGGAAATCAAGTTTTTTGCAAAGGTAAGAATTTCTTGTTCTACATTTCAGATTTTAAACAAAACCACTGTGCAGTAGATCTACTTTAAAGGCAGGGAGATTGGGTGTTGTGCTTTATAAATTGCCATTTACCTACAGAGCAGCATTACAATTATAATTTTTAATGTATGTGCTTTCCACTGATGTTTGTTTTTCTAGTATGAAGAGAGTTTAGATTGGTTTTCAATATGCAGCAGATCAATTTATAATATGTCTAAAATGTGAAGTCTAAAGAGTAAAAAAAATATTAAAGCTTTTGTAACACCTGCAAAAAAATATTTTACTATACCTGCATAAACGAGACAGTATTTTTTTTTAGCAACGATTTTATCTGGCAATAACTTTGTCCCACTCTCATTTTAGCAATAGGTGTGAGAGCAAGCAGTTAACTGTTTGTGTAACTTAAACGTTCAATGGTAAAGTAGCTTCAAATGTAATCTTACTTATCTGCCTTAACTTTTTATAATGTTTCCAAATCATTCAAAGTGGTTCTGAGTTCCAACGGCAACTAAGATTCTACAAACCCAGACAATTGATAAATATTATAGCACATACTAACGTTCCAGTGTCTAATAATGACGACATTGTAAAAATGGGCATTGGTATACTTATTAGTAGATTATATTAGTTCATTATAGTATTTTTCCCAGGGCTGTAAACAAGTAATGCCAGTTGAAAACAATTAAAAATTAAATTCAGAGGTGATGGAATGAACCCCCCTTCATCCTTCAGAGGTAGTTACTCGACACTTCTTTTCTGTTGTGTGCCCCCAGGTTCTTCTTCCACTGATTGACCACTACTTTCAGAATCACAGTCTGTACTTCCTGTCCTCTCCCACTAAAACACTGAGCAGCAGTGGCTATGCGTCCAACAAGGAGAAAGAGATGGTGACCAGGTAATCCCAGGCAGCCACGCCTAATAACTCTCTCCTACAGTCTGTGTGTATACTCTGGGCTCTCCTTCTCTTGGTATCCCTTCTGTTTTTTTACTGTCTTCTTTTTTTCTTTTCTCTTTCCTCAGTTTGTTTTGTAAGCTGGCAGCTCTTGTCAGACACAGGATTTCACTCTTTGGTAAGCAGGCCTTGATTTTATTGAGGCATCTCCATTTAAGGAAACGCTAAAGAAGATTTGTTGTGCGCAGACAGTATTAAATTAACTGCAGTAACTTAAATCACTGGCTTTTACAAAACGCCAGTCCCCTGAGTGTGCTGGAAATGGACTGTGGCGTATCTCTGCGGTACACATTACACAATGTCTGTAGTTACTGGACCTTTATTAAAATCTCTTGCTCCAGAAACTTAGAGGGGCTGCACACAGTCACATCATGTGATAATCATAACTAACAGATTGGTCAGCTGGAAAGTGGGGCCACCTGCACGCAGAACCCCATAGCTGGCGTGGCTTAACTTTGTTTTGCACGTTGCTGTACTTCCATAAAAATATTCATAAGTCATGCAGAAACATTTAACCTGGCACGAGAAGCCCTTATGTGCCATTAGTTAAACATCATGAATTTCAATCAGCATCATTTTAAATTACACCCAGATTACACACCGGTAGTCAATATAGGAGGATAGACCAATGCCATGTCTTCAAGTGTGGTAGGAGCTGTGCTTTGGTGCTTGAGACTGGGTCCAGTCACCAACTAGGACAAACGCACATCAGTCATCTTACTATTTTATATTCAATATATTAAATATAATATATTCCATGTGAAATCAATGCCTTTTCAGAATTAAATGACAGCTGATATACATATTGAAGGTATTTAGAAGCAGTCTGTTTTTTCATGTTCACTGCTGCCAGTGTGGTATGGTCTATGAGATGTTGTGTTTGCTCTCCTGCAGGCAGTGACTCTGCTACGATGGTGAGCTGTCTGCATATCCTGGCTCGCACTCTTGATACCAGGTAGGTCCTCGGTTAAATCTTCTAATATCTGCATTAATTTCCATGAAATGCCTTTGCAGAGTCACTGTGCTGTAAATCAACATTGGCACCAGTTACTTCCAGTAAACTGTCCCTCTTTGTGCAGAACTGTGATGAAATCGGGCTCGGAGCTCGTGAAGGCTAGCCTGCACACCTTCTTTGACAGTGCGGCGGAGGATCTGGAGAAGACCTTGGAAAACCTGAAGCTGGGGAAATTCACTCATTCCAGGACTCAGATGAAGGGAGTCTCCCAGAACATCAACTACACCACAGTGGCCTTGCTGCCCATCCTCACCTCCCTGTTCGAGCACATCACGCAGAACCAGTTTGGGTTGGACCTGCTGTGTGAGTGTTCTTCTCTATTGCTGTAGAGCTGCGGTCCACAAGCTTCAGCTTTAAAGTGATCGTAGCTAAAAATAATAATAAAAAATAATAATAATAATAATACCTGTCATGAACATGTTACAGCAAAATGTATTTTCAATTTAAAATAGGTTACCTGGTACTACACTAATTACAAGAGAAATTTCGGTTTGCTTGCCTTTCAATTAGGAAACATGTGACTATAATACTTCCTAGATCATTTAAGCTCAGCACTGTCTTCTGTCAATAGAAGGAAGGTTTTGAAAGGTCAGGGACAAATCCACTTTCCAGGTAAAATAACCAATGAAGGGAACTTGAAAGTACAGCTTAGAAACAATTTTTAAAACCTACATAGTGGCAGATATCATGTTTTAAAATGAAAATGCTGCAACTTGTGTTTCTTTCAAAACTGCATGTTTTTTATATCTCATATGAAAGTGCACGACCGGTGATGTGTATGGGGTTATTTTGCTAGCTACTTTGAGGTAAAGTGAAACCCTTCTTGTCTGTTTTAGTGGATGACGTTCAAGTCTCCTGCTATAGGATCCTGTGCAGTCTGTACTCTTTGGGGACTGGAAAGAACATCTATGTTGAAAGGTAAGTACCTCTCTGAGGCAGATCCATCTCCTATAAGCAGGCAGGTGAAGCAGACAAAGAACCATTTACATTGTCTCCATTCCAAGCATTTTTTAAGATATTCATTCTGTCCTTTTAGTGCATGCAAAATGAATCGTATGTACCCATTGTATGGGTAGTACCCACCAGACTGCATAAGAACCAAAAGGAACCAGTTTCACGGCTCAACACAGTCTCAGCTGAAGTTGCTTCATCAGTAATCTGAGGTGAAACTGGAAGAAACCAAGTCAAGTAGACTAACTTTTTTTAGCTTATGCCTTCATGGTAACACCTGTAAAGTTATTCGTCAAAAAGTTTGTCTGCTTGACTTGAGTTTCTTATTGTTGTATGGTGACTGTTTGAATAGTAAGATCTGTCTCTTATGAATAAGTAGTAAAAGCTGTTGTTGCTGTGTGTTTGTTTCCTGTAGGCAGCGTCCAGCGCTGGGGGAGTGCCTGGCCACTCTTGCGGGAGCCATGCCGGTCGCGTTCCTCGAGCCCCATCTCAACCTGCACAACCCCCTCTCTGTGTTTAACACGAAGACGCCAAGGGAGAGAGCTGGTATGTGCTGCTGCGCTCCACTCCTCTTGCTGTGTGTCCCACCAGACGTGGAGGGGTGCTTTCACTCATGAGTTTTATTATATTTGAGAAATACTTTTAAAAACACTGTTTTAACTTGTATACCAAACGTTATTTAATTTAATTGTCTTCTGTAACGATTTTATGAAGAGCAAACTCTATTTTATTCATAAAGAACAGATTTTAGCTCATCCAGTTAAAGCGCTGCCACAGGGAGGCAGGATGAGTTACACAGCTTGAACGGTGCCAGTTCGCAACCAGGCTGTTCAAAGAGGCCGGACTTTGCTGGGGGTTGCCGTCACATTGGCTCTGTGTGTGTTCTGTAAACATTTAGTATTTATTATCGTAAACAGTAGAACCAACTCAATTTAAACTTGTTTTTACTGAAAAATAAACGTAACATGTAATGATACAAGTTGTCTGTGTTACATGCTGTGAGATCAGGACTTTACTGATTCTGAGCATTGGAGCTGTTTCCCATGTTAAAACTGTACACAGTTAGAGGGGCCATTACAAATTCCAGACACAACACAAATATAAACATGCTGAGTTAATTGCAGTCATCAGCTACATAGATTAGCCATTCAGCAGAACGTGGCAACAAACAAGTGAGTACAGACATTAAGTTACTGTGTTAGTATCGCTTTAGTGCCTTAACAACTTGCTCCTGAAGTGGCACCAGCAATTGGATTTGACCGAGGAGCCACTGGCTCCTGAGGCAACAACTGTGCCTGTAACCCTGATTTGTAATTTTTTTTTAAATAAATGTATTTTAAAGAATAAACAGGAAACAAAAGCATAACTGGTTATGAAGCTCATTTTGACCAAAAGTGCTTGACCAGTGTTATTGCAAACACTTGCACAAGGAAATGAGACAACTGTGTGATTTTTTTTTTTTATGTTTCGTGCTGAATTTTCTGTATCATGATACGTATCGCACCGTGCCCCTCGTATTGCAATACTTATCGTATAGTTAAGACACTGCCAATACTCTAGTATTGTATATGTTAAAGAATGAGCTGCAAGAATAGAATCTTAGTGTTTGGTTTCATTGACCCCACTAATCTCGCCTAAGATACCCCTGTCTCTCCTCCTATTCCCACCTGTACCCTATTGACTTTGCTGCTCTCTGCTATACCCTATTGTCTTTGCTGCTATACCAGTTATACCCCTTGTCTTTGCTGCTATCCCAGTTCTAACCTCCGGTCTTTGCTGGTTTAGTTCTCGGCATGCCAGACACTGTTGAGGAGCTGTGTCCTGATATGCCTCAGCTGGAGGGGTTGATGAAGGATATTAACGACATGGCGGAGTCGGGGGCACGCTATACTGAGATGCCCCATGTGATCGAGGTCATACTGCCCATGCTGTGTAACTACCTGTCATACTGGTGGGAGAAGGGTCCAGAGAACAACCCCAAGTCGGCCGGGAACTGCTGCACCATGGTAACCTCGGAACACCTAAGTGTCATCCTGGGGAACATCCTGAAGATCCTCAACAACAACTTGGGCATCGATGAGGCCTCCTGGATGAAGAGAATCGCCGGTAAGCACCGATGGGAACCGGGGCAGCTGCATGCAAACAGCTGAATGTTAACTTATGGATAGCATTGCAACTAGAGATCAGTCTGTGAAATACTGTTAAGGTCCCCATACATGGGTCATTGTGGTGACAGAAATATCCCATATTTGATAAGAAATTCTCCGCCCACTGCAAGGAAGGACAGTTTGCCAGCGAATGTTAGATGCAACAAGCCATTGCCAACAAAATAGATCTAGTGTACAGGGACCTTTTAGATACCAGAACTGGTTATTTCAACACTGATTCAACCCTTCAAAATAATTAGAAACTAATGATAATAATAATAATAATAATGTATGTGTTACATCTTTATAATATATACTCGGATATGTGATAAATCCATTTACAATTTCTTTCAGTAGACCGTTTGTATCAGATATTTGGTATCAGATAGAAATGTCATTCCATTAGTGGATTTTAATTGTTGAATTAATCCTATTTTCCTATATAATATAGAAATATAATACAAGATACAAGCTGATTATGACCCCTCGAGGTCAGAGCAGCTCTCAGGGAGGATGGATATCGGCTTGTAAACGATACAGTAATTGCCTGGCTGTGAACTGGGTTTGTGGCCCCTTTGTTGTGCTTCCCCTCTCCAGTATACGTCCAGCCCATCATTTGCAAAGCACGGCCTGACCTGCTCAGGTCACACTTCCTGCCCACGCTGGAGAAGCTGAAGAAGAAGACGGTGAAGGTGGTGGCGGAGGAGGAGCTGTTGAAGGCAGACAGCAAAGGAGACACGCAGGAGGCCGAGCTGCTCATCCTGGACGAATTCGCTGTGCTCTGCCGGGACCTCTACTCCTTCTACCCCATGCTCATCCGCTATGTTGACAACAACAGGTACAGGCCACTTCCAGTCAGGACAGAGTCGACAACCTAACCAGTACTTGAAGAGCAGTGTTTGAACATTTAAGACTAGATAGACTTCAGGAAGGAGTCACTTCACCTAGAGAGTAGTGAGGGAAGTAATGGGTTATGATTAGACTGAGACTGGTTGAAATGTTCCCTGTGTGTATTTGAGCTTTTAAACACGTTGCTGTTATTGTCCTCTTTTCATTTGATTCAGGTCAAGATGGCTGAAAGAGCCTGATGCAGATTCTAACGAACTGTTCCGCATGGTGGCTGAGGTCTTTATCCTGTGGTGTAAATCTCACGTAAGTAAATGTAGTTTATATAGTATATGCATACAGTCAGTTCTCATTAAAACTAATTCGGATTAAACACATTTCCTTATACTATGGATTTCCTATAAGGTCCTGGTCAAATTTACCAGCCACTTATTGTAAATTTACTTCCTGTAATACAAATTCACTTAACGTGAATTTCCTGTTTCTGCTAATTATTTTGCATCCCCCCAGGAAGAAAAATTAGAATTAAACATTCAAACAGCTGAATGTAAAGGATATTGGGAAATGTATTCACTTAATCCAGATGAACACCTCTGTACTGTATTTAGTGCTATTTACTGATCATATGATGCATTTCCGGTTGCCATAATGCTCACTCAACAATGCCATTTCCAAAATGATTGGAACGAGTGCAGCACAACAAACATGAATTATCCTTGTAGAGAAAAGTAGAGTTGTTGAAAGCAGTGTATAATGCTCAGCCGTACAAGAAATAGAAAGATGTTGCTACCGATTTCACCATTCCCACAAACGGATTTCCTGATTTTTCTCAATACCTTGATGTTGTGGACGCCTTGCCTTTGTGGTTTAAAAATGCCCATGAGCAGAATGTGCCTGTGTCTCGGCCCGCTATGAGACACAAAGCTGAGAAATCAGCAAAGCTGCGGGGACATGCAGATTACAAGTTCAAGGAAGCGTATATCTAATGATATTGTAAGAAAGGTGTTTTCTGAAATTTGTTTTACTTACTGTCATCAAGGTGTTTTGAAGGAAACTGCTAAAAAAAATAAAAATAAAAAAAATAAAACATTCTCAGCTTGCTGCTGTTCCAGCCACATTCTATTTTACACCACATGGAGTACATTGACATGAGCACAGGACTCCAGTTCTGTATCTAAAAGCCAAACTTGGAAGCAAGATGCAGTGTTACAATCTACAATAAAAATTAATTTTGTTTGAGCAGGGCCGGATATATGCAGTATGTTAAAAATGTATGAACGTTATTACTTGAACATATATTAAAAGACTGTTGTTGCTGAGATGGTCTTTATATAGAGCTGGTCACAACAATAAAAGAGTTTGCTGTTTCTTATTTTTATATTAAACTACGTTTTCTTTTATAGAACTTTAAACGGGAGGAGCAAAACTTTGTAATTCAAAACGAAATCAACAACTTGTCATTCCTAACGGCAGACAGCAAGAGCAAGATGTCAAAGGTAGGTCTCAAACACAGACCACCCCCGTGTACAGAGTGAAGGGTTCCTGACCTATACACCCCTCCAAAGGAATGAAGTGAGCTGCTCCACTGCAATTTAGCATGCTCACTGTATTCATTATTCCAATGAAGACAGCATTTCACCTCAGTATTTTAGGTGTTGGATATTTGTTTTCTCAAATCAAGAAAAATAAAATTGTATTTTCTTTTTAATTAAAACTGTTTTTTCAGGCATGGGTTTGAGGTAAAAGCTTTTAGTAAGTGGCAGGAATTCAAACACTCTTTAAAATGAACAACTCGGACATAGGTCTCCTATTGTTTTCTATTAAGGTTAGCCATTCTGCTATAACTAAGTAATGAAAAAGACGACATTAAATGACATCTGTTCTAGAATCACTGCTTACTGATGAAACATTTCACTGGGACCCTTGAGTCCTGTTCCCAAAAACTCTTTCAATGGACAGCAGTGATTATTTCAGACAAACAGAGGTATATCAAAACAAAACTTTAAAAAGCTGTAGCATAATAGTGATGACGGCATTGCTGAGGCGTGTTCCTCAAATAATGGAACTGCCTTTTTCAAATATTGACTTGGAATTTCCATTATTCCCTAGTAACAGGCTACGGCAATGCCAGTATCCCTCAGGTAAAATATATACAGTGCAATAAGGTAATGGGTTCTACATTAATTCCAAAAACTTTGTTCAGCCACTTACTGAAAATGTGTATTTTTTCCAATAATATGTTTATTTTTTATTTATTTATTTTTTTTGGCATGTTGATGTTGTTTAACTACTCGTATACATTTCATCTTTGTTAAATCATTTGTTTTATATGCAGTAGTAAATGTTCACTGTGTTTTTCTTTCATACAGTCGTTGTCTGTAAAGGTACAGGTCAGATTGCATGCATTTTGTCTTTTAGCCAAGCATTCGCTATGTCAACTGCCTGGCATCAAGCTGATTGCAGTATACAGTCTTGATTTTTCCAGAGCTATACATCACTTTGGTTTTGGTATCTGAACACACCACTTTCTGTCTTTCTGTCCTGAAATGCTGCTAGTAATAGTTTAATAGCAGTCTTGCATCTTTTAAATGCTTTAAAAAGTGTGCTTAGCTGGCAGCATAGAGTATTCAGTCTGGTATTTGGTGCTCATCTAAAAGAATTAGTTTTTACCCTTTTTCAGTGGGGGTGGAAATACAATTCCGATAGTGCCAATATCACACCCCCTCCCCCCACCCCCTAAAATGCCTGTAAATAAAACGGGATGCGCAATCTGATTTGCTTTGAGGTCACCTGCAATGAGTTTTTAGCACCTTGTAGATTTACTTAAAATGAACATTGCTTCAAAGTGTCCTGTAAAGATTGCTGCTGTGATTTAAAAGCTGTTGTTTCAAAGTGGGGGCTAAAGGGCAAAGGGTTATACCAGTGGTATATATACAGGTGGGTATAATGCCAGTGAGCCACTTTGCAGTGCTGCTGTGGAAAAACCAATCAAATCAAACCGAAGGATTGTTAAATCTGACCTTATTTCTGTGAATAGACACTCTTATATTTTATCATACTCCTGAAGCAACAGAAGCTGTGCATTTTAATTTTGTAAATTTTTAAGGCACTTTACATTAATACTCCATTTTATTCTGCTGGTTAAGAATTAATTTGCCTTGCTATATATAATAGCCTCTCACAATTAGTGAATACATCTGTTAAGTTTAGTCGTGTTTTACCCTAATTTGCAAATTCCATTTGGGGTTGAAATCAGGCTGAATCAGGTAAACCCTAAAATCTTGCCCCTTATTCTACCTTATCCTGTGGGTGCCCGATACCACAGGGTCCTTTACCCGTGGAGGCAGCCGGAGAGCTTGACAGTCCTGTTGAAACCCCTGTGTCCACACCTGTCAATTCCGTGTTTTCTCAGTAGCACTTCAGAGTGACCAACTTCCTTTAACCCCCTATATGTAATTAAACTACACTGCAGGTTTTTGCAATGCCATTTCAGCGCTGGAACTGGAATTTGAAAAGTAGACCCTATGCAGGTGCTATAACAAGTAAAATCTTTTGAGTATTAAAAAAAAAAAAAAAAAAAAAAAAGAAAAAATCTTTAGTAAGGCCTTTTCTCATTCAAACCTAGTGCTGAAGTCACACCAGCTGTGTTTTTCAAGAACAAGCGAACGTGCTTATTAGCTTGCTTTATATTGCGAGTTCCACTGTAAATGATATAGAATAGCCTACTTAAGCTTGGTATAGAATAGTCCCTGCACTGTTTGAAAATGTACCTAAATTAGAAAATAAGACAATGAGAAAAAACAAGTATTATAAAAGCCCCGACTGAGTGTAAACACACCCAGCTAAGGCTCCTGGTCTCTGTGGTAACCCTTGCCCTCTCTCTGCCAGACTGGAGGGCAAGACCAGGAGAGGAAGAGGACGAAGCGCCGCGGAGAGCTGTACTCTGTCCAGACCTCCCTCATCGTAGCGGCCCTGAAGAAGATGCTCCCCATCGGCCTCAATATGTGCACCCCAGGGGACCAGGAGCTCATCTCACTGGCCAAAGGAAGATACAGCCTTGTGAGTGAGCCATGGCTTCCGCAGTTTTTTTGTATTTTACCAGGAAGTCACTTTATCTCTTTTATAAGTAAAACCTGGCCAGGAAGACAGCAAAAAAAAGACTTAATCACATACACACATCATCGTCCAGTTACAATTAAAGAAGCCTACGAACATGTATTTTTGACCATTTGATATTTCACAGCTTGGATTTTGATCATCTTTGGTCGGTCAAATAACAACTTACTTTCTTTCAATAGAGAGATACAGATGAAGAGGTCAAAGATCATCTACGCCAAAACCTTCACTTGCAGGAGAAGGTAAGCCTGCTTGAGAAGATGGAGGAGTCAGAGCCATGAAGTTTGTTTTGTTTGAGTGAAGCGAAGAGTGTAATATGAGATACAGGGTCCCCTGTGTCTCTGCTGGTACAGTCACTGCTGCTTGAATAGCAAGGTGAGGTCTCCTGTTGATATTCACATTGGTTAGTGGGTGGCAGAGGTGAGCTGATAACTGGGGCACATTTTAAAGCTGACTTCTTGCTCTTGCAGTCAGGGGACCCTGCAGTGAGGTGGCAGATGAATCTTTACAAAGACGTGGTTGTGAAGCACGAGGAGCCGCCAGACCCTGAGCACACTGTGGACAGAGTGCAGAGCATCTCAGCAGCTGTCTTCCACCTGGAGCAGGTAACTCCTCCATCCCCTCCCTCTCCCCCTTCCACCTGGAGCAAGTAACCCCTCCATCCCCTCCCTCTCCCCTTCCACATGGAGCAGGTAAACCTCCCCCCTCCCCATCCACTTCCTTGTTGTTGAATATCAACTTTGACAAAGAAAAAGCATTGAAATGTTTTATTGTGGGGTTGTGAACTCATGCATTTGATCCCAGTGCCATTTTCTCTTTTTGTACTGTAAAATGCTAATAATTAAGTGTTTGGTGATTTATATTGATTTCTAACCATTTGATAAGGTTGAGCAACCTTTGAGGTCGAAGAAGGCGGTGTGGCACAAGCTCCTGTCCAAACAGCGCAAGAGGGCTGTAGTGGCCTGCTTCAGGATGGCTCCCCTGTATAACCTGCCCAGGTAGCACCTCTCCCATAGCAGCCTGGGCTCCAGACCAAGCCTTGTTAGAACTCAAATGTCCTGCTCAGAACTGAAAAATTGGTATTACTAGGGGAAAAACAGAATCGGGGGGTGTTATAATAACAGATGAGTTGTATCCAGTATTGTTTCCAATCCCAGCTCTTGCAGCTCACCAGATCACCAGCAATTGCAGGAATTTTCATCTGGATGTGTTTTAGATTTATTTTTGTGTGTAATATTTTTATTTTTGTGTGTGTGTGTGTGTGTGTGTATATATATATATTTTTTTTCAATGCATGTTTACTTCATGCTTCAGTGTCCAGACACTTATCTAACTAGGCCAATTTGAACCATTTATTTATAAATGTATAACCATATCACAGCTATAACTCAACACAATTCAGCAGCTTAGAGACACAAATGGCAGAGCAGCTCTTATATGAGGTGTTCTGGGACTCAAAATCACGAAGACAAAGCATAAAATATATGGGGGGTTTTGTGGTTTTTTTGTTGTTTTTTTTTTGTGGTGTGGTGTTTATTATTTTTTTTTTGTGATGACACTGTACTTTTCTTCAGACACAAAAATAACAATTACTTCCTGAGCTCCTATCAACATTTATGGCTGGAAAAAATGCATGAGACGGCAGACTATGACAGTCTGGTCTTCATGTTAACGGTAACGTAGCTTCAGACACCTAGCTTGTCTGCATAAATCTGCATATCAGCTGCCCCTCCCCCTTCTCTTCCCTAGCCATGCACTCCCACCTCCACTCACACCAAAGGGAGTCTGATTGGTCAGCCTGCAGTGAGGGGCCGGGTTATACCCTCAATTATAGGATTATTTAGTCATTTAGCAGACGCTTTTATCCAAAGTGATTTACAGAGACTTGTGGGTGAGCTATGCATCACAATTGATGCTGCCGAGTCACTTACAATAGGATCTCGGTTTTACAACTTATCCAAAGAACGGAGCACAAGGAGGTTAAGTGACTTGCTTAGGGTAACACACAGAGAGTCTGTGGCTGAGCTGGGATTGAACCTGGAACCTCCTGGTAACAAGCCCCTTTCTTTCCAGATCATTTAAACACTATAGATACTGTAGATTACTGCATAAAACTACAGATATTGAACTGTATGGTTAACTGTCTGAATAATTATGATGTCACTCCTTTTACCTATTGTTATTGAAAACAGACCAGTATGCCAAATCAATTGACCAGTCAGGTGACCGGTTTTCGAGCCCAACACTAATCATTATTCCTCTCCCTTTTCCTATCCTGTCTGCCTTTGCCTCCCGTTAATTCCCCTAATCTCGCTCTCCCTCCAGGCATCGCTCTATTAACCTCTTCCTCTTTGGCTATCAGAGGTTTTGGATAGAGACAGAGGAGTACTCATTTGAGGAGAGACTAGTTCAGGACCTAGCAGTAAGTACAGTGCTGGCCTCTCTGTGCTTTGTATTAAACTGCAGCGCTTGGTGCTGTATGTTTTGCAAACACAATTTCTGCCAAGCTCTTGAAATGTGAAGTCTGAAGCTGATGATGCATTATATCCGGTCTCAGTTCAGACTCTGCTTTGGAGATGGTAGGTGTTTTATGGGCAGGTGTCAACAACAAGGTTTAGTCATGGTTAAGATGTGTATTGAAGAGGTTTTTAAATTTGATATTCTTACATTGAAATCTTACAATTTAATTCATCGTTTGCAGGGTATTGTATAAGAGATTTGTCTAGTGAAGTCTGTCTGCTCAAGCTGTGAAATGACATCTCATATACAATAAGAGAAAACTTACATGCAAGGTTATTATAAACCACAATTTAAATTTAAAAGGTGTTGTTAATTTTAGAGTGGTACCATAGTGTATACGCGAGAAGATGTAGAAGTTTGTGGAAATATGCAGCTATTATTTTTTAAATCTTATGTGATTTTATAATAGTGTTTTAATTTGCTCAGTATGATTTTTTCCAACATTTATCAAAGCATTTATCTTTTGATTTAGTGTGCAGCTTTAACATGTGGAATTTTAACAGCCTCCCTCTGCTCTGTGCTGGTGGAACAGAAGCAAGCTTTAAAATAACTGTAGCCAACCAAATTTCTCCATAATTTCTCTGCCATGCACATTCATTCATTTATATTTGGTCTCAAATGTCCAGTTTTGAAAGTCACACAGGTTTTATCAAACATGTATTTTCATTTGAAAGTGTCTGGTACTGTCTGTTTACAAGCCTTCCTGGGTCCTGTCCCCATCCACACACCTTCACTGGCTCCTTTCCTCTCAGCCACTCTCTTCTCCTATTGACAGACATGCTTTCAGCCTGTAACATTACCCAGAAGGCACGTTGGGTGAAATGACCAAAGAAGTGACCCAGTAACAGACTTCCCAGAAGACAGTGCAAGCAAAACAAAGTTTTACAACTACCAATCAGCCACACACTTAAAATAATGCTAATCATGTGTGACAATGGAGCAGAGATACTTTGTTGGTCCTCGGAGACCCTTTGCTACTTTTCCTTTGGTACTGAAGGTGCTGCTGATAAACGTACAGTTTTGTATAAGGAAAGGGTCTTACCGCCATTTCCATCAATCGTGCTAAACAAACTAGCATGACCGCTTGTGTGTCACCCAATGCAGTGTTTCCTTTACCGCATGGATGTGTGTCTGCATGTTTCCTAATCCGTGTAATTTCAGTGCTGCCATTCACCTGAGGAAAAATATTGGTTTGATATTTTTATGAGCAGTTCATTACATTTTAATCAAGTTATACCAGTGCTTGTTTTAAAGCAAGGACTGACATAAATGTACATTTTTTTTTTTTTTTTTTTTAATCATTATGAAAGTCTACTGTGTTTGCATGTATTTAAGTAGAAGCCATTTTGTTCTTTATGTTATTCATGTTTTAAAGCATGCATGAGATAGTGTGGAATATATTTTTTTCTCTTGTTTTAAATCGGTGACTTTATTTTAGGTAAAACTGTACAAACTACAACCAAGGGTGTCATTTAGTAACCGAGACCCAACAGAATGGGGGTAATCAGGGGTCATAAACTGGTTGGCCCAGCAGTAATGCCAGGTCACATGTCTTATTGTGGTGAACATGTAGATCTTAAAGGAGACAGATTACAGATTTAATGGGAAGATTACAGTCAAAGTATGAAGTAATGTAGCGACTTGGACCCAAAGTACAAAAACTGCTGAATTGGCAAAAGCATCACTGATTTTTCTCTACAGGGATGTTTTTGTTCTATTTTGGTGGAAGGTCAGCAGCAGCACTGTAGAAGTGCTGTAGATGAGTGTGTTGTTTGGACTGGTGGGCAGGTGGGAGACACTGATGGTTGTGGCTATTTGTGCAGAAACCCCAGGGCAAGGCAGAAGAGGAGGAGGAGGAGGAGGCTAACAAGCAGCCCGATCCTCTTCATCAGCTCATTCTGCACTTCAGCCGCAATGCCCTCACTGAGAGAAGGTGGGTTACACACAGCTTTACGCTTTACACACACGGCTTTACACTTTACACACATGGCTTTACGCTTTACACACACAGCTTTAGACTTTACACGTTTACACCCCTTCACCACTGGTTTACACACAAAGCCCCTAAGGTATAGTTTTAAATGTATTTATTTACAGGAAGCAGCACATAAGCATAATTTTTAACAATTACACATATTGACAAATTGCTTTACACCTAAAACACAAAGCATATAGAGAGCATTCTAGTTTAAGTACTAAAACCTTTGG
Organism: Polyodon spathula; assembly: GCF_017654505.1. Classification (NCBI taxonomy): domain Eukaryota; kingdom Metazoa; phylum Chordata; class Actinopteri; order Acipenseriformes; family Polyodontidae; genus Polyodon; species Polyodon spathula. Next base: position 15,734,477 of record NC_054545.1, read on the forward strand.
AGTTTAGCTGTGTCATGTTTACAATATAACCCCATTATTATTGTGTTTCTTATTCAATGCAGGTTTCACTTACTGTAAACGTTTCTTTCCTTAGCGCTCTTGAAGAAGATCCTTTGTATATTGCTTATGCAGACATGATGGCGAAGGTATGGAGTCCTTTAGAGAAGAGTGCATAGTCCCGGCACACATAGCAGTGTTTCTGGAGCACAGTATTGTACACGGACCAGTGTTTTCACATGACTTTGAACTACAGTATAGCCTAAAAACCCACCTAACTGCATTTTGTGACTGGGGAATTATAATACAAGTATTGAAACGCCATGTAGCAACTGAGAATCCTTTCTGTCTGGCTCCCTTATCTGTGCAGGCACCTACAAATACAAACCCCACAAAAGTGCTTTAGTCCTGCTTTAGTCCTGTAAGACTTAATATCTCTAAACAAGATCTTCCTCTTTCAGAGCTGCCAGGGTGAAGAGGAAGAAGAGGAAGAGGGGAAAGAGAAGACATTTGAGGTTGAGACATTTGATTTTAAGGGGGGGGGGGCTAATTTCAGTACCCGTTTAGAAACCAAACTCCTATGGAATGAGATTCTTATTTTCATCCCTAGCTATTTGCCCAGTGAAATGTACAGCATGCATCCTGTCACTTCATTGTACACATCTTCTTATGTCCTCTGCCCAGGAAAAAGAGATGGAAAAGCAGAAGACTCTGTATCAGCAGGCGAGACTGCACGACCGCGGGGCTGCAGAGATGGTACTGCAGATGATCAGCGCCAGCAAAGGTAACATCGGGCTCTGAATGCTGCATAGAGAATCTCTTGGATACAAAAGAGGATCGATACAACACTGCTGCAACACTAAACACCAGGCAGTGGAGACAGTGTGATCAGAGCCAGCAGCTTAACCAGCAGGCTTCAGAGTACTGCATAGGGAATATCTTAGATACAAAACATTTGTATCCTACAAAATGTAGTCTACTGAAAGGGGTGACAACAAATCAATTATTCAGCTGTGCGTGTGGTGCTGAATGGAAAGTAAGCAATGAGAAATGGTACTGCAGCTTAACCCTAAAACCATAGAGGCTGCTCCCTTACTTTCTCCAAGTGGGTCTATGAAAATGATCTTCAGAGGACTTTGTACCCCATGAGATTAACTTTTACATGCTGTAAAGTACCTGTATTATGCTGTGAAGGCCATATTCCATGTTGTATTCAACAGATGTGACTGTGTCTGTCCTCCCATGCAATGGTGTTGCACCATGAGCCAGTCAGAGTATTGGTGCTTGTGTGGTGAGACATTGCTGATGTACAGTATGCTTCTCTGTTTCAATGTGGCTTTGTGTCTTTGCTGCAGGTGCAATGGGACCCATGATTGTGTACACCCTGAAGCTTGGTATCGCCATGCTAAATGGGGGAAACACTGTGGTGCAGCAGGTACTGTTAAAGTGTTCTATGTTATTCCTCCAGCACTGTCTGAATAGCTATACATATTTCTCCTTACTGCTCATAGGCCCTTCATGGTTTGAGGACTTTCTATTTACAGAAAGTGTTGGTAGCTTCTGCTCCTAGTCGCACCTTGACATCAGCGACTGATCAACTTTTGGTAGTTCCTAGAAGTCGTCTAAAATCAGGAGGGGGAAAGGGTCTTTAGTTGCTCTGCTCCCTGCCTGTGGAACTCCATCCCAAGTCATATCAGGAATGCTCAAATGCAAAAACATATTTGTTTGCATCAGCTTATTCTAGAGCTGGATTAATTGGCCAATGGCTTTTAATTTTAATTTTATAGAGTTTTCAATTGTCAAGTACTCTGGGATGCGCTGCATGAAGAGCGCTATATAAATGGAAATGTTATTGTATTGTATTGTATTGCATACGTGGTGCTCTCTGAAGCACTAAAAAAAACATTACAATCCAAATACTTATCTGTCTTTCTCCTTCCATCAAGCAGGCAATGGAATAATGTTAACGATAGAAAATCCAGAAGGATTTACTTAAAGCTAACACAGAATTATCAGTCACAACAATTTCTGAGCGCTGGACTGTACATGCATGTGTGTCTTCAGCACATTCATTCTATTCATTTTCAAACATGCTCTTTCTTTATTGCTCTAGAAAATGCTGGATTATTTGAAAGAGAAAAGGGATGCTGGGTTTTTCAAGAGTTTGTCAGGACTGATGCAGTCTTGCAGGTGAGGACAGCCGTTCTAAAACACGGAAACCTGATTTTATTTAATAACCTCCTTTCTGTTCTCAAGCAGTCCCTGTTCAGTGTTTCATACAGACAGTTGTATGCAAACCAGAGGGGTTATTCAACACGAAATGTGCGCAGTCTGAGGACTTATGGGCCATATGGTGTTATACAGAAATATTTAATTGCAGCCGTGTTTTTTTCAGTTAACCATGATAAACCTGCTTTTACCCATTCTCAAATCCACTTCTGTCTGGAGAAACAGGATTGCGCTGTTTGGAACGAAAATGGGTAAGAGAACACAGACCTTTTTGTCGCTCGCGACACGACTGTGCTACCCCCCCCCCCCCCCCATGTACACCGTCAATTTAATTCTAAAGTAAATCTAACACTGATAAGTCTTCCTTATCCGATATCCTGGACGTGAAGAAGCGTGTAAAGTTCGTTTTCAAGGTACTCCTCTTGTACATTTAAACCCAGATAAGCAGAGGTGGTTTTGTGGATATCCAGGTTCTTGTCTAATTTATCTTTCTCTAAACCCAACAGTGTTTTGGATTTGAATGCTTTTGAAAGACAGAATAAAGCTGAGGGACTTGGAATGGTGGCTGATGAGGGATCATGTAAGTAAAAGAAACTGAAAACAGACAAAAACAAATGGTCACAAGTACATACTATCTCCCCTGCCACTTGTGCATTACTGCCCAAAACCAACGAGAGACTTATTGTATATTATTGTGTGATAATCTGACCCATACATTTATTGTATTTCTATTGCACCATTTCACTCTTGGGTCAAACGTCAGCTGGGTTAAAATAAAGTTAAATAATAGCTTTGTTTAGTTTTGGTGCTGTGAAGTTCATTTAGACCAGTGAAATACATCACAAAGCGAGGGGTTAAAAACATTCAAGAAAAAACGCATTTTACCCACACACCCTTTAGTTCATGCATTCATCCACCAGTTACCTCATGTTGTTTTGAAGTGAGGGCAAAGATTGTGGGAACAATAAAATAACTTTTAAAACTAGCCAGAAGATTAAGAAAATAATGCAAGGTGTTTCCTTCTAGTTTCAAATATTCTTTTGTCGCTTTAGAAATGTACCTTTGCACTAGTTGTAACAATATGTGTGTGTGTGTGTGTTTAATGTGTAAACTTTTTGTTATTTTTGTGTTTTATCAAATTCAATGTTATTTGTGTCTTTTTTTCTTATTTTACTCGTGGGTTGCAGTCATGATGCGTGAGCGGGGTAAATACATGTTCAGATCTGCATCTTTGAGTGCTGCCCTCTGAATTCTGAGCTCTGCCCTGGACTTGAACTAACAGCTATGGGCTGCAGGGAGTGTGCATGCTGACCAAAACGCTGATGAGAGTTCATTACATCCTCTTAATGCCTGTTATGTGTGTCGGAATGGTATAATTTAGCATTACTAACGTTAGGTTACTTACCGTAACCCTGGTTCCCTGAAAGACAAGACGACCACCAAAACATTGCTTATGGGATATGCCTGCCTATTGGTAGGTATTTTCTGAGCTCTCTATACCAGAGCTGCCGATAGGCTCCTTCCTGTGATGATTCCCTCTGCCCCGCCTACAGAGGGGTTAAAACTGTCATTCCATGGAAGCCATGTCTCCTTTTGCATCGAAGCCGTGAGGCTGACCGATGTGACCTTGCTTTTTGGTGGTGGTCTTCTCTTTTAGGGAACCAGGGTTACAATAACTAACATAACATTCCCTTTCAATATGAAGATGACCACCAAAACATTCGGCTGTTGTTCTAGCCATGTAACATCTCTGTTGATTTTGTTTTGTTTTTACCAGCCCACTGAGTAGGCAGGCTGAAACAAGCTAGTATATGCAACTCAACAGCAGGGCACAGCAGAGCTGGGTCCTGACGGAAAAACTGTTTTTTTATTTATTTTATTTTTTTCCTCCAACTGGCAGTAAAGAAAAAATACACCAACACACACAAGCAGAAGCTGTGAGGGTAAAATAACTGTCACCACGTCAACGTAGGTAACCTTTTTTTTGTTTTTTGAAAACAAGTCGGCGGATTCCACTCAACAGCGGGACGCAGTATAGCTGGGTCCCGGTGAAGGAATCGTGCTTGTATTTAAGTTTTTTTTCAAGTGCAAAGCTATAAAAGAAAACCACACATACACGCACACAACAACGAGCAATGTAAGGTTAGAAAACCAGACTTCAATTGCAAAGCGGTGTAGGCTGTTGAAAAGAAAAAGAGTAAACACAGCGCGGTTGTGCAGCGTTTATAGCTGAGTTCACAGAAGCGGGGTTTCTGATTCCAGGGAAGAGCCAAGCCGGCTTCCAGCAATGAATTTGCAGGGGAACTCCAGAAAACTCGAGAGAGAGCTGTTTCACCCAGTTGCGATCACAGCAACTGGACTACGTGCAGTCAGACAACCAGGGCAGTGCGTACAGGTAGAGGGCATCAAGGTGCCACGTGCACCGTGGTACTAGACACATGCTCACCGAGTGCCGCGTGCACTGAGCGCCATGTGCACTGAGCACTATAAGTACCGGGATGCTCTGTGCACTGATGGCACCGTGCGCAATGAGTGCACTAAGCACGGAGGTAACGAAGCACCGGGGGGCAGCTGAAGCAGCGGTGCCTACCCTAGCCGTGTGTAGTCACAGTACCGGTCAGCTCGTAGCATATACCGGGGAGGGGACACAGGCCAAAGCCTCAGCGGGCGAATATGTGGACTGAGTACCACACAATAATGCAATACAAACAATATTACTGAGAGCACTCTGCTGTTGATTTTTCGAAGGCCCGACGCACTGAGGTGGGCAGGCCGAGACAACCGGCAAGGTCTACTCTACAGCAGGTCTAGTGAAAATACAGCCCGTGGAAGACAATGCCTGCTGTTTTTTTTTACCTAGCTGCTACACAACGCAGGCAAGCGGGAATATTGCGTGCACACTGTATGTAATCAACAACAAAGTATGTAATCAACAACAATAACACATATAATATATATATATATTATATATATATATATATATATATATATATATTATATTATATGTATGGCTTCCAGAGCCTAGCCCCAGAATCCCACACGAGTGAAGATTTTAATCCCTCTATAGGCGGGACAGAGGGCGTCATCGTAGGAA